>NW_026294480.1:28588325-29205825 GCF_007827085.1 Peromyscus californicus insignis
AGATGGTGGCTGGCTGCCCTTCTCTGTCCCACCTGTCCCCTCTGATATCCATCTTGCTCACATGGTAAGGTGACAATTTCTTTGAAGTCATCTTCCACTTGGGCTCAGAAGACTGTATCGGAGGATGTTGGTGGGCAGCAGGCACTTGTCTTACTCTGCCTGCTCAAACTTAGGGCAAGATCTAGAAAGGTGTTTTCTCTCCTGAATGGATTCCATCTAATGGCCTAATCCATGCCCTAAGAAATGAAGTAATGATGTACCAAACAGGGAGATAACTCAAACTAAAGAATATATAAACATATATTTTTTAAAAGCCTAGAAAGATATATACATATATATGTTAATTGAAAGTAGATTTTTAATACAATACATTCTGATATGGTTTTCCCTTTCTTAACTCCTCCGAGATCCTCCCCACTACCTCATCATCTACCCAAATCCACACCCTCTCTTTTTCTCTCTCTCATTAGGATACAATCAGTCCAAATAAATAATAATAATAAAATATAAAAAACAAAAAAAAACAGAATAAGAGAAAACAAAAAAGCAAACTGAAGAAAAAGAACCAAAGAAAAAGTTCAAGAAACATATATAGATGCAGAGATACACAGAAATCACATAAAAACACAAAACTAGAAACCAAAATATATATGCAAAGGACCTGTAAAGTTTAAAAGTAAAAAAAAAAAGCCATGGCAAAGCATTATGAGACTAAAAATACCATTAGGTATGTTTTGTGTTGGCCATCTACTGCTGGGCATGGGGCATCGGAGCTTAAATGTGTTTTTTATATACAGAGAGACTCCTTTGGAGAAAATTAATTTTTCATTTGTGAGCAGTCATTAATTGGAGATATCTTCTGGGTTAGGGATAGGGGCTTGTGTTCATTACCATCCTCAGCTCTGCGACCCCATAGGGTCCAGACCTGTGCAGGCTAAAGAGTAGATTAATGTAGGACCTCAGTCTCAAGAGGCATTTGTGCCTCTTGCCTTTGGTCTTGTCATTCCCTCTTCTGGGTATCTTTTAATCATACCTCAGAGGGTCCTGAAGCCTCCCCATTCTCCAAGATCTCAGGCATCCATTGTCAAGGTTTATAGGCAGTCTTCTCCTGACAGCACTAAGGACTTTCTCAATGGGGCACAATTATACCCTGAACTTCTCAGCAGGTTGAGCCCACATAGTATACAGAAGTATCATTGTTTCCGCAAACATTTAGTGAGCAGTTGTATTTCCTGGGGGCCACAGTACCCGGGTTATACCAGTGAATAAAAAGCATCCCGGAAGGATGGTGATAGGCAATGATTAAATAAGCAAAATACAGACATGTCAGATGGTGGTTTTAAATAAAAGACTAACAAATAAAATCATGGGAGCGTATGTGGGTGGGAGAATACAATGGTGGGGGGATAGATATGTTCTCCTTTGTGAAGTGTCTTACAAACAAGCTGAGTGTCTTTGTTAGGATTTCTCACTGTAATAAAAGCAAAAAAACAAACAAACAAAAAACACCAAGAGCACCTTAGGGAAGAAATGGTTCATTTCAGCTCACAACTCTTAGTTCATAGTCCATCACTGAGGGAAGTCAGGACAGGAACTCAAGGCAGGAACCAAAGCAGCAGCGATGGGGGAATGCTGCTCACTGGTTTGCTCCTCCAAGCTTTCCAGTTTGCTTTCTTGTGCACCCTGGGAACTCCTGCCCTGGAATAGCATCGCCGCAGTGGGATGGGCCCTCCTACATCAATCAACAATAAAAGTAAAAAATTCCCTACAGACTTGTGTTCAGGCAATCTTAGGGAGGGATTTCCTTAACTGAGTTTCCCTCTTTCTAGATATATCTACATTTGTGTCAAGTTGACAAAAACCAAGGAAGACACCTGGAGGAGTGGAAGAAGAGAGCCTGACAAGGCTCTGAGATGGGGGCAGGTTTCAAAAAAAACAGCCATACCAGCAGTGATATATGGATATATGATATATGTTGGAATATCTTTGGGTACAGCAGACATTCACCAAGTTATCTGGGTTTCCACAGTAAAGAACCAAGCAGGAACACACGGTCAAAGAGTCGATAGTGATTACAGAAGATTATAGAAAGATTGAAGCTCAGCAGTTCATTGTACAAGGGATTGGTCTTTTACTTTACATAGTGGGCTTTGTGGACCATTGTGTATCATGGGCTTTCCTGTATATGCTCCTGTTACGTGGTGCCATGGTCACTGTTCTATTGCTGTGAAAAGACACCATGACCAAGGCAAATTTTATGAAAGAAAACATTGAATTGGGGGGTTGCTTACAGTTTCAGAGGTTTGGTCCTTTATCAACAAGGCAGCAAGCATGATGGCATGCAGGCAGGCGTGGTGCTGGAGATGCAACTGAGAGTTCTACATCTGGAATTGCAGGCAGCAGGAAAAGAAATGACACTGGGCCTGGTTTGGGCTTTTGAAACTTCAAGCCCACCCCCAGTGGCACACTTCCTCCAACAAGGCCACACCTCCTAATCCTTTTCTAGTAGTGCCTCTCCCTGATGATCAAGCATTCAAATAGATGAGCCTATGGGGGCCACTCTTATTCAAAACACCACACATGGAGTTTACTAGGAGTCACAGATTACCTTTAGACACTCTGAGGCACCTATGAACCTGGGCCAGCAGCTCCAGACATTTCCAGCTGACTCTGACAGGAGCGTTTCCAACCTTTCTCTCTGCCACAGGTTCTCATAAGGTGATTTTTTTAGCCTTCATCTCCCCCACTTTCCTGGCTTAGCACAACTTGACAGTAAGGGCTGTGGGGAAAGCCTGGTTCAGCACTGCCCTTTGAAAGATGAAGTCATTGGAAGAGCACAGTTACCTGACTTGGATCATCGCAGGATCCCTCTGGCTGCTCTTCTGAGCACAGACTAAACCAAGGAGTAACGGAGGGAATTAAGGAGATGCAATGATTCATGCAGGGCTTTGTCTGTCCATTGACTCCTGGGGCCACATTATCCCCATCAGCGATCTAAACAAGTCCGTCTTAGTCCTCCAAAGTAGCTGCAAATAGCAAATGCTCAATATGTGTGAATAGAGCCAGAAAACAGGAGAGATGGTGGTGTCTCAGAATGTCTAAGAAATGGAGTCTCAGCTACAGGAGCAAGGAGGCAAGGAGAGGGACAAATCATTCTGCCCAGAGTAAGAAAGACCAAAGAATGAGAGGCTGTGCCAAAGCTGTTACTGTAGCAGCATGTGACTGCTGTGGTGGGTGGCACCAAGTCACATGGAATAGGTGGCCCTCATCCCTGATGTCCCTGACTCACTCACTACCTCATGTTAGCGTTCCTACCCAGGAAGGTAGCTCCGTCTGAGAGCTGCTCTTGAGAGCTCTCTCAAAGCACAAGGACGTTGTTTAGAAACTAAACTATTATGCAACAGAAACCAAAGACAGCTGTGGAGGTTGGGACATGTCTCTCTTGAGCCTTCAGGGACTGTTCCAGACGTGGAATGAACTCTGAGCACTTCAGGAATACAAGAATTGCCCACCTCACTCACTCCCACTCACTCCTGAACAGCGTTTTATCCCCAGTAATGCCCGCCCATTCCTGAGTCCTTTCCAACTGTGTTCTGGTTTCCTGGGCAACCTCATCCCAGGAGTCTGCAAAGACCTCACTCAGAAATAGCACCCCCAACCAACCTCTATGCACCCTCAAGGCATTTGATCAAATCTCTGCTTTTACTTTCTGCCTATACTATTATAACAATGGAAAATCCTGCCCCTTATTTTATTCTTCCTTCTGTATCTTTACTGCCATGCTGCTTTTATCCAATGTAGCCTAGACCTTTTGTGGAAAGCCATGGCTTCTTAGGTAATTTTTTTTAAAGTTCATGAGCAAAGCATTTATCAAGAATGTACTAGTTTAGGCGAACTTAATCTTTAAGTAAATGAAATTTGGGAAAATGGCTAATTCTAGAACCCCTGTGGTATGAGACTGTGGTGTTAGACATAGTAGATTGTTAGTTTGCAGCTCCCACACTGCTGAGGTCTCATTAAACCCCTCTTGGCAGCATGTTTAAGACCCTGGAGTTCAAAGCACGTATATTTCATTCACTCTTTCATTTGATGCTTTTGTTCTCAAAACCAAAATTATTTTCTACGTTAGAGGATTAGGCCTGAGCTGAGTGAATAACAGAAATGTATGGGCAGAAAGTTGCACAGGCATCATTTCAGGGACACACTTATTGAAAGGCTTTGAGGTCAGTCTCTGAGAGTCAGAGCAGCAGAACACAGTGCTCAAGGTGCTCCCACTCCTCAGTTTAAATGGCATGGATCTCTCTGTTCTGATGCCACGGGTAAATATTCAAAAGCACTGACTTTTCTTCTCACTGCCATCAACGGTTTCTCTTTCCAGCATCTGTTAGAGTGAACCCCTTTTCTTGCATATTCCTTTTATACTTATGCCTCTCAGAACACAGAGGCTGTTCCTTCCATCCTTTCCTCTCTCACCTTTGGGTCATAATGTATATTCCAAGTTCAAAAGGACAAAAACAACAAGAATTTTGTAAAAAACCTTTGGCATTAGTAAGTGAAAGATTTTTTTCCCTAAAATGTTGGATATATAAATTGTTACATTTTGGATCAAAAATTATTTATTCCATGATGTGTATATCAGATCTTTCAAAAGGAAGTGTGTCCCTAACTATATACATGGTGACAAGGAGGCCAGGTTTTTCTAACTTTGAAACTGCCTGCTTATTGAACAAACTAGTGATTCGTTCACCCACAGGTTCTGTCTCTACACTGTGTCACAGGACCTGTACTACATTTCACATAAACATCCATTCATTCTGCATCCATTCAACATGAAATTTTCCATCCAGTCTATATTCATCTCACTCTGCCAAATATTTTGCTGACCTAGAAACCTATCAATGAGTAACTGAAGAAGTAATCACCAAGGACCCAAAGTGAAGAGACTAACATCTGTTTCTGAATTTAACTACGTAGCTTTTGATCATTGTGAGTGGAAAAAGAAGTAAAGAAATACATATTTTAATAAGTGGAAATATATATTTAATTGCCAAATATTCAACCGTGATTACTCCCTTTTCAAAATTCAATTAAATTCTCTATTTAGCAAAAGCTAGAAACTCCCAACAAAAGCAAGATGGGTGACTTCCCCAAGCTAAATCAATTGTACGTCATTTTTTTAACTCTGGCAATGGTCCCTCCAAAACCTCTATGGGGACACATGACTTCCAAAGGCTCAATTTATTGCCCTCATTCTGTCGGGTATGGCATGACACATTTATCTAGAAAGCACTTAACTAACAATTAATGAAGCAACTGAATTGAGTAGTTACAGATAGTTACAGACATCTACACTCTCTTAAATTATCAGTTCCCCATCCCTAGTGGTAAAGGAAAATCAGAATCCATGTGTTCACAGATGTCTGGCCAACCAAAATTTATTTCTCTATGCTGAGAAAGTAAATATCGATTATTTTATCATTAGAAAATACACATGTGTGGCCCTTTACATACAAATTTACTGCAGAAATTTTGAATAATAAGGAAATCACTGGCTTTACCCCCCCCCACTGATAACTATTGTTGATACTTTAATATAATATGTCCTTTATTTTATTGATAAGTGGTCATATAACAAAATGATTCTAGTGTATCTATTACTGTATTTTCTAGGATTTTTATGAACTTGCTCTATGAGTGCATTCTTGTTAGGTTGGGTATCCTTCTAAACCATAAGTTTTATAACAGAATTGTGTCCCATCAAAAAAACTATGATTTGTATCACTATTCCCCCACTTTTAGGATTATAAATCATCTGTTTTTATTATAAAAACTGAATTAACTTCTGTATTCAAAACTTTTTGTTCATAAATATTCAGGGTCATTCCTAATCTATACCTATGGAGTCAAGAGACACAACTACTTTTATGACTTTCCATATATAAGATGTTGTTTCAGAAGCAACATCATCTTATCTATATATGAAATGAGAGCATCTGAATTCAGATCTCTTGAGTAAATTTTGAAAAGCACCAATAATAATCCCAACCTGACTTGGGATGTGAACTTGCCATAACCTCAAGTGAAATCAATTTCAACAGTAAACCTATCATCTATAGACATTGGGAACCAATTAAACTAATTTTTTTCTCTGTACCTTTATGAAGAATTTTATGTACCTGGTAGTGTAGTAAGCATGAGGATTGGTTGAGATGAATGGCACACATCACACACTGAGACCTCTGGATACTATAAACTAAACTGCTCTAGGATTTTGACACTGGTTTTGAATGTAGTCAGTGCATTTTCTTCTACAGTTTGTTTAGTGGATTTGTGTGATAAGCACCAGCCTTCCTTTACACAGGTCTTGTGTGGTGAATGAGTTAGTAAAAATTCTCTATTGCTGTAAGCACTTCAGTCTGGCTGAATGTTGTCATCATTTGATTTGACAGACCTCCATCTCCACTGTGAGTCCCAACGAGGAATTTCCTGAAGCCGAGGAAAATGTAACTAGAGAGGAGCGGGAACTCAAAGAGGAGAAAGACGAGAAGGAGGAAGAAATCCCGGAAAATGCAAACACTGAAAAGATTTCCCTGGAAACCCTGCTCAAAGTGTTTGGAGGAGGAAATGAAGTACTGGATGCTAACAGATTTGCCAGCTACCTAAAGATAGAGAATATTTATGCAGAGGTTGGTTAGACTGCTTACATGGAATTGCTTCAATAACATATTGTATTGTAGAGAGCTTATGGTGAATTACTTTATTATATGAATCCACTTTAAAATAACTTCAAGATTGCAAAGTAAATTAATTTCACTTTTGTTCTTCTTTAAAGAACTTCGTAAAGACTTTTCAGGACCTGGGTGCCAAGAACCTGGAGCCAATTGAAGTTAATATTCTCTTGAAACATCCTTATGTTCAGGACCTGATTGCAAATTATGTAGACTATAAAATTCCTGTGAGTATGAGTCAAAATTGTCCTAATCCGGGTAATTCCAACTAAGGGCATGCTGTGCATTCCTACTGTGAACTATTAAAGAAGGAGAACAAGCTGGACTTGCCCAAAGCAGTCAGCCTGTAATGCTCAAGGGCAGCACACTAATGCACAGTTGAGATAATTCTCAGTATTATGGATTTACATCCTTAGTACATGGTGTTACCTTGGGTGTATAGCACAGGGCTGTTTGTAGGTCATAGTTAACGCCGAGTACATGGACTACTAGGGATATGAATTATTTTAGTCAAATAATGATGCTTGTCTACAATAGAAATGTGTAGAGCAGTGCAACCTTTAACACAGTTCCTTGTGTTGTGGTGACCGCCCCCCCCACAACCATAAAATCATTTTTGTTGCTATTTCATAACTGTAATTTTGCTTCTGTTATGAATTATAATGCAAATATCTGTGTTTCCCTGGTGGTCTTTTGAGGGTTGCAATTCACAGATTGTAGAACCACTGGTGTAGAGACTAGGACTCCTCTTGCCAAAAAGGACTAACCAAGACTATGTTATCCATTCAAATGCTGGTATAATCACCATGATTTTCAAACCATGGCATATATTGTCAGTGTAGTAATATGAGTGTATTAGTTTGCTTTCTATTGCTGATAAGGCACCCTGACCAAAAGCATCTTAGGGAGGAAGGGGTTTATTTGGTTTAGAGATTATAGTCCATCATCATCAGAGGAAGAAGCCATGGCAGGAACTCAAGGCAGAAACTTGGAGGCAGGAACTGAACAGAAGCAATAGAGGAGTGCTTTTTACTGGTTTGTTCCTTGTGGTTCACTCAGCTTGCCTTTTTATACAACCCAGAACTACCTGCCCCAAGGTGGTACCTGGTTGTCCTGTCTATTAAGTGGAGATAATGATTATTTCCGTGCAAAATGTTTTGGTAAAGATTAGCTGGACCACACTAGTGGAAGCCCATGAACTGTGGACTGGTGGCTGTGGAGCCCCCATGGGACTGGACTAGGCCCTCTGGACACGGAAGACGATTGTTCGGCTTGAACTGTTTGGGGGAACCCAGGTAGGGGGATGGGGATCTGTCCCTGGTCTATGGGCAGGCTTCTGGGAATCCAGTGCCTGTGGTGTGACACCTTGCACAGCCTTGATGCCGTGGGAAGGGGCTTGGACCTGCCTAGGCTCAGTGAGCTGGGCTCTGCTGACTCCCCATGGGAGACCTCGATTTGGGGGATGTGGGGATGTGGGGTGGCTTGGGAAAGAGGACTGGGGGTGGGAAGAGGGAGGAGGGGGTGTCTGTGGATAGCATGAGGAGTGAGTAGAAAATTTCTTAATAAAGAAAAATTTTTAAAAAAGATTAGCTGGGATCATGCACAGAAAACATGTAATGGCTGCTATGAATTTTGTTCAATATTGAGCTCCTACCATTGAATTCAGCAGCAGAAGTTCCAGTTGGGGAATGAGTGACAAACTTGACTGCTGCCCCGTGAAAATTCCACTTATGTTTACAATATAATTTTTACATGTAAGAATTGCAAAATAATGACAGAGTGTAAGCAAACTAAGTATGGAATTGTAGGTATTCAAACTGTAACTTGTATGTATCAAAAGCATAGAAGGATTAAGCTACACAGAAAGTAGAGATAATTGGGGTTTGGGAAGCAAGAGGGAGAAAAGTCTGTATATGTTTTCCTATTGAGATGAGGTGATGGGGGCATCCCAGGTAGAAGGCAGGTTTGGGCCAAGATATAGAAGCAGGGCTGCATGGAGGAGCAGGATCCAACCTATTGAAAGGCTCTCTGCAAAGGATATAGGGTGATTCCATTGATTTAGTAAGAGTAATTAAACTAAAAAGAATGAAAGCAAATTTCAAGTAGAATTTGATAAAAACAATTGAGGAATCAATCAGCTTCTTAGCATAGGAGTATGTTATGTTTTTTTCATCTCTAAACATTTCTGTATCACATAACCATATTATGTTACTATGTCTTTTTTTTAAAATAGGGTGAGTTCAATAGCTGATCATTTAGACACCATCTCACCCTGCATGATCTGTTCCACATTAGGGGAGAGGCCTCATCTGATCTAGTAAAATAATTACTGAATCTCTTATAATCATATATAATAGACTTCATTTTCTGTTACCCAGAATAAGAAAGAGCATAAAATGACAGCCCAATTATTTCCTCCCTTAATGGGAAGAAAACCACCTACAAAGTCTGAGCAGCTTGACAGCCCTTTAAACTAGCCAGAGAAGATTCTGCTCAGGTTTCTGCCTGAAAGTAGAACCCTTGGGATGACCAGCTTTTAGAGTCAGCCTCTGACGAGCCACAGGGACATCCAGAGGCTACAGAAT
Source organism: Peromyscus californicus insignis (assembly GCF_007827085.1). NCBI lineage: Eukaryota > Metazoa > Chordata > Mammalia > Rodentia > Cricetidae > Peromyscus > Peromyscus californicus. The sequence continues at coordinate 28,597,639 of NW_026294480.1, forward strand.
TCGTCTGATATATTGCTCTCATTTTGGAAAGCGTTTATTTCCTATAGGGTAGTGTCTAGTGATAGCAACACTATGAGATGTGTTTTGAACTGGAGGACAGAAGCTGGGTGACTCCCAGATAGAGAGGACTGCAGAGCAAGGATGATGTGATAATGCAGGTCCTGACACCAAAGTATGACGTTCACAGCTCCTCCTTCTGCAGGAGTGTAGCAGGATGTCAGAGACTCCAAGCCACCACCCACAGTATGCCAGGAGAGTTTTGACATCTTGATCACCAAAACTCCTTCTGGACATTCCCAACATCTTCTTATGTATTCACTTCACTCTTTTTCTGGGAACCCCTCCTCCCAACCATGCTGCAGTTCAACGGACTCCTAGTACTAATATCACTTAACACGCTGGAAAGCTAGCTCGTTTCTCCATTAACTAGCAAGCCATTAGTGAGTCAATTCAGTGGCAGAATGCTTCTTTGTAAGTCTGAGTCAGATCCTTAAACTCTTACTTTCCTTCTCCACTTCACTGCAGTGGCTGATGTGGTCATCAAAAGACAGGGTGAGAATCTATGTGATTCTCACTGATAAGACTTTATCAGCAAGAGTTGCGCCAATGACCTGGAAAGCCTGAAATGGGTATTTGAGATCAAAGGGAGGTCTCTTTTCACTAAGGCATTCCATTCCTATTTTTGCTGATCAGAAAAGGAAGGAAGGGAAGGAAGGAGGGAAGGAGGGAGGGAGGGAGGGAGGAAAAAAGCAGAAAGGAATAAACATTGCAGACTTGGGGGACTCTCACGCCTGTACTGTTAGTTTTTGCTCCAGATATCCATGTACAAGTAAATAGATCGCATTTTTAAATGAACCTTAACCACAGTGATGTTATTTGAAGATCGTTCAAGATAAGTAGAGCAAAACCTAGAGTGTGGTTTTTCAAGGTTAAAAAGTTGTTTGCTGTTATAAACAGTGGGAAGATAGAGGCTGTTGCTCAACAGCTCTGTGTTTACAAGGTCTGTGTTTACAAGCCACAGCTTTCAAAAATATATATATTTTAAAAAATGGTTTATATGTAATGAGCAACACACCTTAGTTTTGCTTCTGTTTTAAGGTGGCCCTGCTCTGCACTTATGAGAGTGAATGATAGAATCTTGGAAATATGTGGTGCTGGGCATTTGTTCCACAAATGTGACATTGAGATAACTATCATACCTTTCTCATGGGGCTTTTGTATGGATGAAATGAGCTGACAAGCATAAAGTGCAGAGGTCAGTTCCTGACAGATAAAGGTAGATACCACTACTGATACTGATATGGGATATAGAAGTATCAGTAACCAAGAAATCTTTCAATTGAAAGGAAACACGCAAAGTGATGGGTAGATGGACAAAGAGATGCCTTTCATCTCTTTGGCTAGAAACCGAATTTGTCCATGGACAAGAGCTAAGGGAAGAGCTAACTGAAGTTCCAGGAAGGGTCAGTGGTGAATACAACTGTAGCTAGAGTTTTCCTGCCTGGCCCACAGTCAGGACAAATCTCTCTCACCTGCCAGTCCCACAGCCACTCAAACCCGCCCAAGTAAACACAGAGACTTATATTGGTTACAAACTGTATGGCCGTGGCAGGCTTCTTGCTAACTGTTCTTACAGCTTAAATTAATCCATTTCTATAAATCTATACCTTGCCACATGGCTCGTGGCTTACCGGCATCTTCACATGCGGCTTGTCATCATGGCGGCTGGCAGTGTCTCTCCGCCTCAGCCTTCCACTTCCCAGCTCTATTTTCCTCCTTGTCCCGCCTATACTTCCTGTCTGGCCACGGGCCAATCAGTGATTTATTTATTGACCAATCAGCAACATATTTGACATACAGACCATCCCACAGCACTTCCCCTTTTCTTTTCTTAAAAAGGAAGGTTTTAACCTTTACACATCTCCAAAGTCAGTTTGGTATATTTGGGAATTTGGGCGTAGTTTCTCTTACTACTTCCTGCTGGAGGGGGGTGCTGTATCTTCTGGGGAAACAGAAAATTTTAGAATCATGGAGTAGTCCGTGAGACTGTATCATCTGAGCCAGTTGCCTTGAAACCATTCTGGATGTTGAATCATCTGGGCCTTGGTGTCACCTTTCAGGGGGTCTTGGCTGGTCAAACCTGATGTATCTTAATCTGGAACAAATCCATAGCCTCTGGCTTTCTGTGGGAACAAAAGCAGAGACTCTTTTCCAAAGCAACATATCCTTATATCCAAATTTTGAAGTCAGGGTACCTTTAAAATTTACATTTTGGCATAACTCAACAGCTTTTACAATCAAATGTTTTTCTTTAGTTACGAATATCAAAGACAACATAATCCAGATTCTTTGTGTGGTAGCCATCTTTACGTGGCTTATTTTTTTATATTAGCTTGAGCCTATTGCTTTGAACTGCAGCCTTCTAAGCCTGAAACGGTGCTGGTGCTGCTGGCTCCGCCCACTTCAGTGCTGTGGGATGGTCTGTATGTCAAATGTGTTACTGATTGGTCAATAAATAAATCACTGATTGGTCCGTGGCCAGACAGGAAGTATAGGCGGGACAAGGAGGAAAATAGAGCTGGGAAGTGGAAGGCTGAGGCGGAGAGACACTGCCAGCCGCCATGATGACAAGCCGCATGTGAAGATGCCGGTAAGCCACGAGCCATGTGGCAAGGTATAGATTTATAGAAATGGATTAATTTAAGCTGTAAGAACAGTTAGCAAGAAGCCTGCCACGGCCATACAGTTTGTAACCAATATAAGTCTCTGTGTTTACTTGGGCGGGTTTGAGTGGCTGTGGGACTGGCGGGTGTCAGAGATTTGTCCTGACTGTGGGCCAGGCAGGAAAACTCTAGCTACAAATGGCGCCCAATGTGGGGCAAGAGTTTCCACCTAAAACCTGAGTAAAAAGATTCTAAAACGGAGCTAAAAACAGCTCCTAGTTGTCTCTTTTAAGCTTGCGGCAGCCTGCATGTTTGAGCTACTATGGCAGGTTCCTGGCGTGCATGCTCGACCTGCAGTATGGCGGGAATGAGGCCTCTGCAAGTGGCACATTAAGCTGTGTGGTGGATTTAGCCTTTGCTAGTACAAAACAAAAAAAGAGGTTTCTGGGCTACACGCTGCTTGGATAAAAGCATAGACCCACGATAGCTCCCAGAGCTGGTGGTAAACTACCACCGCCATGTTGGGAAGCTGAGGTGGGCGGAGCCAGCAGCCACAGCTGCTGCAGCTTAAACTTGGTCGGGTCTGAGTGGTTGTGGGACTGTCGGGTAGCAGAGATTTGCCCTGACTGTGGGCCAGGCAGGAAAACTCAAGCTACATACAACTGGAAATTCCATGTTTTGGTGCTGGATTTTACAGATTTGCAGTTTGTGTCATATGTTTAACTTCTACTCTTCCAGACCTTGTGCAAAGAAAGCATGTTCAAAGATATTCTTAAATTATTAAGAAAAATGGGAGGCAGAGCCAGGAGGATCTCTGTGAGTTCGAGGCCAGCCTGGACTACCAAGTGAGTTCCAGGAAAGGCGCAAAGCTACACAGAGAAACCCTGTCTCGAAAAATCCAAAAAAAAAAAAAAAAAAAAAAAAAAAAAAAAAAAAAAATTATTAAGAAAAATGATTGGGGTAAATGTTACAAAATTAGCAAGAACATCATAACTACATTGCTGTGAAGCAATTTCTTATGACAAGTACACTGACAAATATAACTGGATAAATTATTTTCCTCCAGCAATAACTTAACCCAAACTATTTCTTATAGTGAGCAAATGCCAAATAACTGAGTTTTTGTGTAGAAATCTCCCAATCGAAGTGGGAAATAGGAACAACTGTTCTACTGTTCAGATCAAAGTGTCACAAGAGAGTGTCCTACAAACAAATAAAAGCCCAACTTTGTAGCCGAGAGGTTTCCTGTGTCCTGCAACCAATTGGTCCCAAATAAACACAGAGGCTTATATGAATTACAAACTGTTTGGACTAAGGCTTAGGCTTATTGCTAACTAGCTCTTTTATCTTAAATTAACCCGTTTCTATTAATCTATGTATCGCCACATGTCTCATGGCTTTACCTATGTTCCGTTACATCTTGCTCCCCTCAGCCACCAGCAGCATCTTCCCTGACTCTGCCTTTCTTCTCCCTGTATCTTTATTTGGATTTCCTGCCTGGCTCTAACCCGTCTCGCCATAGGCCAAAGCAGCTTCTTTATTAACCAGTGGTAACAACCACATACAGAAAGAGCATCCCACAGCACAACTTCATGCAAATGTAATCATAACTGGAAAGTTGTTTTCACCCTACTCTGTCTCCCAGGCATCTGATTTGACATACTCTCTGATCTTACTTTCATCCTTATTACAATATATGACACCTTCTTCCTTGCTTTGTTTTCAGAACACTAGTGCCTGGCATCTGCCACTATCAGTCCTCTCACCAGTCACTGTCACTGATGATTATGCCCCCCTGTTTCACCTCGAATTCAGCCAATGCTGGTTGTCATGTATCTGGAGCACATCTCGGCATTTTGCCCGGTGCTGTGGAGTGTCAATCACAGAACTCCTGCCTTAGTTCCCAAATTAACTCAGGTCGGCCAACATTAATGCTTGCCCTGTAGAATGGTCCCAAGTGGGACCTAGAAATCAATAGGAGCCACTGTTCTTTTCCACTTAGCTTACTCAGGGGTGACCTTGTCCTTTAAGGAGATCAGTGTTTTGAAGGAACAGTATGACAGATATGGAAGTCAAGCTAGACAGTGAAGTAGCCCATGTCTTCACAAGTAAGATGACCACAAGCTGAAAGTCGTGAAACTCAGCTCTGGGAAAAAAGGAACTTAGATTCTTAAAACACTTTCTTAAATTTTGAAAAAAAAAATTAAAAGTTAAAACTACCATCACTGTGAAATTTTTGTGTTTTGTGCATACGATAGTATTCATTCTACATATATAAGCTTACATTTATTTTGAAAAAAATCTGTGTTTTAAGACATTAAATTTCTAGAACATTACTGATAGAAAAAAAATGAAGAAGTGTGAAAGTTCCAGAAAAAAAATCCACTGCTCAAATTTTCTATATTTAAACTTCTGTGTAGGTGTTATTAATTTGGCATTATAATTTTTCTTTAATAGACTGTGAATACTGTCTTACTCATTTATAGGAAAATAATCTTTTGGTTTACACACTATATGACATAGTTGAGTAATTGCTTTTATAAATGTTGCTTAACATGACAACTCCATTACAGGATTAGAAAGAAGAATTTCTGAAACCCTTAGATATCATTCCAGGGATACAGCTACATGGTTGGTTTCAGAATAGAATTCACACGAAATGAGGAACATTTTTCTCAAAGAAAACAAAAGAAAGGAGTAAATGAAAAGCAACTGTTTAATCACTGCCACATACAAAATATTCATCAGTCATACATTCGTTATTTTCATTTGCAACTTTTCTTTGCTCTTTCTCTCTTAGGAAATTAAAATAATTCTTCAAAGGAGTGAACATGCACAAGGCAGTGATGGAGAAAGGTCACCCTCAAGACTTACAGAGGAAAAGAAATGAAGGCTATGGTTTTTTTTATAATGTAGAATAAAGCTTCATAATCAAATTGACTGTGGTGTCTGTCATGTACATTATTATTATTAGAGGTGAAGGTGTGACTCCTTCTCAGTTGAAAATGAAACTTTCTCAAATCAGAGAACATTTTAATCATACACCTTAAAAAGAGAAAAATATCAAAAACATAAAGATGAACTTTCAAGTGATTCTGGAAATAGAAATTACCAGAAACAATATGTCCAAAGCCAATGTACTCATAAGCCATGAAGACTCCCTATGGGAAGTATTATATTAGGGGAATATATTGAAAATCCTTTCAAAACTCCGTATTAAAGCAGAGCTTTTCTTCCATTTTACAGTTCTTGCTTTATATACTGTAAGACTTGAATGTTTATCCTAGTAGCCATGAAGAAAGGTTCATCACTGAGCTACTAGAACAGTCGCACTTATAGCTATTTCTACTTATTTCTAATAAAATAAAAAAATTTCCTTCATAGACAGTTGTTTACATGATTAACCAGAAATCAAATTCAATGACGTCATCTCAAGAAAATGTCATAAAAATGAGTAGTGATGTTCCTGAGTGGCTAGGCTTCTATGCTGCCCTCCTTGGTCTCCTCATTTTGTTGTTCTCTCTGAGGATCTCTTGGTGGGTCCTCCTCTTCTCATAGTCCATGTTTGGGAGGGTCACATGAATAAACCATCTACTCACAGCCAACCTCCAGATGTGTCTTCTTCCACTTCTATGAAATTACAGGTCCTGCTCAAGCTTACAGTTCTTCACGTCTGGCTCTGTGTCCACGTACTTCAAGGAGCCATCTCTTCCTCTTCAATACAGTCACACCTTGCAACAGGTCATGCTAAGAAGGTCATTACCTTTTCCACATTGTAGGTTCAAAGTAGGTGTCATCTCCGACTGTTTGTGATAGTTGTTGTGAGGTCATTTACTTTGACAGAACTTTGGTCTCATCAGAATACTTTGCCATCTCTCCCTATGGCTGAATTCTTCCCATCATCAAACTCATACCAAGGTCATCACTCTCCTCAGCACCACCCACGTTTTTCACCTTTATTTCTTGTTGGCACCTGACAATCACAGTATGACCCATATGACTTTATTCTCATCTGTTTTTCCTGCTGCTCTATTCCTGTTTTCATTCCTTGAGAAATTTTCTCATTGCATTACCCACATGTTTGGGTTCACATTGGAAAAATCTTTCTAAAATGTTAGCACCACCATTTTTTGTTCATTTTGTTTTGGTTTTTTTTTGTTTATTTGTTGTTTGTTTTTTATTTTTTTACAATCAGAAAACAAAAGCAAAGAGAAGGAGAATGGAAGGACCCAGGCACCTGCTCTGTGGTGTGGAATGTATGCAAGGTCCCATGATGCATCATTTCCACATTTCACCTTTGTGATGCTATGTGGGGTCAAGTATCATTTTCCCTCTTTTACAGATAAGGATACTGAATTGCTTACAAGTTAAACTCCATATACTGGATCAGCCCTGGCATAGCCTGATTCAAACCCAGTTTCTGAATCGTGCTAAAGCCACTGGTGCTCTTTCCTCTACACTACATCACTTCCTTCCCAGAGGGAGCTCCTGGAACTGTGTGAGCACTACCAACCATGAGCCTCTCACCTTTCCTGTTATCTCTAACAATGCCTTCTCATCATTACTCTCCCTTTTGCCATGGACCTCAGAGCAATGAACTTTTTGAATTCTATTTGTTCTTATGATATAGATCTTGTTCCCATCTCAACCTCAAAAAAACCTCAGTTCATTACTATTTTCTGATTTTGTTGACTTTGAGAGGGTTCTGTCTGTTTGTTTTGTCTTCATCTTTTGGTTACTTCTCCTCAATACAAAAACATAGTTAAGACTCAAGTACCTTGGGATAATTCTTCTCTTCACCCTGCTCTTCTTATCCCTATGGTAGTTCCTCCTCTATCCTTTCTCTTTGTACTTCCGGATTGCTTTTGGAGTATGATGTGACCTCATTTTTCCTATTTTATGACACTAGGTTTTATTATAAAAGTATTCGATTAGGACAATTTTTGTGCATCTAAAATTATCACATAGTGTTGCCTCTTTAGTATCTGGACATGGGGAACTATATTGTGTTAAATTTTGAGTGAGGAGGCAGGCTTACATTCTAGAAATGTGTTACATTGGCATTTTATTTGAGTCACTAACATTTTATGAGGATTTTTAAAATCTGTATTTAAAATAGATGTTGGTCTGCAGTTTCATTTCCCTAAAATATCTAGTTCTCATATCAGATGAATTATAGCTTGTGACATAAGTTGGTGTGTATTTCTCTTTTATAAAGAAGCCTTTTAGAATTAGATTTTCTTCCTTAGATAGTGGCTGTAACTGCTAGTAAAGACTCCTCGTGTTGTCTTCATTGAAAAAGTTCTAGTGGTGAATTAACTTAGCAGCAATGAAATCATTAAGTTTATCTTTTTCTATTTAGTGTTTTTGAAGGAATGTTTTAATTGTATCTTAGTTTTTAGGTTTATTTTTTAAAACATTTTCTAATATTCCCTTGTATTTGTATGTATTCAGGTGCATGTGCATGCATGTGGAGAACACTTTAAGTGTTATTTCTCAGAAGCTGTCCACCTTGTTCATCTAGACAGGGTCTCTCACTGGCCTGGAACTTGTCAATCAAGATAGATCCTGATTGAACCAAGGATCCCCAGTGAACCCCAGGGATCTTCCCTTTTCCACTCTACAGTGCAGGGATTATATAAACGCACAATGCATGAGAGAGAGGGGGGGGGGGGAGAGAGAGAGAGAGAGAGAGAGAGAGAGAGAGAGAGAGAGAGATGTTTTAACATGTTCTGGGGGTGGTATTCAGGTCCTCACATTTGCAGGAAAATCACTGAACCGATGGAGCTATCTCCCCAGCCCCTCTTCTCTGTTTACTTTTGACAGTTTCTGGAGCGAGGATTCTATTTTTATTTTTTATGCTTGTCAACTATGTTTACTTATGTTTACTTTTTCTGGCTAAATACTTATTAATTATTTCAAAGAAACAACTTTTTGTTACTTAGGTTTTCCATTATTTCTTTGGTTTGCACCTGAATTTTAACCATTAATGTATATAGCCTTCTTGTCACATCAATGAATAGAAAATATATCTGTCGATACATTTTGTACATTCGTACTATTAAGTACTCCCTTTTTCTTAAAATTATCTTCTTTTGATTCCATGATCCCTACTTTTACTTCTCTCATTATTCTTTATCTAATTAATTTATTTTTCCTTCTTATACTACAGACAAGTCATTTTTTTGGTTATTATAACCACATATTTATCTTTAACTCTGATCTACATATAAATGGAGCAAGTAGTTTTTCTTCATCTCTGACTCCCATAATCGTCAGTAATTCATAATTAATTGCCTGCCAACTTTAAGGTCACAGTGTTCCTTGGCTATGCAGAGCTCCAGACCTGAAGTTGTATTACTGCCCATCTCTTCCTAGATATGGGGTATTTGGGCAGTAATCAGGCATTTTGAAAAATTATTAATGATACCCTGTTCTCCAAATCATTCATGATATCCTTGGGAACAGGATATCATAAATATGGAAAAACAATTATAACATAATGAAAAATGAATTTGTAAATAGTAGGGTAAAATTAGCAAAGATGTAATGATCTCATGAGTTAACATGAGTTGCTATCTTTTATGAACTGTGACTTTTGTGGACTTACATGGACAATAATAAGATATTATCCATTTATGTCTTAGTCGCCATTATGACCCAGTTAATCAATGTAGAAATTCAGAGAGGTATCTGTTCCATGTACATTATAATTATTGTTGCCACTATGTTAGAAGAGTTTTGAAGTAAATCATGTTTAATAAGAGGAAAAGACCCAGTAGTTTCCTGAAAAGTGAGATATACCTAACAAGATAGAGATATTAATAACATACAACAATAGACAGTATCAGATGATACTACTGATGTTTAGCTCTGAGCCAGGAATGTACTAAGAGCTCTTTGTTTCATGATGTAGTTCTCACCAATTTGTGACACAGATATTCATAAGACTGATCATGGCAAATGATGTAGAAGAGAGGTAGATTATGTAACCTGCCTGAAGTTACAGAGCTATAAATAATATATGTACACTAGAAGCCAATTTCTCAACCCCCCAAAGCCACACACTTACATTGTTTTCTATGCTTGTGTATAAAACACCAACTTCACAAGCACAGGGTGGAGGAAGTATGGCTTAGAAGTGTTTAAAAATAAAAGTGGTTTTTGTTTTAAACTAAATTGAACCCAGCATGCTCTGCTATGTGACCCTTCAGGAAACCAATATCCTCAGAATATTAGTGACAGTGTGACAGATAGAATAAGGGACAAGGTAATTTTTCTGTGACCAACTATGGCAAGATGTCAACTACAATTGTCCAAACAGTTCATGACCATACAGTTTTATATATTCCTATGCTATATACATGGATAAATGGTATATATTACATATAATTACAGGTTATTATATATATATATATGTCACATGTGTTACATGCATGTATTTTGTATATATACTATATTATGCTTTCATATTTTGTATCATATATGCTTAAACATAGACATTATATTATAATTATATGTCATTACGTTTACATGTTATCTATACATAAATAATCAGAGGATATTTGTAAAGATACTCAAAAGTCCTTGGCTTTGAGAAGAGAAACTTCAGATTTAGAGACAATGTAAACAATAATCAAGAAGCAGTAAGATTAGATGAGGATGAGGATACGTGAGTCATGCTGTGACTATCAAGAAATAAAGGTGTAAACTGTTCACAAAACTGTTCCGATGAAGTAGCTTTCCCCTAAGGATAAACCCAACTCCCTGATAGTGGTGAGTATCATGAGCTCCCTCTTGCCAGAAGTATAGATGCCTTAGGATTGGGAAGGGTACCAGGTGTCAGGGGTGTTTGTGAGGACAGAAACCTAGTACTTCACCACTGCCTTTCTTTTTCTAAAAGTCCATCTCTAGTGAGTCATTCTCTCGACTCTCTCCTTGGCTACTCTCCCCGCAGTGGGCCATTTTGACTTGGGTCTGTCCTTCCTCTTGAACTCCTTGGCCAGTATTTGAACAAACCTTTCTTTAGAACTGAAATAGCAGCCATTAAGTTGTTTCTCCGCCTAGGCCCGACCTCACTATGGGAAGATTCCAGTGACGGTAGAGTGAGTGCAGGTGTTAGGTGGAGCACTCGCCTGGAGGACTGTGGCCCCAGTCACCTCCAAAGTTCTCCTGACTTCTTGTCCTGTACTAATGGCAACGTCCAGGGGCCTCTCCAGTCTAACTCTGCCTTCTTCACACCCAACTCTTACTGATTATTCCTGTGAGTGTCCCTCACAACAGGCACCCCTGGCTTAAAGGCTCTCAGAGCTTCCTTCTGGACCCCGGCAATAGCCCTAAGTTGTCCCTGTTGTTCTTTAGATCTTCTCCCCACAGATCCCGTTTTCTCCCTAAGTCCAGCCTCTGAGAGTATCCAGCATCATTTTCCTGAAATTGCCTTAAAGTGTCAGATCTTTGTTGAAAAGTCTTTCCCTTACTCTCCAGCTTAACTTCCAAACCTCCTGGAATATTATTCAGAATCTGATTTCTTTCTTAGTAATGTTTTTTTCTCATATTCAATACCTAAGCAGCTTGACCCAATATAGCATCTGTCTTCCACACTTAATAAACATGAAATGACTTAATGTACAAAAGACATCTCCCATCAACACAATTCGAGAAAATGGAAACTAATGTCCCAGAGAGGAGATATGTAACTTTGTTTCCCTTTTCTCGAATTGTGTTATTTCTAGGAGGGGGCATTTCCCCTAATCTTATGCTCTATTTATACCAAATCTATAGAGAGAACCAAATTAGAGTATATTTACTAGAAAGCAAGGATTCATGAAAGCTAGTGAGAGCCACAGTCTATTCCAACCAGCTCTTTTTAGAATCTTGAGCCTGATGCTATCCTAAAGAGGCCAACTATGAAGCAGCCATCAGAGTGTCCTCCCCTCCCCTCCTCTCCCCTCCCCTCCCCTCTCCTCCTCTCCCCTCCCCTCCCCTCTCCTCCTCTCCCCTCCCCTCCTCCCATACTCTCCTCCCCTCCCCTCCTCTCTGCTCCCCTCCTCTCTCCTCCTCTCCCCTCCCCTCCTCTCTGCTCCCCTCCTCTCTCCTCCTCTCCCCTCCCTTCCCCTCCTCCCCTACCCTCCTCCCATACTCTCCTCCCCTCCCCTCATCCCCTCCTCTCCTCTCGTCCCCTCTCCTCTCTTCTGCTCTCCTCTCTTCCCCTCTCCTCCTCCCCTCCCCTCTGCCCTCTCCTCCCCTCTCTTCCTCTCCCCTCCTTTCCCCTCCTCTCCCCTCCCTTCCCCTCCTCTCCCCTCCCCTCCTCCCATACTCTTCTCCCCTCCCCTCTGCCCTCCCCTCCCCTCTCTTCCTCTCCCCTCCCCTCTCCTCCTCTCCCCTCCTCTCCCTACCCCTCCTCTCATAGTCTCCTCCCCTCCCCTCATCCTCTCCTCTCCTCTCTTCCCCTCTCCTCTCCTCTGCTCTCCTCTCTTCCCCTCTCCTCCTCCCCTCCCCTCTGCCCTCCCCTCCCCTCTTCTCCTCTCCTCTCTTCTCTCCTGCTTGTTTCATTTCTAAACAAAACCGCTATTACTCTGCCTTGACATTGTTTGGGATTTATTCCACCTCCTTTCACATTTCACTAGATTTAGCCTAAGAAATACTCGTGTTGCCTGCGGGCACAGCTCCTTCCAGTAGTTTACATTGCAGTTCCGTGACATTGCCTTAAGATACAGAGACATCTCTGAGCATCCTGTTGAGCCAGAGGTAAGCAAGTCTACAAAGCAGATTTGCTCTCAGATTCTTAGCATAAGTACAAAGGAAATTTTGTTTTCAAGCTTGCTTCAAAACAAATCTCGAAAGAGATGCCGGCCCAGACTTGTGGCTGCAGTTCAAAGCCCCAAAGGGGACCAGGGGGCTCAAAGATGTGCCTTGAGCACCTCAGCTCAAACACTTGCTGTATCTTTGCTCACTTCAGACTAACCACAGGGAGACAGCTATGCTGCTCGCCATCTCTGAAACAGCCTCACCTTGCTGTGCCCCCACAAACCAGGCAGAAACCACAACATCCTTCTCGTGTAAGGTAGACTTCACCATGCGCTCTGGAGGCGGAGAACTCACTCCTCTCCCCTCCACTTTCACTGTCTGAGCCCATTTCATAGCAAAGTCCCTGCAAATTAAAGTCTTTGCTGCCGTGCCCCCTCCATACGTTGGAAGACATTGCTTAGCTTTCCAGTACTGCAGGAACTCCTTGCATTTTCCTTCTGAATTTCTGCCTTTAGGAGTTTGATTCGTTCTGCCTTCGAAACTTCCTTTAAAATGCCAAGGCACCAACTTGTAAGAGTATACCACTGTTATATTTTAAGCAGGTGAATTTCTCCATGCTGATGAGCGTGGTTTTAATATATGACATTTTCTTAAAGAGGTAGGAAAACGACCTATTGCATAACAATTGTTTTGTGGTTTTGTTTTGCTTTATTTTTGACATGCAGATTCACTCACTTATTCTTGGCCTACAGGCACTTGTAAGATGTGTATTTTATTATCCTGGGGATAAAACAAAAAACAAAAAACAAAAAAAAAAAGAAAAGATATGAAATTAGCAAAAAAAAAGAAATTAGCAAGAACTTGGAACTGTTATCCGGGAAGGAATTTGGACTCCACTGTTTCCCTGGTCTAGTCTTCTGCTCTTGAACTCCTAACCACACAGTTGGAACTATGAATCTAAGAAAACTTCTCTTCTTTATAAATCAGTTCAGGTATTTTCCTACAGAACCAGGAATCGTATTAGCATAAAGTCCAGTTCTTCTGCCCTGATAAACACTTTAGACAATCTCAGAAAGGCTGAGTTCTGAGACTATATTTCCCAAGAAAAGCCTCCGCAACAGAAGGGCCATAATGATTCAAGTTTCTTTTGTACATCTAAATTTGATTTAATGATCAAATAAAGGCACATGCAGTAGACAAAAATTCTCAAGTTTCTCTTATTGCATGATTATGAGACTATTCGAAGCTAAGGCTGTGAATACAAATGGTAGATTCCTGAGTAGCCTTCTTCAAAATATGGAACAGCCCAGATATTCTTAAAGTGATTTTCCACATCCATAAAGTCTCACCAACATGGCCTTTCAAATGTAAGCTGAACAAGGATGACACCAAGGAACATGACAAAGTGGATAAATAAAAGCCCACTTTTTTATCTGTCCCACCATTGAGGTCTCAATCCTTTATGAAGAACTACAGGCAACTGGGGAAAGATGGGAGCCTAAGAGTTGGTCTTCCCCAAGGATGAACACACCAACTGATATACTGCCAAATGGTCATCCCTGAAGACATGCATACAAGCAACATTATATAGACTCGGTGGGTTATATTTATGTGTATACATATGCACACAATAACAATTAGTGATAAAAGAGGCCATTAATTTGCAGGAGAGGTATATAGGAGGGTTTGGAGGGAAGAAAGAGAAGGGAGAAATGTTGTAATTACCTCCTCAAATAATTTTTAAAATGATTTCCTACTCATCTTTTCTAATGTTTCCATTTTTTTTTTAAGGAGAACAGGATAAATTTCACTTTTCCCTTATATTTTCTTAAATGAAAATGAAGGGCAAGCACTGTGATAAACAGCAATTAGCCTCATACTGAGGGCTAGCTGGGGAGGTCACAGGGTTTGAGAAGGTCTATGTCACACATTAATTAGCTACTACCAAAAGTTACCTAAAAAATAAATTCAGAATATTTTGCAAAGTTTCTTGAGTTTTAAATATTAGCAATTAATTCAAATGTTTCATAATACTATGTGGCCCAACTTTGTATAAGAGAAATAAATATTGTGTATGACACTTTTGCATGGCCTATGGCTTATCACTTTCCCAGTGTCAGACTTGTGAAAGGACATTATTTTAAGCAAATTGAGAACTACTGGTCTTAATACTGACAATCTCAACATTCCCTCCACTTCCAACTCCTCCAGTGCCTTGTGCTCCCTTACAAGCCATCCTCTGGGAGGTTGAATTACAGAAGATTGTCTCTTCTGTCAGTGAACAGCAGCACCTTGGGAGAGGCAGGTCTCAGCAGGTAGACTAGTACATTCCATCCCCTCTTCTCCTCTCAACTGGTCACGTATGTGCAGTGTATCTCTCCAGGAATATCAGACTTGATACATTGTATATAAGTACACAGCGTGTGTGTGTGTGTGTGTGTGTGTGTGTGTGTGTGTGTGTGTGTGTGTATACAAAGAAAGAACATTATTAGCTTCTGTCTTCTCCAGATGATGCCTCCCAAGTCTGCAGCTGCCAGCCATTTGAACCCAGGAGGTCTAGGGATGTACAACTAGATCAATGATAGAGCTAAAAACACTTTCTAGAGCCTGCTTCCTCATTGCCTGCACCCGCCGCCCATGCTAGACAGAGAACAGTAGAAGAGAGACATTGAACCTCTGCGTGGGATGAGGTTGAGTGTTGAAGAAACCTGGAAGTGGTAAAGTAGGACAGCAGGCTCTGAGAATAAGTGCATGAACAAATTTCACAATCTCTTGATGCATCATGCAATTGCTTGCAAGTTTGGTAGCAAAAGGAAGATGTTCAGCAATGCACTTTTACCTAGCCATCAATTTTAACCACAAGAATAAATTGAAATGGAAAAGTCAGCTCAGATTTTTGCAGCTACCCCATCTCTCTGATGAGGGCTAGACTAAGGTAATTGAGGTGGTAATGAGTAACTATTTAGACATTAATTGTGATCAAACTGTTGGTCTACAAACCGTAGCTTGTGAACCTTTCCGAACAGGCTGCAGCCCCGACATCATAAAGAATTTCCCTTGTCTTGCAGAAATTCTTAGAGACCAGAAAGTCTTAGAGACCATAGTCAAAAGGTGTGACCCCCCCCCTACACCCTCATACCCAGCAATTGCCTTGTTTTCAGATACTGTTGAATCCTTTTCTTCTTTGCAAAGTAAAATAAGACTTGCAAAAATACAATGCCTGTCCTGAAATTCTTCATTAGCATGCTTAGTGAAACTTTGGTAAATAGACTGTTCTTTGCTCTCCTTCTGTCTTCCTGTCCTCAATCATCTCCCAACCCAGCCTCCACCCTCCACCCGCCACCCTCCACCCTCCACCCTCCACCCTCCACCCTCCAGCCTCCCATACCAAACACATATAAAGCTGAGTTTCACATGGGCATTACTGAACCTGAAACTGAAGCTGGTTCTTCTCCTTCCTCAATTTACCTGTGACATGACCACTGTTGCTTCTTCTCTCTCCAGAGGGCTCTGCATTCTGTTTTCAACTCCCAAGACAGCAGGAGGAAGTGGCCAAAACAAAGCCAATCCTGGCTTTGTCCCTAGCCTTCCAGTTCTTAGAATGTCCTTAGGAAATGAGTAGATGGTATTAAGTCACTCACCAGGCTCACAGATATTCCAGGGTTCAGAGAAGTCTAGACAACAAGCTATCATTTCTCATGAACCTAGATTTTCCACCACAGATGGAACACCACCTCAGCACTACTCTAGAACTCAGCAGCTCATAAACAGGAGTAAAATGTACTATATAAGATGGACCCTAAGCACAGAAGGAAGCAGAGACCCGTAGTCAGATTCCACTGCTCAGATTTGTCTTCTGTCACAACTTTCTTGTACTCAAGGTCTCAGGAAAGAGAAATCGTACACGAAGCACTACAGGCAGCTAAGAAATGCAGAGAGGGAGGCAGATAGTCTTCCCCAGGAAGAGCACAACAGTTGGTTATCCAGTACCAAACGGTCAGCCCTGAAAACATACACATGAGGGACATTATACAGACTGAACAGGTTGTACTTACAAACTTAGGGATATAGAGAGGGGTATGCATATATGTATGTTAACAATTTATGAAAAAGAGGATATTAATTTTAAAGGAAGCAAAGAGGGCTAAAGGGAAGAAAGGGAAAGGAAAATGATGTAATTATGTTGTAAACTCAGAAATAATCATAAAATAGGAGAAAACTTAGGTACATGCTAAATGCTGTTTTTCTAACATCTGGTGCTTCTGCAAAAGAAAAGGAGAGAGACCGAGTCATTTCCCTTCATCTTGGGGAATGTTATGTACTTTACCACCATCCCTACACGTTCTAGCTATACCTAGAGACTGGTGCTTCTGCAAGATAGATTGAGGGGGATTTTACCAGCAAGAATGAGAGCGCCCAGATAAAATGGTGCAAAATGGTATCTGATGAAACATAAAGGGTGGTAGCTTCTCCCATGGCAACGAGGCTTGCCTGTGGAAGTATGACGAAAATCCTCTTACTCTGAAATACCAGGTAACACGTTTAGGTGTCTGTTGCCCCTGGGAAAGTGAGTAGATAGAACATCGGAGAAATGTGAAAATCTGCTTTTAAGATTAAGGCCATTCACACGTTTGAGGTGGTGGCCCTTGGAACAACCAGGTTTAAAAGACTTGAGGAATTTAACCATAAGCACTCACTTAGGTTTCTGTATATTCTCAAGTAGGCTTCATGAAACCTTAACAAAGAAGAAAACATATTTACAATACATTCCTGATGCCGGGGAAGGGACATCTTTAAGATTTATTTTATTTTTAAGTGTGTGTGTGTGTGTGTGTGTGTGTGTGTGTGTGTGTGTGTGTGCGCGCGCGTGTGTGTGTGTGTGTGTGTGTGTGTGTGTGTGTGTGTGTGTGTGTGTGTGTGTGTGGTGTATGAGTATCCACACATCAATGCAGGTCATTGCAGAGGTCAAAAGAAGGTATCAGATCCGCTGTAGTTGCAGTCTATTATAAGACCTGAGGTTAATGTTGGGAACTGATTCTTAACTTCTGAGTCACCTTTTCAGTTCTGGCAAGGGATGTCAATGTAGGTAGACTTCCAGGAACCAGCATTGTGGTGAGGAGGCTCCATAGCTAACCTAAAATGGCAGAGAAGCTTGCTTATGTCTTCACACCTCACCCTCTCAACAAATTTAACATTAGGCCTTACAGTCAAGGTATCTCAAACCTGTCTTCCCATCTCTACATCTCAGTAAACTTAGTAACTTTTACTTTTCTAGAAGAGCCATTACTGCAAATTTGACAGTGGATTGGTGGGGGGGTGGGGGGTGGAGCAGGGAGCAGTCATAATTCAAACCATGGGACAGTGTAGGAAAAGTTTGAAAGTTTCCTATGACACTGACTCACTCTCTACTTTACCAAGTATCCCCTGTCAAATAAACCCTCATTGACATCACTACATTTTCATATCCTCAAAAATTAAAATATGTGGTTTAGAAAGGTTTCCCTTACCATCACACCTCTTCAACTGGTGGACAGTGGTGTAAGAGCATTAGTAGTAGTGTGTGAGAGTACTAGCTTCCCAGGAAAACTTGAAGGCAAAAATAACTGTAAAGAGTTCTTCTTGAAGTAGATAATGCACACATGGGGGATTCCATTTCACACACATGTATGGTTAAAAAGTAAGTTTTTATCCTAGGCTTGCCTGCCAGCTCTCACGCTTCCCACCAAAGAACCAACCCCTCCACTGTGTTCTTCAACTGTTCATCTAGAGATGGGCAGTGGATGACTAGACTTCCAGTTTAACTGATGGCAAATGGTTGAAAACAGGAATTTCAGCTACTTAATTACACCTGAGTCACTGGGGATCACATTAAAAACAGGTTCCAATCTCAGAGAAATCTCTTTGTCTGCTTGTCTGGTTCATAAGTACACTTGGAACACTATTTCAAACACTTTATTTGCTCTCATACATGATGAAGTAAGTGAGAATCAACACAAGTTATGTTGAAAAGTACAAAATAAAATTTGTTAAAACTAAATACTTGAAATCTACACAGAAATTCCATTCAGTATTGCTATGTAGGGGAAGATTTTGAAACATAGATATAAACATTGATAGTTTAATATATTTAAACCATGTTCTGTTGGTATGTATATATAGTAAGTTGTGTGTGATGGCACAAACCTTTAATTCAAGCACTCAAGAAGTGAGACCAGAAGATTGCAAGTTCAAGGCTAACCGGGGTTACACAGCAAATTCTCTCTCAAAAAGTGTATTTTAAGAAATCAATTAAATAAGTAGGAAATAAAAGCTCATTTACTGAATGGAAACACATGAACTATGAACCAATGGCTGAGGGGTCCCCACTGGATCAGGCCCTCTGAAGGGGTGAGACAGTTGATTGGCTTGATCTGTTTGGGAGGCATCCAGGCAGTGGGACCAGATCTTGTGCTCATTGCATGAGTTGGCTGTTTGAAACCTGGGGCCTATGCAGGATTGTTTGGCTCGGCCTGGGAGGAGGGGACTAGACCTACCTGGACTGAGTCTACCAGGTTGACCTCAGTCTGTGGGGAAGGCTTTGCCCTGGAGGAGATGGGAATGGGGGGGGGGGGGTTGGGGGGAAGGTGAGGGGGACGGGAGCGGGGAGAACAAGGGAATCCGTGGCTGATATGTAGAACTGAATTGTATTGCAAAATAAATTAAAAAAAAAAAAAGCTCATTTACAGGAAATAATTGAATTAGTTGTAATATATTTGTAACATAGGGAAGTGTAGTGTTTAAAAAAAAGAGAGAAAAATACTGTAGAGGTAATTAACTTAGAGAAATTTCCACAGAACATTGTTGAATGCACACTAAAGTCAGGCTTGGATCTTACTTTTCCAGGATGAAAGAAATAACACTACCTAACTATCTTTGTTTATGTATATAGAATCTACATATTATTCTGTTTTCATATATAGAAATATGGAAGAGGTCTGGAGTGGTGGCTCAGTAGTTAAGAATCTGCCCTTGCACAGAACTGGAGTTCAGGTCCCAGCATTCACATCAGGAAGCTCACAAGTACCTGAAATGCCAGGTCCAGGGAATCTAATGTCATCCTCTGTCCTCCTTGGGTACCTACACTCATGTACACACAACTACACAACTACACACACACACACACAAATAAATAAATCTATAACTATGGAATATACACACTAAGAATTATCCTAAATTGAAGAATCAAATTGATAGTACAAGGGAAAACACACACCAAAAAAAATGAAGAATTTATTCAACAATAACATTTACAGCTATATTGATGTAAAACTACTATATTGATGTGCACATAACCATGCTTGCATATATTGACTCTGGAAAAACGCTTATTGACACCAAGAACATTTTGCACAAGAGCTTCACAAGATTAACCCAGTCCAATTCCAACATGGACGGGGGAAGGACTCTCCAAGATCCATCCCTCACTGAGGCTTTATTGACAATTGATGACTCCTGGGGAAGAGACAATCAGTTTCCTTTGGCTATGGTCCCAATAAGTTAGCCATGTTACAGTATGTAGCTCTCTAGTCATGAACAAGCTGTCAACACTAAGTGAATTCAATAAGTTTTAAAAGGAGAACACAAAGCGTTGGGTGAGAAATGTGATGTGAGGAATGGGTGAACATTTAAGGGGGAAGGATGTGAGGGTGGGTTTGATTAGAGCATATTATATTCATGTATGAGATCTCAAATAACAAAACTTTAAAAACTAAATATGTATACTTGTATGATAAAAACACAGTGCTTCAATACTAGCAAAGCATATTCTATCTTCCTTAAGTTATCAAAATAGCATTGATATTACTTTTTTAAGAGTCTTGCTTAGCTTATCAGCACCTATGGAGATCTCAGACTGATTGTTCTGTCAAATAATTCAGTGACAGTGAAGACTGAAACCTTAATAACAACCAAGGATGGTGTGATATGGGCACACCACCCTCCAAATTAATTTCTTTTAAAGGCAAGCACCATTGCAATGATTAAATCTCCTTGACATCTTCCTCAAGTCCTACTACCTGATTTTATATCAACTAGTTCAGAAACCTACCAACTGTTGCTAGAAACTTCTTCAATGCTTACTCTCATCCTTCCTTCCCCTTGTGTTTCTGAGGAACACAACGCCTAACACTACCTGTCCCACATTGTGGTGCAGAATGTGGAACAGATTACCAAAGTACATGAGATGCATGCACAATTTGAAAGGTTTTTTTTTTCCCTCAAAGTTAAGAAGTATTATTTCTTCCTCCTCACTACTTACCCACATCTGAACACAATCAGACAGACACCTAAAATGCATATACAGCAGATCAACTAGAAAAAAAAATATGGCCATACTTGCATTTTGTTTTGAAGATTTTCTGATCATATCAAAGATTGTTTCCAAACCACAGTCCTAGTTTTGCAGTCCAGGGAGATTCTTTAACCATTTCAGGAATATAACTGAATGCAAGTTTCTTAAGCTTTCTTTGTGCTACATTGGGCACAGATTTTAGCTAGGTTTCAGTGCAAAACTATTGAGTCTAAATAAATATGTTATTTCACTCAAAAGTTTACTTTTTCAGGCAATTGTGAAGTACAGTGATATCCAGACATTCAAAGTATTAGTTATGTGTTTCCTTCTTTTCTCAAGTTTTTTGATTTTATGTTTTTTGTTGTTTATTATGATTATGACTATGATTATTATATATAAAAGAATGTCCTGCCCATAGATTAGGACAAAGATAGTTCTGTTTCATTTTTCTTGTTACAATAGTATAGAATACTACTGATGATTTGCTAAAGAGAGTCTTCACTTTTCAAAGAGTTTCCAGTGCCAGTGAATATAAATATTTAACCTTCTTTGGCTAATATAATTGTACGACCTGGTGTGTGTGTGTGTGTGTGTGTGTGTGTGTGTGTGTGTGTGTGTGTGTGTGTTCACTTTGTCTATGAAAAACATATTTCACATTTTAAGTAGACAAGACCAAAAGTCTACTTGGTTGAAATGGTGAGGGCCATCACTAAGAATAATCAGTCCCTAATTCATCACTCTTTCTTCCAGACAAATATTAACCTACAACTAGGCAGTAGGTGTCCAGGCCCATTCCTCCCTAGGAGACATTAGCTTGGCTAGTAGTCATCCCAGTGACACAGCCTCACTCTGTTTTCTTTCTCTTTAGCATCTCAAGAATATTAATGTCACTTGAAAATTCTAGGTTCTAGACTTGCTGATCCCTGAAAATGCACCCAAATAATATTGGAAGAGGATAATAGGGAGAAGATGTACTGGGAGAGCATTTCATGATAAGTCAAAAAGGCACCATGCACAAGTAATGTGCTGTGAAACACAAGTGACCCTTGCTCGTAGCTGCATGGTAAGTATAATTTTGAAGGTTTGGCATAGAATATACTCTAATTACAGAAAACCATAACACTCATCAAGCAAACATTTGTAAGACGAGCGTGACAAAGGGCTTTCTCTCACAACATTTTTCTGTAGATATTTTCTTTAAAAATTATCAACAATTAACATCCTTGAAATTGGAATGAGTGGAAAAAAAACATTATCAAGCATTTGGCGAATTTTAGTAAGAACAGCACCAAATCCACACGTCAATGCTATTCATGCTTAAGTAGTTAAAAGACTTGTAAAACAAGCTGATCTCTTAACCCAGCCTTGTCAGGTTGGCTGGTTGGTTTGACACTTTCTTTTTAAACTATGTCATAATCCAGGAAGGATTTCTTTTATTGCATTCCCATAATTAAGCCTCGGTCGTGGTTATTTTATTTACTGAAATTTTGAAATCTTTGATATTATAGAGACAGGGATTTTGTTCTAAAGGCTGCTTTTGCTCTTGACACTGTCTGTTTCCAACCAACCTGGGAGCCTGACAGGCTGCCATGTAGTCCAATCCAATTGTAATTTAATGCATTGAAACACGTAGTTTAGCATTCTGGAGGGCAAACTGTACAACTCTAATTTCTTTCTTGCTGTTGTCAAATGTTACATAGATCATCCACCCTAGAGCTGGACTCCTTAAACAAGAAGAGTTATTCTTAGCAGGACACTGCCTTGACCTATTTTGATGGGAATGTTTTGCAAAATTGCAAATCATTCACCATTCTGGCTGGCCTGATCTATTTCCAGTTCTAAAAAACTTCTGCAAAGTACTTGTTGAGGTGGAACATAAATTAAAATCATTATGGACCTGCTTCTTCAATCAGACAGAAATAAAATGACAGAAAAATGCTGTTATGAAGCATATTTTTTCCTCTTCAGACAAAGATATCTTTTCCCATGATTTTCTACTTTTCTACTAGTGTCTCTAATGATGTATTATTCTTAAGAACTAAAATCCCAGCCTTGAAGTAGGCATGATTGGTCATATCTATAATCTCAGTACTCAGAAAGCTGAAGCAGGAGGACCACCATGAGTTTGAGGCCATCCTGGGATATATAGCAAGACTCTAAGAAAAGCAAAAAAAAAAAAAAAAAAAAAGCAACAAAAAAAATGGCAACAAAGTCCTCTCTTTCATTAACTCTTCTAATGAATGATGATTCATGAACTGTTTTAATTCTCTGAATTCAAAACTTATTTGTAGGACTTGATCGTTAGCTAGTAGTGTTGGAAATCTCATGTAACCCATCTGCATATTTTTGATGAGGAACACCACTCCATCTAAAGTAGTCTCTAGTTGGTGCACATCTTAAAATGAAACAGGATGAAGCTTTGATGAGACTCAGACATTTAAAACTTTGAAAATCCTCTCCCTACCCAAATCCATTGATTTTTTATTACACAATTGCCAAAGCACTGATTACATGTATTTTGAATGTTGCCTTATTAGGAAAAAAAAGTTTTTAACACCTAGAAACCACAAGTGAAGTAGTGTCAGAGTAAACAAAGTTCTTTGTTCCCACATTTGTTCCTGAACAATTTGTATCTGTAAGCAAAACTTGAAATCAACACAGTTCTAAGACAAAATGCTGACTTAAGTCTATGTGTTGCCTCATAGCCCAAAAAGTAACAAGGGCTGTAGGAAGAAAGGGCCAAGCCCCAAACTAGGCGTTAGAAACCTATTAGAAGGACAAAAGGAACGCTTTCCATTTCAGCTAAAAACTTGCTGAAGGCTTTTCTGTGTTTTCAGTGCCTGGAAAGCAAGACTCAATCCTACTCATTTTGAAAACTCAGCTTTGCATTGTGCCTCCATTTCAAAGTGACTAAAGCCAAAGACACTTCTGGTGCATGACAAGAACAACGCTTGTGCTTTGAGACAGAACTGTTGTCTAAACTATGTAAACAGGAAAACCTCACCTCTGTGAATTTCCTACCTGTGCACCTTGACTTGGTGCTCAGCAAGCGTGTTGATACATTACTAGGGAATGGCTAGAGGCCACCTGAATTAGTTAAAATACTGATCCTTTGACATAGTGGCTCACTCCAAGCCAAAGAGGGGATGGTTGTAGGCAACCTGAGCTGAACAAGTTATAAGAGAGAGAGGGAGAAAATATAGACAAAAGGGACTTCAGATTATTAGTTTCACTTGGAATTAAAATAAGAATGTGAGGCAAGGCCAATAAACACAATCTTGTTTTTAAACTCAAAACCCACTCTTCTCACAAGACTTGAAGTAACCTCCTTCCAGATTTGAAAGTTTAAATATAAAAATAGTTTGCTCCTGAACACATTCCCTTGCTTTACTTGTTTCACTGGAATAACATCAACACATGCATTTGCCATCATGGAAAGCACAAGGGTTTGTTTTTGATTGTAGAAGGTGTGATGGGGCTCTCAAGACAGGCAGTGCTGAAAAAGCATTTTCTGCCATTGCAAATCCCGCTATGCAGTCTCAAGATGCACACATGTAGAAAAGCTTGGGAACCTATAAGGAAAGAAGGTAAGAGCTGAGGGAAGAGGCAGTAATCAAAATTCATGTCCCAGGGGCATTTCCTTATCAGAAGGAAAAATATGTTTATGATGCCACAATGTTCTGCATGAAAGTGGAACCCACCCGAAAAGCCATGAGTATGAGTCCTGAGGCTTTAGCTGTGATGAGGATGAGGATGTCAGCAAGGACAGGGACAAGACAGCAGCCACAGAGAAAGTCTCTACATATGTGTTTTCTCACGCAGCTCATTTAGGATTGACAACTTCAGGATTATCAGAACTTACTCTCATGGAGAAGCAATACCCTGACTGCACTGCTTTTTGACTGGGAAGCTTCCCCACAATGAGCTGCTCAATCCTCTCTTCTGCCTAGAATTCTTTCACTCTGCCTTCAATGCTTCCAGATTTTTCCTTTGAAAGATAACCATTCATGATTCCAGCAATGATGATGCTGACTACTGCTGACATTCATAATTAACTCTTATTCTGCATTGACACTGTTCCTTCAGCGGCTTCATCAACAAACATTTCTTATAATCATGAAAATATCTACCTAGAAATTTGAGAGGAAAGGGTAATGACATTGGTTGTTAGGGTTTTTTTTCTATGTTAATCGGAGAAAGACTGGAAGAGATGCTTTGTGACTAAATGTTCAAAGAACTAAGACTCTTCAAGTTGATGGGGAGTCTGTGGCTAACATTAAATATGGATTCCAACATGCTTTTCTGTTGTTGCAACTCACTTCTTAAAATTTAATTTTCCTAACTTTGAAATTTTAGTTTGCAATAACTGTAACTTTAAACATGATAAAAAAAAATAGTTTGGAATGCATATCCCAGTTCATTTGCAAATGTGAAAAACAGCAGTGAATTATCATGTTGATGACCAAAAAGGAGAATAAGATTATGAGCAACAGTGAAAGAAAACTAGAAAGTACTCAAAGTGGGGGAATAAAAAAAGCATCAAAGTAACAGGAAATAGGCAATAAAAGCATTTAAAATTTTTATTTTGCCAAAATAGAGACAAACAAAAACTCCTATGAAAAGAAAAGACATATGTAAGGTATGTCCATTCCATCCCTAACAAAACACAGAAATAAATGCAGATACCGAGAAAGACATCTTTGTTGTCCATGAGCTAGATGAGTTTTCACATCACTCCAGAGAGCTCTGCTCCCTGTTCCCTGGCTTTCAACTCTCACAGCCTCCTAGGGCCATACTGATCTGGAAGATGTTGCTCATATACTGTATCCACTCAGGATCAGCTCAGGAAGATATAAGAAGATAAACTCTGTGTGTTTGACCTCCAGGCATTACTAATCTAACGGGTTTAGTTTGAATCACTGATGTGTGGGTCTCCATTTAAAAAGCTCCAGTTTGCATATAACCAAAAGGGACTTGTGGCAGAAGCAAACTTTGCTTCAGATGAGCACAAAGAAAACAGATGTTAGCTGTGCCAGCATGTATAGCCAGCTTTTGCAGAACACCTACTGCACACTAGGTCCTGCTAAATGCATTCACTCAAAGCTTTTCTTTACAGTGGCATTACTATTTACATTAAAAACTACATTCTATGCAATTTCATTTACAGAACAAAAATTTTTAAAAGCTAATCTCGCCCCCACCAAAAAAGAAAGAAACAGAGGAATGGCTTACATGGCCACATTCTTGATAACACCTTTTAACTGCCCTCTTATTAGGTCTGTGGTGCTCCAGTAGCCATAGCCTTTTACATATTGGATTATGGTTAATTGATTCAATTGCTTCATCCACTCATGTCACTTTTAAACGTGCATTTTAAAAAATCTCTTGATATCCTTCTAGCCCTCAGTTATTTTGTTTGGTGGTTTGTTTGTTTTTAATGAATAAGGATTACAATTTAAGAAAATTTGTATAGGACAGAATTTTGATATTTAACCTCTTCATTGTTTATTTTTTTAACCATAGAGTTCTAGCTGTGTGACTTTCAGTCCATAACTTGGTTTTAGACATTTAACCTATGAAACAGGACTCTTGCAATCGTTTAAAATTATTTTGATGAGGCATCAATAAAACAAATAATCCCTGCACAAAATAAACAAATAACAAACGCAACCTCTGTAGAAACTCCTGACCTGTCAGGAGCAGGGATTTCGAGTTAACTAAAAAAATACAACAAACAGATTCACTAAGGAAAATTATAACCTAAACATTTATATTTGAAGTACATTAAATGCACTAATTTCTGATTTCTTGACTTAAAAATAATGAGTTTTCCCTCAATATAAAGAGTTTGATGTCTTTTTCCCAGTCTGGTCACAAAGTCTCATGTGATTAAATTCTTGTTTTTTTCTTTTAAGTGGAATAATTAACTAATGATGCTTGTGAAACTGAATGATAATACATTTAAATGTGCATGCTGCTTTACTAACCATAGCAATCATATCATACCTAGTCATGATGGTATTGCCATGTAGTGGATTAATCAACTTCATTTTTAATGTAAATATTTCTTAATAGAATAATAACTTTTGTTTTGCATTGACTGTTTGTTAGTTCACCCAGTATTTAATGTGGCTAATTGTAATACAATTATACCTGATATACATATGTTTGTTGAGTAACACAATTTGTCCTTGGCAAGTAAATAATGCAACTGGTTAGAATACAATGCCTTTGGAAATCAAATACCTAAAGAGTTCCACTTATTCCATAATACTGCAAAAATCATATCAGAAGTCTCATGAGCACTACACTTTCTGACAAAAGATCTTCAAAGTTAATTTTTTATTGTAAAATTGAGAAAAGAATTGTAAAATGTCAAAAACAAAGAACAACTAAAAAGGATTATGCTGTAGAAACCTGAGGGAAAGCAAGATGGTATCAACAAGTTGAAATTTGCAGTGGTGTAGCTGGATAGTTCACAAAATGTAACTCAGCTACAGTTACACTCATTATTATGAATAGAATTTAGGCAATTTAAAAAAAATCAACAAGGCACCCAAACTGACTGCAATGGAAGCCGTTAGTGTGCAATTGCACCCTATCAGTGTCTCTAGAGGCATTTTCCAGAACCCTAAAACTCCATGAAAACCAAAGCATACTTTCTGAAGCCTTGTTTGTACCATACAGCCAGTGTAAGATTGATCATGTTTCATATACAGACTCTCTCTCTCTCTCTCTCTCTCTCTCTCTCTCTCTCTGTCTCTCTCTGGTGCTGGTTCTACTGCAAGTTTCTTTACAATAGATATCAGAGCTATCATTTATGAAAACACACAGTAAGGTAGTCCAAACTCAATTTGCTCACATCAGTTCAGTGCCTTCTGCCTTTGGTTCCCAGCTTCATCTGTTCCCTGGCCACTCAAGATCTCCAAACCCATGTCCACATTTCCTCCATAGAGTCAAATCATGATATCTTTTTCTTAAACAGAAGAAATGAAGCCAGATCTAAATCCTGGTCACTTGCCACTACACATGGACAGAACTAGTCATTACTCACTCAGCTACATAGTACTATTGTCCACACCCTAACACTCAAAGGGAAGATCTCAGTATCCTCCTGGTCAGACATGTTTCCACCACACTTACAGCCACCATGAAGTACTTACAGCACAGTTTCAAAGATGAATTATCTCTGTCTCATATGCATATCTATGATCATGAGACCATGTGACATATGAGATCTTGATCAACTTCATTGGAATCCCATGAGGCATGTGTAGCTCTTAAATCACATCATCTGAACTATGATTCATCTCTTGCTATAGTCATGCTGTGATTTTAGTTATTCATAATAGGATGATAAAGTATGAGTTTGTTGTCAGTAATACTTTTCTCAATCAGATAGCAGACCAAGACTTTACCAAAGCATGGACCCTCTTCTTCTCTTCTACCATAGTCTTATAAGTAAAATTTGTTACTTCTATTCATATTTATGAATATTTATATTTATATTATATATAATCAAACAGTGAAAAGATCAAAACATTGACACACACTTTTATGAGACTAATCAATCAAAAAGACAAAGAACTACAGGAAAGTAATGAGTCTGAGAGAGAATTAGCTTCTCCAAGAGATGAGCCCCTAATGGGTTATCAAATATGAAGTATCCAAACACAAGTCCAGACACTAAACAAACTCACCAGGTTGTATTTACATATTGATAAGTGTGTGTGTGTGTGTGTGTGTGTGTGTGTGTGTGTGTGTGTGAAACAATAATAACAAAAACAAGAAAATCAATTTGAGAGGGAATGAGGGGCAAGTATATGAGAGTGATTGGAAGGAGAAAAGAAAAGGGGAAAGTGATGTAACTATATTTTGCTGTGGGATGTCTTTCTGTATGCTGTGAATATGTGTTACTCTCATTGTTTGATAAATAAAGCTGTTTGGTCAATGGCAAGGCAGAATAAGGTCAGGCAGTGTATTCAAACTGAAGATGGAGATGAAGAAGGGTGGAGTCAAGAGAGATGCCAGCCCACTTGCAGACTGGTAATGCCACGGCCACATGGCAACATATAGAAATGGGTTAATTTATGATGGAAGAGCTAGCTAACAAGAAGCATGAGCCATAGGCCATAAAGTTGGTAATTAACATAAGCCTCTGTGTGTTTGCTTGGAACTGAGCAGCTGCAGGACCAGGCAAGATACAGAGAAACTTCTCTCTACCATATTTTAATTTATAATTTTAATTATAAAAAGAGAGAAAATGTTCAGATCACTAAAATCAGTAATGGAAGAGGAAATGTCACTACTGTTACTTCAACTTGTAAACATACACTGGTTACATAATAAACTAATCATAAGAAATACCAATACACGGTGTACCTACATATTTGTTCATTTAAAAGATTAAAAAACATGCCGGGCGGTGGTGCCACACGCCTTTAATCCCAGCACTCGGGAGGCAGAGCCAGGCGGATCT
This sequence comes from Peromyscus californicus insignis, assembly GCF_007827085.1. Classification (NCBI taxonomy): domain Eukaryota; kingdom Metazoa; phylum Chordata; class Mammalia; order Rodentia; family Cricetidae; genus Peromyscus; species Peromyscus californicus. The sequence goes on from NW_026294480.1 coordinate 28,626,857, forward strand.
CTGTGAGTTCGAGGCCAGCCTGGGCTACCACGTGAGTTCCAGGAAAGGCGCAAAGCTACACAGAGAAACCCTGTCTCGAAAAACAAAAAAAAAAAAAAAAACCAGAAAAGAAACAACTGACTCTAGAGGCAATCTATCTCAGTATTCCTACCCTATTAAACAGATTGAGTTTATTATTTTTAAAAAATGTTCCCACAAAGAAAAGAGCAAGTCTTGGTTACTTTGTTGGTGAGTTATATTAAATATTTAGGGAAGAATCAATTTCAATAATTGACAAATTCTTCCAGAAAAATAGAAGGAAGTTAGGATAATATCAATCTTATTCTATGATGCTAGAACTACTATTGCAAAACCAGATAAAGTTAGCACATAAAAGTAGAACAATTCCTTATATGAAAATTGATGCACAAATTACTAGCAAAATTTGAATCACATAGTATGATAAGCCTGCAAACATATGACATTCATTTCAGAAATGGAAGGTTGGTTTGCCATCTGAAAATAGATAAAAATTAAGGTAGTATATTAGTTGAAAAAAGTCCACATAATCATCTCAGAAGATATACACAACACATTTTACAAAAATCCAAATACTGATCACAATTAAAATACCTAACAAAACAAGGATAATCCCTTAACCTGACAAAGAAAATCTACGAAAAATCCATAGCTAGCATCATATTTATGGGTGAAAGACTGCCCGTCACATCTAGTAATCTAGAAGATAATGATGCCTAGTCCAACACTGTCTATTCAGCATAGGCCACTAGCATCTAATCAGGGCAATTAGATAACTAAAAGAAGTAAAATGTCTTCAGAATGGAAAGACAGAAATAACTGTATTTGCAAATGATGAGATCTTATACACATAAAATTCTCTGCCTTCATAAGAAAAGCATTAGAACTAGTGAAGAGGTTCTAAAATACTGCAGAAAACAAAACCAAATATACCCAAAACAATTGCATATATATTTATATATAATTAATTAATATCATAAAATGAAAATCAAAATACTTTTATTTAAAACAGCATCAGGGAGAAAAAATTACATAGGAATGTATTGAACAACTGAATGTATGACCAGTACACTGAAAATTACAAAACATTATTGAAATAAGTGTTTAAGAAAAACAAAAGGGTGATCAACCATCTTTGGTTGGACTAAAAGATTTAGGGTGGCTCTGACTTCTAATTTCATCTTCTGATGATGTGAAATCCAACCAAATTAGCAAACTGATCTTAAAGTGCACATGGAAATGAAAGGGATTAAGGGAAACAAAAAAACTAAGTGAAACAAAGCCAGGATACTAACTCATCTCAACTTCAAAGCTCACTACAGAGGTAAGGAGATGGCAGCAGGACCCTGTTGGCATAAAGATGAAGGCACAGACATTAATGGAATAGATTGGGGATTCTAAAAAGGGATGTTTCGGGTTAGCTGATTTAGACAGGGACAGCACAATGGAAAAGAGGAGGGATAGTCTCACTTAACGGCCTTTCCATGAGGTGAACGTGTTCACACAAGAGGAAGCAGTTCTCTTCTGCTTTATGCCAGACATGTTGACTACAGAGAAGTGGGGAGAACATCTCTGAGACTGCTAATGTACTCCGTATTTCCCAAAACAAGAATGGCCAGCGATACAGCCAAAGGCTACCAGCTGGACCTTGAGGAAGGGTAAAGGTAGGAGGATCATGGAAGCCAATGGAGGAAGTTCACATCCCAGCATGGAACCAAAAAGAAGGAAAGCCTCCCAACCCCAGAAGGACAAATGTCTCGTGTTCTTCCTCATTTGCACTTACCACCTACAAAGCTTCAGATGTGAGTATGCAACCTGCAGTTATTGCAAGAACCAGGAAAGCAAAATAGACAGTGGCAGGGAGGGAGGACGAGGCAATGGAGAGGAGAATTGCAAGGTACAAGTGATTTGAAGGGGGAAATGGGAAAAAAATTGGAGGGGGCTTTAACTAGGGAGAGAAGAGGGAAATAAACATAGATGAAGGAAAGAGAAGGGTTGAGTAAAATAACAAAGGATGTATGAAAAAAATGTAAGTAATCATATTATTATTTATTTACCTAAAATTACATCTAATACATATAAATATGTATATACATACACAGTTTAAATGAAATTTTTCCATCTTGGCTGACAATACTACCCCAAGTAACTACAAACTATCTAAGTAAAATACATCAGGCGTGAGACATCCCCTTTGAGTTATTAGACAGGGTTATCCAAGATACTCCCAAGGCATTATAGCTTATTTCTATTGCCCTTTAAAGCTGCTTCTCAGACATTGAAGATAAATCTCTATTGTGCAGACACCATGTAGTTCAGACAGAGTCAGAGGACCTGAAAGCCTTCTTCCTGAAAACTAGCTTCCTTGTCACCAGATGCAAGCTTCCAAAGAAAGGAAGCAACCAATAGTCCTATCCAACCATGATGCTTGTGGACTACAAGTATGACCAACGTGGCACAATATCCCTAAGGATACATCACTGACACACACACCTTGGCAGTAACCACTACCTCTCTTTAAGTTCTGTTCAAAAAGAGGGAAATCATACCTGGTATTGAAAACCTTGTCAACTGCCTGGGATTAGTGAAGCCATAGATCTTGGAGGAGAATCTACAATCACCACTGTTAAAGCAGTGTAATTCCTAACTGCATTCAAAATATTTATTCTTTTTTTTTTTTTTGAGACAGGGCTTTTCTGTGTAGTTTTGGTTCCTGTCCCAGATCTCTCTCTCTCTGTAGATCAGGCTGGCCTTGAACTCACAGAGATCTGCCTGCCTCTGCCTCCCGAGTGCTGGGATTAAAGGCATGTGCCACCACCGCCCAGACTAAATATGTATTCTCATATTCACAGATAAGCATAGGTCTCACTCCTCATCAAAGAAATCTCTTTTTGCCATTACAGAAAACCACAGCAAATTAACATGAAGAGAACAAGTGACCAGCACCAACTGATACAGCTACAGCATAATGCCTGCTCCTAAGGTTCAGGAATCATGGCAGAAGAGAGGGCAGAAAAATTGTGAGAGAAGGAGGAGCAGGACATTTGCTAAGATTGTGTCTCCTAGAAAATGTTAAAGAAACTATGCACAAGAAGTCTCATCATCATAGATGCTTAAACAAGACCTGAGCAAGGATGACATTAATAGACTTGCTGACATGGAATGGGAAAAAAATATCATGGGGTCTCAACCATAGACAAAAAAACTACAGAAAACTACGAAATTCTAAGAGTCAGGTAAATAGTAGAGCCCCTCATTTGGTTAGCCAATATCCAGTAGTCAGCTCTAAAATCATGTACAGACATGTCACATTTTATAAGCTGAGTAGGTTGTATATTATACATTTATGAATATATATATGTATACATATGTATATGTAATTAAATACAGAGTATGGGTTTCGAAGAGAGCAAAAGAGTACTTGGGAAAAGTTGGAGAGAGGAAAGGGAAGCAGGAAAATGATGTCATTATATTTCAACTTCAAAAAAAAATGTAAAAAGGAAGAAAGCCTATGAATGATCATTAGTAGTGGGGATCCCTTAGCTCCTCCTTTCCCAGACATGAGTTATTTTTATGTCTGTCTATACAAAGTACCAAATCAGTAGGGTGATGTAATAGGAAATTCTGACTCAGAGAGTTCTTTGACTCAGTGCTGGCAAGAATGGCTGTATGCCGGCTATGCAGTGTTGGCGAAAACAGTGGCGCATGTGATATAGGACAAGGGACAGAGAGGGACACCCTAGCAGTCAGGATGTGGCTACAGTAGCCTTCTGCCTGGAGTTGTATGGCTGGTCTAGGAGGGCAGGTCCTTGTGACACTAAGGAAGAACAGCCAGCCCAGTTCTACAGAGGGGTGGGAGGCAGAGTGAGGAGAACGTTTGAGCACTACCAGAGCCAATGGAAACAGATAGGAATATCGAACATGGAAGGTTGATTTGAGATAGAGTGAGTGTAGACTGCCAGTTGGGTTTAAGGTCATCAAAGGCAAGGAATCTGAGAGGAGTGGCAACAGCTTAGTCACTAGTAGAGGGACTTCCTTAGGTCATCTGAACAGGGAAGAGAAAACTAAGCTCCGCAGGTGACTTTATTTCCTTGTCAATCTAGTTTATTTTTACTCTCAATGTAAGAGTTCTTCGGGAAAGTTCAAATCCACTAAATCAAGAGAAAGGAGTTTTCAGGAACTGGTGCGGACAGACAAGCAGAGGGCAGAGGCTCTAGGAACCAAAGCTGATGGCCGAAGCTACATCTTAACTCAGCCTCCTGGTAGGAGCACATGATGCAGTAGCAGAAAGAAAGAAACACTGGTTCTCCATCACCCCTATGTGCAAGGTACTGTCTCTCCAGCCCCATGCTAACACGTGCTGGGGCTGCAGGCCAAGGACAAAGCTGAACATCCTAAACTTTACATAGTCTATAATGAGTCAGATGCTCTGTCAGGACTGAGAACCAATGGGAATAAAAAAATGACAAAACCACAGCCGTAGGGGCCAGACGTGGGTCCTAAGGCAATAAGTACTGTGAATTTTTTTTGGCCCGTCCTCTCCTTCCCCATTTCAAGCCAGGCAGACTTTAGTTGTTAACAACATCGAGACCATACACATTTGGAAATTTGGGTAAAATTAGAGACCTCCTTCCTGCAAAAGTAGACAGAAAAATTTTCACACTGCAAATTTTGCTGATGGTTCATCATCTTAATCCTAATCTGGAGTATACCAAGTTTAACTTCGGTCTCAAGATCTCCTTGTATATAGAATGTATCCACTTAACTCCTCCACCTTACAACATCTTGGTCTCATACCTTCCAACTTTTAGGAATGATTAAATAATGTTATTCTTTCTGAGACATGTGGAGCTCACGGGGACTGAGGGAGACAACTAAAGTCTTCTGGAGAGGAACTCTGAGAAGCTAATCTTCCCTTTTGTAACTCCTGAACCTTGTGGGGGGGTTTTCTCAGCAACAGTGAAGTGTCAAATTGCAGGTCCATCAGCATTCACCCTGCTCTCCATTCTCATGGTATTCACCTACCGTTTCCAGTTCAGAGGTTCTTAATAAACACTCTCTCTGTCTCTGTGTGTCTGTCTATCTCTGTCTGTCTCTCCATCTCTGTGTGTCTGTCTATCTCTGTCTCTCCATCTCTGTGTGTCTGTCTATCTCTGTCTGTCTCTCCGTCTCTCTCTCTCTCTCTCTCTCTCTCTCTCTCTCTCTCTCTCTCTCTCTCTCTCTCTGTGTGTGTGTGTGTGTGTGTGTGTGGTAAATTAGTTTAGAATGACGTAGGAAGGGGAAGTGTGCTTTGCCTAACAGCTGTTCTCTTTCCTGCCCTCTAGAATGTGGCTTTAGAAGTGGAAAGTGAAATTTAAAGGATATATTTGCTGGCATGACAATGTTCTCTTGGGACAATGAAAACTTGGTGGGAGAGAACCATGAATGGGAACAGGGGCATATGACTTAATGCTCTATACTATAGTTTGCTGCATTTGTTAGCCTCATGATTAAAGCAGGCAGGGGAGGAACTTGCTTGCACTAAATGACATGTGACAGCACTCAATGATGCACTTTGATAGCATAATGGTCATAGGAATTAACCAGCCCCTAATTTGCAGACTAGGAAAGTACCGATAAAAGACTCTGCCAGAGGAAGATTGGGACTCTGGCATGATTCTAAGTCCATGCCACATCCCTGGTAGTTCAGTGCAGTGCTTTCTGAATTTTAAGTATAGAAATCATTTTTTAAAACAAAATCCTACATAGAAGAGCTACAATATGAAACCTATTTTACCAAGAAGTACCATTATTTTGGCTCAGAGTCATTTTCCTTTAAGTGCATGGTCCTGACATAAAGAGAAAGGAACAGCATTGAATTGTTATTCCTACTTTGCAGCCAAAGTAGGAATACTTTTGGGAAACTGTTGAGTCTGTTAAAGTGAAATCTTTGCCAGGATCCATTGGTCCCTGGTGATATCAATATTTTGGATACTACAGAATGGAGGGAGGGAGATCTGACTAAATTCCAAGAAGAACAACATGTCGATGTGTGGCTAACTTCTGAACTCCATTACTTTCTGTTTGAATCCTCCATTGCCCTTTACCCTGGAATTGTGTCCATCTTTTTTTTTTTTTATTTCTGATGTCTTCTAGCCCACTATAAACCCTTTGTCTGTAGGTTGGAAGAACTGGAATTTTAAGAGCAAAGGGATTGAAAATCCTTTCTTTTTAACAACTGATTAAGCCAGTTTATTAAAAGAGCTGACTTAGGCATCTGCAATAGTAACTCCAACCTCTACTCCTGGCTCAGTACTGATCAAAGTCATCTGTTTAACAATCTCAGAAGGACTGTGTAGGTTAGTGAGTTGTGTGTGGATTCTCATTTGGAAATGATCCCACATCTTGGAACCTTCACCACAAGGTGTTTTTCTTGTAGTGAGAGAATCCTTCCTTTTGTTACCCTTCTCATCCTACCTTTTATTAACTTGCAGGATCAGACTTTTAATATATAAAATCCAGAATGGGATTCTTTACTTCAGTAGAGGCAGCTAACACTTTCTTTTTTGCATCAAAGATTCAAGATGTTTGGCCTTGAATGAAAATAGGAGATGGTGAGAAGAACAATAAAGAAAAGTAAAGCCTGTGGTTAGAACAAGAAAAGTGTGACTTGTTTCTATAAAATATCAACATTGGAACTTGACTCGCAGGCCATAGGCTCAACTTTCCTTCTCTTTCTTCTACATCTTTTGGTGGCCTATATCCTTTCCAGAGAACCTTCTTTGTGGTGATATGAATAAGAATGGCTTCCATAGGCTCACATAAGCATTTGGATGCTTAGTCATGAACAGTGTGGCACTATTTGAAAGGATTAGAAGGATCAAGAAGTATGGTCTACTTGGACGAATTAATAGGAAGGGTTTTGAGCTTTCTTTTTTCTTTTTCTTTTTCATTGTTTTCTGCTTAGCTCTATTTATTTATTCAGTCTGGGAATCCAGCCCATGGGGTAGTGCTCCCTACATTCAGGATAGCTTTTCCTCTTCTGTTAATCCTTCAGGCAAGATTAACCCTAACAATCCCACCCCATGTCAATTTGACATCCAATCACATTTTAAGAGATAAAATACTAGGGCTTTGAACTTCCAAAGAGCCAGAGCTCTCTTTCTCGTGTGTATGTGTGTGTGTGTGTGTGTGTGTGTGTGTGTGTGTGTGCCTATTTAGTTCTCCAGCATCTTCCTGCATGTCATCATTCTTCATGCCATGATGACAATGGATTAAACCTCTGAAACTGTAAACAAGCCAATTAGATGTTTTCTTTTATAAGATTTGTCATGGTCATAGTGTCTCTTCACAGCAAGACATTCTGAAAATTCGGACATAATACACTGTACAATTCCTTCTGAAATTTTACTTAAAATAAGATTTTGCCTTTGAAATGGTGAAATGAACAGCTGATATTCAAACCTGTTTATAAATTGGAAAAGGTGAATCCTTTCATTGGGAAAAACAGAATGTGCACAAGATGGGCACGAGGTGAGCACTAATTTAAAATCTAAGGACTCCCTGCTTTTCCATGAGATCCCAATTACATTTGGTGACTTATACCCCTTGCTGTTGTTTTGCAGAAGTGGACAGAGTAGTTAGATAGAGAAGTAGATACTCCATGCTGTTTGTCAAGATGAGGATTGCCTTAGAACACAGAGTGGCAGTGCTCAGAGAGCAGGCAGTATTGGGAAGCCTGCATAGGAAAGCTGGACCTTCTTTACAGCCACTGGGAGTAGATTAAGGGTGGGCAGTCTTCTCCCATCTGCTTCTCAGTAGAGAAGAGAGAGAGCAGCACACAGGTGAAGGCCAAAGTCGTGCTGTTGACCATTACTCTACCCAATTGCCACGATGGAGGTGAGTTAACTGCGCAGCATCTTGTACTATCACAAGACTTATAAACTCAAATCCAGTCCTAGATAAAACTACATGGTTTTTCTCATAGCCAGAGCTATAGTTATTGGCTGTGCTGTACTATTAACTCCTAAGTGCATTGATATTAAAACTTCTAGGTCACAGTCACTCTTGAAACTCTAGAAAAGCAATCTTTTAGAGATTCATATTACTTAAAAATTCAAGAAATTCATGGAACACACAAATTTGAGACATCATCTAGAGAATTTTGATTATGTTTAATGTTTCCTGAGATAAGAGAATATAGTTGTGAGGTAATTAAAATCTTCACATTCTTGCTGGCCAAGTGCAAATTCTCCTTCACCTAGGTCTTGATCCACTCAACTTAGAAACTCATGTTTCACTCTTTAATTTCTAGCTCAAATTCCCCCTTCCCCCTGCAAGTAGAAACAGTGGTGGCTACTTGTGTGTTTCATGACTAATACATTCACATAGCTACTAAATGTGTAACTTTACCAAGTGCTTGCTTTCCCATTATCTATTCTCTTTTTCTTTTCATTTACGGAACTCTAGCTTTAGTTGGCCACAGAAAAACCCTCTTTCAGACTACATTTCCCTTCTTCCTTTGAAACTAAAGTGATCATGGCAACTACTTTTCTGACCAATAAGTTTTAAGTAAGGAGTAATTTCCAGATCACATCTGGGTTACAATATGGCTAGCAGCGTGGTGGCAATCATCTGAAGTCTCTCAGAAAATGTTTTGTAGATGTAAGGACAAGAGATGGAGGCATAACACAAGATCATCAGGCACCAGTCTCTTAGCCTAGATTCTTCCTCAAACCACTGTGGGGTGGTTTTCCTGACAAGGACATCATCAATAGCCTGAAGGAGAGACTGTAGCTGAAGGGATATTCAATGCTTGCTTCCAATCCCTATAGGAGCACCATGAGCAGCTTTCCTGGAAGCATCTGACTTTCCCTAAGAGCCAGCCCTCTTGTTAGCATTTTAATCAAAATTTGAGCTTAACCTGAAGTTAAACTATTCACTTATTTGTGGAAAGGTCTTTGGCAAGCAGCAAACCACCAGTACTCATAGACTTTATGTCTGTCATACCCAAAGATAGTCTGAAACCTTATGAAGGCATAGCAACTATGCCATTCTACATTATGCCTAGAAAGAAAGAAAGAAAGAAAGAAAGAAAGAAAGAAAGAAAGAAAGAAAGAAAGAAAGGAAGGAAGGAAGAAAGAAAGAAAAGAAAAGACAGAACAGAAGAAAGAAAGAAAGAAAGAAAGAAAGAAAGGAAGGAAGGAAGGAAGGAAGGAAGGAAGGAAGGAAGAACAAGACACGGGCCTGAATATGTGAGGTAATGAGGAAAGAGAAATGTAAAAAGAGCCACAGAAAGAAAAATGTTGTACTCCTGGAAATGAAACTTCAAAATGCTGGGACTCCCCCTCAGAGCTGGAGGGACTGAGTCAGCACAACTGATAAAATGCTAAGACAGTTCTATCTGGTTAGAACTAGAGCGCATGGGTTCCCTGCAACCGCCCTCACCAACTTGATACCCTTGAGTATTTTCATGTCATTGCTTCACGCCTTAAACATAAAATCTACTAATTAAGGAAGGTAAATAGTGAAAAGTGGTGGCTAGTACAGATCTGATAGAATGTGTTTGAAACCGTTTTTTAAGTATTTCTCAAACATCAAATTTGGATCCAGGATATTCTTATTGTAACACTCCCTACCTATTACTGTGGCTGCTGTTTCCCTTCATTGTCCTTCAATACACAAGCTCAGTGTGAGTGACTTTTGAATTGTCCTCATTTGGAGAATTTTACTAAATATGTAAGGACTGTTTTATAGCCTTCAACTAAAAATTTTCAGAGAAGTACTTTTTCACTGACAGCGGATGATGGATAAGGAACATGGGGAGTCTTCTCAGGCATAATGAAAAATGAAATTTTGTCTTTTGGAGGAAGAAGAATGAAGTTGCAGATAGGACTCACTAAAATAAGCCAAACTCAGAAAGAAAACAAAAAAGCATAATTTCTCTCATTTATGGAATCTTAATTGTGTGTGTGAGTTGTGTTAAGTTTTGTAAATGGGAGGAGGAGGAAGAAAAATACAGTACCATTATGATTAAAAAGATGAAAAATAGCACCTCTTATAGGCAGGGCAAATTGTAGGTCAAAGAGTTTATGGCTGGGTTGGTGTGCAAGACGGCACAGAAATTGTGGGAGTAACCAACTAATGACCGACCCAGCTGGAGACCCATAGTCTGAGCGAGAGTTAACCCCTGAAGGCCAGAATATCACAAAGACCTAGTATAGAACCAAACATGACTGGCAAAAACTAAAAACAAAAAATGAAACAAAACAAAACAAAAACAAAAAACAAGTCAATGAAATGATTCCTAACGATATTCTGCTATACTCATAGATTGGTGCCTAACCCAACTGTCATCACAGAGGCTTCACCTAGCAACTGATATAAACAAATGCAATGACCCACAGCCAAACATTAGGCAGAGCTCGGGGAATCCTGCGGAAGGTGGGGGAGGAAGGATCGTAGGAGTCAATGGGGTCATGAACCCACAAGAAAACCCACAGGACCAACTTACCTGGACTCATAGAGGCTCAGAGAGACTAAACCGACAACCAGTGAGCCTGCATGAGATTGACCTAAGCACTCTGCATATATATTACAGTTGTGAAACTTGGTCTTCTTGTGATACTCCAAACAGTGGGATCAGGGACTGTCTCTGACTCTGTTGCTTACTCTTGGAACCTTTTCCTCCTACTGGACTGCCTCATCCAGCCTTAATAGAAGAGGAGATATCTAATCTACCTGTAACTTAATATACCATGACTGGCTGATATCCATGGGAGGCCTGCCTGTATCTGAAGAGAAACAGAAGAGGAAGAGTGGATGGGGAGGGAGGAGCTGGGGGGACAGGAAGGGGGGAAGCTTTGGTTGGGATGTAAAAACAAAAAATAAACAAACAAAAAAGATGAAAAACAATGTCTCATGCTTTCTCTCATCTGCAGAATTTATATATATATATATATATATATATATATATGCATATGAATGAATGACATGAAGAAGGGCAACTCTTGTGGGAAGGGAGAGAACATGGTAATGAGGGTTAAAAAGTAGTTAGGGTGAGTACCACCAATATAAAAGGATGCATACTTATGAAAATGTCATCACAAAAGCCAGTCTTTTATATACTGACTAAAAACAACAATAATTCATTTTTAAAAGATGCTCAGCCTAATCTTTTTCCAGCAGATATTTTAACCTCTCCTAAGTGGAAGAAATAAGTAATGTGGGTCTCTCTGGGTGAATTCTGAATCAGTGAACGAGGAGTATTCACATGAAGAATTCATAAAACCCTCCCTCCAATTCCAGCATGTTGGGATCTGGACTCTCACTGAAAGTTCAGCTCTCCAAGACCGCAATGCTTTTTGTTTGTATATGAAGATAGAGTTTGTGATATAAAAATCAGCATCTTTTCTATATGTTTTGCCTGTTTCATAAATACTCTGAACCATCTTACAAAAGCAGAGAAGATTCCAGACACTTGAACAAGTAGTACTGGAAGTTCTATGAGATGCTCAGACTCTGCATCCATTTTTAGTGATGCACCACATAGTTAAGAACTCATCAGACCAAAGATGTATAAAAGAGGGATAAGAAAGGGAGTAATGACTGAAGAGAGGAGTTTAATGATTTGAGCAAACTGCCACACCCAAGGACCATCTGTACTTGGGTCTTGACGTCTCAGATATCCAGAGAGTTTTTCCTCATCCTCATTCTTTCTTCTTTCTGTCCACATTTTTCTTGCAAACCACACTGACAAAGCAATATAATAAATGCCTGTCATGTGGAGGACACAGAAGACAGATTACAAAAAAGGGAAGTTCTCCTTTTGTCAGCTTCAAAGGATCCACGTAAAGAAAACAGAATTACCATTGCTCGCCCACAGTCTTTAGAAGGATTGGTGATGTTTCTCACTTTTCTTTAAACTCCCCACACTTTATTTAGATTTCTCTCTGATGTCCCTTTAGCATCCCCAGCCCCACCCAAAGGGGGTAAGCACACTAGTGGAAATCCCCTGAGCAAACTAGCACATGCTGTACCAAAATATTATGTCTTGACTTTGTTCTTTCACATCTTCACAACTAAAGGAAAGAGATACAATCAAAATGATAGTCCACTTAAATGATAAACAAGAGAATTTAAAGAGACATGACCCAATTGCTCACCCATGGAGTGACAGTTCATGAGAAGCTTATGAGATCTCGGTTGGTGGAGATACATACGTATATTTCCCCTTAAATATTTTTCATAGTTTTGAGAGAATTTATTATTGTAGATTTCTAGAAAACACATTAAGCTTAATGTGCAAAACGCACTGATTTTATGAATATGTTTTCTTCTAATGAAGCTTTCAAAACAAGATTAGAAACAAGAGTATAAATGATTACCTGATTCCCCAAATCATCTTTTATTTCAGTTGGGAGAATTTTTGAAATTTCAGAAAGAGGCCCTAACACATAGCAGGGATAGAATATGCCACCTGAGTTGAACTCTTTCCCTAAAACTTCTCTGTGGCTTGTAGTCAAGAGCATGACATTATAACAGGTGTAAATCACATCTGTCTCCAAGGTCCCCTCAAACCCGAGAAAAAGTTTCCAGAGAACAGTACAAATAACCCATGTCTTCTTATTATTGTATCATGTCATCCCAATAAGTCATTACAAGAGAAGCTGAGTCATTAACCTTCCAAGGACTAATTGTATTCAAACTCTGGGAGGAATTGTTCATCTATGTTAATTTAACCATTTTATAGGCCTATGTAATGGTGGAAATACAACAGAAGTCCATAACTTCCTATTCACTCAGATGTTCTAAACTCCTTCTTTTACAATCAGTCTTTCTGCTCCTTTCCAGAAAAAGTCACCATGAAAAAAAATAAAAGATAAAACAAACAAAAACAAAAAAGAAAAACAAACAAAAAAACCCAACTGTGCTCTATGGTATGGGTCCAGGTTTCCTGATTCTTTTGAAGAACTGGAAAGATACTATCCATCCAGTTATAAAAGGACTCCTAGCCCGTCAACACTAATCCTGATAATGAACTTAAAGAAAATAATGCAACTCTTAACAAAATGTCATCCATTCCCAGCAAATACTACTACTTCACCTTGAGACCATATTGAAAGCAAAGTGGGTTGACATACAACTTTAGGCTGTCTGAATTATGGCTGCCTCAGACTTCTGTCCTACATGCCTTGGAGCCAATAAAGTTTATATGGAACCTATGTTCCCGAGAAGTTGATAACCCGTGTGATAAAACTCTCTTTAAAATATTCTGAGAGAGAAATTATGCAGTTGTTTAGAGATCAGAAGATGTTTTCTGGAGTCAGGTGGCAAGTTTTACTGTTCGTATATCATAAAGTTTCCTCTTTGCCCACTCATCTCTGCTATTGTTGGAAAAAAGCAGATGTAGACAATACACAAACAATTGGGTAACACTGAATTCCAACAATGAATTACAAAAGAAGGTAAAGGATCAGTTTTGTCCCTGGATCGTAGTTTGCTAACACTTGCGTTTGATAATCCCTGCGTGCCTGCACTGAGTAGTTAAATACAGGTGTGTACTAGAGATATGCAGAGTACGCAGTAGAAACACTGCTGCTTTTCTACACTGAAAGACTGAGTGTAAAACATTTTAAATGAACCTTTAATAACTTGTGAAGTGTGAGATCTTTATTTTGTAAACTTATTTGGTTTTAGAAATTGCATGTATGTATACAATGTATTTAAACCATAACTACCCTCCACTCTCCCCTACTTCCCCTAGGAGCCCTACTCTCCTTCACAAATTTATGTCCTCTATTGCCTTAAAAACCCACAGAACCCAGTTAGTGCTGCTCTTGTGTTCATAAGTGTAGGACTATCCACTAGAGCTTGGGCAGCCTACCAAGGGACACACTTTTAAAGAAAACTGATTCTTACTCCCCCTGTATTTATCAAGTTGCCAGTAGCTCCTCAGGTAGGGATGGGACCTCTTGAGCCCGTGCTCCATCCATGTTGGCATGTTGACTGGTTTGTTCTTGTGCCAGTCTTACGTAGGCAACAACAGCTACTATGAAATTATGAGTGCAAAGGTCCTGTCATTTCTAGAACAGATAATTCAACAGTATCTCTCTCTGGCCTCTGGCTCTTCCAACCTTCCCTCCTCTCTTCCATAATGTTCCCTGAGCCTTTGAGGGGAGTGATTCATGTCTGGTACTATAAACCTGGCCAAGAACCCATGCCTGAAGAGGTCATAGGCCATAGGGTAAAACATACTTGTATTAAATTGTTAAAAAGAAATAGTATCAAATTGTCTTCTAGGTATTTATATTTACACCCATAGGATAGTGCAGCCCCACTCCTCATCAGAGAAGTGTCTTTCTCATAGCATGGAGACTCCCAACTGCTCAGCGAGCCAAGAACTGAGTGACCATTGGGGGTTGAGTCCTAAGTGGGACAGCTATATCCTAGCATTATTTTTCTAAAACAAAGTCCCTTCACACAACCAGTTGACGAACATTGTGAGTTTGGATTTTTGCTTTGTGATCCACTGAAAGTGAGCCCTGAGATCACTTGAACCATCACTTGAATTCTAGCACCTTGCTCGAAAGTAAGCAGTTAAGTTTGGGTGCTGCAAGGAATACCGATACAGAAAAAGATATCACTGTTTCCTCTACCTCTGCTTACAGCAGCAATCCTTTTTCTCAGACTTCCTGTTTCTGGCACTTGCATTTTTCTGTGATGTGTTCATAGTTCCCTGTCTGTGGTTAAGAAGGCACAGAGCTGGGTTTAGTCTCTCCCTCTCATTCATTTGCACACACAAGCGTGCTTCTTCTCTCTTCTCTCTCTCAGAATGTTGGTTCTGGGTAGAGCTTTTGCTACGGTTTTCTGTTTACTTCAAGCTGTTTCTGGAGAAAGTGGCAATGCACAGAATGGTGAGTCATTTCTAACTTGTTTCTTAAAGGATTTCAGATCGTCTCTAGCATATATGGTCAGGTTACTTAGTTCTATAACAGGCCAGAGCTGGGCAGCAAGAACTTGGCTTGTGTATGCTTATGTTGTTTGCATTAATTACCAGGACAGATAGTAAGAAGATAATACTACAGGTGGCTTGTAACTCACAAGAACTGCCGAGAAGCACTGTATCTCTCTCAAACACTGGCTCATAAATGTGGATAGATGCTGGTGTTCCCAGAAAAGAACCTTCATATCAATTCTCTGATTGTGCTTGTTAGAGAATCTCTTCCAAATTGTACATGCTAGGAAAATCAAGCTATCTTTTTTGCTTAACTATTTATGGAGTTCTAAAACCATAAATATCCATAATAAATTAATGGCCCAGAAGCAACAGTTTATGAATTCACCAGAACTATATCTTTAGTGTCTAGAACATAGGAGTTACTTGCTAATGTATTTCTTTGAAATAACTTTAGCTTTGACAGATTCATGTTAGATTGCTAATGAATAATTCACTAGAGCACTGAGTAAAGTCTTATTTGAAATACATAGGATTGCTTTTGTATCCAGCAGATCCATCATATGGTCATCATAATTCTCTTTGCAATGCATAAAATACTTAGATCCCAGTTCCTTAAAAATATGCATTCTGATTACAAGACTGTGCTCAACAGTGTCTAAAAGCCATGGGAGCCACATTGAACTTGAACCTTAAATTTGTTTCTATAAATTCAGCTGTTTTCAC
The DNA here is from genome assembly GCF_007827085.1 of Peromyscus californicus insignis. Lineage (NCBI taxonomy): Eukaryota > Metazoa > Chordata > Mammalia > Rodentia > Cricetidae > Peromyscus > Peromyscus californicus. Next base: position 28,642,536 of record NW_026294480.1, read on the forward strand.
ACACACAAAAAAACATAAAAAGGATATATGTATACACACACACACACACACACACACACACACACACACACACACACTGCCTCTGTCCACTGAGTGCTGGGATTAAAGGCATGCACCACCATGCCTGTCCTACATGTGCGTTTATAAATTGAGTGTAGTAGCATATACCTGTAATCCCAGAGCATACTCAGCAAACTTAGGCTGAGACAGGAAGATCATGAGTTTCAGACCAGCCTGAGTTACATACTGAAAGCTTGTCTCAAAACACATACTTTTTCTTCATAGACAATATCAATACACATCAGCCTTATGACTTAGTTCAGCTCTTTTTAAGTCAAATTCCCTTAGTCATGCTTTCCTAAGCTTAGATATCTGTGTCCATTTACCTAGTAATTACTAAGGATTGAAAACCCTCACATTTTCTTACTAAGATAATTGTAGTGACATTTTCCACTGTGACTGAGCATGACTCACTTTGGGAGGGAGAGTCATTATCTCATGTTAACTGTATGCAAACACACGGCAGGAAGCATGAGGACTTTATTGCTGTTTGACGCCACACTTTGCCACTATTTCTTCCTGTTGGCCACACTGTTTCTTAAAGGAGTAAAAATTCTTGCTGAAAACTGGATTTTCACTTCAGTCTTTTAAATTAAAAAAAAAAATCTGATTAGAAAGCATAGAGGCAATCACATAATCATATCAAAATACTTGGTGCTTGAAGGAATTCACAAGTAATCTGCTATTGTTGGTTGAAAGATAAAGGTAGTTTTCTCTTAACTACAAGGATGAACAAAACAAGCAAAGGCAACATCAAAAGCCCAGTTTACACTGTTAATCAAGTAATCGTTCTGTGAGAAAAATCTTCTAAATGATGCTACCTTGTTTATAAAATGTATTCCAAATGTTGTAAATTTCTGTACTTAGAATTTTTTTATTAAATGCTTAGATACTTAAATATTAAGGATACTTACTGTGGAATGCTTAATACATTAACTTATAATCCATGTAATGTCAAAACCACAGTAAGAATAACAGCTTTAGTTGATACATATTTTTTCCAAAGGAACTCCAAATGTTGCATGTATATTTGCATAATGATAATTCACATCTTACCTTTTCATGCAGATTTCTCAAAAAATGGTAAGAGAGCTCTCAGATCCTTGCTGAGGACTTACTGTGATCTAAGAGAAATCTTCGTGTAGATCTATTCAATGACTGCTATAAAGTGCATATATGTATCAGAACATGAGCTCTGGGAGTTTGAGTATGCAGAAAGGGCACAGCTATGAAGTTAGAAGAGTGAGAATTCACGTGCACATCTGCTCCAAAATGACATCACTTAACCACTGTGATCTCTTAGTTAAGAGATCTTCAGCTCACATCAAGTGGAATATTCTCCCAAATGGCATGTGATTTTACTAGTATTTATAGGAACATTTTTTTTTGGTTACAATGCTCCTGTGCCCTATAACACACCTGTTAAAGAGCCAATGAACTGCTCATTCAAACACAAATTCTTTGATTGCAGGAAAATTTGTATGACTTATTTGCATATTGTGTGAGATAACTTGAGACATACGTTGCCAGACTGGGTGGTTGGAGTCTGTGGAAATCTTCCCTTCAGCTAGTGCCTGACATCTGCTGGAAGTGAGCTTTTTCTGGCTCATGTCAAATATGGGGAAATTGTGTAATAAAGATGGCCCAAAAGATGTTTAAATCCAAATAGTAATTCACATATATTACACAGAGTTGATGAAAGGTCCAAGTAAAAGCAAAGTATAGGACAGTATGAGAGCTGAGAGCTGCCATGTAAAAGTAGGCAACGCACCCAGAGCGTTGTCCCCATTCCATTCTGAAAGGGGACAGCTCTGAGTGGCAGATTCCTAAAGCTAGAAAATTAAAAGTGAACGCCGCGTTTCAAAGTATGAACTCTTAAATATGTGCTGCTCCTTTGTTACTTAACCCTGTCAATGGGGAAAGTATATTATGCAGAAAAGGTGTAAAGAAACTTGCCAGTGTTCCCGTTATGAAATGACTGGATTCTTGGAATGCATAGAAAGATAAATGCCCGTGACTGTGAGCCGTGTCCACTATCTGTGTTTAGGTGAGCTGTTAGATTTCTTGCGTAGAATAGTTGCTTACCTGGTTAGTCTATTCACAACCAATTGTATCAACTTTCCCATAGACCTTTGGGGTTAATTAAATAAAGAGAAAGCAATTAAAACTGCATAATCTTGCCAAGACCCTCAGCTGGAGCCCATTATTAGTATGTTGTGTTTCCATATTAAAGCCTGAAAAGCATAAAGTCTCAGCTTTGGGTGAGATTAAATACCTGGAAGTTGCCAGGGGCCCTCCACATTCTGCCGTTATGATATAAACCTTTGATTGCTCTAGATTTTCCTGGTCCTTATTAGAATGTGTCCAGTGGAAGATTTTTTCTGACCTTATTCTGCTATTAAATATATCTATACATATACACACACAAATACTTAATCATGGGCTCTCCCACTCAGTTTATGAAATCAAACAATATCTTTAAAAAATTGCAGTTTCCAAAAGTGGCTACACAGACACAGAATTCCATTTCCCACTTTCTAGTATCTATAGAATACAGTAACTGAAAAAAAAAAAAACTCTAATCACACAGGGAAAAACATTGGCATCCTCAGGGTTTACTATTTTACAGCTACAGTTGTCTCAGTCAATCATTTAAGACAAGATTATTTCATACTCTTAGTTGTGATGTCCTTTCAAGGGACAGTGAGCAACCCCATAGGAATGTGAACTTACAGCTAAAATAGTTATTATCATCTTTCATTTGAAAATAACAATTTGAAGGGAACAAAAAGACCAGCATTGAAAACTAAGGTTGGATTAGGTGTCATACAAATGAAATACAGGAGCTCCTATTTGAAATGTGTTAGCACTTCAGTGTGGAAAAAAAAAGATAATTTCAACATTTTACAATCTCACGGGGGATTTGTTCATCAAATTTAGCACCTTCTATATCTGCCATGCATTGGCTTTCCTGCATATGTTAGATCAAGTGGCTGAAGTAGAGAATACAGCCTTAATAAATACCTTCTAAATATGGTTTTAAAGTGTAGCAAAGAAATTCTGATATAAACAAGGAAAGAGGTGTTTCCATGCCCCATCTAATTTTCTAACATACTAGTCCAATAGTAGAACACCTAATATGCACTTGGAACTTATTCCTAGACTGTGATAAAAGTTTTTCAGTTAGAACACTGTACTCTGCACCTGCATATTGGGGTTGTGTGTGTGTGTGTGTGTGTGTGTGTGTGTGTGTGTGTGTGTGTGTGTGTGAAACTTTGTCACTGCCTTTGTCCTTGCAATTTATTTATTTAGATAAACTATGAGCCCTCCTTCATGTCTGCCACACAAATGACATTTTATTAAGGAGTATCAGGTTTTCAACTGAGGCATTCGTTTGCCTCCTTAACAGCTGTTTTGTTCTTCCCAGGAGACCTAGAAGATGCAGAACCTGACGATTACTCCTTCTGGTGCTATAGCCAGTTGGAAGTGGATGGCAATCAGCATTCATTGACTTGTGCCTTTGATGACCCAGACATCAACAGCACCAACCTGGAGTTACAAATATGGTAAGGAAGATGGTTTCCGTGGTCCTTAGAAACCCATCTCCTGCCTTTCTTTATCGGTGTTCCCTTCAGCACCTGCAAAGGAAGGAGTGTCTGTCCTAAGTATCAAATGCTAAAAATTATTGGAGTCTCAAAACTTCCTGAACTACTTTGTCCTTTGACAAAAACTAAAGTGAAGTAACTCTCACTTCAGTTGCTAGTTCCCCAGGAAACATACAAATGGTGCTGTGGCTCTCAGAGATTCTACATCCCTCCATATCCACAGTAATTTAAAGACTACATCTCCTAGAACGTTCCCGTAAGGCAGTGGACTATTTTCAAATTCCATTATGTAGTGTACTTGCCTGTTCCAATGCCAATGTTTAATAACTTTTTGATTTGCAGCAACTTTTGTAACATATATTCCTCAATTGCTTCATCTAAAAATTTAGAGAATAAATCTCATAGGAAGGTTGTGGTGTTTAAACAATTTAATATGTACAAAGAGCTCAAATAAACCAAACCTCCAACATTTAATTAGTAATTGGAGAAAGAACATCAAATGATAATTCTGTGAATATATATCTAAAATACCCACCCTCTTAAAACAGTTTAATTCCAGATGATCTATTCAATGTCGAATTTCCAATAATTCATAAGAACAGATTAATTCTTGGTTTCATATGGCCTTAGAGGAAAGAAAATGCAAAGCTTCTGATCTGAAAGTTGGTAAAGAACTCAGGGAGTTTTATCTTCTTACTCATCCACCAGTCATTGCTTGTTGTCAAGGATTACTATCTCTGGTGACTTGAAAAAAAATACTCTAATATGAAGTTCTGACTTGTGGCTATTTCCAAATTCATATCAGATGACCTCATTTTTTTGTAAGTTTCCGGATGGGGAAAGTATGTCAAGATCTGCAGTAGTAAAAGAAGGCTTCATAAATTCCATGATCACTAAGGCAGTCCTTAGCCACCTACAACCCAGATAAGCTCTAGCTTCTGACTTTTTTGAATTTATAGCAGTTTCCTGAATCTATGCACAGCTTTTCCCTGAAGTCACTGGATGAACAACATCTTGGATTTGAATGTCACAGTATATCCTCAGTCTGTTTCTGTTATTGCACTTTCATAGCACACTTTCTATGGAGAACAAAAACATAAATATGCAGGGTCTAGAGACATGGCTTAGAAAATAAATTGGTTGCTATGCAAGCAAGAAGACCTAAGTTGGGATTCCTGGAACCTATGTAAAAGCTGAATGTGGTATTTGGAATCCCACCCCTGGGCTGTGTTGGGGAGTTGTAAAGACAGGTGGATCCTTACTGGCTAGTCAAGTGAGTCCAGTCAATGACCTTCAGGTTCATTGAGAGACTCTGTATCAAAAAGTATAGAGTGGAGAATGAAAGAGAAAGACCCCAGGTGTTAACCACTGCCCTCCACATGTGTGTGCATGCAAAACACCCACATGCATATGCACACACACAGACACACACACACACACACACAGACACACACACACACAGAGAGATGTATATATACATGCCCCACACTCAAACCAAAACAAAATACAGAGGTTCACAATCAATCCTCCAACATGCTAAATCAGCTAAATAACTCATCTAAACAATGTTCTCATTTTTTAATAGAAAAAAATGACCCTTCCACACAGGTCATTGTGAGGTTTGACTTTAGCTTTTCCAACCAGGTTGTCAGTGGGTTGTCACAAACACTGTGGTTTCACCTGAGCAAGCCATGACTGACCTTTCTGCCCACTTACATTCGCATATTTAACCACCTTCTTGCCCACTGTAACCAACTGTTCTTTAGTGTCTTGAGTTTATCTGACAGAGCATCCCTTTGTATTTTCCAGTTGGACAGATATTCCTGTAACATATGTTTTAAGGTATATTTAGTGGGAAACAGAATGTTGACCTCAAGTAGATAAAAGTAATTTCTAGAGCGTTAACATTTCCATAAAGCATATACATTTTGAGTAAGACATTCATATACCTTCTAGGTTGAGAAGATGGTAACTAAAGAATTCTGAATGTGTGCGTTTCTTTTTTTTAAACGGAACTAGCTTTTGTAGAACATATAAATGCATAAAGTAGAAGTTGGGATTGGCTGAAGTTGTTACACAGGTAATCACCGGTAGATGCTATGTCCCTTCTCTCAGAAAGTGGTAAATTTAACATCTGTTCTAGATCTGACCACCAGTCTCTCTGGACAAGAAATGGAGTAGTTGACTAGATAGTTAATTAGCTAGCTAGATAGATAGTTAGTAAATTAGTTAGTGTTCAGTTAACTGATCTCCAGGGTAGAATCAGGTTATTCATAGACCTGAATTACTAGTATACCAATGGACTAATTCACAGTTCACAGTGACAGATACAATTATTATAAAAACACAATTACTCATTATAGGTTGTGGTCCTGTGGGAATTAGTGAGGGAAGGATAAAGAGAGTGGAAAGGTCCAGCAGATTACATATTAGAATAACCCACCATTACTTGGAGGAGCGTCTCACCTTTTCTTCATTCACCAAAATTCCAGTCACATTTCAGGTCCCATGAACAACACAGTAAGGGCTCTGGAAAGAGATACCTGTGGTGGAATCCACAAATCAAAGCCAACTAACCCTGTGACCAGGGAGATATTCACTACCATTACAGCAACTGCCTTATATTTGGTGAATGTCTGGCCTATAGTAGAAATCTGTAAATGGTATTTGAATGTTCTCTCAGTATGAACATTTTAATATGAAAATAAATATAGAAAAAAGCAAAGGCAACTGTTATTTTTAGGACTATCACCATTTGGTTCATATTTCAGTGCAATTCACGTAAAAATGTTTACTGCCAGCATTGAAAAAGTCAGATCTGTCTTTAAGAAGTCAGACCTCTTGACACTGCACCCAAATAGCACAAAGCATCTCTAATAAGATTCTGGCTACTTTTAAAAATGGGAAATTCGGTCTGTCTTGATGTTAAGACTCTCTCTCATTGCAATTACCTAGGTAGCTCCCAAAGGCCTTGTAATTCAGGACACCTACTCTTTGGGTGTTCATATAACATCTATGCATTTCCACAAAAGCAATCACACTTCTTTTGATTCCATTTTCTGGGCCCAGCGATTAATCCCACATACCACCTACAGAAACAACTTCAAATGTGCCACTGTTTTCCTCCATGACTGTCATCTTCACAGGCCAGCTGATGTGATAGTCCCAAGCAGTGATATTGATCAAGCATTGTTAATTATTCAGTTCCCTGGAACGTAAACTATACTATCTCTCTAATTATTCAATGTTTTCAAGCTACATCCTGTCTTGCAGGGCCATTATTTGCTTGTTGTTTTTTTTAATTTGCTTTGTTTTGTTTTTCTGCCCTTTTGCCCTTCAGTTTGAACATCTGTTTGCACAGATAAGACAAATTCATCTGTTATATTAAACTGCACAAGACTGGAGGTGTAAGAAGAGGGAAATTGAATTAAAATTTAAGTTAAATGATCCTTAGCAGTCATTCTCTACTTTTGGATTTGTAAATCTGACTTAGGGCTCATGTTCCAAGCAATCTCATACAAGATCAAAATCTTGACCCATGGATGTACTACTTGGATAGTAGCTATGAGCTTTCTCTTGCCTCACATACCCTAGACAGCTCTGCACTATGTAAGTATAGTACAATCCATGAATCTATGAGCACATAGGTAATTTTGACATTTCTAGTAGCATATTTTAAAAAATATTTTTATATATTACATTTAGTGTATATGCATGTATGTATGTGTGAGGGTACACAGGTGCCAGAGTGCAAATGTGGAGGTCACAGACAACCTCCAGGAATCTTAGTTCTCTCTTGGCACTATGTGAGTTCTGTGGATCAACCAAGAGTCCGTATCCACTGAGCCATCTCACCAGCTTTTTCTAGCAACCCCCTTTTCAAAATGGAAAAATAAAATTAACTATAAAATGTTTGACTTCATTTGATATATTCAGAAATTATTAATTCAACATGTAACCAACATGAATAGCATACTGAGACATTTTATGCTCTTTTTATAGAAAAATGTTCAAAATGTAGTGTACATTTTACATTTAGACCACTTTGCAATTTGGACCAGCCACATTTCAATTGTTTTACAAACACATGTAGGAGAGTAGCTATTGTTTTGGATAGTAGAGTCTAAAACCATCCTTAAGTCATGTAATACACAGTTAGAAATCAAATAAATTCTTGTAAGTGACCTGAATACTATCCCTGGTGCTGATAGTAAGATTTCTTCAGTTGCGTGAAGTGAGGTCAACAGCACAAACCAAGACTAGCCATTGTGATCTGCTTGCTTTATTTTAGTCTCCTAGCATGGCTTCCTCTCCATAGAGCCAGTTCTTGGATATTGGAGTTCTCCACAAAGGGCCCAGGTTCCTAGACAGATATATTGAATCCCTTATTATCCATCACTTATTAATTTCATTGTCTGTGAAATGAGAGTGATCTGATACTATTTATGGTCTGGTTTAAGTTCTTAAAATACCAGAAAACTGCTGCAGGTTCAAGACCCATAGCTGAATATTTCACTCATATGTTACTTACAAAGATTTTTAAGTCTAAGTATTTGCATAAAGTCTGTTGACTTCTGTTTTCTCTACATTGCATGAGTACCTCCAGCTCAGAAATTGATATTCCCCTATTGATCTCTCTTGTATTCTAATTCAGCAGATCACAGCAGTGTAGCAATTAAAAGTCTATCAGTGACAGGCTTCTGAGCTTGTCACTCCACATTTGTTCCCTTGAATCTGGTTTACCTTGTTGCTTTTTGTATTTTACTCTTTTCTGATAATTCTCAGTAAGGACACTGCCTTCAACCACACTTGTATGTACATGGAGATTCTGGGGATAAAGAGGTGTATTGAACAATTCCTTATCCTTACAGATAGTTCATAAAAACTACATTTTGGCGGGGATAAAATTTTAAAGAAGGTTCTGCAAATATTAAATATATATTAAGCCATGCTGATACCTTCTTTCTGTACAGAGGCCAGGAACTGTCTTATAAAGATATAAACTTTGTAATATATTCATACAATGACTTGGTGTTCAGTAGTTATAAAGATGAGGTGTAAGATAAGCACCACCTAGAATAAAACTATTAAACATGTAACTGAGTGAAAGAAATCAAGTATGAAAAGATAGTAATGTTATTGCATTGATGAGAACTACTACCGGCTGGTGAAACCTGAAGTAAGAATTTTGGTTGCTCCTTAGGCATAAGATTAACTACCACACATATGCAAGGCAACCTTCCAATGTGAAAGAAAAATCCTATATCTAGAAATTGACTGATGAGTGCATGTCATACAAGTAGACAAGTGAGTAATGGGGAAAATAAAGAAATCATGAAGTTATATATTCTCACATAAAAATTAATGATGCAGAATAAAAGGAAGATTACTGTTTTTTTCTCTTTTCACATACCTGAAGTTTAATATCCCTCTTCTCAAGAACTGTCCTTATGAGGTTTTTTCTCTTGGCTCTTCACTCTTTAAGCCCAGCTTAGTCATTCCAAAAACAGGGAAAGCTAGGTTCAGTTGGAAGTAGAGATCTTGGCAGAATGCCTCAGTATAAGTTGCTTACACACACACACACACTCACACACACACACACACACAAACACACACACAAACACACACACACACACACACACACACACACAAACACACACACACACACACACACACACAAAGAATTTTTCCTACTAACCAGATTCATGTGAGTGTGTATGTGTGAGAGTGTCTATGTGTTCTTGTATGTATGCATGTGTGAAAGGGAGAGACTGTGTGTGTCTCTCTGTGTGTCTCTCTGACTGTGTATATGTGTTTGTGTTTCTGTCTATGAAAGATAGAAATTGTGTATGTGCGTTTCTCTCTGTGTGTGTTTCTATCTGACTCTCTGTCTTTCTAACACTGTGTGTGTATATGTGTGTGAAAATGGAATATGTTATAAGTCTTGGAAATTGAGAAGATTTGATTTCTTTGGTGAACTACGTGAGTGTTTCTCTCTTTCTCCCTCTCCCTCTCCCTCTCCCTCTCCCTCTCCCTCTCCCTCTCCCTCTCCCTCTCTCTCTCTCCCTCCCTCCCTCTCTCTCTCTCTCTCTCTCTCTCTCTCTCTCTGTCTCTCTCTCTCTCTCTCTCCTCTCTCTCTCTCTCTTTTAATGTGCTAAAGACCTGGTTACTCTCGAAATTGGAAAGATCATTTCTTATTTTTTTTATTTTTATTGTTTAAATATTAGATTTAAATTAAAAACATGTATAAAATTGCATAAGATTAGGGATGATAATTCTACACTAAGATATTCTGAGTTGTCCATGTTTGTTCTAGTTTTTTTCAGTGTTGTTTTGGGTAGACTATTTTTTAAAGTGTTGCTAAGATTTTGATTGATAGTATATAAACCTGTTAGGGGAAAAGTGTAATTTATCAGTAGTAAATTTGCTTGCACATGAACCTAGCTCTCTTTCATTTTGATTTATTCAAATATCTCTCTGATGTGTTTTGTAATTTCCAGTACGAAGGCATTGAATATCTTTTTACAAATTTTATTTCTAAGTCTGTCATCCTTCTATGACTATCACAAAGGAACCAGCAGTAACAAAATTCATTTTCTAACTTTTTTGACGATGCTATCCATAGAAACACAGCTGGGTGTTTTCTGATGGCCTTGATGAATTAAACTAGTTCCTGTCATTATGTTAGAAATCTTTATAAATGTCCATATGAACAGATAGGTTTTTTTTTCTCCAAATAAATGTGGTTTCTTCTTTTCAAATCTGCATGCACTTGTATTTGCTTCCCTTCTCTTATGAATTGAGGAGAACATCCAGTGTACTTCTGTGTAGGAGTAGACAAGGAGAACTGTCGACCTTGCCCTGATCTTCTACCATTGTGTTTTACATTAACTTTCTGTAATAGCATTTTACTGATTTGAACACGTGTCATTATTCTATTTCTTGTTAGCGTTGTGTTTTACATTAACTTTCTGTAATAGCATTTTAATGATTTGAACAAGTGTCTTTATTCTATTTCTTGTTGGTTGAGGAAGTTTTAATCCTGAATAAATATGTGATTCTATCAAAAAGTTTTCTGCTTTCATTAAAGAGGAGTAACTTTTTAGTGTTTTATTCTGTTAATGTGGTAAATGATACCAATTGATCATTGAATACTGAACCTACTTTGTTTTGCTGGGTACTCATCACACCAGTCATAGTGTAGTATTATCATTCTGAAGAACTTTGCATACACATTTTAAGGACCTGTCTTATATATTCCATGCTGGCTTAATCCCATTAAGTAAATGAGGATGATCTTGAACTTCTAGTATTCCTCTTTCCATGTTTTGAGAGTTGGGATTACAGGTATATTCTACTACCCCAGATTTATGTATGGCTTTGAGCAAACTAGGCAAGCACACTACCAAGAGAGTCACATACATCCCCAGGCCTCTGTCGACATTTTTTAGGGACCATTTTCTTTCCTATATGTTTTGCTAGATTTGAGTGCCAAGTGTAAGTTTGTTTCAAGAATTACATAGATCATCTTTATTTGGTGGAATGATTTATGTGATATTGGTATTACCTATAAAACATTTGACAGAATTCAGCACCTATAACATTTGTGAGGGTATGCGTTAATAGGAATATGATTTCTATTGAGATATTCAGTTTGTGTGTGGGTCAGTTTCACTAACTTGTATTTTTAAAAATGTTTTCACATCAAAAAATATTACATTAACTCCCACAAATTGTTAGATTACCTATCGTTTTGATATCCACATAATATATAATGATGTCTCTGACATTTCACATACTGGTAACTTATAATTTTTGTACCCATAGTGCCACAGAAATTACTATGTAGACCAGGCTGGACTCAAATCCACAGCAACCCTCCTACTTCAATCCCCCAAGTGTTGATATTAGAGTCATGAGCCACTACACTCAAATTTACTTTTATATCTTGGCATATCTTGTTGAGTTTCATTAGCCAAAGTCCCCGTGACACTGTATAGTGGTACATGCCTTCAGCACTATGGAGGTAGGGGCAGGCAGATCTCTGTGAGTTCAGGGCCAGCCTGGTCTACATAATGAGTTTTAGGCTAGCCAGGGCTATATAAAATTGTTCTGTGTCAAACAACAAAACAAAACACAAAGTCCCTATGAAAACCCCTCAGTTTACTTATTAAATATATGTAGTTTTATGTGTATAAACTTTTCAACCAGTTTAGCATTTCCTTTAATCCTATTTGAAAGAATAATATCAGTATTTCTTATAGCCCTGATGTTTTTTTATTTATCCCCAAGAGATACCAATTACTTTATTACTTAAACAAAATATTTGATTCTCAATGTTCAAGTCTAAAAACTACATGGATTTTTTTCCTCCTAATTTCCACAAGCGTGCTTTTACTATTTTAGACTAATTTGCACGAAATAATAGTTACGGAGCAGAAAATTATATTATTTTACTTCATTCTCTTTTTCTCTGCAGTATTATCTCTCCTAGCTATATATCTATAGACACTAAAGTTGAATTCACACAGCTAAAATGTGCCTAAGATGTTATTTTATTGTATACAGAAACTCCACCTGAATAAAGACTTCCGACTTTTTGTTTCTACAGTGGGTCTCTTTTAGAGATGGAGTGCCTAACTCTTAATAAGCTGCAAGAGATATATTTTGTAAAGACAGGAAGATTCTTACTGATTGGTAGCAGCACTATATGTGTGAAGCTTGAAAAACGGAATTTAATTTGCAAAAGAATGGACATAGCAAAGATAGGTAAGAAGTTGTGTATGAAGGTATGGTTGTCATGGTTTGGATAGCTGCAAACACATGTCTTGACTTTCAGTATGCTAAAAATAGGCAAATCATGAAAACACTTTGTAATAGACAATAGCAACTTTTCTAACTCATTTTTAGTAAATGAAAAATTTGACCCTTGAATCATGACTTCCTACTGTGAGAAATATGCTGAGAATTTTTAAACTCAGCTATGAAAGAGGGTGTTTGACATGACACCTACAGACTGGTGGAGACACACATCAATATGTGGAATGTAACTGAAGCAGTCATGGATCATCTTCCCACACATCTTTTCTTTTTTGAATTTATTTCTCATGAAGGCCTTATAATCTTTTCTACATTTTCACATAATACTCCAAATGTGCATAGCTAAACTAACAAATCATTTTAAAAATAAATATACATTTTCCATATTTGTCAAAGTTCTACTGGTGGAAGAAATAGATAGATAGATAGATAGATAGATAGATAGATAGATGGATGGATGGATGGATGGATGGATGGATGGATGGACGGACGGACGGACGGACGGACAGACAGACAGACAGACAGACAGACAGATAGATAGATAGATAGATAGATAGATAGATAGATAGATGATAGATAGATGGATGGATGGATGGATGGATGGATGGATGGACAGACGGACGGACGGACAGACAGACAGACAGACAGACAGATAGATAGATTGATAGATAGATAGTTGAGAGACAGATTAATTTTAAGAATTAGCTCATGTGATTGTAGCAGTGGTAAGTTAAAAATCTTAAGGATAAGCAAGAAGGTAGAAATTCAGTTTAAGTGCGGACGTTGCAGACTTGAGTCCAAATTCTCATGACAAGAAACAAGAATATATTGCGTTCTTGAATCAGACTTGTTTCTTAAAGGAATTTCTACCTTTTATCTTTAAAGCCTTTTATAGATTAAACAATGCCTACTCACTATGAAAGGGAGTCTTGTCACTCAAAATCTACTGACTTAAATTTTAATCATATTTTTAAAATATCATTGGATTAGTATTTAACTAAAAAAAGTAAGGACCACAGTCCAGCCATGATGAACTATAATATATTTCCAAAGAGATTAATTGAGGAATGAAACATAGCTGAATTAACTTGACTCAGAATACATACTTACATTTTATTAAACATAAATAGTAAAAGCAGTTACAATTCAAGTTAAATTATAATTTGAATGCATAAAATGACATGTTAACTGCTTGTATTTTTTTCTACCTCTGGAGTGAATGTGTATGGAGAAACATTCAAAATGGTCATAGAAATGCAATTTTTGCTGATTTTAAAGGCTATGAACTCTCTTCCCTTATTCTCAATATTGCTTTCACTGCTCTAAAAGAAAAGACAACAAAGCAATTCTCACTAGATATGAGAAAGTTACCTCTGCTTTGTTTAACTATGATGACAAGGAATAAAAGTAGACAAGTTCCCTGTCTGAACAATCGTCTTAGGGGAAGAGCAGATATCACAGAGAGGAAATACTGGACAGATGGCTTTACATGTTTGACCACACAATGACATGAGCTAGATCAGCATGAGTGGCAGATGAGGCAAGAGTTCCAACCAACATTATCCTTGTGTTTTGAGCATGAGTAAGCTGTAGCTAGAGTTTTCCTGCCTGGCCCATGGTCAGGAGAAATGTCTGTCACCTGTCAGTCCCACAGACGCTCAGACCCAAACAAGTAAACACAGAGACTTATATTGCTTACAAACTGTATGACCGTGGTAGGTTTCTTGCTAACTGTTCTTATATCTTAAATTAATCCATTTCTATAAATCTATACCTTGCCACGTGGCTTGTGGCTTACCGGCATCTTCACATGCTGCTTGTCCTGGTGGCGGCTGGCAGTGACTCCCTGACTCAGCCTTCCACTTCCCAGAATTCTCCTCTCTCCTTGTCCCACCTATACTTCCTGCCTGGCCACTGGCCAATCAGCATTTTATTTATTGACCAATCAGAGCAATTTGACATACAAACCATCCCACAGCAGTAAGCTGGTTTTATTCATTTAAAGATGAGGTTTCTATGGATCAGTGCTCATTTTGTGTACTGCACAAAGGCATCCTACTTAAAGTTTCATCATTTATCCAGCATAGGTATGTTTTTCGAGAGTGAACAGAGCAAGTAACAATTCTTGATCCTCTGAGAAAGCACTGAAACATCAGGTGAAAGTCTATTCTCATCCTTGCATAAGACCATCTAAACACACAAGCCACTGCAGTCATGGGAACACACCCACAGGATCTGGGGATACCTGCCCGATCCATGGTCCCAGCTCCCAAATACCCAGTGCTCATCAAGGACTATGTTGCATCTCCCACAGCAGACCACAAGACTAACCTCCTATGTGAGCAGCAATGAGGGGAGCCAGAGTTTGCACACTACTGGTAGGACAGGTCCCTGTGAGACGGGTGTTGTGGGTCTCTGCTAGGGCACTAGAAAGTACTTGCACTCCTGAGCAAATAAGATGAAAAGTGATAGGATGCTTCTTGTAGGATTATCTTCTCCTAGCTCCTCAAGAGGCATCACAGTCATTGAATTATCATTTCCACAAATTGAAATTAAATGCTCCTAATTGAATCTTAGAACCAGAAACCCTGACCACCTACACCTTTCTCCCTCACTTCCCATTCATCAGGTCCCCTGTGGTGGTTTGAAAGAGAGTGGACTCCAAAGGGAGTGGCACTATTACAGGTGTGGTCTTGTTGGAGGGAATAGTCACTGTAGGGTTTGCTTTGCAGTCTCCTATGCTCAAGCTTCTCTCAGTGGGACAGACCATTTCCTGGTGCCTTCTGATCAGGATATAGCCAGAACCATGTCTGTCTGTATGCTGCCATGCTCCTCACCGTGATAATAATGGACTGACCCTCTGAACTGTAAGCTGCCCCCTCAGTGAAATGTTTTCCTTTATAAGAGTTGTGTTCATGGTGTCTCTTCACAGCAATAGAAGCCCTAACTAAGGCATCCCCCTAGCCTCTAAGGCTGGAGGTCCAGCTTCCTGCCTTCCTACTTTGTTTCAAGTGTATTGATAAAATTGTCTCAGGTCAAAGGGAAACATACAGCCGGATCCAGATGTTTCAATAGAAAATCAATACTTTTCTCTGGGTCTGTGCTGCTTAGTACAACAGCTTTCTCCTTCCAGGAGTTTATCTTACCTGGCATATTGTTTCTGAACAACAACTCTGTGATGGAAACAGACAGCAGGCATAGGCTTACGGAGCAGTAGGTTGACTTAACTAAAACTGACCGAGGAGAAAGTCTGGAGGCCACTCTGGAATTTGTTAGCCAGGGCCAGGAAGCAGACTCTGCACTTCTATGTAGATGTAGCCTTGCAATTCTCTTACTTTGGAGCTCATTAGTAACACATACTCTAGTATTCTGATAGTAAGTGTGTGTGTGTGTGTGTGTGTGTGTGTGTGTGTGTGTGTGTGTGTGTGTGTGTGTAAAATTAACACTACCCATCAAAACGAACAATTCCTGAACATATGGTCTAACACTCTTACGTTTGTTTCTTGCACAGACCATTGCTACCCTAAGCAACATTTAGGGCTTCCTCCACACTGTGACCCAATTATCTTTCCCAAAGGACTTGGTATATAGAGATGGACCAATATGGGAATTATACACGGGAGGATTTGGAGGCCAAGACTGGAACTGGTACAATTCTAAGTATTCACAACACTCAGAAGGCCACACCAGCCACAAGAAGGCTGGCAATGATGTCTGGATGTGAATCAAGGAAAAACGTATTTGGCTTTGTGAATGACCAGCTCCTAACACAAAGAGCCCTGGGGTGGACGGACTTCTAAGAAGTGTAGTTATCAGCAATTAATGGAAAAGAGGTCATGAACTTGAAATAGAACAAGGAGGGTTATGGGAGGGTTTGGAGGCAGGACAGGAAAGTGTGAAATGTTGTAATTACATTTTAATGTCAAAAAGTACAAGAAAAATCTTAAATATCCTTATGTCCTTTGTAGCTCCATACACAACTTTCATTTCTGTTTCTTTCCAGTTAAACCTGAGGCTCCTTTTGGCCTGGACATAGTTTATCGAAAAGAAGCAAATGACTTTTTGGTGACATTTAATACATCTCACTCAAAAAAGAAGTATGTAAAACAGTTAATGCATGACATGGCCTACCGCCCAGAAAAGGGCGGAAGCAACTGGACGGTAATGTAGATCAATCATGTTCATAAAACTCACTCTTTACTCAGACAGGCTCCTGAGATCATCCTCACTGAAGACCCCATAACTCCTGCATCTTTCTTGGCTCACCGTCATCTAACTTGCTCTATTTTATCTTCATGGTTCAGATTTAGATAAGAACGAATGCTCAGACAATCCTGATCCTCACCTATACAAAGCCTGTAGTTCACGGGTTAATCAGGAAAAATAGTTACTCTCCATAGCGTAACCAAGAAGTAGTCATGCTCTTTGTTTTCTGGGGTTTTGGGGGTCAGCAGGAGGTCAGCAGAAGAAGAGGTAGAAGGCTTGTCTGTCTCTTGTTTTTATTTTAATGTCTAAGGTTTCAGTCCCAGAAGAAACAATTTGTATTCACTCTTCATTTTCTGGATGTTTAGTCGGCTTCTTCACAGTCCACAGAGGTTGAAAAGATCTCGCTGTTCTTAGCATCTATTTGGGAGATGACCTGGGAGAGACGCAGAGTATCCTGGGTAGTTGGGTTTCTCTTAACCTACCAGCTTAACCTCAGCTCTCCCTGTGTCACATAGATATTTTTTTTTCCCCAAGAGATGGCTACTCTTTCTCAAGAATAAAAGAATGCTTCCTTAAGCTCAATGTCCCTTTGCTCGAGCCAGGTCATCCACATTACTCTACAGTGTGCTGAGGAATGCTACTTATAGATCTGCACTCCTGTCCAAGGCACGTGTTTCCTCTCTCTCTACCTATTCCACACTCATACACAAACTGGATGACTTTCATCCTACTTTCTCTCACTAGTCATCTGAAGATGCCACCAGTGAGAAAGCAACATTAGTAGAAGGAAGGAGGATTATGAATAAATTATTCCAAGACAATCAGCTTATTGTCTGTTTAAAAATATATAAATTAAATGTCCACCCTCTCTTGGAGGTTTATGTCAACACACACAAACACAATTGCTAGTCAAATCAAAAAATTAATATTAAGTTACTATATGACTGCTAACAGATGGTCTGTTGGCACAAAAAATTAATAAATCACTAAGTTAGAGACAAACAGACATGTAAATGAACAGAAAACTTAGAAAACTATCATAAATAAAATCTATAAATTCAATTAACAGAGTCAAACAAATATAAATAACAATTGGATACTACTTTTTGTCTATAAAACTGATATAACATCTTTTTTCTTAAAAATGATATAGTATTGGAAAATTCATTCTGTCTTTACTGTTTTGCACAGTGTTAGATGTTATCTTTTGGGAAGGAAATGATTACTGTCCACTAGCCTACCCATTGTTTCCCATTGGTGCATGGAAAGAGAAAAAGATACTGGAGTGAGAGAAATACCTGTGAGCCAAATAATTCAGCTGAGAAGCCACCCAGTCAGTATTCTCTTTCGCCTCTCTCAGTAACACTTGAGTCTGCCCCTCATTCTGCTGCTGAACCTTTTTGCATAGTAGAACTCTTTCACTTCAGAAATACGAAAGAACTTCAAGAGCGTGGCGACCCAGCTGAAAGCGTTTGTATTAAAGTGAGTTGAGAGATTTAAGCAACGTGTCTTTTTCATCAAGTAATATAGCTTGTTTTTCCACCCTAGCATGTATATTTATTGAATACAAGAACTACAATCCTAGAGCGAAAGCTACAACCTAGAGCGGTGTATGAAATTAAAGTCCGATCCATCCCTGATACCAGATACTTTAAAGGCTTCTGGAGTGAGTGGAGTCCAAGTTCTACCTTCGAGACCCCAGAGCCCAGGAGTCCAGGTAAGCAAAAGCAATATCATCCCTGTCCCCACTCCACAAGACTTCATATACTGAAGTATAGCAGAGGTTGTGCAGGAGATTGATGTAAATTACCCAAAAGTCAGGACACTGGGGGCTTTCTTCCACTTTCTTTGGAGAATATTCTGCCTGCCTCTTTTGCCCCTTGTCTGGAATAAGAGCAATGGGATCTGGATCCATAGTACCTGATAACAGATACAGATTGTTTTGATGCCACTGTCTCAGGTTCTCCTGGATCTACTAATGAATCTACTAATGAATAAGAACTATTACTCACAACCATTTCTATCTTTATCAGGGATCATGTGTGATCTCTCTGTGACCCCTCTAGGTAACACCTTTGCTAATAGCAAGTGAGCAGGCCAATATGACTATCTACTACAAACTTTTCTCAGTATAAGATGTTATGGGGTATGGGAAAAGCAATAGCCAGCGAAACCAGAGAACATGTCTCAGGAAATTGCCCAAAGCACCTCCCCCAGGACTTCTTTGAGGAGGATGGAGGAGGATTATTCCTGCTATGCCAGCGTCACACTCTCATTCTGGAGCTCATTGCAGCCTCAGAGTGAACATTCATCCCTTCAACTCTTATTTGCACTTTTTTCTTTGGGTATTGGCAGTTGGATAGGAGTTTATAGGCCATCATGAAAGGTCATCTTTACATTTCAAGTGGAGCAGCGCCACTCTTCCTGTCTATCAAAGAACTGTTTCCAAGAAACAATAAGGGAGGCTGTGTTACTGAGTAAACTCAAACCATCTGAAATATCTACCCTCTCTACTCCCACATTATTTGCTTACTGAATGCTAACCATGGTCTTTCCTTGTATTCTAGGAGGATGGGATCCTGTTTTGCCAAGTGTCAGCATTCTGAGTTTTTTCTCTGTGGTTTTGTTGGTCATCTTAGCCTGCGTGCTATGGAAAAAAAGGTGAATTTTCTTTAATAATCAAGAGGGTGATTGTGAGTAGTCAAAGAAAAGCAGGACTCAGGCCCCACTTACTGATCTAGAAAATCTTAAGGGGAGATTGACATTTCAGGAATTAGAGTGGCAAGTATACTCCCTCCTATTCTTAGATCCCAGTCATTTTTATATAGTTGATTTCAGAAAAAATAAAAACATTTCAACTAGATGTAAGACAAACATTATTCCCCAAATATTAACTCCCCCCTTCTCTCTTTCTCTCTCTCTCCCCGTGCATGCATGGGGGGTGGGAGGATGTGGGTATATCTTTCTGTCTGTCTGTGTATGTGTTCATCTGTGTGCACATGTACACGTGTGCTAGCCTACAGGCAGCCAACAGTCAACAATGCTTGTTTTACTCAATCATTTTCTGCCTTGTTTTTTTGAGACAGGATCTTTCACTACACCTGGAATGCACTGACTAGGTCAGACTAGCTTGTCAGTAAACTCTGAGTACTGCCTGTCTCCACCAGGCCACACATCATCACTGAGTATCTGAACTCAGGTCTTCATGCTTCTATGGCAAATAGTTTATTTACTGAATCATCTTCCTAGGCCCTTGCCCCCCAAAGAAGATTCTCTGTGAAGAGTTTTCCAAACATTTTCCCCACAGCTTTCTAAAGGACAGAGGAGGAATTACCAATTCTAATGGGGAGTATATTTAATGTCATGACTTTCTGCTCACAAACTCTCAAGATTTTTGTATTCTACTCTGTGATAGAGTCATGCACTAGGGAATTACTCAGCATCCTAGGAAGATGTCCTCAGCGTAACATATTTTATGTTACCATAAAAAATTGTACTTGAATAGCTTAGAACATATTCCCCACTTCTGCTAGAATCAAAGCAAAACAGTTACTTCCAGTAAATAAAATGAATAAGATGACAATATCAACACTGAACAGAAAATAGGTCACCAAACTTTAGCTCTGTATCAACACCAATACTACCTTCATGCAAACCCCACTCCCATAATTACAGTGTCTTGTCTACTGATCAATAGCAATGAGTTCTGTTCTATGCCCTCCTTTAATCAAGTGGGCGATACTCTCCACGGAAAGCTACCTAACAGTAGCAGAGCCAGTACCCGAAGCCTGCTTTTACAATCTCCCTCCAATAAGGAGAAAGATCAAATGTGTGCTCTCTCTCTTGCATTGTTTCATCTATGAATGCTCTCTGGTTCTAGGATTAAGCCTATTGTATGGCCCAGTCTCCCTGATCACAAGAAAACTCTGGAACAGCTATGTAAGAAACCGAAAAAGGTAAGTGTTTGTGGCAGAGAAACACCTTACTGATGACATCTTAGTCTAAGAACACTCAAGACAGCAGAAAACTGAAACTCACCTTTTGGCCTTTTATGCATTTCGTTGCTGAGGCTCTCTATGGGATACTGGGGAATGATAAGCTGAGACACACAGGACAGGGAGTGGGAACAGAATCATTGTTTAACTCAAACTTGAAGTATCACAGCTCAGATAGAAGTCAAACCAACTGAAGAGTAAGCTGGCAATTTTCAAACATTGCATAGTAAATTATTCTGAGAGAGTTTCTTAGACTTTCTCTTTTACTTTTGTGAACTAAATGTGTACTAACACCTCTTTCCAGAGCCACTAATGCTCCTGTCTTTCTCTATAGAATCTGAATGTGAGTTTCAATCCTGAAAGTTTCCTTGACTGCCAGATTCATGAGGTAAATGGCATTCAATCCAGAGATGAAGTAGAAAGCTTTCTGCAGAATGTTCATCCTCCACAACCTGATCCTCCACCTGAGGAGCTGGAAAAGCAGGGAAACGGAGCAGCTGTACATAGCCCAACCTGGCTAGCTGAAATATCAGTCAGCACTCCAGAAACTCTCGGAAGAGAGTTACCCCTCAGATTCCTGGATAGAAATCCGAGTGGACGCAATACCCCTACATTCCCTTCGCCTAGGCCTCCTGACTACAGAGATGGTGAAAGAAATGGGTCTCATGTGTATCAAGACTTGCTGCCAAGGCCTGGAAACACAAATGGCACCCTCCCTCAATCATTTCCTCTCCAGTCAGGAATCCTGATACCAGTTTCTCAGAGACAGCCTATCCCCTCTTCCTCAGTACTGAATCAAGAAGAGGCATATGTCACCATGTCTAGTTTTTACCAAAACAAGTGAATTATGAGAAACTGAAGACCCTTCCATCACAAACAGAATGATCACTGGGATGGAAAGTCTTGAAGGCCTGCTCTCCCTCATAGCTCACAGAAGATAAAGTCAAGACGACCTTGTTACACATCATCAACATTCTGAGAAATCATTTTGATCTCCTAGCTCAGAAACATTTGCATAAAACAGGAAGAATCTGCTTCTACCTTGTTGGTTCAGTCCTAAGAGTTCAAATGACCCAATTAAAAAATATGAACAAAACTCAAATTAAATGAACAGTAATGGGAAGATGGAAGGCTGTGATGAATGCAGGAAGAAAGAATAAAAGAAAAGAAGCCTAACAGTACAGTTTTGTCAGTAGGACTTACTATATATATGCAGCTCTCTACACAGTTCGTCTCATTTCTTCCTCACAATAATACTGCAATGGAGGTTCATCCATTATAATTGTTATACTCTTTGCCAGAGATGCTGAAGTTGAGAGTAAGATTTTAAATAATTTGTCTAAGTTTTCCTCTCAGCAGCAAGTGAGGCATGCATTCTAACTTCAGCCTTCCCTTGCCATGAACCTGTCCTATTCTTGAATGCCAAGAATCATCTTTAAGTGGGTGATTATATAGTAATTATCAAAACTGGGCCATTTTGGAAAGGGAAAATCAGAAATGATTAACAGTAAGCATAAACTGGGTCTGTCTCAGAAAGATGTGGATGTGTGGTCTCCTTAATTAAAGTGGCTATGAGGAAGAAAGTAGAGGAAAAAAATGTATTATAGATGTGAAGTACCATGACCATGTCACAGGAAGTGGGAGAAAGAAAAGAGCCACCAAGCTCATTTGATTTTGTTTGTTTATTTTTGAAAACAAACTCTAGAAGCCATAAGTTCTAAGCCAAAAAGTTCCAGAGTCAGTTATCAAGACCATGATCCTTCTGCTGCTATTATTCATCTGCCTCCATAGACCATTGAAGGAGCTGCTGACAATCTACAACAGAGCAACATTTGACCAGTGAGCAGAGGAATAGTCCTCCTGTGTGTAGATACCATTACAAGTTACCCCAAGTTCTGTAGCCTTGGATGATGCCTGAACTATAGGAAGGAGGGGATGTGAACACTTCAATGAGTAACCCAGCTGAGACTATGATCATGAAAACACAAAGAAGATAGGTAAATTGCCCAAATTCAAATGTTAATTCATGACTGTAAGCCACAACTTTGTATCCCCAGTGTGTATAACCAATCTCCTGAAGGAAACAGGAAGTAAATGAAGGATGCCATTGGGATCCTTAGCACTAATTTCAGTTTCAGTGTTGACATTGGTTATTTGAATTTGATGTGTCTGTCTGGTCATGTATTAAGTCCATATATTCACACAACCACAACTGCTGCTAATGCTTAATTATATACTCAGGAACAGCATGTGATGTACATTGCTGATTGGCTCTGCCCATTTCATTCTTGGATTTCAAAAAGAAAAACCAAAACTCTTGGTCAGAGACAATATGCAAAACAGAGGTGCCAACTGCTACTTCCAAGTAATATGAAATAAAACAATGAAAAGCAAGCATCTAATTTGATCAATCAACTATGCTTGGATCCAGAGACTCTCTTGTTAGTCAATTTATTTTCTATAAGCCTTTGCCTCTTTCTTCATTGAGGTTTCCATGGGAATTTGTGTCTTCAAATCCAAGAAAGGCTGTTTCAGATACGTATACTTATGTTTTTTTTCAGAGCTAAGATTTGGAATTGTCAAAAGTCTTAAGAATATGTAGTAAGGAACCTGGAATTGATAAAGCTCAGGTGACATTTTTTGGTGAGCTCAGCAGTTTTTCTTTGGTGTTCTTTAAAGCATCCAGCAGCCACTACAGTAAAATTGTCTGAGTTGACTGTGCACTTTTCAAATGCATTATTAGTAGTCTATAGAGCTGTTACATAGAAAGATGTATGGTGTGTGTTATCATTTCACATTTCATTAAAAGCTAAGGAAATCTTTATGACTGTACTGTCTTCTGTGACTGTGATCACTATACATAAATAGATTCCTACAGTTCAGCACAGGCCTCTTAGCTAATGAAAGCATTCTTAAGTTGTTTGGTGGGTTAGGGTTTCCAGAGAGATATTTCTTAATCAATTCAATAATTAACTAATAGCAATAAGTTAAGAATAGAAAATTGTTAAGAAGCCTTACTGCATTACATTTACACTATGCTAGCCACTGAACAATGGAATTAGATACTCCAAGCTCCACAGTTATATGGAGAAAAAAAAACAAAGTAGTATTAAAATATCACACTAATGTTTTGTGGCAAAATATCAGTCAAGATCTTTAGCATTTAGCAAAATAAGTGAATTTTAAGCAGAGAGTTTCCTAAAAACATTAGATGGCTCACAGAACATTTGGAAGGGTGAATAGCCAATCTTGCAGGCTACAGGGTCTCCCTGTATCTCTGTGATTCACAACTCTAGAAACTGAAAATAGTTACTTTCACTGGGTCATCTGCTCCTGGGGAGTCTTAACAATGACACCCAGCAACTTCACATCACAGATTGCTAGAGTAAAACAGAGCGGGAGCCTGTAGCTGACAGCAGCAAGTTTGGCCCTTTCATGAGCCATAGCAATAGATAAAGAGAATAACTGCCATTTAAATGTTTGGTAAGAGGCAGGCATTGCAACAGAGAAGGAGAATCCCCAACATACAATGGAGATCCCGCTGTTAGGACAGAAGAAAAGAACAACAAAACCAGGTAAAGAGAATGGAGAAATGACTCAACAGTTAAAAACACTGGCTTGATCTTCCATTCCAGAGGACCCAAGTACAAATCCCAGTACCCTGATGGTGAATAAGCACTTATGTAACTCCATTTCCAGAGATACAACACCCTACTCTGGTCGCCCTGGGCACCAGGCATGCATGGGATACAGACATACAAGCAAATAAAACACCCCCACACATATAAAACAATCATTTTTAAAATGTTGCAAAGCAGGTTACGGCTATATGGAAGAAGATACAAGCAAGGACAACATGAAAGTCCCATTTCATATGCCAATGCAAGACTCTGGAGTATGCCTGGTAACTGAGCCTGGAGACCACACAGGGATTTTTCTCAACATAAGAAAAAGCATAGTAAGCCATGGAGTTGTGAGGAAAAGTATTCAGGGGGATGTACAAGTATAGCAACTGATATAGTCACCACTGTCTCAGATGGCTCCAGTATTTTGCCCGACAGAGGCTGGGTGTGCTTGCAAAGAAGTATGGCCTTAAGAACTTCATGAGGGGGCTGGAGAGAGGGCTCAGCATTTAAGCATGCTTGCTGCTCTTGCAGAAGATCTCAGTTCAGTTCCCAGCATCCACATGGCAGCTCAACACTGCCTGTAATTCCAGGTCCAGGGCATTTGCTGTTCTCTTCTGGTCTCCTGGGGTTCCTGAATGCACATAGTGCACATGAACTTACACAGTCATACACACACACACACACACACACACACACACACACACACATACACACACACATAAAAATAATAAGTAATTTTTTTAAAACTATTTAAAAACCTTCATGTGCAAGTGTGTACTTGGTTTCATGGATGTAAACATGAAACCCTTTTGACGTTTTCCTGTAATTTTTCTCAGAGGCATTTTATTGAATTCTATTTGATTGAATCATCCCTTCCAGGTAAGATTACAGACTCTCATGCTTTGACCTATATAAAATTATCTCCAGTTCTTCAAATAATGTCAGAGTTCCAAAGTACAAGGTGCTTTCCCTCTGTCCCCAACAATCCTTTAAGTCTCTGTGTGGCTACTTCCTTATTATTCTACAAGTCGTAGCCTCTGTGTAATTTCTTACAGAAGAGGTCATCATATCAAAAACAAGATGCATTTCCCATTTCTCTTTGCCATGCCTTTATTTAGTTCCTCCAAACTTCCTTTCATAATACTAATTACCTTATTTATTTAGTTGATCATTGTTGATTCTCTTCAATTCTGAAATTCAACTTCTAGGCAACATCTGCTGTATACTTTATTCTTAGGTGTTCAATAAGTACTAATTGATGGAAGTGAGGAAGAACTCTAACAAGGAGAGGAAGTTGTCATAAAGGCCCATTTGATATCTTGTCTTTAGTTTCATGGTTATAATTAGACATGGTTACAGTTCTGCCTAAGTGGACAGAGAGGTTCTCCCTGCCCTGCCCTGCTTCTGATATGACCTTCCCAGCACAATCACTAGAGAATGGTGCTACAGAGAAAATCTGGTCAAATCCCTCCCTAGAAAAAACCCTTTTTTTTTTTTTTTGGTTTTTTTTCAAGACAGGGTTTCTCTGTGTAGCTTTGCGCCTTTCCTGGAACTCACTTGGTAGTCCAGGCTGGCCTCGAACTCACAGAGATGAAAAAACCCTTTGATGGCTTCCCAGCAGGGAATAGAAGGCTCTTGGTGCTCTAGTACATTCATTTCTTATGGTTACTGTTATAAATTACCACATATTTAGATACTTAAAGAAAACAAACTTATTCCCCTATGTATCAAGGAATCAGGTGTCCAAAACAAATCATAGGTAGCTAAAGATCCAAGTGTTTGCTGAAGTGAATTGTTCTGGAATCCCTAGAGAATTTATTCCTTGCTTCTCTCATCACTCATGCAAACAGTATTTTCTAGAATCTAGAGTCTAGAGCATCCCTTTATCATGGAAATGGAACATTGCAACCTCTGTTCCCCTCATTATAATGTCATCTCTTGCTGTTGTCCTCTTCCCTTCCCCTTATAAGAACTGCTGTTATTATATTAAACTTACTCAGATAAGAACAATCTCTCTATTTCAATATTTTCACTGTAATCACATCTACAGAGCCTGTTTGCCTTGTGCATATGCTTTTGTAATCAGGATATGTCCGTCTTCAGAAGATTAGTGTGTAATGCACCTTGTCCAGTTTCCAGCCTATTTTCACTTCCCCTGACCTCTCTGAGTCACATCTCAGATATGATCTTTTCCGGAAGGGTATGTTCTTATAGATCAGGATTTGGCTGATTTACATATGCCTATATACACTTCAGGCTTTTTCCTGTTGGCACCATGGCAATTTGTAATTACTTTGTTCTGTGGTTCCTCTAAGGACTTTTGGTATTATGGCATTGGAGACTACAATTACTGGAGTTTGAATCTCTTGCTAAACACAACACCAAAGGAAAGAATGAATAAACGCATCAGCAAATAATGTTGTGCTAACCAACTTGTTTCTTCATCACTGTTCTAAATAAAAAGGCAAGCTAAGCTGTTCAGAAAGAGTTGGCCCCACATCCCTGAGAAATACCACATCTGGGCAGCCACGTGCAAGGAGTCAGTTGCCTTCCCCATCCACATTTCCCTCCCCAGCTGTGCTCTTAACCACTGTGACCACAAAAGTGGGGAAATTACAGAGTGAGAAGGGGCAAGAATTTTCCAAGCTTCACTTCCTGATAACTATCTGCGTTTAATTTTGTTTATTGATAAATTCAGTTCATTTAAGATCTACATTGAAGTCAGTCTTAACTTCTGAATTAGGATGCCATGTGCCTTTGTGTGGACATTTGTATGTAGCTTGAACTAACAGCTGTAAAGGCAAAGAAAGTGTTATGCATAAAACTTGGTGAGTCCAAGGAGCATATTAACACTCCTCAAAATACTGACAAAAACAAAATGTGAAGCAAGCATCAGGCAAATCCCCTGAGGTTGGAAAATAACCTGAAGGTTCACTTCTATTGAGACACTTGAGTTAATCCAGAACACTCCACAACTATAATGATTGTGCCAATCTCTCTCTATCCAAGATGAATATTTATCAACCTAAAATGCAGTAGATCTTGTAGGATTGAAAAAGGCGGCTATTGATGTCAAACTTGTTCCTACAACATACTAGCTGTATTAGGCATTTGATCAAAGATTTTAGAATACTCCTAAGTATTTTTAATGTTAAGCTTATCTGCTGATGGGGTGAATTATCACTTTTAGAGCCCAAGAAATCAATAATTTAATTATATAAAAGTTCAGTAAATGCTATAACATGACATTGACAAACACACTGTAAAATTTATATCTGCATAGTAAGAAATTTTCATAAACTTAAATTTAAGTTACCAATACAGGTTTTAATAATGATTAGCACTTTATTTTTAAATACTTAGAAAATTGTAATAGAACTTAAGCCAATGTCATTCTCAGTTATGAGCTGTTACAATATATCAATAGATTTAAGGTAGAACAAAAATTCTATTGTCATCACATTTAATATTGGTCTAGAAATTCTACAGGATACAACTAGAGAAGAAAATAAAGCAAGAAGAATAAATACTGAGTAGAGGGGTAACAGATGTATCACCACTGGAACCTGAAGTTACTTCATGCTTGGAAAATACCAACAAATAGAGTGAATAAGGAGATGAGGCTTCGTAAGTTATTTCAATATTTGCATATGTTCATTTGCTCCTTTAAATCCTTTGGTTTTAATTATTACACCAGCATACTATTTGATTTTACACCATATTCAATGAGCATAAACCCCTCTAATTTAACAAATAAAACCCCTCTAATCTCACTCTTAACAGGTCATCATGTTTAATAACAATCATTTTTTAAAATTTCTTATGTAAGTACTATATTTATAAAATTCCAAACCTCCCTTCTACAATCCTTCCACTGTACACCCCCCACCCCCCACTTCATGGATCCCTGTCAAACACATGGCCCCTTTTTCTTTAATTATTTTTGTTATATATATGTATATATATATATATATGTGTGTGTGTGTGTGTATGTGTGTGTGTGTGTGTGTGTGTGAACAAATATATAAATGCAATCAATGCACTGAGTCTAATTAGTGTCACTCATTTGTATGTTTTTTAGGGCCCACCACTTCATATTGGATGACCTATTAAGGGTCTTGTTTTTATACATGTTCTAATATTCTAAGTAATCACATGGAGAAATAAATGTTCAATAGTAGCCTGTACAATTCCAGAGAAGAAAGGAATTTATAAAAATACTAATTGTAGGAACTGGAGAAATGGTTCATGGATTAAGAGCAATGGCTGCTCTTCCAGATTACCCAGGGTAGATTTCCCAGCACCTTCATGGTGGCTCACAGGCATCTATGTATCTATAGTTCCAGACAATCCAGTACCATCTTCCAGCCTCTATGGGCACCAGGCAAACATGCAAGTGGTGTACAAACATGCATGCTTGCAAAGCGTACACACACAGAAAATGAATTAAAGTATTTTTTAAGTAAGCAATCAAAAATACTAATTGTAGAAGTGGTTTTTATAATTTGATTCTGTAGAAATGAATAATCAATGGTATAGAATGAATAATCTTTGAGTTGAGGTCTAACTACAAAAATTCAATGTAGCCCCAAATTTTGAGAACTATTTTTTTCATTTTATTTGTATAGATGTTTTTACCTGCATGTGTATGTCTATGCGCCAGGTATGTGCCTGATGTCTGTGGAGGCTAAAAGAGAGAATAGGGCATCAGATCTCCTGGACCTGGAGTTACTAATGATCATGAACCACGATGTGGGTGCTGGAAGTCAAATCCTGGCCATCTCTACAGCCCCATTTCCAATTTTTGAAAATAAAAAATTGATTATTTAATTAATGAGTTTGGAGAAATACAGTATACATTTGTGGGTAAAGAAGAAAGCTATCTGACCTTTGACCTCTTATTCTAAACCAAAGCCCATATCATTTAGAAGAGTATTTTAAAGACGAAAACAAACATTGTAGATGATGTGACTGGATGGTCTTATAATTTTTGGATGTGGAAACATTTCTAAGTAAGGCATAAAACACAGAAGCAAGAGAGGTAAAGGATAAAAAAATCGCATAAAATTTAGAATTCTGGTCATTTTATTATTAAGTTTTTAAAAAATATTCACCAAAAGAAAAGATAATAATAAACTAAAAAAGTATAGTAACACTACCACGGTAAAAAAGGGGGGAATGTCCTTAAAGTCCACAGGTTTTTATGATATTAAGTATCCAAAAGGGAAATGAGCAAAGTATATTAATAGGCTCACAGAAGAAATAAAACTGATTAAAATATAAAAACATGCTTAATCACAGTAACAATAAAAATGGCAATGAAATGAAGGTGTCCACGACTCTCCTTTCTCTTGAAACTAGCTGACAAATTTAGTTAAGCTTTATGCAGCAGAGCCAGAAGAGGGACATTTAGCTAAGCTTTATGCAGCAGAACCAGAAGAGGGACGACGCAAAGATATCCCATTAATCAGGTACTGTAGTGGGTAGCCGTTCCAGCTTTGACCTGGAAGTACTACCCCCATTGAGGCTTCAGTAACTGTCCTGCCTACAAGGCGGGCCTGGGAGAGGACCCCCGAAGACCCGATCCGGATGGCCGGGTCTTTTGGTTCCTGGATCCTGGACACTGGAGGTAGACTGAGGATCCTGGACACTGGAGGTAGACTGAGCAGAGTTCTCCAGAGAACACCGCTGGACTGCGCTTCACTTTTCCCAGACCCTGTAACCTAGCCCTTCACTTGTAAGTTACGCCACTAAATAAACCTCCCTTTTAACTATGTGGAGTGGCCTTAATATTTCAACCAGTAAGGTACACTCCCATTTTATTAGCCAAGCATTATCACATGACCAGACCTAAACTCAAGGAGTAAAGAAATACACTGCCCATGCGCAGAAATCACATGACAAAGGGGTGAACAGGGAAAGGGCTAAAGAGTCAAGACATTCACACAACCCACTTGGTCACACATGAGAACAATTCAGGCCACATTTATCAGATAACAAATGTGTCCCTCTGAAAAAGTTCTGCCCACCTCCCTGACACTGCCAACACTGGGAATGCCTCATCCTATCACTTGGGAAATAGCGTTTGCATTCTTTTCTGTAAAACTGGGAGTAAAATATTCTGAATATGGACATATATTAAATAAAAAGGAGGTAGGTGTGATAATAAAGGAAACAGGTTTGTCTGCAACTGTACTGGGAAATTCTGAGGAAGAAAAATGTGGTTAGGATATGGGGAAAAAACATTGAATTAAAAAAAAAAAATAACCTATTTGTTCCTTTAGTACAATTGGTCCACATCCTTTGATGAGCAATTCTCTCGAGAGAACGTTATGCTTTGATTGGCCTGGAAACAGCAACATTGCTGGAATTGGGGACAAGATGTGGAACCCGATCAAATCAGGAGTGATGAAACAGAAAGTACAAAGAAGAAAACAAACAAAAGTATCTAATACAAGAAAAAAATATAAATTAAAATAAGCATTACAATGAGAATGTATTATTTTTAAAGTTTGAAGGAGAAATGTTCCTGATGTTTTCAGGGACTCTTGCTGGGAAAACCATAAAATATAAGAAATTAAGAAGCTTCTATTATTTCCTTTGCTTTCTTTTTCCTTTAAAATAATACAATACAAGCCATCAAGATGGTTTGGTGAGAAAAAAGTGCTTGCCATGCAAGCCTGATAATCTGGGTTTGATTTCCGGAACCAGGTGAAAAAGCCAGATGAGGTGGTACACATCTGTAACGCTAACATTCCTACAGCAAGATGGATGAAGGAGAGAAGAGAATCACCAGGAAGCTGGTAGGCCAGCTAGCATGGAGCACACATGTGACAGAAACAAAGGAGACTGTCTAAACAAGGTAGAAGGAGAGAACTGAACCCCAGAAGTTGTCATCTAACTTCCATGCTCATGATGTGGCACATATCACACACACACACACACACACACACACACACACACACACACACACACACGAACTTATAAATAATAATAATAATAAAAGTGAAACACTTCTCAATATAATTCTTAGTTGCAATTAGAATTCTCATTCCCATTTTTCTCTGTAAAATTGGGAATATTGAGTGTGGTTCCATTTGATTGCTGGATTAGGTCATATAATCATTTTTATACTGCACATAACATTTCCCCCAATTGCATCGGTCTGATTTTAATCATAAGAACTCTCAATTATGTGTTAGCATAAGATGGTAAATAAGGGATTCTCTTTAAAAGTTTCTTGAGGATACAGTTTGTCTTTTTGTTTACACATACAAAACTAGTTCATACAGGACTTTCTTCTGCCCAGCCAAAAGAAGAGTGCAATAGAATAAAACCCTACTTTCTTGTTAGAAGAGGAGAAGCAATTCCATTGTTCAGAAAGAGACATATATGCAATTAGGAGCCTGGGGTTGCCAGGTGCATATCGTTCAGAGGGTGTGTGCGAAGAGTACATGTAGGTGACGGTCATCAGGCTGCCAAGTGCATTTTAACTAGAAGGATGTGAATGTAGCTTAAAGTGGAGTCCTAGGTTACTAAGCTGTTCTCAACTCTGCCAGCCTCACTTTTTCAGGTTCTTTGATGGACAGATTTTTAACAATTTAAATATTAATAAATGAACTCAGGAGAAAGCTCAAGGACAATTTTGTTGAAGTTTGCAAGGAGAAAAAAAAAGAGTAGACAAAGATTTTGGCAGCTGTCAAGATGAGTTGAGAGAGGGAAAAAGATGGAATTTTGTTTTCTGAGCCAGAGTGAAGACGACAGACAAGGTCAGCGGTGGAACTGTGTGAGCAATATGACAATAGGGACATTCTCTGTAAAATGAGAGCTGCCCAGAGTGTCAAGAAAAGCAAAATTAGGATTTTAGTCTGTGTCTAAAAATGAGAAATAGGAAAAAAAAGAAAGAAACAAGTTACACCTTCACCAGAAAGTAGATAGACTTAGCAGTTGTTGTGTGCAAACTTCTGGGGAGACACAACACCCACTTCTATTCACCCCAGATAAGGAACTCACTACATACCAAAGAACACAATTCCAGTGAAAACTACAAATGAACAACACAGTGACCACGATGGCTGACCAGAACAGTGGATGCTGCTGCTGACAACACAGTGACCACTATAATTAGCAATCACAGTAGCCACTACAACTGACCACCACAGTGACCACCATAGTGACCATCACAATGAGCATTAAAATTGACAACCACAGTGACCACAATGGTTAACCATCACAGTGAATACTACAACTGACCACATCAATGGGAACCACACTGACCATGATGACTATTACAGAGAACACCATAACTGCCTACCACAGTGACCACCACACTGACTACAATGATTTGTTGTGGATTATGCTCATTGTTAATAATAAAACTGATTGGCTAATAGCTAGACAGGAAGAGATTGAGCACACGAGAACCAGACTAGGAGAATTCTGGGAAGAGGAAGGGTGGAGTCGGGGAGAGGCTAGCCAGCTGCCAAGGAAACAGGATGTGTAGAAAATGAGGTAACAAGCCACAAATCACGAGGCAAAGCAGAGATAAGAAATATAGGTTAATTTAAATGTGGGGGCTAGGTAGTAATAAGGCTGAGCCATTGGCCAAGCATTTATAATTAATATAAGCCTCTGAGTGGTAATTTGGAAAGTGACTGCCAGGTATACTCGCATGTACAGGACAGAAAGCTCTGCCTCTGATTACAATGATTACAGTGCACACTATAACTGACCACCACAGTGACCCCTACACCGACCATGATGATTGACTATTACACTGACCCCTACTGTTACCATAGTGACGACCACAGTGACTACTATGGCTGACTTCATAGTGAACACTAGAACTGACCACTGTGGTAAACACGATAGTGACCGCTATGGCTGACCACATCAATGACCTGCACAGTGACCAATATTTCTCCCATATTCTCATGTGTCTTCGTATGTACCATTTTTCTTTTGACCTTTAGACTTTAGGCTGTCCTCTGGAGGTTATGACACAGGATTTTCTCCTTTTGGGAGGGTCACGGCCTTCCCCTGGCGAGAGAGGCTCCTGCTGTCTCTTTCCCGTCAACGACCCACCAAGCTGTTTGTAAAGGTGGACACTAACCAGACTGTAGCTATGGTTGTGCACATATACTTAAGCGGACACCCACTGCCTATGTCAGAAATTATCTTATTGTCCATGAATGCTGCCATTTTAGTTCAGAAAGCTGACATAGATGTGTGTTACATCCCAAAAAGTGCCCGGAAAGCTGCTAGCTTCAGATTGCCTTTTATTGAATTTGTCTTTTGGTTTACACATAGGAACCCGGTTCAGACCAAGGTGAGACTTTCTGGTAAGTACCCTACAACAGGAATGACTGGATGTATATATTTTTTTTTTAATGTGACTGAACTTCAACTCTAATAATCCTCCTCTCCTTAGAGGTTGGGATGATGAAAACCTGGAATTTCTACACAGATGATCGAATTCTCTACTAATAAGCCATATTTTGAATCTATGAAGGTGCTCAATCTGAACTACCATATTGTCATTTAATAGATGCCCATCATTAAGTAAATACAAGGATTTTTAGAAGCTCTTTTTCATGAACCCAGGACAAAGACCAAAACACTAAGCAGATTCTCCATCCATGCACATATAGCTGAAGCATAGGAGACGACGATACACCATAAAAGATATCTCTGAAAACATAAGTTACAGTACATTGTGGATAACTTAACTGCCAGCTGAAACGCCTGAATTTACAAATGAGGTAACACTTGTAAATTAATAGTTGCAATAGACAACTATTAATGGTTTAAGAAACGATCTGAATGAACGTTAGGCTTGAGAACTGTTCTGGGGTATGGATAGAAAGGTGTAAGACTGTAGGCAGAGAAACGTTTTAGGATCTACTTCAATATTTAAGATGAACTGAAAATGTAAAGTGAGAAGAGTCACAAAACTATAAACAGTTGACTCTAATAAGTGACACCAAATAATAGCAAGCACTTGTGCAGAGCTTACATGGTTGCTAGACACAGCTGTAAGAGATGCATGTGTGTTACCTGTTTAATCCTCATTTTATAGTGTAGCTGTTATTACCATCTCTGCTTAGATGAGGAAGGTTTTATTTATATTACTAGTATTTGCTATTTCTACAACCCCACTTGTTTTGTTGTGACATTTTCATATTCTCCCTCTTCTAGCTCTGCCATTAATGGCCTACAGCTCTTTTTCTAAGGTGGAGCCTTGTGATATTCACCCCATCAAAGCTACCATACTGACTGGTGTGGACACTGTGCAGGACTTATTTAGAAAACCACGTGGTTGAGATTTTAGAGATGCTGATGCTCTGTCATATACAGAAGACATTCTCTCCCAGCAGATGTCCTGGGGTTCTGGCTTTTGCAGTGTTTCTGGCCCCTCTGCTTTGGTGTTCCCTGTGCTTTGGGAGTTGTGTTGTGGATTTATCAGTTAGGCTTCTCTGCATTTTGACTAGTTGTGAATTTCTGTTGTCCTCCATCTGCTGTAAAAAGAAGACTCTTTGATGAGGGATAAGAGCCATACTTTTCTATGGGTATAAGGATACATATTTAGATTGCAATTAGAAATTATACTTTTAAGGAAAGGGGCAGTTATCTTTCTTTTTAAATACATATTTGGCTTTAAGAGAAAAAAATGTGACATTTGTCTTTTTGAGTCTGATTTGCTTTGCCTAACATGGTATTTCTAGTTCCAACTAGCTACCTACAAATTTTTATGACTGTATTTTTATTGTTAAATAATTTACCTTGTATGTATGTATACATAAATGATACAAACATAAATCACATTTGCTTTATCTACTCATGTATTGATGGGTACTCAGTATCGTTTCTTATTTTCTATTGTGAATAATCCTGAAGTAATCACGAATGTGTAGATATATCTACTATGTGCTGAGTTTGATTCCTTTATGACAATACCAAAAAGTGCTATAGCAGAGTTTTCTTTTTCATCTTTTGAGGAACATTCGTACTGATTTCCTTAGCAATGAAAATTTAATTTGACTTGCCACAAACAGTGATTATGGGTTTCTTCACCACATACTCACCATTATTTATCTTCCTTTAAAAAATGATGTATGTATTTATGTGTAGTACTCATCGGTGTAGAAGTATGTGCATTGTGTGTTTTCCTTGTGCCTGTGGAGATCAGAAGAAGATATTGGATACCCTAGAAATAGAGTTACAGGTAATGGGAAGCTGCTATATGGATTCTAGAGCAGCAAGTGCTCTTTGGTGTTGAGCCATCTTTCAAGGCCCTGTTTCATCTTCTTGATGATAATCATTTCCACTGGAATGTAACAGAATTTCAATATAGTTCAAATTAGCATTTCCTTTATCACAAAGGATCTTCAACATTTTTCTTGTATTTGTTGACAATTCTTGCTTCACTTAAAGACTTTCTGATCAATTCATTTGCCGATTTGTTGGTGGAATGTTCATTCTTTTATTATAGTTTTATATATGTTCTTAATATCAATCTTCTTCATATGAGTATTTAGCAAAAGGTTTTTCCCATTGTCCAGTATGTCTCCTTACTCAACTGTTTCCTTTGCTGTGCAAAAGCCTTTGAATTTTAATCTTACATATTCTTACTGTATGTCCTCTAATATTAGAGTTGCATTCAGAAAGTCTTTGGTTTTGCCTGTATCCTGAATTTTCCCTGCTTTTTTCTAGTGGTTTCAAAATTTCAGGTCTGAAAGTGTTCAATTATTTTGGATTTGATTTTTGCCAGGGTGACAGAGGGAATCTAATGCAATTCTTTTATATAAGTATCCAGCTTTCCCATCACTATTTATAGAATTGACTGTTTTTCCTCCAGCATATGTTTTTAATATTTTGTCTAGAACTGGATGTATATGGGTTTATTTGTGGGTCCTCCACTCAATTCTATTGCCCTATATATTCATTTATGTATCTCTACTATGTTGTTATTTGTTATCATGTTTCTTTTGTTATAGTACAATCTGAAATCAGGTAGTGTGATACCTCAAGCATTGTTTTTTTTTGTTGTTCAAGAAGTAAGTAAATAGATGATGGATAGATAGATAGATAGATAGATAGAT
This sequence comes from Peromyscus californicus insignis, assembly GCF_007827085.1. NCBI lineage: Eukaryota > Metazoa > Chordata > Mammalia > Rodentia > Cricetidae > Peromyscus > Peromyscus californicus. Next base: position 28,678,949 of record NW_026294480.1, read on the forward strand.
AGATAGATAGATAGATAGATGATAGATAGACACATACATACATACATACATACATAGATTGATTTTGTGTTTGGTTTTTGTTTCCTTTGTGTGTGTGTGTGTGTGTGTGTGTGTGTGTGTGTGTGTGTGTATGTGTGTGTGGTGTGTTTGTGTGTGTGTGTGTGTGTGTGTGTATGTGTGTGTGGTGTGTTTGTGTGTGTGTGTGTGTGTGTGTGTGTGTGTGTGTGTGTGTGTGTGTGTGGTGTACTGACATGTATCTATGTATATTTTAGTATTGTAGGAAACATTTGGTTTAAGATTGTAGTTTGAGGACTCTGCTATTTTTCCCAAAGTTGCCAAATTGTATGTGGTGGTTTGAATGAATATATGTGAATATTTGATCCTCAGTTGACCAGTTGATGGAACAATTTCAGAAGGATTAGGAGGTGTGACTTTCTTAAAGGAGATGTATCACTGGGAATGGACTTTGAGGTTTCAGAAACCCACATAATTCCCAGTTAACATTCTCTCTCTCTCTCTCTCTCTCTCTCTCTCTCTCTCTCTCTCTCTCTCTCTCTCTCTCTCTCCACACCTGCAGCCATACTTCCTGACATGATTCCATGCTTGTCATAGACTCTAATGCTCTGGAACTATAAGAACATCCCAAATAAACTCTTCTATAAGTTGCCTTGGTCATGGTGGGATATCACATCAATAAAACAATAGCTAAGACACAGTGCTAGGCTTAAGGAGTTAAAAGAACAGGGGTGAGATAGTAAGACTTAAAAGCAGAGGACAGAAAAGGATTGGTGAATTTTATCCTGGACATTTGGGGTTCCAGATGAAAGCAAATGACATGCATCTATCACCTGGGTTCTTGAAACAGAAGAAAATTTAATCTTGCAGTATGTGTTTTTTTGTTAATTTACCTTATATGTTAGATCTATTAATCTTAACTTCACTCTGTTTTCTTCCCTATAATTGTAAAGTTTATTCACATTTAACTGAATTACTTCACCCTATTTGCAAGCACATGTCTCCTCCTGATTTATCAAATTCAATGGATCAGTTATCCTAGTTAATGATCTCCAGATAAAATTGATTCACTTTCCAATTTTTTTTATTTTTGAGATTATAATATACTTTCTTCATTTCCTACTTCCTTCTGATATGATGTAAGCAAAGCAGCTGATTTCTGTGATTAGCTCATTGTAGATACATTAAAGTATAACCAAGCAACATGAAAATAATCACAAAGAAACACTGACATTGTTATTATAATTTAAATAAAACTAAGAAGAACTCAGATGCTTTATTTTGCTTAGCCTGATGTAGCAACATACAATGGGTTTGGTTGCTCATCAGCAAAATTAACTTGTTTCTGACAGTCTGGAAGCTGGGAGATAAAATCAAGACACTGAAAGATGGAATCTGGCCTAGTTCAAAGTCCAAATTCTTTTTGGTATCATCTTGTATTTTTACATGAAGAAGACAGTGAACAAGCTTTATTAAGCTAATCTTGTGAGACTAATTATACTAGCAAGGGTTCTGCCTACGTGACTTAAAAATGCTTCACCAAACACTTCCCATCTCACAAAACAATGGCTGTAGAGAGGTGGGTTTAAAGAGTTCAGCATATGAAAAAATAATGGTTTAACAAGATGTATATAAGACACCCTAAAGAAACTGAGCATCACTGATAGTCAAGGTTGACTGTATCCTGAGCAATTTCATGACTATTTATATTAATGAAACTAAAATGAAGCATTCCTTCTACAGGTAGATATTCAAAAAAGAAAGGTCAGTGAATATCTTTATAGTCTTTCATGGTGTCACTGGCAAGATGAGTGCATGAAACAGCTTAATTTCACTCTTATTTAAATATTCAAAGCCTTTACTCTGATCCAAATGACTAAAAATCTCTCATGACTGTAATTAGCATTCAAATGATGGATTTGCCCCTAGAATAAAAATTTTCTCATTTGCCAGCATTAATAAATAACTAGTTTATAGTATTGTGATAAGGACATAATTTCGACACCCTTCAGAAAGAAAGTTCCTAATTTAGATAGATGAGAAATGTATCCCTGCATTCCATGGAGACAGATAAATGAAGAGTTGCTACTGGGTTGTTGTAGCACCAATTTAAGTACTAGAATGATACCAATAGGCCCAGGTGATAGTATTTGCTAAATAGAAAATCATTGTCTTGCAAGGTTATATAGGTTAGCTTTATATTTGCTAAATTTGCTAAGGACAGGAAGACTTCAGTTTTGTACTTCTTCATCCTGACTGATATCTAGACAGGATACTCTATACAGGATACTGATAAGATAAGATGTTTTGCCAAATGATTTTGAAATGTTCAGCCAAATTTGTACATAACCAAAAAATTCCCCAACCCTTGGAAGCCCCCTAATCTTGCAGTTTTTTTTTTTACTCCCCGCCCCTTCCCTCATTTTGCAGTTTTTTTAAACTATATAAACCCCACTGTTTCTTGTGTTCGCTGCTGTTGTCTCAAACCCCGATTTAGGGAGACAGTCTTGTCTGACAGAAAATAGAGTTTGTTTAATTCCACTGAAAATTTGGGTGATGGCCTTTACTCTTGTTTGGTGGGGTTGATATGATCTCAGTGTTCCTATGTGACTATTTTTGATCCAATCAGAAAACTCTTTGGTCCAATCAGGAAACAGGAGGGTTGTATTTGCCATAGTTGGTCAGCGGTCAAACTCTTGTTTTAGCACCAACTGTGATGAGCTAGGAGTCTGCATTATCCAGTCCTGAATTTTGAAAATTTCCCCAGTTGGAAGCTTATTTTCCCCTACCCATGCCTATGTAACATTGTTTTCATAGTCTCATGATTGTAAAGACTAGAAAAAGATAGGTGACCCTGCAGTCAGAGTTTATCAACTGTGATGAACAAGGAAAGGTGGGAAAATAGTCTGCCAAACACCAAGACCACACCAGATGGAAACTTTTTACCCTTCTCCACCCAAAATCTTCTCTGATCACCAGAGACCCCAACATCGTAATGAAACTTGTTAAATGGCTGAAACTTAGTGGCCACCCTAAACTTCTGAATCAGAAATAGCATGCTAACAAAATTCCCAGGTGTCCACACGCTCAGTGAAGGATGAGAAGCACAGCTGCATGCTTCCATGTCTTCTCCCACTCATTTCTTCCAGTTCTCCACCATGAAGGGCCTGTAGACAAGAGTAATGTTCATCTAACTCTGATAATCAAGAAAATTATCACTGAAAGTTTACTCAACCTCCAAAACTATAATACAGATTTGAGTAGGGTACCTGAAAGTCATTTAGATACACTTAATGCAATCTCAACAATATGCTTGTATAAACAAAACCTGTGTCATGACCACACCAGTCAATAGGTCAATGTGGATGAGAGCAATTTCACAAGCCCCACTCCTATATTAAGAACTACCGTAAATCAGCAGTTTCTGAGAGAAGGTGAATCTTCATGGACAAGACCCCCACTAAATTATTCAATCCCAAAGGCTATCACTAAACACTAAATAAGATGGACTCAGTAGGTTATGTGTATTTGTGTGTGTGTGGGGGGGGTACATGTGTATGTAACAATCATAATTAAAGAAGAAGAGATCTTCTTTGAGAGATACTGGAGGGCATCTGGGAGGACTTAGAGCAGTGAAGGAGGGGTGGAAATAATGTAAATACTGTACTCATAGAAAATTCTGAAAGAAAAGTTCTCCAAATGATATGAAACCTATCTCTGTAGTCTAAGGTGAAGTTCCAAAACTCACCTGCTTTGTAGCCATTACTCCCTTTTTCCTTTGCTGAGCTGATAAGTGCTCTTATTCCGTGAAAATCCACTGTCCAACCTGGTAGATTACCCCAACACATGTACCTTTCCTCATATATTTGTGTTTCTTGTACACAGGAATTTGCTGAGTTTAAAAACTTGCATTAAAATTTGGAACTAAATAAAATCGTAGTTTTCAGAATTAAAATATGCTTTGTTCATGCACTAGGGACAGGTCCTAATCCCACTGCCTGGAGGCCCCCTAAACAGTTCAAGCTAAACAACTGTCTCACTTATCCAGAGGGTCTAGTCCAGTACCATGGGGGCTCCTCAGCTATTGGTCCACAGTTCATGTGTTTCCACTAGTTTGGCTAGTTGTCTCTGTACTTTTTCTAATCATGGTCTATTGAGAAAAGTACAGTTGTCTCTGTACTTTTTCCAATCGTGGTCTCTTGCTCATAGAATCCCTCCTCTCTCTCATGGATTGGACTCCTGGCTTTTTGGAGCCTAGTGCCTATGGTGAGACACTTTTTGCAGCCGTGATGCAGGAGGAGGGACTTGGACATGCCTCAACTGAATGTACCAGGCTCTGCTGACTTTTCATGGGAGACCTTGCCTTGGAGGAGGTGTAAATGGGGGGTGAGTTGGGGGTGAAGGCTGGGGGTTGGGAGGAGGGAGGATAGGGGAATCTGTGGTTGGTATGTAAAATGAATAGAAAATCTCTTAATAAAAAATATGCTTTGTTTCTCTTTTCAAGAGAAATAGTAAAATAAGTAAGTAAATTCATGAAATTTTGCAGTTAGAGCTTACTCCCATCAAAACAAGGAAAAACACAAGTGTGGAGAGCATCTATATTTATATCTACAACAGAAATATCCAGTACAAGTGATTTATTTTTATACAAAAACCACTTCCCAATCTCAGTTCATAATTTCCTTCATTTATTTGTTCCTTCCTTTCACACTGATTTAAAACTAGATTCCTAAGCATTTGTGGAGATAAATACATTTCAGTACTTAATAAGATTACTGGAGATCTCTTGCAACTAAAATTCAAGATTTTTCAAACATTTTAATTTGTATCTTTTAAAATATATTTAATTAAAACACAATTATATCACTTCTCCTCCTCCCTTTTCTCCCTTCGACCTCTTCCATGTCACCTCCCTCCAACCCCTCTTGTGACCTCCCTCCCTCTAAAACTGACCCACTCTTTTTCTTTTATTATTGAGATAGATAGATAGATAGATAGATAGATAGATAGATAGATAGATGCACAAATACATGAATACAACTTGCTAAGCCTATTTTTGCTGCTTAAGAGTATATGATTTCAGGGCTGACTACTATACATTGGCTATCCAATCAGAAGTCTCATCGCTGGGAAGTAAGTTCTCTTGGCAGTCATCAGCTGCCTGTAGTTCTTTGTCTAAAGTTTGTTTGCGTCTTATTAAGATCCATAATATCGGACTCCTTACAAACTCATTCTGCTCTCTGAGAGTTCTTGATTTCCCCCAACAAGATGGTTAAGCAAAATTCATAATCTCCATGATTTTGTCATCATCAAAACGAAATAAGCATCTGTGTCGATAGAAGCACTAACACCTGCATAGTAGTTCAGGAAGTCTTCTTTTGAAACCTGAGGAAGGAAAAAGGTGAGGGGGGAGACAGAGTGTCAAAATATGTGAACCACAGAACACTTCATTTTTCCTGAGATGCTCACTATAGGTGGGATTTGCAACTGGTAATAATGCAGCATTGTTTAAATCAAGAAGAACTTTCCCTTCTGAAAATGGTTATGAAATGGGATATTTACAATGGGCGACCAAAGACTCACCTTCATCTCAGTCATCTAAACCTCCTTCCCCAAGCCATCACTACTTATAGTAAAATAAGATCTAGGGATTTCTACCATGCTACCCAATAAGGTAGCCATTGGCCACAATGTTTCAGTTCACACTAATTAAAATGAGGTCTAATTTAATGAAAAAATCCCATTCCTTGGGGACACTAACCATACTCCCTGCTCACCAACTCTATGTGGCCAGCAACTGGAGTACTGGAAAATGTTGATGGAGAAAATCTCTGTCACTATAGCCAGTCCTATGAGACAATCCTGTTCTGGACTATATACTACATACTCATAATCATTATTAATACAGTCAACCCTCTGTGTTAATGGGTTCTCTATCTATTGATTTACTCAGGTTTTATTGGAAGAATTCAGAGTAAACTGAATTATGTCTATACTGTACATGTACAAGATGCATGTAGTTTATGAGAAAAATTGGTGTTTCATATAAAGGACCTGAGCATTTAAGAATTTTATTATCTGTGGTTAGTCCTGGAATAAAAACTCTGTGGATAAAAAGAGAGGATTATGCCTTAAGATGAAGATTTTATAACATAAACGAGTAGATAATAATTGCTTTGGAGAAAATGAGTCTAGGCCACACACATGTAGAGATAGACCTAGAGGAAGGAGCACCTTACAGGATCCTTGAGGGAGCACTCTGGAAAAGAGGATGCATATTACCCAATGAGCAATAACCAGGTATGAGATAATTGCCATATAGAAGGTACTGGAACTAGCTCATCAGGCTTGCCAATAAGTGTATTTTTCATAATTACATCAACATGGGCTTTCTGTGCTGGGCAATGACACTGAGAACAAAGAAAAGGAATCAGATCCTGGCTTCTCTCCCTCCCTCCTTCCCTCCATCCCTCCCTCCCCCTCCCTCCTTCCCTCCTTCCCTCCATCCCTCCCTCCCCTCCCTCCTTCCCTCCTTCCCTCCTTCCCTCCCTTCCTTCCTTCTGGCTACCCTCACTCCTTGTACTAGTAATAGAGTTATTCTATCCCTCTTGGTCCTAGACGCACAACTCAAGGCTAAAAATGCTGAGAAGTTGGTGAGCCTGCTGAGTGGGCATAGTCTGACCCTGTGGGAAGAGTAGAAAAGAATAGTAATAGTAAATGGTAAATCACATCTCAATATCTCATTCTTGGCTATCAAAATAGTAATTTGAGGAGTAATTACATAATGCATCTTAAAAAGACTCATTACTTTCAAAATAAAATACTGTAACCTGGAACAGAAACATCTTATCAGCAATGTTTGTAAATGATTTATAAACCAGTAATATTTATAAATATTATAAATAATATAAAAGCACACTCACTTTACTGTAATGAGCTCATCAACAAAAACATCACACTCACAGCTAGAGAACAAAGTTGCCACAAAATTAAACACTTGCCCTATCCCAAACTCTATACATTTCAGTTAACTTCCGCATAGTTCATTACAATAAAATGTTACATTTTTATCAAAAAACAAAAGCATAGCCCAGGAGCCTGGATAAGCAACAATGGGAGAAAACATACTTTGAAAATAGTTTGAAACTTTACTGAAACAGTTAGACTTCTCTTTTACTGAAACAGTTGCTGTTTCCAATGTTTAATTTAAAAAAAAAATAAATCAGAACTTGTTAAAGGCAAATCACTGAGAATGTGCCAAAATGATAAGGTTTGTTTGTTTGTTTGTTTTTTATAAATTAAGTTATGTCTAAACTGGTAGCTCACAGAAATCTCAATTTCTGGTTATGACAGATGATTTCCCAGTTGTTTCCATTGTGATAAGTTGATATCCTCATATGCATGGAGCTTACCACTAAAAGTACACACTATTTTAAATAAAATATTTAGCATTTGCAGTATAAATAGCATCAAAATTCTTATTTACCAAGCATAATGCTGTTTTGAAACCCATGTTTATTCCATTTCTACTTAAATGCTGTTAAGATAAGGTTTACATATAGGAACATCTCACTGTATAGAAAATAACTTGAGTTACAGTCTTATGATAAAATAACAACTTATTAATGGCCTCAGACAGCTTTAAAAGCTATGTGGGACCTTTCCATGATTAGCATACTGATTATAATTATATGCAAATAGATACCCATAAACATATGGATATAGTCAGACACAGCCCTTGTAAGCATTGTTACATTACTAATGTTTACTTAGCTTTGTTTTGTTTTAAGTTTAGATGAAATAAAAGTAAATTTCTACTCAAACACTTTCTAAATGACTTCAATTAGTAGAGCTGAAATTCTCAGTGATTTACCACATGCACTTTGCAGCTGCAATGATGATCTTAAGTAAATGGATTTTGAATGATATTGCTAAATGACATTTGACACATGAATAAGTAGGAAACTTGTGGAATGGTACTTTATTTCTCTGTTCCCTTGGAAACGAAGGGAATGTCCTGCCACTGGATAATACTCCACATTTCTGAAGTACTTTATCCCATCAGTGAAGAAGCGTTAAGATCCAAGAGAGCCCTGGCAGGAGCAAGCGACTCTGCCATCCATCATTTTCTCTCAATTTTCAGTCCCCATTCTGTTCTGAGTCTCTCTCAGACTGCTGATTGTCATGAGTTCTGCACACAGCCTGAGCGGTTCCAAGATACCAGGCCCTGAAACCTTCTAAGCTCTAGGGTAAGATGCTCCCAGATCAATACTAGTGTTTGAATGCCAAGTTATAAGGTCAGTGAATTCTATTATGGAGAATTAGAAGAAGAATTCAACACGCGTGGCAAAAAAAAAAAAGCAGGACATTTTGAGGGGGTCTTCCTGTGGAGCACTTTACCATACTGCTACATGTGAAATCCATATCAGAAACTCAGCTACTGTTGACTGGCTTATATTCTCAGTGTGTTTTGCTTCCACTACATTTTTTTTTTTGGAGGGGAAGGAAAAACTGCTTTGGCAAAGCAGGTGTGAGAATTAAACAAGAAGGCTGTGCTATTCTCAGAGAGGAAGGACTGTTTTACCACAGTCTCTCACCGCATCAACCCAGACTGCCAGAAAGAATTCTCACAACCACGTTCTCAGAAGCCCTGTCAATCATTTGCTTATATATCTTTCAACAGATTCCACCCGTCATCTATTTTAGAAGAAGCCATTTGAAGCCTTAATTTGGTGAGGTATTCTGTTAGAACCAAAGAACTTAGCCAGCTCTAACCTGAGTACACAGCTTTCATAGATGTAACTTGGAAGAGTCAAACCAATGCCAAGAAAATTGTCTGTCAAACATATCAATTATATGTCAGACCCTTAGAGTATTTGTTTTTACTTTGAGTCACAGCATTTCTAAGATTTAAAACCTTGTTGCTGTATTCAGGAAGTCTTCATTTAAAAGCCCCTCAACATCTTGATTTTTCCCTTTGAGTCATGAGCATTTCTATGACTGAACTTTTCTCTGCTTCATCCAATAGATTTTTTAAATTAAAATAATAATAATAATTTCCAGGAAAGCAAGCTTGTTGGCCAACTTGGAAAGTTGGAAGTTGTGTATTTTGTATTCTGTACTCAAAAGAGATTTGCATAAATCTAGAGCATATATGAGTCACAAGATGTTAATACAGTTTTATCAAACAGAAGTAGAAGAGTACCCATACACCAGCTAATAATATATTGGACAATTTAATCTCTTTCCTTGATTAACTATCAGCATAACAGATTAACTGTAGGTAGAATCATGATGGTGGGGTCACTTCCTGCTTGTACTCTCATGGTCCAATGAGGCAATCTATATTGGCCAAGACAACTGAAGGGATAGGGTTACTATCTGCCTCCAAGAATAGGAGGGAATTATGCTTCCATTGTCTTGATAGACTTTCAGGATTTATAATTCCCTTACACTGTGCCATATGATAGGTTCCTGCTGTCTAGCTTGCAAGGCTGGATGAGGGATGGAGAGGGGAATTTCAGTGCTGGGGTTGTATTATTCTCTTCCTACCCCCTCTAATCTATTAATAACTATTGGGTGTTAGTTTTGTTTAAAAGCCACTGGTTGCTCCTATTTCACTGCTCCATCCACACTCCATGGAAGAGCATGGAACTCAATAAATAATTATCAAGAAGATATTTTTACCTGCAAGTCACTTTACATGCTGAGTCAGTTGGCAGGCTCTGTGGAGGACACCCACTCCTGACTTCAATGCTGATGTTAGAGTGTGAAATATAACTGTGTTCATGCATATAAATAACACAGAGCAAATAAACTGCTATCCAGGGGTTGGAAGATCCTGCCAAGGGCAAAACAGTAGTGAAAAACTTGTCCTTCAGACTGACAGGAATTCTACTCCAGTCTGTACATAGCTCAGCACATCTTGTTTCTCATTTGCACTGAGAATGGAATCCAAGTACATGGTAGCTAAGTCTCTTCCTGCTCTTACACAGGGTTATGTCATGAAAGAGACAGTGCAAATTCAGTATCAGTAAGGTTGGCTTGATCTGAAGATTCTAATTTGGAAATGCTTACATGCATTAGTTCTATTTCATAAAAATATGCTAATTCTACCCTTTCTTCTTTCCTGAATGGGGTCCAAGTCCAGTAGGAAAGTGCTTCCTAGAAATGCTTTGAGGGTTTTTCTTGTGTCTTGTGTTCCGAACCAAGTGGTTACTTTTCATATTGCAAATGGAACTGTGCTTAAAATCTAGAAGTTAAATAAATTGGAAAAGTGTTCAGTAAGTTATTAGAAAATATTTTAAAATGGTTCTCTCTTCCTTCCATAACTACTAGACAGAGTAAATTAATAAGTCATCTTTGACTGTATGTGTAAGAAATCATAGATGAGATCAGAAATACAAGTATAGTGTTCCTTAAAAATTAGATTCTGAAGTCATAAATTAGATAAAAAAAAAATAGGAGTACAGTGTTCCTTAGACATTAGATTCTTAAGAGGTCTTGTTTCTCTAAGGTGAGAAGACCTTGATGGAATCTTGCTCCTGAATCCAGCACCTAAAGCTCTGAAAGTGAAGCAACTGAATTTGCACTGTGAGACAAGGGTTATCTGTAATGAGTGTTTTTCTGTCTTGCCAGCCAGCTCCCAAATTATGACTTGGAAACTTATTCATTATGAAAGCTCAGCCTACAGTTTAGGCTTGTTCCTAACTAGCTCTTAATAAACTAAAATTAATCCATTTATATTAATATACATTCTGTCACGTGGTATTACCTCTCTTCCATCTTGTACTTCCTGTTTCCTCTCCAGGTCCAGGTCTCCTGGCATCTTCTGTGCACCTAGATTCCTCCTCTTCTTCCTTTCTCTCCCTGGAAACCTGCATACTCCTCTTGCCTAGCTATTAACCTTTCAGCTTTTTATTACACCAACCACTGCAATACACCTTCACATAGTGTACACATATCTCACAACTGTTATCTGAAATCAGATCATTGTACCCTGTACCCTCATTAGACAGGAAGCAAAATATCACTGGAAGAGACAGAGCTGATAGCTGCAACCCAGGCTCTACTCAGAATCACATGCTCATTCTGTAGCCTGCGTTAAGCAAGACATGAGTCATACCTAGAATCAACGACACAAATCTATCTAGAGCAGTAAGCTTGAAACCCACCATGCTTAGGAAATAGCAGACTTCTCCTTAGCTACACTTTGCAGGGCACATGCTTAAAAATGATACTTTCCTACATATTTGTGCTTTCTATGTGATTTCTAAATACTTTCTCATTACATTTGGTATTTGTTGCCCTGCCATCCTCTACAGAAGACTAGTTAGTAAATCCATGGAAAGCATGGCTTGTATAATTAATGGAGAGAAAGCTGGCTTTCTATGATATGAAGACACACCCAATCTCAAGATAAAAGGCCTCTTCTCCAATTAGACATTGAGATAAATAAGTTGAGCTTCCCCAACAAGAAACAAAGCAAGATGCATCAATAAAGAACTGATATAATTCTCATCCTGTAACACCTATTTTAACAGGTCTTAAATTAATATCTATCCTGATCTCAACTTAAAGGAGTGTGTAAGATAAAAGGTAAATAATGGGAGTAAAAGTTAAAATTACAAAGTATCTTTAGACTCTCTTTATTGAACCACCTAAATCCAGAAGATCTTGAAGACACCATCAAATAAATTCACATCCCTAAACCAATGCCCAGAGACAGCCAGAGATGGGGTTTGTAGAAAAGACTTCTAAGCAACAAAGGCCACTAGGAATTCATCTCAGCACTGCAACCAGAATCTACTCACTATGTTTTCTGTGGCCCCCAAGCACAGATCATGAAGAATAGGAGCTGCAGCTTCAGGCTCCATTTCTCTCATTTCTGAGACTTCCTTTATATCTATTAGTCCCTCATGGGTTGATTCTCTCGTGTCAATAATATACAAGCAGAGATGAGTGCTAGAAGGAGGATTTGAATCATAAAGCATCAAGTATCATGAAGAATCTGTTTTGGAATGTTCTATGAATTTAGTCTGGGCCACGCCCATCCTCTTTGGGTAAACAGAATTGTCTTCATGGTTGGCTGACAACAGGGAAGAGTTAGATAAACATTGTACCAAAAGAAACTTTGCTAGTTACCACAGTGAAGCTGCTCCACATAAAATAGTAGGGTCCAGCACAAGCTCACAAGTCCAGCCACAAGGAGGTGTTGAAGAGCCATAGGTCTGCCATTCAACAAAATGGCCTCCACTCTTACATCAGTATTTTTAAAACCAATAGAAACCAACAAACCAATCTTCATATTCACTCTATTTGCCAAATGAGGCTTCCATAGATCTGAGGAGTGAAACTCCAGATTCACTTGCAGAAACTATGAATCTAGTATAATCTTTCTGGTCCCAAAAATCTAGACTAAACCCCTTAAGATTTTATCACTGTACAAATAGAGGCATTCTCACATCAAGCTTAAAGGTGAAAATATATTGGCTTTCTGGACAAACGAGGTCATAGTTACAATATTCAAAATTTCACTGATGACCAAGAGAGACATTCCAAGTTGATTGAATACCTGCAGGACACAGCCACGGTGTTAGAAAATTTAGAGTTGTAACTTCAATAGTTCTGATTTTTGAGATAAGGAAACAGTTTCAGAGGAGTCAAGTCCACAGTTAATTACTTAGTGACTTTATTTCTGCTCTTATGTCAGTCCTAGAAAATATACTGTGTTGGCAAAGAAGAAGCTGTGCAATGAACATGAAATAAAATATCATTCTGAGTTTTGGGGTTGAGGTTTGATCATTTGGAGTTACTTGGCTGTCTCCATGGGTCAGGCATTTAGAGCTTCCAGGCAGTTGTCATCATGATGATGAAGTACACATCAGTGTCAATGGATGCACTCACACCTGCATAGTAGTTCATGAACTCCTCAGGGGTCACCTGTAGTGGAGAAGTTAGAAAGAGAAAGGACACTTTGCTTCTCTTATTAATGGAGACCTCTCTTCCATTCCTGTAAAGAGAAGGGACATTACCACCAAGGATTTCTGTGTATGATTACAGCTGAGGAACAGACCTAAAACAAAAGTAAAGACCAAACCAAGTTAAGGACAGTGGTGAAAGGGGCTCAGGACAGAAGTAAGCCTTAAAAACATCCAAGCCACCCTAAGTGGAGAGTGAGGCATGGGTTGTCATCTTTTCTTTAAGAACTGGTATCTGTTGGTTCAGACACAGAGACCAACCCAAAATAAGAAGTAGGTGTTCTTTAGCTGTTTAATACTGTCCTTCTGGCACATGTCAGAAGCAAGCCATGTCCAATGTCAGGATAAACAGCGTCTCACTTTTCAAGGAATGCTTTTTCCTATGGGTAAAGAAAGCAATTTCTAGTAAAATGTGTGATGTGATTTGCATGCATTTTAAAGGTATGAATTGCTCATTCAAGGCTGAGAGTAAGCAAAAACATTACCAGCTGCTCCTCTCTTCCCACCCCCATCCCCAGGCTCTCCACTCTGTACGTATGACTGTCTTTGGAATATCAGCAGAGGTGTCTCTCCATGCCATGGTTGAGATGACTCTCTTTTCAGGAAAAAGGAAGGAAGTCTTATGAGTTAATAGGAGTTGGCCAACCTCTAAGTCAAAAGACTAAAAGCATCACAAGAAAGGAAACTCATAAATAACTGAAGAATTGTTTCTAGTCTGTAACAACTGAATATGTCTCATCAGTCTTTGGGACCATTAACATCTCTTTCATTTACTACAGGGACTCCTTGAACAAAATTAAAAACAAAAAGAAAAAAAAAAAGCTGCAAGTTAACCAAAAATATTCACGTGACTTACAATGTCTCCCTATACTGATTCCCAAACCTCCTCCCTCTAAACCAGTAAAAGATACCATGAAAAAATGACACTAAACTCAGTGAATAGTAGATCTGTGGTCACCCATCTGCAAACACAAATAAATAGCATACACATAGGAACTATTGTCTTTATGAAAGAGTTTGCCGTAGATTTGCTTGTATCTACAGTTCCTTATGTTTTTAAGATGTTATTAAGATAGGGAGATGGCTCAGCACTATGACCACCGGCTATTCTTTAAGAGCACCTGGGTTTAATTCCCAGAACCCAGAAAAGGTTGAGCCACTTTTATGAAGATATTTATTAGGTGTATTAAATAAGATATCTGTAAAGCCCTTAGCACAATAGCCAGTTGATAAGTGTTCAATAAACACTGTTCATATTCATTGTCATACTAAATAAGGCTGCATATATATTATGTTTAGTAATAAAAATAAGGCTTTTTAAATATCCTAGATCTAAGTATCTCAAATATGGATTGTGCAAGCACCAATAGATTATACATTAAATATACAAAGACTTGGGGTTACATCTCCCCAAATGTCAAACTTTGTGGTTCCTCAGTATAACCAGTAATCTGAGTTTTCAAGACACACACCCAATGATAATGAACAGCTAATATTCAACATTATTACAAGATCTATGGTATTCAAGCAACATCAAACACTGTAACTACCAAAAAAAAGAAAAAGAAAAAACCCTCAATAACCTTTTGAGAATTTGGCTGATAGAGATAAATGTCAGAAGGAGCTGACATGGGAACGTTAAATCAGTTGATTCACAAATGGTTACTTGGACTTGGTAGAGTCAAAGGCAGCTGACATTTCCCTGGTGACAAGGAGGAACCACCTGCAGACAGAGCCAGAAACAACAGGGACTCATGTAGGTTGAGCTATTAGGGGAAATGGCAGTTGGTTATTTTTCTCTGACATCTTGGTAGATCAAAGGCAGCAGGGCCAGAGGAAACATGCAGTTCTGTTATTTCTGACCTAGACATTTGACTGCCCAACAGAAACTGGGGCTCTTTTGTAGCTGTTGTCACAATTCCTCAGCCTACGAGACACTAGTTCAACTACTTCTCCATCTCCGACTGTGAAATGTCAGCAGGAAAGAAACTTCCCCTTCCTTCCTCTTGCCCCTTGATAATAAGACAAGCCACCAGGTTTTGTGGGAAAGGGAGGGGAAATTCCCTTTAGAGGGAGGAGGTGTGATTCTTCTTCCCATAAGCACCGCCCCTTCCCAGTCACTGTCCCACTTATCTTTTCCGGTATGACCCAAAGGTTAAGAGGTGCTGCTGCTACTGAGGCTGAGGGACTCCCCTCCCCCATCACAATAACTCTCAGGTCCTCTAAGACAAAAACTACCTCATAGTGTTTAAACAGGTAGCATAGGGCTCTTAGCCCATCTCTTCCAATATACAACATTTTGTATAGCTGAAGGCAACTAAAATGAAAATGAGTGGTTGCTTTTGCCTTGAAGTTCACTGTAATTTAAATGTGCTAGATAATCTCAAATTTTACTAAAGCATGAGTCAGGCTAAATTCTGCTCTCTGGGATTCCCTTTACCAACAGCTGCTTTTTCACACAGCAGAGTGTGATGGCAAATGACACTGCTAAGGACAAGGGTAAAAGGAACCAAACGTCCTGAAAAGCCTTGCATATCTGTTCCAAAGCATTTTGGTCCTATTTAAAATGAAGCACACTTTTATTGCAATCTAACTCACTTGAATACAGCTAGCTGTACATGGGGAGTCTAGAAACGATGAGATGGGCTGATGTTCAAAACAACACATCTTCCATGATGAGCAATTAGCAGCTAGTGGATTCCCTACCAATAAAGATATGTCTGTCCCAGTACATGTTTGAAACATACATTTTTTCACTTTTAATTTTTAACAGTTCAGATGGCCCAAAGGAATGTTTCCTTCTATTTGTAATAGTTATGGTGTCAACATTTGAGGGTTTTTTTTTTTAAGGCTTTGAACCTATTCCTCCTTTACAATTTCAATGGGGGTAGATAAATTCCATCTGGATTCATCTTCTTCACTTACCAGCCCATCTTTGTCATACGGTGAATCAAAGTTGTCCAGGAATTTCCGGAAGACTTGCTCCTCTGTCCATTCCCCATTTTGGTACTTCGGATGGTGTTTAGCGTTATAAACTTCGCGAAGGTCTTCAATGGTTATAACACCATCTCCAGTTTTGTCTAACTTCCTAAAAGCTTTCATAATTACCTCTTTTCTGGCTCTGGACATTGGGGGCTAGATAAATTAAAAAATAAAAAAACACACACGGATGAATACACATGCAAACGAGCCTCTTTTATAGCAGATGTGATTCAATATTCCCATCAGTGATGTGAAATTGCTTATGTGCCACTAAATAAGATACTCCAGAAAGTCCCTCAGCTGGTTCAATCTTCTGCCCACACCCTTCTGAAATGTACTAGCAACTTCTGAAAACAAAACCTTGAAGTAGCCAACCCAAACCATGTGAAAGTCAAACTCCTCCACAGAAAACACTGATTCATGGGGCAAGGGTTGGGAAACATACTTACTCTTTTTAAAAAAAAAAAAAATTAACTTCTTTATAGACTTTTTGGAAGTTTCACATCATGCACCCCAATTCTGTTCACCTTCTGGTCTCCCCATATCCTCCCCTCATCCCTGCAACACCTCCCCCAAGTAAGGAAACAAATCAAAGTAAGCAAGCAGAGGCAGGCAGGTCTCTGTGAGTTCGAGGCCAGCTTGGTCTACATAAAGAACATACTTACTCTTAATGTGAGAAGGAACTCATTGAAGTCTATCGTCCCATTTCCATCTCTATCAAATCTCCGGAAAAGTTCTTCTGCCTCTTCCTTCTCCATGACCACGGCATAATCATTTAACCCTTTCAAAAACTCTTTGAAATCAAGGGTTCGGTTGTTGTTGTCATCCATAATCCGAAACACTCTGAAGACAACAACATGGAAAAAAAAACCCACAAAGAACAACGTGTAAGTGTGAAGATGCAAAAAGTGAACCGCTCCCATTTGCTTTCAAATAAAATACAGAAGTTTGAGATTTTTCTCTGCAGACTCACTATTGAGCTCAGAGGTTCTCAAGCAAACCTTTGGACACATGTTGTGCATGGACACACATACACACAGAGAAGGTGACAATTGCACTGTTTGACTCTAATTACATGACATGAACATTAGTTATCTTTTCTGTCTCCTGAACATCTGGGTGTGAAGGCTTGGCTGTCAGGTACACTGGTGCTGATAGAGGTTGGTAGTGCCTGCTGAGGCTGGTGTCTACTGGAAGGAAGTCAGGTAATTGGAGTCATGCCCTTGCAAGGGATACTGCCTGGACCCTGCCTGCTTGCTTCTTTTTTGCCTCCCAGCCACCAAGAACAGGCAGCTTTACCCCTACTGCATGCACCCTGTGCTGAGGCCCTGCCCTGCCACAGGCCCAAAGCAATGAAGTTCATTGATCATAGACTGAAGCTTCTGAGACTGTGAGCCAAATGGACTTTTTCACCTCATAAGTTCATTATCCCTGGTATCTTGTTATAATAATGAAGAGCTACTAATATAGGTCACCCTTTCTGGAATACATGTTTGCTAATAAATCTGTAGTTTCCTCATCTTTAACTTAAACAAATCCCAAAAAAAATATAGGCAAGCAATTGAAGCATAGGTTTTTTCTTATTAATCATATGAACCTTGGTAAAATCTCTAGAAACTAATATCAAGCATAAATAAAGCTTCTATTTCTCCACCATATGCACACTGACCACATAAACTATATAGATGCTGCTTTGTCTACAGGAAACCTCTGCTTAGAAACACGTCTGTTATAGCCAAGGAATGTAATCATTCCAAATACACAGTATCTACAACTTTTATAAAAGAAATGGTATGTCTTCTCATTGATTTTGTGATGTTTAAGGTCTTTCTGTAAATATCATACTGTGCTGTTATGATCTTCCTTTTTTCCACTCTTTCTCTTCTACAGCATACACCACTTCCCATACTACAGCCCTAAGAATTATATTTTTTCTAGAATCCTAACAGACAGAATTATCATTTAGGATTTCAAAAAGATGAGCTTGACTTCTAGTTCTGCAGCAACAATAGCTATGGAAACTTGAGTATAACTGGGTCTCATTTTTCCATAAAAGTCTACACTGTTGACCCTTCATTTCTAACTAATGCTAAAATAATATGCAATTTCTAAGTTGTGACCTACAATTTTCTTATTGCCAGTTCTGTGTAACTATGAGAGATTCAGATGCAAATGACACAAAAGCAGATGCTGGACTGTAGGGAGGAAGTGGACCAGCAAGAACGAGTAAAGAAACACAAGAGGACAGTACGGAGAGAATGAATAAGAATGGAGATACAGACGTGTAAAATAACATAATGAAACCTTTTACACTGAATGGCAATGAAAAACAGAAAAGTAAATAAAATGCCAGACACTTGTTCATTTATATGTCATATTTTATTTGAAAAACTAGAAAGAGCATTTTGGACACTGAATAAGTAAATAAGTACATCATGCAGACTTGAATATGGGCTATATGGTGGCAGAGTCCATCTCTATGTTTTTTTATTTTTATAAATTTACTGTGTAGGAAACAATCTATTAATATTCATCAGCTAGATGAGTTAGTGAATAAATTTTCCTGCTACAACAAATAGGCTGATAATTTCTTTTTTAGAGATAAATGTGAAATAAATAATATATTGCTGACACATCTTGGAGTGTTCAACAAACTTCACCATCAGCTGGGCATTTTATAAACTGCCAAACATTGGATTAAACACTATAATATGAAATACATAGGTGAATGAGACACTGACTCTACCCTTTAGGAATTTATTCAGAGATGGCAAGATAGGAAGGGGGGGCAATCCTCTATTCTGAGTTCTGGCAAGGAGAAGCATTTCAGATCAACAGTAGTTTGTAAAACATCCCTTGTCCATCTGTGGAAGCAAGAAGATAGCTACCAAAGGTTAAAAGAGATAAAATAAATATGGACAAGTGGGTCCATGGAAGAATATGAAGAATTTTAATCTCCTTAAGTTCTAAAGGCCTTAAACCTTGTTATATGTTAAAAAGTAACTGCAAAGGTTTCATGAACAGAATATCAACAAGACAAAATTTTAGAGACCCTTAGAAAGAGCTGGTTGAAAGAATTAAAATACAGAAACTTGGCAGTGAATGAAGCAGTGATAACGTTGGGAGGAAAGTCCAGGAGGAAGAGGTTGAGAGTCTACACATAAGCATCGGAAATGTCAATGAGAGAAGACCTCAAAATGCTGTAGAAATCAAATCATCAGTGTGGTGGACTGATGAAGATAATTCTCAATTTTCCAACTCAAGAAATGATGAGTGTTGGTAGCTCCATTTACAGAAAGGACTGATTCATCTTGCCTTTGGGTAGTAAAGCAACTACCTGAGATTTTCACTAGTTGCTAATTAGTTATAAACTTAGAGTGTCTTTTCTGATATACGATATAAATCAGAGCTCAAGAAAGGATTTTTTTTTTTTTTTTGCCCAGTGTGTACAAGGGGACAGAGTAAAGATGAGCTCTCTCAGCTGTGCAGAAGACAAATGGTGAATTCAGGATATCAGCCATGGAAATAGGAGCTATCTATATTTCTTGGCTAGTAGGAAGTGTTTAAGGAAGAATATATACTATTAAAACTCTCCAGACTTCGGTGTCAAACAGTAAAGGTGCCAAAATGATAAAAGAATCATCTTGATGTAGAACTTCCAAATAAATACTTAAGACGGGCTGGAAAGATGGTTCCACGAGCATTATGTTTCACAGAATGAGTGCTCTGCAGCTTGGTAGATGGCAGTTACTCATTAAAGAGTGGTTTTTCAGAGGCAAGATTGGTGAGAATGTTTGTGTTTGTGGGGGTATATTTACTGGGGTCTGGACTTAGAAGAAAGTGAAGTGCCTGCCTTTCAATAGATCCTAAGGCAGGGGTAGAGAGAGGGCTTCCCTCTACATAAACTGAGGACAGACTAAGGAAGACAAAGGCCAACAATAAGGGAGACAGAAGGCAGTTAAACAGGAAGCCCAGGGTGAGATGAGAGCAGCTCACAGTGGAAGGGCTAGTTTAGATGGAGGTGGAGTGGTAACAAAAGGTGGGAATGGCGTGGGTAGCAGGAAGCATCCAATTGCATGATCATTAGCAGAACACACGTCAGGGTTCCTCAGAGGCCTGCACTGAAGACAAGGAAGTGAACCTAAGATGGAGGACTTAGAGGTTGGAACCACACAATACTGAAAGGAAGTAGCTTGTGAGAGCATGAATAGCAAGGTCCATATATCTACATCTGAACCTGTAACAGAGCCACGCCTAGTTTAAGAAGGCATGGAAATGCCTTGTGGATTTGTTTCTTGGGAGTTCTTTGAGGAGCTTCCCTAGGTGCCCAGTACGTGGCTGAGAGTTTGTGAAGCCTCTGGGTGTGAGGTCGGATTCTCCTTAAACAGACATCCTGTACTTCTTTATCAAACATCTTCTCATACCACTGAAAGGCACATTTACAAGACATTTACTCTTAGTCTCAGTCCTCCATTGGACCTGCAGAAGCTTGTCCACACATGAGGCCACCCAAATATGTACAAGGCCAGGCTTACTTTAGACATTCAATATAATTTGTGAAAATACACAAGATCAGTTCTTAGTAGGCTCACAGTCTCCTTGGGATTTTCAGTACTCAAGTCTACTTGCACTATCAAATATCAGGGAATACAAGAAGAATCACCTGAACCATATAATACTACTGGGGATGAACACTGAGTTATCACATGGACAGTTAGAGTGGCAAGCGAGACATGATAGCTTGGCTGGGAGCAAAATCCAAATTCTCTTTTAGACAAGATCTCATGTAGCCAAGGCTCCTAGCCTCAACTCATTATGTAGCCAGAAATTATTTTGAACTGCTGATCCTCTTGCCTCCATCTCCCAAGTGCTGGGATAACAGGCATATGTCACCATGCCTATTTTTCCAAATTTTTTTAATCATTGCTCCATTTCCTTCTTCTACCCAAGTTTTGGGGAGGGCCTCTCTCCTTGTCCTTCCAAGTGTCTGTACTACTAGGCATGTTTTCCTTTACCTCAATTGCCCCAGGAGCTCCCTTTCCTTGGAACAGACACATGCTTTGATGGATTTGGGGCTAAGAACCAGATATTGTCACGAGGACTCAGAGATCAGCTCTCCCAAACAATGAATTTCATAGATAAGAAACTGAGGCCTTGAGAGAAAATGATTTGCCCAATATCATAAAGTCAGTGTAATGCTCTCCTAGACAATTCTGATCTTTCTATTTCCTTTCACTGTATCCCCAACTGTGGCAGTTTGAAGGAGAATGACTCCTATAGGTTCCTATGCCTGAATTTTGAGTTCCCAGTTGGTGGAACTGGGAAAGATTAAGAGGTGTGGCCTTACTGGAGAAGACGTGTGTCTCTGGGCTTTGAGGTTTCAGAAGCTCACACCATTCCTAGTTATATCTCCCTGCTTCCTGTTTGTGGATTAGGATGTAAGCTCTTAGCTACTACTCTAATGCCATGTCTGTTTGCCTGCTGCCGTGATGGTCATGGACTCTGTCCGGAACCATAAGCCCCAAATTAAATGTTTTCTTTTATGAGTTACATTAGTCATAGTGTTTTGTCACTGCAATAGAAAAGTAACTAAGACACCATCCTACCTGCCAAGTCCTTTGATGCCTGCGGAGCCCCTGGCCAGGCATTGTAATCTCAGTCTTTCAATAGGATCAGTAGCTGTGGAGAGCTTTTTCTTGGATTGGATTGCCATCTCACGGTCATGGCGTGCTGTCCCTGCCATCTGAAAGGAGAATCCACAGCATGTTAATGGAATTCAGACCCCACTGCACAGCTCTGGCTGGGCAGTCAACAGAAGGACACTTACATCTCTCTTTCATCCAGCCTCCAGGAAATATTCTCAAAATTCCTAGAATTTACAATTCTTAACTATGCCAATTTTGTGCCTGGCATGTTTAAAATTTACTTTTCTAGTTTCAAAAACACATGCTCTCTTCACTCTGGACAATAAGTAAGTACAGTCATTTCCCAACATGCTTTGATATTTCTGAAGCCCTTCTCCCTTCAAACAAATCCTTAATAGTGAAAGAAAAGGGGCCAGGAAAAGGTACAAAAGCAAGCTGCTAAGGATGCTAAATTTGAACAAATCAGAATGTATGTATATATGGCAGTGATAGAAGCCATGTGGCATGGACCATTAGTAGGAGTTAATAGTGTATTTCTCAGTACTCACTGTTTGAACCAATTGTGTGATATATATTTGAACATTCCTTTACACTGTGTGAGTGTATGTCGCTGTGATTGGTTTAATAAGGAAGCTGACTGGCCAATAGCTGGACAGGATAAGTTTAGATGGGAGAACCAGACTAAAGACACTGGGAAGAAGAGCAGAGTCAGAGGAGTTGCCAGACAGACAGAGAGAGGGAACAGGAGATGCAAGATGAAGGAGAAGTAATGCCATGTGGCAGAATGTAGATTAAGATAAACGGGTTAATTTAAGTTGTAAGAGTTAGCTAGTAATAAGCCTGAGCTATTGGCTTAGTATTTATACTTAATATTAAGTCTCTGTGCGTTTATTTTGGAGACTGCAGTCCTGACAAAAACTCCTCTTACACACACACACACACACACATACACAGTGTATATATATATATATAGTACTCTGACTCTGACTCTGCCTTTCTTCCCAGTGTCCTTAGCCTGGTTCTCCCACCTAAACATATGCTGTCTAGCTATTGGCCAGTCAGCTTCCGTGTGTGTGTGTGTGTGTGTGTGTGTGTGTGTGTGTGTGTGTGTGTGTGTGTAATATTTATAATGCCCTATATCCCTTTGATCCTACATTTAATGTTCTACTCTTGAGTTTAAATGCTGAGTTCTGTTACTTTTGTCTTCACTGTGATTCTCAATATGAGTGTGAGTAATGCTTACCAGTAACTCATATACTGTCTTTAATAGGTTAATGCCCCTCAATACTGAACAATGTTTATAGGAAAGAAAAAAAAACAGTCTCTCTCTCTCTCTCTCTCTCTCTCTCTCTCTCTCTCTCTCTCTCTCTCACACACACACACACACACACACACACACACACACACACACCTATATTGCTCTCCTAGATCTTCTTTTCTGTAAGAAATATTCAGGTATAAGAGAAGGTGACCTGAGCAGTCGAGACCTGGGTTCTCAGATCTCTTATTTCAGTGGGAAGAGCCCAAGACCAAAAGCCTACAAATCTGGGCTTTGGTTTTCCCTCTCCAAACCCATCCCTGGTAAATATGAGTTTGAGCCAAAGCCTCCATTATCTACTGTCTGGGACAATAGAGATGTAGAGGAGACAGTAGACAGGAGAGACGAGAACACATGGCACGAGGATCTGCTCAGCACCTGTCCAGGGGCTTCATACTGCGTCATGGAGGGCATCACATGCCATAGCAGAACAAGCACATCAGCCGCAAGCCCCATTCTCTTTTGGTAAAGCCATACTGTAACCATCAGGGAGGGCATTACATGCCATAGCAGAATAAGCATGTCAGCCCCAGGCCCCCTTCTCTTTTTGTGAAGCCACACTGTAGCCATCCTGGAGGCCCCACCCTGTGGACTTCTTTTAACTTTGATTATATCACAAACCTCCCACTGGAAAGTGTCCTTGACATATAAACTTTGGAATTAAGTTTCTAACACATGAATTCGGGAGCATACATTAAAACCACAGCAGGAAACTAAGAATGGACTAGTAAAATGACTTTCCTGTAAGTTCCGACAAACAACAGACACTGGGTTCTTGAGTCCCAGCAGATTATTTCTCCTCTACGATATGTAACAATATGTAAGGAAGTCAAAGTGTAATTTGCTGGCACTTCCTTATGCAAAATCAAAACAGACTTTGGGAAGACCAGACACTGGGAATCTAGACTGCAACCACTTCTGCCTTCTGAAGTCGATTCTACTAAGGGTGATGTAGGCTGCTATTTCTGGATATTGTAGGGTAAAAGGACAGGCTGAAGAAACCCACTCTGGCCCTGAAACCCAAGCCAGTGAAAGAAACACTTTAGCCCTGAAACCAGAGCCAGCTCTGCCCCTGACCTACTAAACCAAACAATCCCTGATCATGAAAACCAACCAATCCCTGTGCAGAAAATCTTCTCCCTGGAAAAAAAACCTCCAACGCTCAAAAGCCCTATATAAGCCCCTCTGCCTGGCCAGTTGTCAGCTGTCATTTTCTACCCCCACAGAGGCAGCCACTGTCCTGGATTCCTCCTTCCCTAATAAATCTCTTTCTTAAAAGAAAGATATTGGGTGAAGATCTTTCCTCAGTGAGGAGCAGAGTCTCTGCTGGGAATCTCCCTTGGGAGCAGAGAAGAGCAGAAGAAGAAATGGATACTTCTGCTGGGAAGCTCCCTTAAGGGGGAGGGAGCCAGAGCAGAAGTAACAACTTTTCCCAGGAGCTGACCAGCAGGTTGTTATACTTCTGCAGAGGTTTCCCCTTTAGCTGAGTGAAGCAGAAGAAGTAACACCTTGGGCCAGAGTTAAGAAGAAAGGAATGCCTCTGCTGGGAAATTCCTTTAGGGGAGCAGAGCAGAAGAAAGATATCTATCTCTACTGGGAAGCTACCTTGGAGGGTAGGGCAGAGCAGAGCTCAGCTGTAAGGTGCTCTGTCAGAGAGAAGCAGGATTGCTACATGCTGCAGGGAGACCACCTCCACCACACCCCAGTTTCAGGTACAGCCTGACTTCCCAACAAGTCAGGATACCCTTCTCCTCACAGCTATAGCTATCCAGGATACCTCCCTTCACAGCTGTAGGGATAGCCTGAGTTTCCAAAAAGTCAGGATACCTTTTCCCTCACAGCTGCAGGTATCCAGGATACCTCCCTTCACAGCTATAGGGATAGCCTGACTTCTCAAGAAGTCAGGATATCTTTCTCTCCAGAGCTGTAACACTTGCAGATATAACTTGATAAATTCGGGGGGGGGGGGAATTACAGCCAAGCGTGATACAGGAAATGTTCACATTAACCATCATTTTTCATCATTTAGTCACTTGATCCATCAACAAACAGCCAATATTAACCATGACCTCTTCAAAGCTAGGAGTGGGAGGGGTAACTTGGAGAACCAAGATCTTGAATGGCATAGAATCTTAAACTGAATTCTGAAGCCTCATATTAAAGCAGAACAGGAAAAATAAAGTTTGAAAGATGTGGAGTTTGAGAGGAAGGCAGGGGAGAGTAATGTTTCCAATAAATAAAGGGCAAGACATACTCAGAGCTCTGAGGTTTGAATAACACATCCCGCTGCAGACTCCAAACATGATGTCATGATTTCACTGACATCACAACCCCGGTTAAAGTGTGTCTGACTCTTTGGCCACAACATTATAAACTGTCAGGTTTAACTCAGTTTAGAAGGCACTCCTTCCCAATGCATGGGACCACAGCACCACCAGGTGTTGGCTCATCATATGTACAGTTCCCTTGTCAGAGGCACAGTTCAGTCCATTCATTCAACAAACCTCTGCCCAGTTTGCTAGGTTTGGGGGAAGAGGGGGCACACAGACAGCCTTCAAAGCCTGGAATCTCCCTCTAGTCCTGATACTGAGCTACAGTTCAACCCAACAGGAAGAGCACAGGTATCACAGCTTCGGCATGTGGGACTTTCTGAGACACCAGAGAGGAAATGATACCTACATTTTACTCATAATAGAAGACATATATATATATATATATATATATATATATATATATATAATACACACACACACACACATATATATATATATGCTAGGACTGTGAATGTGCAACAAGTAAGAACACTACATATTTTAGATGACTGATATACCACATGCTTTGGCCAAAGCAAAAAAGTAAATAGCCAAAGTAGAGAAACACACCATTTTTATGTTTATGTTTTTTATTTTTATTACATTTGCATGAGTGTGTCTGTGTACATGTATGTCACATATGTGAGGGTACACAAGGATGACAGAAGAGAGAGATGGATACCCTGAAGCTGGTTACAGGCAGCTGTGAGCTGCCTGACATGATGTTCAGATTTGAACTTGAGTCTTCTGGAAGTGCTGCATGAAGCCCTAACTCCTGAACCATGGAAGACTGGTGGAGATTGGAAGGGAGTATTAGAAGGGGAAATATGAAGAAGGATAAAACCAGACAGGTAAGTGACATCACAAAGTGTGGGATGAAGGCAGAGGATGGTGGCTATAAAAAGGAAGGAAAAGTGATGTAAGAGAACACTGAGGGTACAGCGTGGAGAAGTCACAGAAGACGGGACACGCAGCCAGGATGAGCCTGTTGTGTCCAATGTGATGCCTGGACCCTGTGGACAGTGACAGATCCATCTAAAATGCCAAGTGACTGAGCTTCAGGTTTGAGGGGAAAGGAGGACCAGGGCTCTATCCAGAGCTGTTGGTTGCCTCTGCTTTCCTCACCCTCACCCACCCACACCCACAATGGCAGGCGAAGGGACATTCACAGAGCAGCAAAAGGTGGGGACTTGGAGATCTTGGGCAGAGGATGAGTGGAGCAGCCCCCTCTCAAAGGAGACTCATGGCACTGGGCCTGTGCAGGCTGTCTCATTCCACTGCTCTCTTGTACAGCTGACTGCCACCGTCAGAGTTCTCAGCCCAGATTTCCAACATTCGTGTCAGATGGGACGTGGAAATGCACAGAGATCTGCTTCTGAGAGCATTTCTTAGAGATTCTGTTTAGGCTGGCCCTTAGGAAAAGTGATTCACTCAGGCCCCGACCTACATTTCTGCTTCTGCACTTCATTGGTTGTGTTTGGTGCTACCTTGTGGCAGAAAATTGAATTACTCTTCCCTCCTTCCTTCCCTCCCTCCCTTCCTTGTACCCTTCCTCCCTCTCTCTATTCCTCTCTTCCTCTCTCCCTCCCTCTTTCCCCCACTACATAGTCAGCCTGTAAACACAAAAGTAGTCCCAATCACCAGAGATCTCTAGTATATTGACCCACACATCCTAAAACACCAATATTTTCCACATCCAGGTTATTATTATTTTTTTCTTTTTTTTTTTTTTTTTTTTGGTTTTTTGAGACAGAGTTTCTCTGTGTAGCTTTGGAGCCTGTCCTGGAATTCACTGTCTAGCCCAGGCTAGATCACAGAGATCTGCTTTCCTATGCCTCCCGAGTGCTGAGATTAAAGGCATGTGCCACCACTTCCTAGCTCCAGGTTATTATTAAGTCCAAAGAAATGTCTTACCGCGTCCTCAAAAATGAAACCCCGCCCTTGGTTTCCCTGATAAGCAGTCAAGGGAACTGGAGCAGCTTTGGCCTGCTCAAATAAAACCACAAGAAAGGAGTCAGTCTGGGAAGATGCAGAGGGGAGAGGACAGACTTATACAATGGAAGGCCGAGCAAAGGATGGGCAGGGAATATGTGCCAAGGTGGAGATGCCTTCTCTGCTGGCTGGCAGGGATGTGCACCACAGTGACTGGCTAGGTCTCATTTGGTTTCTGCCAGTCTTCCTTTACCCCCTAGTGCTTGTTATGCTGAGTCACAGGGAAACCTGTACTGCAAGACAACCATCCTACTGGGTGGCAGTCACATGAGCCCAGCCCCTAAGAACAGCAAGTGCTAGCAAAGCTGTACTGATTTTTCCCAAAGGTTGTTCCGTCCTTTTAATGTTGTCAAGCCTATTTCCCCCACTGCTATACCAAGCAATAGTTTCGGTTTTTCTTTTGTTTTTTACCTTAAGTGCCAATTTAGACATTTCTGTAGTTGTTAAGTGTCCACACCATCGAATTAAACTTTTCCAAAAAAAAAAAAAAAAAAAAAAAAAGACATAGTGTTGCTGTAATGATTCCTGTAGTTTTAAAACATTGTTCTGTACAAAAAGAACAGAGTAGAAAAGCAATCCACAGAGCATGGGGCTGCCGGTTAAAGTGGGAGAGCTTGAAGCAATTCTGAGGAGGGGAGCATGCTTGCCTTCACTCCAGTGCCCCTCCTGCCTCTGTTACCTCAGACCTCATCCGGAGGAGCGTGGCCGTACCTATGTTGCCCTCACAACTATTGTCAGTAAAAATTTGTTGAGCTTTCTGGCTCCAGAAGCGAAGTTCAGTCACTCTGATGGGGTCTTAGTTTAGCATTGCACTCAAATAGCTCAAGCTGACGTCAGAGACAAGAGCTAAGAGGCGTCTCTTCTTTGGGCTGGCTAGGCTCAATGTGATCTAAATCCTATTCTATAGATATGCTACTGGTCTCTCTCCCCCATTTCCTTACCCCTCTTCCTCCCTTTAACAAAAATAATTTAAAAAGAAAGAAATCTATTCCCTAGAGTTGTAGGGGATAAAGTCCACCACCAAGACGCTGCAGTTTAGTGACTGGTAAGAACATCTCTTTCCTATCAATGTGGTGCTATGAGCTCTATGTTCTTCAGAAGTCTGTTCTTTATTTTTTCTATTAATGCTACAATGAAATTAAGTACTGATCCCCATGTTTGTGATGGGACATATTTCCTAAGTATCATTGTTTTAGTTAGGGATTGTACTGCTGTGAGAAAATACCATGGTCAATGCAATAGGAAGAAAGGATTTTTTTTCATCTTACAGTCCATCACTGAGAGAAGTCAGGGCAAGAACTCACAAAAGGCAGGAACCTGGAGGCAGGTGCTGATACAGAGGCCAAGGATGTGTGCTATTTACTGGCTTGCTTCTCATGGCTTGCTCAACCTACTTCATTATAGTACCTAGGAACACCAGCCCAAGGTACCACCCACAGTAATCTAGTCCCTCCTACATCAACTATTAATCAAGAAAGTGCACCAAAGGCTTTCTCACAGGCCAATCAAGTGAGTGCATTTTCTCAACTGAAGTTTCTTGTCTAAAAGGACTCTAACTTGTGTTAGCTTGACACAAAATTAGCCGGCGCAATCATCATTATAAAATACTTACTTCATAACTTCATTTTCTTGATTTTTTTTATTCATTCAACTAGTCTTAGGACTCCTAATTCAAGGACAGGGAACAGTGTTTAAGGAGCCCATAGAGCCTGGAGGACAAAGTGTAAAACATTCAATTTCAAGATCACAGAATGTTGATCCTACATTTATTTGTTCAACTCTGATAATGAATATCTCCTTAAATGCTGTGTCATGGCACCTAATTTGTCTCTTGCTGGTCTTCATCATGCATTCAATATGCTTATTAAATATCTATTCTGTGCTACACAGTAGCAGTGCATGAAGAAGTGCCCAATATTTGACCTTTACATTCTCAGGGAAGGTTTTAACTCTTCAGTTTGAACTACAGTTGATTTTGGAGAAACTGGGAACTGATTAAAAGTCATGCCAATCCTTTTCTCTCATATATTGTACTTCCAATTGGTGGCCTTCAGAACAAGTTCTAGCCATTGAGACCCAAATAAGAATGTGGAAGACTCTGGAATATATCTTCTATCTGTTTTGCTTTACCTCTGTCTTGAGTTAGAAAATGATGTCTGACTATGGCAGCCTTTACATATTCCTGAGGGAAAGGACAAGGGACTTATAGCTATAAAGCTCAAACATCTTAGAACACTAACATAATAGAGCTTCTAACTGAAGTCAACAACTTCCTGACTCAACAAAACTGCCATGTGAATTGTATTGTTTGTTTATCCCACTGATGGTCAGATCTTCTGATATTTGCACCTAAAGGATTCTTCTTTGACATAACTGGCAAATATTTATTCCTGCAGTAACCTTATTTGAACTGATTCTAGATATTGACCTTGATCTGAGTGAAGCAACTATACAGACTATGAAGATAAACTTCTATCTGTAAGAATTAGGTGGCAGTGGATGATGGAGAGGGTCCATTATAAACTTCTCTCAATAAATTTACTTGTTAGATATCAGCCTCTTTGGGACTTCTGACTTGAAAGAAAGAAAGAAATCTGCTCAGTGTGCCACTCAAGGGCTCCTGTGACTTACACATGCAGTGAAAATCCAGACTTAGCCAAACACAGAGGTTACCTTGAGATCTTGTCACACTGAGCTCCTTAGGGACTGCCAGGTGATGTTCAGGAGGTATAAGGGGGGCACTCTCATTGCTGTACCTCCTCCATCGGACTCTCCTCCTGGACTGGACTGTGTCTCTGGTGATTTGATCAGAACATAACTTGCAGTCTATTCTGAATCTAATCAGCCTGCCAGATGAAAACTCTTAAAGAAACAAAGCAAGAAGATATGGAACTGCTACCCAAGGTGAGCATAGATAGAGAACTTTATACGCAAGACAGTAAATAGATTAACAAAGCCCAGAAGAAAAAAATAAAATATATGTTTCCAAACTCCCTGGTTTCAATACTAGGCTAAAGTGAACAAGGGAGTAACATTTTTCCAGAGCCGAGAAGACTTGGTCTCAGGCAGTGGTTTTGATTCCACTTCAAGGACATAGCTAGTCCTTACCTCGTTCAGATGCAGAAGTGTCGCAAGCCCTATTGGCATTTGTGTCTTTGTAACCATTATTCACCTAAATCATTAAGTCACTTGTGTAATTATTTAGGGTGTTGCTCTGGGAATCATTTGTTTATATAAGATTTATTATATGGAGGATCATACATCCAATAAGTTTTTTGTATCCTTAATTGACAGAAAACAGAGATGAATCAGCAGATAGAAATCTAATGTCATAGTGCAACATGGATGGAGGCTGGCGTATCTGGTATGGATTGCTGGCAGAACCATTACTCATAGCAGAGAATAAGACTTTGATCTCCTTCAAGGTTTAAAAGTCTGGAGGCAGTCCAAACAGTCACCTTAGTCCCAAGACGCCAGTGTCTATCCACCCTCCAAGACTAACTTTTAATATTCAAAGTTTTCCAATAGTCCATAATAACGAAAGCAACACCAGCCAATACATCAACACTCCAAGCAGCAGAAAAGGTCAAGAGACACTGGCCATGTAAGCCAACCCCCTTGTAAATGCTTTCCTGAAAGTTCCCTCAGTGTCCACTATAGGAATCTTATGATCACTCCTGCAAAAGAGACTGGAGATCCTGATTTTTGACTGAGTGTTTTGTCCCCACGCCAAGGTTCTGTTCATAAAAAGGAGCCGCGAGATGGAACTGGCAAGCTAAGTTTCTGTCACAGCAGGCAGAAGAAGCAGTGATTTCAGAAAGCTAGAATGTGGTGCTCTAGAGCAGCTCATCCCTCAACACTGTCTACAGCAGTGTTCTCAGCATGTGGGACACACCCCCACAGGCCTTGCAGATCAGATATTCACATACAGTTCATAACAGCAGCAAAATTACAGTTATGAAGTAGCAAGGAAATAATTTCATGGTTGGGGGTCACCACAACACGAGGAACTGTTGTGTTAAAGAGTCTCACAAGTAGGATGGTCAAGATTCACTGTTCTACAGTCTAAGGTTTCCACTGGCACATCGAGCACCCACATCATCCACCCTTAGAAGACTTAATTCAGAATTTAGCAATGACTTTACACTTTCTAACCACTGTTTCTTCAAACCGTATACTGTCCCACGTCCCAGTGTTGAGCTTGTGAGAGTGAATAACATGTGCAAAATTTGAACACTATTGTCCTTAAAGAATCCATAAGAAAATTGCTTTAGCTTCTCAGCTGCTAGCTTGTGAAATGTACTCCGTCCAAGAACTTACTAATTGAGATGACTTCCCCGAAATAGCCGAGCCAATAATCTTAAGAAACTGCTGATTGTTATGAATTTTACTGCCTCTTCTGTTCTTGTAAGACAATGGGGTCCTAGGAAATAACCACCGCTTTTGCTTTGGTAAAAACTGCTTGCTTGCTGGAGATAACTGGAGCATCTGCAGGAAGTTTGTTATAAAAATTAGGCACCACAGGATGTGAGCTAATTTGACCGGAAAATGCTCTGACTTTGTAACTTTGCGTTTCTTTCCTTTATAAACCCTGTACTAACAATATATAAGAGCCATACTCTTGAGTCTTGAGTCTCAGGGTATGGACCTGGCCAATATCCATAGTCCTGGCCAGTATTTGATAAAACCTCATATTTGTTAAATTTATTCATGATCATGGTGAATCTCTGAGCTACCTCAGATACCCTATGTTCACAAAAACTAACCAAAAATGTTATTCACCCAAGGACATCAAAACATAGCCCATACACCAAATCTGGCCCTCTACCTTCTCCCCTAAATAAAGACTTATTTAAAAGCAGTGTGCACATGTGTTTATAAAAGGCCTATGTCTACCGTCATGCTGCAACCACAAAGATGAAGAGTTGCAGCAAAGAATTTACTGCGCAAAGACTAGAATGTTTATTGCTGGCTTTATGGGGAAAGATTGCAAAATATAAAAATAAGAGCAATAGGAGATAATATTTAGTACATACACTATGTCAAGGTCACAAGCTGTAGAGTGAACTACGTTTAGAAATAATTCACAAAGAGTTGTTCTTTTGGTTTGTTTTGTTTTTATGTGAGATCAGTTAGGTGGCTTCCCAGGTAATGATGCTCATCCCCAAGTCTGGCAACCTGAGTTTAATCTGGAAGTCACATATTGGAAGGAAAAAAACAATTCTAGCAACTGTCCCTCTGTCTTCCACAAGCATGCCATGACACTTGACATGTCCCCTGAATGAAATAAACTAATGTAAGAAGAAGAAAAGATTTCTCTGTTGTATGATTTTTGTTTGTGTTCTGAAAAATAAAGCTTGCCTAGAGATCAGAAGGCAGAGCTGGCCACTTATTAACCATAGAGGCCAGGCAGTGGTGGCACACACTTTTAATCCCAGCACTTGGGAGTAGGAAGCAGGAAGATCAGAAGTTCAAGGACACCCTGGGCTATACGAGATTGAACCAGTCTAAAACAGAAACAGAGTCAGGCAGTGGTGGATCACACCTTTGATCTCAGTACTTAGGATCTCATACCTTTGATCCCAGCACATAGGAGGCTCACACCTTTAATCCCAGCACTAGGGAGGTGGAGACAAGAATATAAAGTGGGTGGAGACAGGATTTCGGAGTCCATTCAGTCTGAGCATTTTTAGAGACAGGCTGTCCTCCCATTCAGCATGAGATTTACAGAGGTAAGAACTCTCTAGTGACTGCTCCTTTGCTTCTCTGATCTGAAGCTAATAT
Organism: Peromyscus californicus insignis; assembly: GCF_007827085.1. Classification (NCBI taxonomy): domain Eukaryota; kingdom Metazoa; phylum Chordata; class Mammalia; order Rodentia; family Cricetidae; genus Peromyscus; species Peromyscus californicus. Next base: position 28,711,977 of record NW_026294480.1, read on the forward strand.
CTGAATATCTGATCTGAAGCTAAAATCTGAATATCTGATCTGAAGCTAATATCTGAATATCTGATCTGAAGCTAATATCTGAATCCAGGGTTTTTGTTGTTGTTGTTATTGTTGTTGTTAAGACTAATTAAGATTGTGCTTCATCTCTCTCTCTCTCTCTCTCTCTCTCTCTCTCTAACTTGGTATAAAGTAGATCCTGATAATAACTCTTAGAGTTTTCAATTTACATTTACATTAGAGGAAACTCATTTTTAATCCCATGGTTTATCCTTGTTTTACAAAATAAGAAAATAAAAGTACAAGGGTTTAAGAGGAGATCAAGATTTTAACTACAGTCATGTATAAATTAGTCACATTTTAGAAAATATTCTTTTTTCAACAAAAAGCCTTTGTAGTCACCACAGAACAAAATCTAGGACAAAAAAAAAATTGAACAAAGCATGCCTAGCAAATCAGGTAACACTATAGCTTCCTGCTGGGGCATGGCCTCCCTCCTGACAGCTCAAGTTGTTGCTGCAGAGGAGACATTTCCCAAGGTAATGGGACATTGTCATCTCCTCCCCGACAGAAAACCTTCATGCTCTCAGAGCACACCTTCTAAATTGCAATACTTAGAAAAGTTTTGTTCCATTTGCCTTTAGATTGTGCAAAAATAGAAAAGATGAGGAACAACTATTCTCATACTAGAGGGAAAACAAGATGTTGGGTGCCTGAGACACATGGGAGAATCTGTTCCCAAGGCTATCAGGAATAGAGTAAATTTCATGGGAGGACCAGGAGAGCACAGCCTGTGGACTTTCCCACGGTCAGCAAGCATCCTGTAGTGCTCCCTTCTGTCAAGTACCAGCTTGTCTCTACAACACAGAAAACTGCCTCTCTGAATTCTCTAATTTGTATGTAGACACATGTGTAGTTAGAGTTTTCCTGCCTGGCCCACAGTCAGGACAAATCTCTCTCACCTGCCAGTCCCACAGCTGCTCAGACCCGACCAAGTAAACACAGAGACTTATATTGGTTACAAACTGTATGGCCGTGGCAGGCTTCTTGCTAACTGTTCTTACAGCTTAAATTAACCCATTTCTATAAATCTATACCTTGCCACGTGGTTCGTGGCTTACCGGCATCTTCACATGCTGTTTCTCATCGTGGTGGCTGGCAGTGTCTCTCTGACTCAGCTTTCCACTTCCCAGCTTTATTCTCCTCCTTGTCCCGCCTACACTTCCTGCCTAGCCAATGGCCAATCAGTGTTTTATTTATTGACTAATCAGCAACACATTTGCCATACAGAACATCCCACAGCACACATGGGCACAAACGTTTGTCAGATCAGAATCAAGAACAAACTTTTATAAGAAAATTAAATATGGAGAAGCTTTATTTAAAAAAAAAAACAGATTACAGGGATGAAAGAAATGATCAAACTTTCATCAACACCCCTACTCCTTTCAAACACCTTGCCATCAGCCCAGAGTCTCTGGGAGAGGCCAGTCCTGCACATCCTGTGTAGACACAGGCCAACTTTGCAGATTCTCCTCTCAGAGCAAAACTCTATGCACGGAGCAGCCTCTCAGCAACTACTCATCTTCATCTGTGACAAAACACAGTCCAAGGACTGCTGAGGAAAGAAAAGGACTTGTTGAAGCTTACAGACTGCAGGCCACCATTGATGGAAGCCAAGACCAGGTATCAAACAGGAACTTAAAGGCCTTTCTCCTTGGTATTCCACAGAGCTCTAACCAGGGACCTCACTCACAAGGAAGAACAACAACCTTGGTATCAGATGCTGCTTGCTGGCTGAGTCACTCAGGTGTATGCTTAGCTAGCTTTTTTTTATTCAGCCCATGACCACCTGCCCAAGAAATCGTATCACCTACAAAGGTCTTTACATCAACCCCTGCATCCAGGTCCCTGCCCTTGTTGAGTTCCTGTCCAGACTATGATGTGGAAGTGCAAGCCAAAGAAACCCTCTTCTCCCCAACTTGCTTTTGGGTGTGGTGTTTCATCACAATAGAAATGTTAACTAAGACATAGACCAACTGGACAAAAGCAAAGAACCAAACCAAACACAAGTACATGTAATTACAGTCATTTAATATTTGACAAAGATACTAAAAACTTAATTTTGGGGGGAAGGGTGTATCTTCAACAAATGGTGCTGGGGAAATTGAATGTCCACATGCAGAAGAATGAAGTTAGAGCCATACCTATCATCTAGCACAAAAACTCTCCAAAAGGATCAAAGACCTAAGCATGAAACCTGAAACACTGAAAGTGCTAGAAAAAAACATGGCAGTACCCTACAGGATATAGATGTAGGAAAGGACTTCCTGAATAGGATTCCATTTGATCAAAAATAAGTCCAACAACTGATAACTGGGACTTCATAAAACTAAAAATCATCTACATAGTTAAAGAAACAACCAGGTAAATAGGAAGACTACAAAATGGGAAAGAATATTTGCTGGCTATTCATCTGACAATTGACTAATGTGAAGAATATATATTTAAAAAAATAACTTAAAAAAACCCAAAGAGCCAAATAAAACAAAAAACATGACCCATTCAAAAACTAGGCCTGGCAGGGGGATCAGGATCTGTCCCTGGTCTGTGGGCAGGCTTCTGGAACCCAGTGCCTGTGGTGTGACACCTTGCACAGCCTTGGTGCAGTGAGAAGGGGCTTGAGCCTGCCTAGGCTCAGTGTGCCAGGCTCTGCTGACTCCCCATGGGAGACCTCGATTTGGGGGATGTGGGGATGCGGGGTGGCTTGGGAAAGAGGACTGGAGGGTGGGTGGAGGGAGGAGGGAGATCTGTTGATAGTATGTAGAGTGAGTAGAAAATTTCTTAATAAAAAAATGAAAGAGAAAAAAACTAGACCTGGGATCTGAATGTCAAGATCTCCAAAGAATAAAAAAAAAGTATGGCTAGAAAATACCTTAAAAAACGTTCATCATCTCTAACAACTAGGGAAATACAAATCAAAACAACTTCAAGATTTCATCTTACCCCAGTCAGAATGACAAAGCTCAACAAAATAATCAACTACAAATTCTTTCTCTTCATCATTGACTTCATGTGTCTTTGACACTTGCTCACAGCATAAATAGTAGTGCCAGAAGATGTCAATTGCTTCATCCCCATAGAGATCACACTAATCCCTTTAATTTTCAGCTGAAGGTAAGCACCTATGCCTTCCTGTCACAAATGTGCCCACTGCCTTGTCCACTGATACCACAGAAACCATTACCCAACTGGCTCTGTCTTACTAGAACTTAAGGAGAAAGATATCTCAGTTGCAGGTCTAGATCAGAGTCATAAAGTGTACCTCTACTTTTAATCCCTTCAAAGCTTCATTAAATGCTTAAAATTCTGTTATACATTCCAAAGTATTGCAATCATGCAGTCTCTTCTGTATAATACTGCACATAAGATAGTATACTCAGAGCCACCAAAATATTGCTGTGTTCATATACAAAACAGGTATCTGTTGTTGCATTAAAAACACATCACCAATTCTAAAGAGAGCAAAGGGGTGCTTGGAAGCAGGGGTTGGAGGAGTGAAAGGAAAATGGGAATGATATAATCCTGCTATAATCTTCAAAATATATTTAAATAAAAAAATCACAAGAAAAGCAGCTACGGTCCATCAACAGCTGATGAAAAAGGAGAAATCCTTTTTTTTTTTTTTCCCCCAGAGAAAAGTCTCCTGGTAGGTTATCCATTCAAAGTGGTCAACCCCAAACACAAGTGCCTACTGGCATCACTTAATGGATTTATTTAGTGAGTGAGTGAGTGTGAGAGTGTGTGTGTGTGTGTGTGTGTGTGTGTGTGAGAGAGAGAGAGAGAGAGAGAGAGAGAGAGAGAGAGAGAGAGAGAGAGAGAGAGAGAGAGAGAGAGAGAGATGTTTACATGCAACAATGATATTAAAGAAGAAGTCATGAATTTGGGAAGGAGTTGGCAGAGCAAAGGAGGAGGGGTGAGAAGAGAGGGAGGGAGGGATGTTTGTTAACATAGTACTCTGTGTATAAAATTCTCCAACAAAAAAAATTAAATTAAAAACCCTAATTTTAATTCTGAATCAGTCATCAGTCCACAGGGTATGGCATAATCCTTACAAACTTACCTCACAAAAGAAATAGGAATGAATTGTATCTATTGATTGCTTTGTGACCAGGAAACAGAACTCTCCGAGGCTCAATTTTATCAAGGGCCATCAGGATTGTTACAGCAAATCATCAAAACACTTCCCATCCAAGAACCCAGCACACAGACGCCACTCAGAAAGGGTTAGCTCCTTCGCCTTTGCTTAACGAAATTGATTTTTGTCTAAACATCTCTCCCAAGAGACCACCCCCTGGGGCTCTGTGCTCTGACAGCCCAGGGATGGCTTCTTCAGGACATCATTTTTCATCAAGGTTTAACTTTTCTTTTTAGATAATAGATCCTCATAGTTAAAAATGAAGCAGAAGTGGCGGAGTTAATAGAATAAATAAGAACATTAAGTTACCTGGAATCTAATCTGTAGCCACAGGTTGCTTCACGCTGAAACTATGGACACAGACTTCTGCACCTGGGAACTCTAGTATCCTCCTACGGCCCTGTGTCTCCTCCCTCTTACCTGTCTTCCTAAGGTGTCCCTGCCCTTCAAAGCTTTCAGTGCTAATTGGATGGCCTGGAAAAGCTGCAGCAGACTCACGGTCTGATTGGCTGAGCTCGCTGTCACTCTTATGCAGGTCCTGCCTTTTCTCAAGTTTACACTCCTGTTACCTAGGAAATCCCAGTGACGGTGAAAGCCCAAGCTGTTTGTTCTGGAAGAAATGACAGGCGGAAGTTCCGCTGGCAACTGTTCGGTTTCTAACACAGCATCAAAACTGATCTCCCACGTTTAAAAAGGAAATGTTTGGTAAATTGTCTAACTTGTTTCAAGCGGCTCCCTTCTGACTCTACAAGGCAGATGCCCTGAACATGAAAGCACAACCTTTAGGAGCTAGCAGAGGTAATTATAGTGAATGCCCTCTTGGTTTTTTTTGTTGTTGTTGTTGTTGTTGTTTTACTTTCACATCCTGAGAAGATACCTTTCCACGGTTTTGTTTTGTTTCGTTTTGTTGGCTTCTTTATTTTAATTCTTTCTTCTGCATGCACTCCGCACTTGTTCTTAGCAATACCTTTGCCAGAGCAAAAGCAGGATAGTTAGTTGTTTGCTGTGGACGCATATCTCTAAGCCACATTCCTTGCACTGAGTATCTATGACATCCGGCCTCCCTCCATATTCCCACCCGCAGGCTCCCTCCATCCTGGAATCAAACAAAGAACTAGGACCAGAACTTCCTAGAAAGACCTCCATTCCACTTTCTGTTACATATTTTACCTGTGCATTTCCAGCACAGGATGGTCTTGATTTTTAAGATCATTAAAATAAACAGCATGATTCTAAGATGTGGCATAGACATCAAATGAGAAGACTTATCTTAAAAAAATCATCATTAGTTGAGGTGATTTCTGACGGAATGATATGAGGGGCAAGTAAAGAGCCATCTGCTTAAAAACTGCATTCTTTATCTCTTTCTGGGTCAGACACTGTTTCAGGGGGTCCTTCCAATAGAACATGGTACTTAACAAGTTAAGAGAAAGCATAGACACAGCAGGGATTCAGGAAGTTCCCCACTTCCACCCCAGGGTCATTTGAGCATCCTCACACAAAGAGTGAATTACAAGGACATTTGCAATTATATTTGTCTTTAATGTGAGAACCTACAGACCAAATAAAACTTTCTCAACTGTTGTTGTATTAGTTTTCTTTCCATGTTCTTCATAGTTATAAAAATGCTGGTGAGAAGAAGTGCACTCATTTCTGCATAGATTTTATTTTAAAGGAGCAACTATTTTTTTCATTTTTAATATGTTTTGTAAATAAAATACTAGCACACCTGCAAATCCTGTGGCTGTGTGTAATGTGAGTTGTGATATGTAATCCTCATCCACACACTGCAGATGATCCCTCACAGTATTTCCCATGTATACTTGGTTTCAAGAATCAATAATATTTTAGGAAGAATGGCCAAACATGGTTTGCTGACACTCCTGTCCTGCAATCTTGAAAAAAATAGAACATCCTATATCTATGACTTCTCTTTGTATCTTCTTACTGAACAGCATTGGAGTTCATTCTGTATCAAGTTATAAATCCTTGGTTTATTCTATTTTACATATAACTGTTACTTCAATAAGTAGATAGAGTGTAGTTCCTTTTCTTTCCTTATTTTAATTTCTCAGACATAAGGAAATAAATCTCATATGAATCATATCTAAAATAATTTCTCCCAACCCTTCAACTGCATATGAACTTTAATTTTGATAACTACCAAGAAAAACAAATTTACTTCATTCATATTTTATTGTTGTCAGGTAATATTGGTTCATATTACATTCTAGGAGTGGCTGTTCCTGCCTAACAGAAAGAGTAGAATGGAGCAGGACAGGCATTCTAAACTCTAAAGAGAGATTATAAGATTAAAAAAATAGAGGAGTAAGTAGAATTTGTCAACTAATTGGAGTTTTTAACTCAAATGATATGAGAAATTAGAGTCAGAGAATGGAAGTCCCAGAGAGGATGAAACTGTCATAACACTGTCAATGGCAGAAAGGAGTGAAGAGAAGAAATGGCTGGGAAAGGAAGGATTGTACAGGAGCAAGGGGATCCAGGTAGTGGAGTCACCAATCAATGTACTGTATGAGTGTTAGGAAAGAGGCAGAAAACAGTGAGGACAACTGGAGGTCCAGCGGCAGGAAGAGGGAAAGAGGAGAACCCTGGGAGTTCCTTGTGTGAGGGAATGGGGAGGCCTCTAAAGAGCCAGAGTTCCCAACATCCTCCCCCAGGTCAACCCTAACATTATGCCTTCTTTTCCTTCCTGGCCACACCCAGGGACCTGAGCAACAAGCCCAGCATTGTCTTCAGCAGCCACCAGGTGCCCAGAGTGAGCCCCAACAGGAACAGTAGGACATCCAGCAGGTTCTGCACATGCCATGGCTGTTGAAAGCCATGGGGCTTGAGATGTGCTCCTCCCCCTGTTTGCAGGATGTGGTCAATCCAGCCCACCAGACGCTGGGAAGGTGTCAGGGGGTGGGAGCGCCTGATGGCCCTGGCGGCCATTGCTGCAGACTTGTACCTATGGGCAGACACAGAGAGAGTGTGTTACCAGTGTGCTGTGCCAGTACATCAGACTTTATAACACACACACACACACACACACACACACACACACACACACATCTTTTTCTTTTCTTTTTTTTATGTAGAGATTTTCTATTCATTTTACATATCAACCACAGATTCCCCTGTTCTCCCTCCTCCCACCCCCCAGCCTTCCCCCACCCAACCCAACCCCCATTCCCAACTCCTCCAAGGCAAGGTCTCTCCTGGGGAGTCATCAGAGCCTGGTACATTCAGTTGAGGCAGGTCCAAGCCCATCCTCCCTGCACAAAGTCTGAGCAAAGTTTCTCAGCATAGGCACTAGGTTCCAAAAAACCGGCTCATGCACTAAGGACAGGTCCCAATCTCACTGACTGGAGGCCCCCTAAACAGTTCAAACTAAACAACTGTCTCACTTATCCAGAGGGCCTAGTCCAGTTCCGTGGGGCCTCCTCAGCTTTGGGTTCACAGTCCATGTGTTTCCACTACTTTGGCTAGTTGTATCTGTAGTTTTTCCAATCATGGTTTAGATATTTCTTGCTCATATAATCCCTCCTCTCTCTCCTCGATTGGACTCCTGGAGCTCTGCCTGGGACTTGGCCGTGGATCTCTGCATCTGCTTCCATCAGTCACTGGATGAGGTTTCTATGATAACAGTTAGGGTGTTCGGCCATCTTATCACCAGAGTAGGTCAGCTCAGGCACCCTCTCGACCATTGCCAGTAGTCTATAGTGGAGTCATCTTTGTGGATTCCTGGGGACCTCTCTAGCACTCTGCTTTGCAATAGCCACATCTTTTTCTAATATAGACCCATAGATCAGCTTCAAACAAAATTGCTGGCATATACTTGACAACTAAAAGTTCAATAAATAGATAAAAAGGAAAACCTTATACAGAAGGATCAAAATTAACCCTGGAAGGGAAATTTTTTTAAATGTCTATGTCTGTAAGGATTGCACTATGCACATTGAGTATATTTCAACACAGATGACAGGATGTCTGTCTGATTAAGTGATTAGGACATTGAAACCTGAGTATTTAGTCCTGTTTAGTTGTGAAATCATTGTGCTAGATGGGCTAGGGAAATGTGGGTCACCTGTTTTTGTATTTGTGAAAACTTCCTTTATATCAGGCCTGTCCTGGGCCCTAGGAACATAGTGGAAAATGATACTCACTGATCCTCATGGTGCATGCTTTCTACATGCTAGTGTGCAATAGACACAAATTGCCAAGGGCTGTGGGTGTATATAGCAGGTGACAACTAGTGTTTGTGGTGATATTTTATTTGTGCTGAAATGTGGTGATATTTTATGTGTGCTTCAATAAATAAAGCTTGCCAGGAGATCAGAGGAAAAGGTCAGCTACTATAAGTAAACAAAGAAATCAGGCAATGATAGCACTTGCCCTTAATCCTATCACTTGGCAGGCAGGATCTCTGTGTGTTCAAGGCCACACTGGAAACAGGGCCAGGTGTGGTGGCATACACCTTAAATTCCAAAACTAATTACCATGGAGGTCTGGATGTCTGTACAGACAGACAGGAAGTGACAGAGCTGTGTAGGCAGAGGAAGTGGTGTAGCTGAATAGAGAGAGCAAATCAGATGGCATAACAACAAGGCATACAACCGTGGTTAGACAGGAAGTAACTCGCATTTGGAAGCTGCAGAGCTGGTGAGGTAAAGTTTGCTGTGGCTTTCCTTATTTCCCTGATCTCTCTAAGGCTTTCACGCCTGTATTTGGCTCCAAGTTTTTTATTTGATAAGACCATTTAGAAATTTGTCTGCAAATTTTGACAAGTTTGACAAGTGAACCCAACAGACATACAACTCCCTAGTAGGAAGCCCCACTTGACAAAGCCCTGGAGTTACTATTATTGACCAGTTGCTCCTGTCTGTAATTTTTCTCATGTGCTACTGTATTTCTTTCCTAAAAACAGCTATGGGTGTTTTCCCACTGCTTATGTGTTTGTCTCGAGAATATATTCCATCTATTGGCACACATATAGTTGTGGATGGTCAAAAAGTTGATTTCTACTTAAGCTGTATAATTTTGATATATAGAAACTATACTAGGATATTTTACATTACTCAGACTGACATAGGATTCTCAGTCACAAAGATAGCCTTTTACACAGACAGCTAACTTTAGACTTCAGAACAGATTCAAAGCTGGCTGCTTGCCCCTAGAGACAAATACATGAAGCCGTTTTTACAGGTGTTGTTTTGCTTATTCAAGGTCAGAGACTGAGCAACTTTACACATATATTTCTCAGTTATTGGCCCTTTGCACACAGTCCCAGCCTCAGCAGATATACAGGCTCAAGGTTCAGCCAAGTGTTTAATTATTGTCTGGGATAACTCACCAACTTAGAGCTACATGCACCAATCAATGTGACATTACTAGCCTAAGAAAAACTATGTGACTATGTGACTTACCTCGTGTTGTGAGAATGGGTAGGGCCCTGAAAATGTAACTTATAAGAGTTTGGCTGGCCGTAAGAGAGCAGCGGCAGTATGGAGAGAGACAGCTGTGTAGAGTTATGTGAGAACTGATGCAGAATGTGAGTGAGGTGTGTGTGTGTGTGTGTGTGTGTGTGTGTGTGTGTGTGTGTGTGTGCTGGATGAGAGATGAGGAAGAAGAAGCATTAGGTAATGTAAGAGAATGAATGAGGGCAAACGATATGAACAAACAGTGTAAGAACTGGGCAGAGGGTAAAAGTGAGTGTGTGAGTGTCTGTAGGTGCATGTGCTAACTGAGAAATGTAGCTGAATGGGCAGAAAGAAAAGTGTAACATATAATTGTCCAAAGTTGGGCAGAGAAGAAGAAGTAGTGTGAGTAAGACGAGAGAGTGAATGAATGAAAGAATGAGTGACTAAAGAGTTAATAAACGATGTAATAATATGTGAAAGAATGTAACAGAGTAGAGAGAATAAATGCGTAGATATAACTGTGCCAAAGATATTTGTAACTGTGTGGAGACTAGGAAAATGAAACTGTATTGAAAAGAGATATAGAAGAGAAATGTTTGTAAAGAATGATATGTAGACATTTGAAAAGAGATATAACTGTGTATAGTGATGTATGGCCATATGCATGTAAAGACAGACATGTTGCTGTCCGTATAGAAGGTAGCAGTGTGGAGATATGTAGACATGTGAAAACAGATATAACTGTGTACAGTGATGTATGGCCATATGCATGTAAAGATAGACATGTAGCTGTCCATATAGAAGGTAGCAGTGTGGAGATATGTAGGAATGCAGAGACAGAAAGAATCAGAGGTCATTTTTAAGATGAAGTAAAAGAGAAAGTTAACATCAGAAAGTATGTGTTTTTGCTTATTTTACCGGAGAGATAAGAACTGATTTCTAAATACCCTCGGATAGACAAAGCCTAGTCCTTGCTGCCTTTGTGTATTTTCTTGCATTACCATGGAGGCGGTCTTGGAGCAGGCTCTCCATAAGGCCATTGATAAATAATGACACACATGATGGAGATATTGCAAATATTTCAAAGTGTTAAAGAGAAATTAGTATGTGATGAGTGAGCTCAAGCACAGAAAAAGTAATAGCCAAAAACATGTTCTCCTAAGAGGATAACGTTGGAGAGATGGTTCTGTGAGTTCAACACAAAGACCATGAGGAGGGAAGGTCAGCCCATTAAGGACATGCAATTGTCCTTGTTGTAGTTTGAGTAGAATGGCTCCCATAGCCACAATATTTGCATGTTTGCTTCTCAGTTGGTGGACTGTTAAGGAAGGATTAAGAACTGTAACTTTATTGGAGGAGGTTTGTCACTGGGTTGTTTCAAAAAGCCTACACCAGGCCTAGTCTTGATCTTTCTGCCTCCTGCCTGCAGATCAAGATGTAAGCTCTCACCTATTGCTCCAGTGCCATGCCTGTGGCCACAGTCACATCCATGATGATCATGGACTAACCCTCTGAAACTGTAAGCAAGACCCAAATAAATGCTTTATCTTACATGTAGCCTTGGTCATGGTACCTTTTCACAGCAATACAATAGTAATAAGACCATCAACTTCTGATACAATTGGAATTCTTTAGGTAAATGATGAGTCAGGGAGATTAGCCACCTAAAGAACATGCAAATGATCTCTCCTGCCTCTATTGAAATTCTATTATAGATATCCAAAATATAAGAGATCATGGCTGAAAGACATTTAAAGAAATGCTCAACATCCTTAATCATCAGAGAAATGCAAATCAAAAAGACTCTGAGATACCACCTTACACCTGTCATGATGGCTATGATCAAAAACACTAATAATAGTCAATGTTGGAGAGGATGTGGAGCAAAGGGAACACTCCTCCACTGTTGGTGGGAATGCAAACTTGTACAACCACTGTGGAAATCAGTATGGCAGTTTCTCAGAAAACTGGGAATCGATCTACCTCAAGACCCAGCCATACCACTCTTGGGCATATACCCAAGGAATGCTCAATCATACCACAAAGATACATGCTCAACTATGTTCATAGCAGCACTATTTGTAATATCCAGAACCTGGAAACAACCTAAATGCCCCTCAATGGAAGAATGGATAAAGAAAATGTGGTACATATACACAATGGAGTACTACTCAGCAAGAAAAAAAAATGACAGCATGAAATTTGCAGACAAATGGATGGAACTAGAAAAAATAATCCAAACCCAGAAGGACAAACATGGTATGTACTCACTCATAAGTGGATTATAGATATAAAGCAAAGAACAATCAGACTGCAACCCACAGGACCCGGGAGGCTATATGGCAGGGGGGACCCTAGGATGACTGTGGCTTATAATAAGTTTTGGTTTTACTCAATTACTGGACAAGACTCAATGAAACATTTCACAATTAGGATAAGAATTTATATTGTATCAAGATTTATACTGATAATAGAAAAATTTTAAAAAGTGAAAAAAAATAAAGATAATGTGTATATAAGAAATCATCACACCACATCAGGTAGAGGCATATTCTCAGTACCTCACATAAATTAAAATTAAAAACAAAGGAAAATCAGGACTTTCAGGTATCACACATGTATTATAACACATCCCACAAAATTCTGTTTCATTGATAAACAGATTATACAGATCATGTGTTCAGGCTAAGGTACCCCAACCCCAAAGAGCTGCATACCTCTTGTCTTCTATGACTTTTTTCAGTGTAAGTGCAAATGTCTCTGCCTTGAGTGTCTCTAGCTGAACAGAAACACCAATTTTCTTTGCTTCTACCAGGACCATGTTTTCAGGTTGGTCTGCTAAAAAGGGAATCCCCACCATGGGTACTCCATGCTGGATGGCCTCCGTTATGCTATTCATTCCCCCGTGAGTAACAAAAAGACGAATTCTAGGATGAGCTGTTGCAAAAGAGAAACACGGTCCAATACGTCACTATCAAAGCTGCAGATTCCAGGTAAAGCAGCAGATCCAGGAAATGCCAATGTGCTGGGGAGAATGGATTTACTGATGTTGCTTTAGAGATTTGCAATGTTCCAGGATATGATACCCAGCCTTCTCTCTGCAGAGAGATGATTTACATTAGCCAAAATCTATCTAGGGCCTAGAACCCAGGGACAGCTACAAGAAAAGTGACAAGCGAGGCAAGTTTCCTTGTCCTTCTACTCATCCTCATCTTCTCCACTGATGCTTTCTTCTTCACTTGTCTAACCTTGGCCTTCTCTCGCTTTTCACATCTGATCTCATGTAAGTCTATATCATGGGTGTTATCAGCTCTGTTTTGAGAAGCTTACAGAAGGGGATGGTAGAACAGAAACTTCCATATTTACAGGTTGTATCTGTTGCTCCATATTGAAAGCTACCAAACATTTCTTATGATCATAAAGAAATCATCCCAAACTATACCTCACTCAAAATCTACCCATTTTCCCTGGAAAGCAAGTCTTTTTCCTATTGTGTAGCCTGTGATTTCCCAGCTTCTTTTGAGGCACAGTTTTAAGTACAAATCAGATTCAGCCACTGAGTGTAGAAAAGTGTATCCATAAAATCACACAGAAACAAATAATTTGAGGGGAGGTGGCTTTAGGGAATACTCCATTGCTCAAGAAACCAGTGTCTCCATATTGTATTGTGAGCTTACGTATTGTGGTACTCAAATATCTCCTTATGTCCTCAACCCCACAACATCCATGTTGTAAGTGTCTGAGTTTTCAGCTCTGCTGACAACCAAGATGTGTCTGCATGCTTACACATATATTTGTGTGTGTGTGTGTTTAAAAATACCAAGGATTTCTCACATCACTGTGAGAATAGCAGCAACAAATGGTGGCACCTGCCCAAGGAGTAGTTATAGATCACATATTGGTCAAGATTGTGTTGGAGTGATCAATGGTAAATACTCTTAAGTCAAGGCTACATATCTATTTAGGGAACTGAGATCTGTCTGAGTTGAAAAGGATGAGGAAGTTGTTGCTATGGCCAGTCTAGAGCACAGGCTGATTCTCCCAAGAAACTTAGCTGCTTCTACCTGCCTGCTGGACATATATCTTCACCCATCAGCAGCCTTTTCTTCTGCAAGTCCAAGCACTCAGACATCAGTTATCTATTAAGTCCCAAAGCACATTAACAGAAATAAAGTAACAGGTCTAGAAGGTGCTTACCCAGGAGGTCAGTCTGGGGAAGCCAATCCATGATTTTGACATTTGGAGCCATACTGATATCTTTGGGCCAATGAGCATCCTTACATGCCCACAGCACCCCTTGAGGGAGGTGAGCAAAGGCACTATTCATCTCCTTAATAAGTTCCTTTGTCTGATACAGGGTTGCTAAGGAGCCCAGTGCCACAAGGACAAAACCTGAGTCTCCAAACTTAATGATAAAATCTTCCAAGTCCTAGAAGAAACATAAAGAAATCTGAAAAAAGTGGTTTGTTAAAGCAGCTATAACATGAAACAAGACCAGTTGTTAAATAAACCCATACCTTGCTTGCTTGTGTTCTATATGATAACACTCCTATCATAGCCCCTGTATAGCTGTCTCTGGAGTAGTTACTGCATTGAATAGCAGCCATCTCTTCAACTTTGTGTGTTTGATATATTGTGTACCCCAATAAATTTATCTTGGGGTCAGATAACAGAACAGCCAGTATATTCAATATAGGTTTAGGCAGTGGTAACACACACATTTAATCCTAGCATTCCAGAGGCAGAGATACATATGGACCTGTGTGAATTCAAATCCACACTGGAAACAGCCAGGCATGGTGACACATGCCTTTAATCCCAAGAAGTGATGGTAGGAAGCAAAAAGGTATATAAGGCATGAGGACCAGGAATTAGAGCCTTTTTAAGCTTTTAGCTTTTAGCAGCAGTTCAACTGAGATCCATTCGGATGAGGATTCAGAGGCTTTCAGTCTGAGGAAACAAGGTGAGCTAAGGAACTGACAAGGTGAGGTTGGATGATTTGTTCTGTTTCTCTGATCATTCAGCGTTCACCTCAATACCTGGCTAGAAGTTTGTCTTTATCAAGAAGACCTTTTAAGTTTCATGCTACACCTTTGGGCTCTTATGGATTGCTCTTCCAAGCAAATACATTCACCAGATTTTATTTGAATAACTGACTTTTACTGCTTAAAATGTAAGCTCCAGAGTAATCTAATTGCTAAGGGCATTCTTTTTGTTTAATAACTTGAGGACCTTCCTAACTATTTTTGACATCATATGAATTATCTTATATTCATGCTAGAAATTCAGTATACAAAATTTCTTCACTTGCTGTGTGGCATAATGTCCTCTCTTCTGGTGTTGTTTTCTAGCTTTGGTTACATAGTAATGATAGATTCAAAGAAGGGGTTGAGAAGCATTCCTTCCTGTGGAGGTGCCACAAATAATCATACAGGAACTGGCATTCATTCTTAAGTGTTTCACTTAATTCACCAGTTAATCCATGTTATGTCAGACTTCCTTAATGAAAGACTTTGTTATTGATCAGTCTAATTTAACCCCATAACTTTAAGATTTTCTATATTCTCTTGAGTCAGTTATGTTAACAGTCTTGCATAGGAATATGTTCACTCATGTAGATCACCTAATTTGATGATATATCATGTTTGTATAATTCCCTTATAATCTTTATTGTTTTAAGTAAGAGTGGATAATTTTTTACTTTAGAACTTAATTATTTTCTTATTCTTTCTTATTTATATTCTTAATGATCCTATCTCTTTTTCAGCATAATACTCTTTTGATTTTATTGATTCTAAATTTGTCTATTCGTTATTTCAATCATCTATACCCTGATTCTTTTATGCCCCTTCTTTCTGCTAGCGTCCTGTTTAGTCATGTCTTCATTATCTCTGCCTTATATTGAAGGGTTAGATTATCAATTGCAAATACCTTGGCTGTACTAATAGATATAATAGTAGCTATGAATTATATCCTATGTCTTGTTTTTTTTTTTTTTTGGTTTTTTTTTTTTTTTTTTGGTTTTTTCGAGACAGGGTTTCTCTGTGTAGCTTTGTGCCTTTCCTGGAACTCACTTGGTAGCCCAGGCTGGCCTCGAACTCACAGAGATCCGCCGGCCTCTGCCTCCTGAGTGCTGGGATTAAAGGCGTGCGCCACCACCGCCCGGCCTATGTCTTGTTTTTATTGCACTCCATCATTCCATTGTATTTTGTCTCCTTCTCCTTGGTATGTAATATTTTCAAATATTCCTCTTGATTTTTCCCTTTGAATTTACATTATGTTGTTTTCTACTCACCCCACTGTGGTAAGAGATATTTACATTAATCTGAGACTTTGCAAATCTCAGGTTTGGGTTGGGGGTGGGGGTGGGGGGGGTGTGTGGCATGGGCTAACACATGAACTAAGGGATTTGTTTTGTGCATTAGAGAAGAATATGTGCTCTGCTGTTGTTGGAATGAAAACTCGGAACTGGACAGATGGTTCAGCAGATTTCCTTCCAGAGGACCACAGTTCAGTTCCCACAGAGCAATCACAAATCTCTGTAATTCTAGCTCTAGGGGATCCAGCGCCCTCTTCTGGCCTCTTCTGGGCACTTTCATGAACATGATGCACACACATACATGCAGGGCAAGTACTCAGGCGCATAAAGTCACTTACAAACACATTTTAAGCATGCTCTATATATTTCTAATAATTCTATTGGGCCTATAGTATTATTCAAGGTAATAATTTATATGGATAGTCATCTAATTCTAAAACTGTAGAATTGAAGTCTTAAGTTATTATTTATTTCTTCTTTAAATTCCTTACATTTTTCTTCATAGTCTTTATTTCATAGTTTGTGCATAGATGACATATTTCTCGGTAAGTTAACTATTTCACATATTTTAAGTAATATTTTTATAGTTGCAATGTTTCATAAACACAAAGTTTCAAATATATGTAGACTTTAAACTTCTTTGAGAGTTTTGATATAAAGTCTGATTTCCCTTACGTTAGCAACCACCACAGTCTATTTGCTTCTCACTTAATTCTTACAAAACAAGTATTGGAATATTCCATAAAGTAGATTCCAGACTCTTGTGTCATGTATTATTTTGAAACATTTTCTCCCACTTTTTTTTTTTTTTTTTTTTTGGTTTTTCGAGACAGGGTTTCTCTGTGTAGCTTTGTGTCTTTCCTGGAACTCACTTTGGAGACCAGGCTGGCCTCAAACTCACAGAGATCCGCCTGGCTCTGCCTCCCGAGTGCTGGGATTAAAGGCATGCACCACCACCGCCCGGCTCCTCCCACTTTTTAACAATCTCTTCATCTCTCTGTGTGCCAATATTTGACCCATCTGTCCAGAAGGTGAGGTCTTTGGCAATAACATCTGGATTTATAAATGTGAAATATCTTCTACCACATAAAGAATCAGTCAGAGAACCCCAAACCTGTATACTGTAACCCTATTCCACCAACTTGGGTTTCAGGGGACTCTATCTAAAGCCCATATATATAATCATTGAATATAATAGTCTTCCAAACAGTATGATAAAGCTCCTCAAAACATTTGTTGTTATTTTTTTAAAGTCCAACCATGACACCAATGTAAAGATCTTTGTAAAGATTAATATAAAGCAGATATATATAGATGTAGATATAGATATATATAGATATATAGATATATATCTATATATATTACTGATCACTCCCCAAACCCTTATTCTCACAAACTACAAGGAAATATAGCACTGTGGTACCCAGCAGAGCCAGAACAAATCCCTACCCTTTATGCTTTGATCTGAACACAGGACAAATAACATCTTCATCACTTCAGCATCTTGGGCACCATGTATTAAATCAAAGGTTTGTACTCCTATCATGTGTGAGGTAACCTCAGAGTGACAGGGAACACACAATATAACATCCTTAGTTCACTGTACTTGTAAATATTCAGTGATAGTGATTCTGAGCCTGCATAGAAATGTGAACTACATGGTAACTTTGATGGTTTACAGTAGCTGGATGAAGTATCAATGGCTCAACAGGCTGGGGACACAGAATAACAGAAGCCGTTCTTCTTCTCACTAGTGCTAAGTTCTATCTAGGAACATGCCTTCTGAAAGTATTATCTGTTTCATTATGAAGAACCCGCCTCCTTAACACATTCTAAGTATATTGACATTCACTGTATTTAATACATACACACACATATATACATACATATATATATATATATATATATATATATATATATATTCAATTGGAAATAGCAATACTAACTAAAGAGGTTGTTCCATCACAGCCAGGAATAGAGAGAGACAAAACAAACTCACATTTTGTACCATCTAACCAGGTATTCAAACTTAGCATGGGGTATTCTAACAGTATGCTATCACAATCCAAAAAAATGTAGACTCAGAGTTCTGTTGCCTTAGAGTACTTCCTTGCAGGATGTCTTCCCAAGAGACAATTTCCACCTATGGTGGTTTGAAATAAAATGGCACCCAAAAAGAGTTGTACCATTAGGAGGTATGGCCTTGTAGTAGTGAGTGTGGACTTGTTGAAGGAAGTGTGTCACTCTAGGGGTGGGCTTTGAGGTCTCCTGTGCTCAGCTCTGCCTGATGTCACAGTTGACATCCTGTTGCCTGTGGATCAAGATGTAGAACTCTGAGCTCCTTCTCCAGCATCATGTCTTCCTATATGGCACCATGTTTCCCACCATGATAATAATGGACTAAGCTTCTGAACCTGGAAGCCACCCAAATTAAATGTTTTCCTTTATCAGTGTAGCTGTGGTCATAGCGTCTCTTTATAGCAATAGAAACCCTAACTAAGACACCATCTAAGCACTGCACACCTCTGAATGAAAGATAAACTGAAAGCTAAGGTTTCACTCACTTGAGGTATTGGTCTAACAGGTTTGTCTGTTAAACCTCCCACATAGATGATGTTGGGAAGCACAGGATGAGCAAAATCCAAGGCAAAGTCAGAGCTGACAAACCACAACTCTGCTTTCCGTGGAAGGTCAGACAAAACTGGACGAGAGCCTTCTGCAAAATGCTCCTGGATGATGCCGTCATATTGAGAAAGTATTTCTCTTTGCTTCATGGATGAATCAAGGAACATCAGGAAGTTCTTCACTCTGGCCCAGAAGTACATTTGGTCATTTAAACTGGAACCAAATCCTGGGACAAAAGACAAAGGGCTTGGTAGCCCATAGTCTATAATGGTAAATAGCGTGGGAAGAAAGGCCACAAATTGTTTCCCAAGTTTCTCAGCAATCAAAAAAACACAAGGATCTGCTGCATCTAAAAATAACAGGTCAAAATTCTTATTCCTTAAGGAGTCCATGATGTCCTTTCTGCTTAGTAAGTGACTGCATAAGTCCACATAGTGTTCAAAGATCTTTATGTTGGTGTGATGGGTAGACCTGTAAAAGAAAGTAACAACAAATATTTTGAAGAGCTTCTTCATACTATTTGGAAGACTGTTATACTCAATTAAAGTATTTCACAGCTATACAAACACAAACCTATAATCCAACACTCTGGAAATGGAAACAGAAGTATCAGAAGTTCAAGCCTTGTCATACACTTATGACTTTGAGGACAGCAGGCTGGACTAAATTAAGCCCTAACTCACTTAGAATAAAATTATTTTTAATATATTTTATGAGAAGAGGCTCTATGGCTTGAATTTTTTTCCTTCCTGTTTAACACTACACAAATTATAGTGTTACTTAATATGTAAAACATATTGTTTTTCATAAAATAAAGTATTTTTAATTAAAAATAAATAAGCCCATAGGAATTCATTTTCTATTCATCTCCTTACTACAGGGAGATATTTATTTTCTTCTTAATGATACTTGCTTATCAGAGGCAGGGGAGGATATTCCAGGTGATAATGCTGCACCACCTTTCCATGTGAATTACAGCTGTTGTTCAAAACCTTCAGCTTTAGTCATTCTGATATAGATATAGCTCTGCTACCCAGACTATTTCTTATTCCACCACATTTCCTCTAAGAGTCTATTTCCATTCATCATCAGTGTTAATTTATTTTCTTCTGTCTTAGAAGCCATCAATGATTATAGTGTATCTCAGAGTATCAATCTCCATGGGAAGGTGTATAATGCTGTTTACTTCACATTATATAATGATTTTTGTTGTTGTTGAGAATCTTGCTCTCTTGCCAATCTGTGTAAGTTGCATGGTTACATCTTCTATAATCATCAGTGTTAAAGTCATTTCTTGTGGAAACCCAGAGAGGTTTCCTAGTGAGATCTGAGCTTGCTCTAGGCAGCAGGGCTGCATAAGGGAATGATTAGACCACAGGCATGGTTACCAGGTGTTTGGAAGGGTCAACACTTGGCTGTGCAGTGTGCTTTGATGGCAAGCGGGAGGTCTTTTTCCATGCCCCTTGACATTGTTATAAAAAGAGCCTTTGAAGTGGTAGAAGGGGCTGTTGGATTTTGATCCAGGTCCTCCCAAAGCTATCCTGTATTTCTGTCTTTCTCCTCTTTGCTATCTTTCTATCTAAAATGTTTCTAATTCCTCTTTCCTCCTCATAGGAATCCTTTAAAAGGTGAGAGCTGGCCTCCCACAATTTCTTTTAATCCTGCATATCTTGGCTTGAATATTTTATCCCACAAAGGGAACTTTCCAATGATAATATTGGAACAAGGAGATCATGATTCAAGTTCCTGCCTAGAAACTAAGCAATTAGAAAAATAAATATAAAACCCACAGATTTTTTTTCTCTTATATATGAAACCTAAACTTAAATGTGTGTGTGTGTGTGTGTGTGTGTGTGTGTGTGTGTGTGTGTGTTTCCCTTTTCGATGATGAAATTAGAAAGGAGGCAATGAGAGCACATAAAAAAGTCATCAAAAGAGATACGTGTGTCATGGAACACTGCTATGGAGGAATCAGGCAACCCAGAACAAAAGATACAGACATTTATGTGTTCTAAAAAGTTGATATCAAAGCCAATTACTTTATATACAAACTTAACTTCTTAATGGGAAGAAGTGTGATTGGAAGCTCATTGTTAGAATTTACAACTCCTACTGCTCAAACTGACACTGAATACTGTCCTCAACTTTAGTCATTGTACTGATGACTCTTCCCCCATAGCACTTTTCCAGGGACCCTTTCACATCAATGCTTAGCAGATAAGCAACCTGGTAAGATGCACAAGTGCACCATGTCATCTGATATCAAAAGATCCACAACATGAGAGCCCAGAGTCTGGTTTATTTTTGCTCACTTTTAAACTCTACTTCAAGTCACAAGAGCTGTGGTTTGTCTGTTGTGGGAATTCACACTGCTAATGACCTTGGGGTATCTGGCACGATAGAGGCATGGATTTTGGGGGTATGTGACTGTTTAACTGAGCAAGGGCTGTGTACCTTCTCTCTCTTGGTGTGGCCAGAGACTAGAGGGCTGGTTCAATTCACCCATGGGCAAAACGGAAGGATTCTGCAACTGGATCTACCTTGTCCTGTATATGTGATCTGTTTTCCCTTAGCACTCACAAATAAATTGACATGTATTGGTATATACACGCTTTTGGCTCTCTGTTCATTTGTCTTCAAAGGTTCACCTATCAGAGAGTTGGTGCCCAATATGGCTGTGTAGATGTAGTGGGATCTTTAGGAGGACACCTTTGTCAAAGGTTATTAGAAACCCTTACCCTATAGATGGTTAAAATAGTCCTCATTAGACTCTGAGTTAACTTCTGTGGGAGACATAAACCTGTTCTTTCTCTTCTCTTGACTTTTCAAGTCACACATTCTTTAGCCATTATGTTGCTATTATCATGATGCTTTCAATCAACCTGACTGATGTTGACACCAGGAGCTTGAACTTCTACAACTGTAACCTAAATAAGCTTCTTTCCATTATAAACTCACCGAAATTGAGTTACTCTATTATAACAATGGAATGTAGATTGATACATGGCATAATTCATATTTATCACCTAAATTCCATTTTTACATATTTTATATAATAATCGCTAAATAACTGGAGTAGAATGGTAATTCCTTTAAAGTAAATCAATTACAACATTCTCAAGAAGCTCCGATTCTCATCAACTTGACTGTATTTTACTTGTAATTTGAACCACACCTCAAGAGTTCAAGCTTGAAAAGAAAATACAATATACATGTCAAAAATGTAAATAAATAACAACCATGTTAGACTAAGGTGCAATTTGACTTCTTTCAAACATATGACAAAAGATATGTGATCTTTCGGTTTGTGAGTAAGAAATATCTCCAAAAAGAATCATGGTGCTGTGAGTACCATCTGGAATATTAAGTAGAATTTTCGAGGACAGAGATGAGTGAGACCAATGAAGTTAACCAGGAAACAAATCTGTACTTGTCATCCATGTGGAACACAAAGGAGGTTCTGTAGTCAAAGACTAAAAGCCTCAGGCTCATCTGTATTACCTAGCCATTGAAAAATTTTAAACTAACCTCTGGCCATTAGCTGTTAAGTCAATGATAACCAAGCTACAATTCATAGAACCACAGAGGTTAGGTGTAGAGTAAGGGACCACTGAGAAAGGGGAGAGCTCATGAAGAAAGGAAAATAGACTAGAGAGTTATTGTTGGAAGTGCGGGTCTGGGATGGGGGTATCAAGTGGGGTGGGAGGAGATTAATGAGGGAGGGAATACAGGGAGACACAGATAAAATAAATGGACATTTTAGGGATAGAATTGAAACCTATCATAATAGACACTTGCTAAAATGTATACATACATGAAGGTGATCTCAGTAAAATTGCCAAATGATTTGGGAGACAGAGTCCTAACTGGCCATCTCTCATCACCAAATGATCTTGCAGAATCATAATTGAGTCAATCTAATTGAGATGTTGGACAGAGGGGTCCCACAGAAATTCCCCAAACAACCAATGCAGTCACCAAAACTTTAGGTTGCTGTCCACAAACTGATAGCAAGGTTCTATTGCTGAAGACAACACATACACAGACCATTGAACATGGAAAAAATGAGCTGTTGCCTATATAAAGCGAGGTTCTAGCATCTTTGGTACAGAAACATACTCTGCATACTACCAAAATAAAAATATAAACACCAAGCCAGTCACAAAACCAGTGATCTACAATGTTGTCCTCCCTGCAATATATGCTAGTCCAGTGGAGGCACAAAGCTTGTAGGAGTAACCAACTACTAAGTGATTTGACTTTAAGCCCACTCCATGAGATGGAACATACCAAACACTGCATGAGTAAGCAAGAACCTGAGACTAAATAGCCCAGGGACCTAGGGTAAAACCAAATAATATCAGTCTAAAAAAACAAAACAAAAAATGTAGCAATGAAATGACTTCTAAAGGCATTTTGCAATATTCCTAGATAAGGGCCTTGTTCAGTCATAATCAGAAAAGCTTCAACCTGTAGCAGATGGGAACAAATATAGAGACCAATAGCCAGATTTTATGGAGAGTGTGAGAGATCTTGGAACACTCAACACCAATTGGGATGTCTCCCTTTGGGGGTTAGGGATCCCAGGGAAATAGCAGGCCGTGAAGGAGCCAGAGGGTTTCGGCCACATCAAGAAAACAAGGACCTCTAAATCAACATGAGGAAAGCACATATGAACTCAGAGAGACTGAGACAGCTCACACACACACACACACACACACACACACACACACACACACACACATCCATTTTAATGATTTTATGGGATTTATGATTATGTACAAGAGCAGGTCTCTGATTCTTGTGCCTTCTCTTTCACTCTTTTGCTTTTCTTTGTTTTTCTTGTGCAACTCTGATGTGATATTTTGCTTTTATGTTATTATATTTTAGTATCTTTTAGAAGATTATTTGGCTTCTAATAGTGACAGAGTGACAGAAATAGAGTGGATCTGGGTGGGAGCACAGGTGGGGAGCTATTGGGAGGATAGAAAGTAGGAATACTGCAATCAGGATATATCATGTGAGAAAAATTGTTTGGAATAAAAAGGAGAAAGGAAAGCTTTTAAATGGGTTTAACAGAAAAGGACCAAAGCATGGCACAGCCTTGTATAAGTGACTTGCTCCATTAAGGAACTTATGTAAGACGGTGACAAGGTACATGGAAGAAGGTGGCTCCACTTTCCCCAAATAAAGAAGTTGAAGTGACTGCACTGGCTTCATTGAGACTACATGCACAGAGACAAGTAAAAACTAACGCCTAAAAGGCACATCTTCCACTTTCTAGAGACTGTCCCATCATTTATGGAGCTGTCAGTCATCCACCATGCACCACTCAAACACAATCCATCCCCACATCCATGAATCCTCCCAGTCATCATTTCTCTTAAATTCACTCAAAGCATCATGTGACCATCATCGCCCCATTTGTAAGACTTGATTAGCAATAAGTTGGTTCCAAGAATTGAAGCAAATTACCTGTAATGAACTAATTCCTCTGCAAGGAGTTGTCTTCTATTATCAATTTCCTTTTGCTTATCTTCAGATAGATGCCAGTTTATAACCTGGTATGATATTTTCTTCTCTTTAAAATCTAGGAAAACATGGATCGAGTAAAATTTAGATTTATCGTAATATACCACACATTATTATGGGGATAAAAATAATTTTATTTTCTTTCTTTGCAAAAACTTGATTTTTCTTCTTCAGTGGTTTTGTTCTTTTGATCCATTCAATTCTGTAATCTGGTAATATTTATTTGTAGTATAAATCCTAATTGATCATAAAAAAATCCTGGAGCCAGATACTAGGTAGGGTAAGTGCTAAAAGATCAGAGAGACAAAGAAGCAAGCCACAGCCCCTTCTTTCCTTGCCAAGTCCTCAGCCTGAAAGGGCCAAGCTCCTGTCTTCTCCCTCCTTATATTCCTCTCTCCACCCAGCCATATCACTTCTTATCTCCACCTCACTAGCACTGGATTTAAGGCATGTGCCTCCCAAGTACTAGGATCAAAGACATGAGATGCCAAGGGCTACAGTTAAAGGTGTGTGCCACATCTGCCTGCCTATGGTTAACTAGTGGCTAGCCCAACACTCTGATCTCCAGGCAAGCTTTATTTGTTAGAGCACAAAAAAAAATCACCACATTTATTGAGACTTCACAATAACACAATAACATTTATACAGTCTACAGAAATGCAAAATTCTAGCAACAGCTTTCATTTAAAGACACAGCTATTATTTTTCACTTTACATGTGAGAAAGTATAAAGGAAAACAGTCTAAAATTATTCATTAACTTTGTCACTATAGTGAGTTAGAGTTTATAGTTAACTACAAGTAAGTTTGACTGCAGAGTCCCTGCATTTCGTAGAAAAATTAAAATGAACTATGCCAAGTGTTGATATGCCTGTTTGCCTTTTTGTTGCTGTTCATTTCATGTTTGGAGTTTGTTTGTTTGATTGTTCATTTCTTTGATTTCTGACAGGGTTATGTTTAATAGCCCACATTGGCTTTCAACTCACAAACCTGTTTCTTGAGGCAGCCAAACACTTGGAGTGTAAACAGGTGCCAGAACAAAGTGGTGTGTAGCTGGAGAGTTTTGTCTCCAGGTCCCGCCAAGCCCTGGCAGTCATTTTATAAAATAAACACACAGACGCTTATATTACTTATAAACTGTATGGCTGTGGCAGGCTTCTTGTTATCTACTTCTTTTATCTTAAATTAACCCATTTCTACTAATCTATAAGTTGCCACATGGCTCGTGGCTAACTGGTACCTTACATCTTGTTTGTCATGGCGGCGGCTGGCAGGTCTCTCTGCCTCAGCATTTCACTTCCCAGAATTTTCTTTTTTGTTTGGCCCGCCTATACTTTCTGCCTGGCTACTGGCCAATCACCATTTTAGTTATACAGAGCAATATCCACAGCAGTGGTGTTTCCATGTTTGTTTGTGTTTGTTTGATCAAATTCAAGGGTTCCAACTTTAGTTTAAATGCTTATTCAAAAAAAGAAAAAAGAAAAGGAAAGAAGGAAGGAAGGAAGGAAGGAAGGAAGGAAGGAAGGAAGGAAGAAAGAAAGAAAGAAAGAAAGAAAGAAAGAAAGAAAGAAAGAAAGAAAGAAAGAAAGAAAGAAAGAAAGAAAGAAAGAAAGCAGGAAAGAGAAAAAGGCTGCTATGCCTTCACTGGCCACTCTCGCACTTCTCATTTCTCATGTGTTAATTAACAGTCTGCAATTTTGAAGTTTAACTCCTGACAATTTCAAACTATATCTCTCATTTACAGAAAAAAAAAACTCAACCCATCAATTCTTGCTATTAATAAGAATTTTAAATCAAGACAAGTAGAACAAAAACAGAATCCTCACATGAGATTCACTGGAGAGTTTCAATTATTATTCGAAGACAGACTATAGGATTGGGACTTTTTTTTCATTGCTCTTGGATCATGTGTCTCAGCTCAAACTTATTTTAGAATCTGAGATTCAGTCATGATTGTAGATTGCAGCACACACTATGAATGTGTCTCCTCAGTGGAAGGACTCTCACCTTTGTGTCTACAAAGCAATAGTGCTCATAGTAAATAGTTAGGATGGCTACCCTGTATGACATAATATCCAGCTGAACAGATCCAACTGAATGTTTATACCCACACAACACAAATAACAATGACACAGGATCCGGGAAAATGCCCTTTATATCCCTACCAATTCCATATTTATAGCTAAAAAATGCTATTAATGATGTTACATGGAAAAGCACCCACAGCATCATTACAACACAATCAAGGGTTCACTTCAAACTTGATTTTAGTCTTAGACCTCTCAAAATTGTCATTCTCTTTGACAATTCTGGTTAGGTCTCTCTGGAGGAAGTTGTAAATATGAGAAACTTAGAATGACAACCGTCATCACTGAGGGAAGTCAAGGAACAATCAAAAGAAGGAATTGGGTGTAAGTCAAGGGTTATAAAAGAACATACATAATAATTTCAGAGAAAATTACAAAGGATTTTCCTTACATTTTGTATCTCTAAATTAGTAATAATATCAGAGGAATTGCACCAGTAAGAAACATTATTAATGGCATTAAGGCATATCAAAACAAAGATTACAAAGACCCTTGGATACTTTACTCAGGTGACTCTTGTTAACCCCCAGAGTATAAATTGCCTGATGTTCTGAATAAAATTAGATATTGCATGAGACTAGTCTACCTAATTTATTGACTTCATTGTATCAGACCCTACTGCATCTAGAGTGGTAAACAAACCAGCAGTGAATATGTATTGATATGCTTCTGCAAAGTGCATGCATATTTATGACCCCCACAAAAAAAACCCACAAATGTGTTCTTATGACATGGACTATGCTGTACCCTTATATTATGATGCCAGCATTTGTAGTAATATTCTTTCAGGCATCTGTTCTTTATAGATCAAAAAACATTGCAAACTGCATTTTTAAATAGAGATAGGGTGTGATTATATTTTATTTGTATGATAATAAAATTTGCCTGTAGATCAGAGGTCATAGCCAGCCATACACAGAAGTCAGGTGGTGGTAGCACATGCCCTTAATCTGAACACACAGAGACTCTGTCTGCCATCCTGTGGGCTTCAGCTTCTCTATGGCGGGTTCATGGCATGGGGGCTTGATCTGCAGCATGGCTGTGCATTCCTGCCATAGTACACAGAGGTGTCTCCAAGCCACACAATGTGCTGTGTGGTGGATTTAGCCTTTGCTAGTTCAGACCAAAAAAATAAAATTAAAGGTTTCTGGGCTACACACTGCTTTAATGGAGGCATAGACCCACTGCTTCTGATAGTTGGTGGTACACACAGCCCCCAGACCCAGAGCTGGTGATAAATGTACCACCATACCACCACCATGTTGGAAAGCTGAGGTGGGCAGAGCCAGCAGCCAAAGCTGCCATTTCAGTCCTAGTGATGCTGCAGTTTAAAGCAATAGATTTACAATAACTCAGATCTAACATAACTTTAAATGGTTTACAGTGTGTGTAAAAATGTACATGTAGGCTTGGAAGAAGGAAGAATATGAATATAGACAGTTATATAACAAAATAATTTTAAAAAATACACTCTTTAAAGAGACAGTAACAATCGTATAAAAGTAAGCCATGGAAAGATGGATATTACACAAAGAATCTGGGTTATGTTGTCTTTGATATTTTTAACTGCAGAAAGACATTTGATTGTAAAGGCTGCTAAATTAAGGTATCTTGACTTCAAAATTTAGATCTAAGGATATGTTGCTTTGGAAAGGAGGGTCTGTTTTTGTTTCCATGGGAAGCAAGAGAGGATTTGTTCTAGATTAAGATACATCAGGTTTGACCAGTCAAGACCCCCTGAAAGTTCTCCAATGACACCATGGCCCAGGTGATCCAACATCCAGGCAACTGGCTCAGAGAATACAGTGTCACAAACTACTCCAGTCAGGACTTGACCATAATTCTCAATTTTCTCAAGATCCCCATAAGAATACAGCGCCCTTTATCAGCAAGAAGTAGCCTAGAAAACTATGCCCACATTCCTAGAAAATGGATTATGGATATTTGTCTTTGTTTACATTATTAGTTACAAATTGTTATTGGTCATAGTCAATATCTTTCTAAGGTAAAAAGGGGGATATGACATAGACATGATATGATGAAAGGACAGATTATTGAATCTACTTTTAAAGAGCAACTTGTTTAAATATGTTTTACATTGCTATGGATTTTAGTTTATTGATACAAATTTAAAGTTAATTTTGTTATACTGTATGTGTATTTCTACTCTCATTTAAGGTATTATGTTTACATAACTCATTTAAATTGTAATGGATAATTAAGAAATACAGATTAATAATTAGTCTTCTATGATAGTCAAATTTATAGTCATGTTAATATTCTAGGTATACATAGATATAATTCAGTTAGGTAGGTAATCTTCAAACACTTCCAAGACCTACAGAATATGGCATTTAATATGTTTTAAAAACTTAGAATTTCTGGACAATGAGACACGTCTGCTCCTGGCAGCACCTATTTACTTCAGACAGGAAGATGGGCATTGAAGAGACTCTGTATGGAGTTTATCTTCTTCTTGGCAAAAATAGCCATTTGGGAAAGAAACTGTTCTTGCCTGGACTGCTTGACAAAATGCTGTATCAACTGGACATGCAGGACCCAAAGAAAGGTGACCACTGAACTTTGCAAAGCAAGATGGTCCTTCAGGTTCCTGCTTCACAGAAGAAACTGCTAGACATTCTACAGGACTCATGAAAAAGTGACTGAGACACTAAGCCTATAGGCTCAAGATGGATGCCCCAGCATTACAGAGGAACTTTGGATGACTGTACAGGCAGGCAGCTGTCTCTGTCATTCTAGATTTTTGAAAGTTGCTTACAGTGCTCTTCCTGTTTACTTAGGTAATATTATATCCTTCTGAGGTCAATGATGTAGTTGAAAAGTAGATAGTTATAGTTATGGTTTTCCTTAGTTATGATAAAAGATAAATTAGGCCAGGCGGTGGTGGCGCATGCCTTTAATCCCAGCATTTGGGAGGCAGAGTCAGGCAGATCTCTGCGAGTTCAAGGCCAGCCTAGGCTACAGAGTGAGTTCAGGGAAAGGTGCAAAGCTACACAGAGAAACCCTGTCTCAAAAAAAACCAAAAAGAAGAAAAGATAAATTAGATAGGATATTTTAGACTCACAAATATAGGATAGATAAAATATTTTCTTTAATTTTACAAAATACAAATAGACTAGACACTGTAACTGTAATTTTTGCTTGATGTGTGTAATTATACTAGGTTAAAGTTAAAACCTTCCTTTTGTTTAGAAAGAAAAGGGGAAGTGATGGGGAACTGTCTTTTTGTATGCTGTGAAAACATGTTACACTGATTGGTTGATAAATAAAACTGTTTGGCCAATGTTGAGGCAGAATTGGGTTAGGCAGGACATTCTAAGTAGAGAGCAGGAAGGAGAAAGGCAGAACAGAGGAGACACTGCCAGTCCCCAACATGAGAAACAAGATGTAAAGATACCAGTAAGCCATGAACCATGTGGCAAATATAGATTTATAGAAATGGGTTAATTTAAGATGTAAGATCTAGCTAGTGAGAAGTTTGAGCCATGACCATGCAGTTATGTGTGTTCATTTGGGTCTGAGCAGCTGCATGACTGCGAGGACTCGGATGATGGGTGGGCATGAGAAAACAAAGTGCTATGTGAGAGGGAGAAAGTCTTTCATTGGAGATTTCCTAGAAACAGGTCAATCCTAACAATCCAATCCTCCTCAGTTCGGCAGTGATTAAGAAATAGTCAAGTGGAGTGCTATACAGAGGGCACACATGGTCCCTCTCTATGTGATTGTCCTTGATTTAACTGTTGATTTATAGACGGGTTTCAATTGGCTCAAAACAAATAGCAGTATGATTCTGACTCCTGTGAGAATGCTTTCTCTCTCTCTCTCTCTCTCTCTCTCTCTCTCTCTCTCTCTCTCTCTCTCTCTCTCTCTCTCTGTTTCTCTGTCTCTCTGTCTCTGTCTGTCTCTCTGTCTCTGTCTCTGTCTCTCTGTCTCTGTCTCTGTCTCTGTCTCTCTCTCTCTCTCTCTCTCTCTCTCTCTCTGCCTGTGTATATGAGAGAGAGACTGGGTGTGTGTGTGTGTGTGTGTGTGTGTGTGTGTGTGTGTGGATGTCCATCTATCTTTCTGACTGTTGGTCAGCTTGACAATTCTGATATTTAAGGATAAATGTGTGTTTTAAGATGTAGAAGCAACAGTATGAATCAACTTCACCTTACATAGTGAATGAAAGTTTCATACATTTCATTCCTATGGACTAAAGTCAATAAGCTGATAGAGAAAGAAAGGCCTGTGTTTTAATCTGAAACTAAATTCTAAGTTAGGGATATCATCATATCTGCTCTATCTGCTTTTTTAACTAACTACCATGACAAAGAAGAACCAGCCTACTAGAAAGGATGAAGGTTGGCTGGTCAGGCAGAACATGTATACAAACAGATCCTGGCCTGAATATTTGTAGCAAATCACTGAGGATCTCTGCTGTTATTGGACTGGTCCCCCCAAAACAAAAACAACATTTAGCTTGAGATATATACCTAGCGAAAATGAGGTAGACAGGTATTTATATGTGGCTCAGTTGTTGCAGTGTCTGCCTAGTGTATACAAAGTCCTACATTTGTTCTCAAGAACCATACAAAAAATTTATGGCAGACATTTATTATCCTAGAACTCAGAAAGTAGAGGAAGTTTGACCAGAAAATCAAGGTTATCATTTACTACAAAGCAATATTGAAGCCATCCTGGTATACATGAAACCCTTTCTCTAGATGGTAAATAGACAGATAGGTATGTAGGTAGACAGTTAGACATACACACACATACACAGATACATACATACATACATATGCTGTGGAATGTCTGTCTGTATGCTGTGTTGCTCTCAACCCAATATGTGTTGCTCTCGTTGGTTGATAAATAAAGCTGTTTTGGCCAATGGCCAGGCAGAATAAGGTTAAGTGATACAATTGAACTTAAGATGGGGATGAAGAAGAGCAGAGTCACGGCAGATGCCAGTCAGCTGCCAAGGAAGCAGGATGTGTAGAAAATGAGGTAACAAGCCACGAACCACATAGCAAAGCATAGATAAGAAATATGGATTAATTTAAATGTAAGCACTAGCTAGTAATAAGCCCGAGCCTTCGACCAAGGATTTATAATTAATATAAGTCTCTCAATGAATATTCAGGAACTTGCAGGCAGGAGAGAATCATCTGGTTACATAGATTTCTTTACAGTGAGTGCTAAAATGTGATCAAAAGATTGACACATTATGAACAAGGCCTTGGGGAACTGTGAGAGAAGTTCCAGGGAAAAGATGAGAGGGCCTTTTACCTCAAGTGTATTTGTTCCCTGGATTGTTCTTGGACATGATTTCATACTTCCTGCAACAAACACTTAAATTCAATTTATAAGACATGTTATTTTTGTTGCATGTCAGGACAAAGCTATAGAACCCAATCTGGTAAAAGGATATTCCTAGGGCTCTCCTCAGGGTATCCTGAATCTGGATATGGCCTTCTGGTGTGCTTTTGTGCTTTCCCTGATAAAATCTATAGTACATGTTAAAACTGACCTGTCCTGAGTAAATTCTGGGAAAGGGTGGCTCTGCTAATATTTAATATGTGATTACTGGTGTTTATTTCCTTGTTTTTCCTGATCATGTATTTCTGAAACCCAACAACATTCCTTGAATCATTGTTTTGATTGTTACAGTTGTGTATAAAGTACATTGAAACTGAAGTATTATTTTCTGTAACATTATAGATAGTAGTGTAATTCATTCCTTAAGTTCTTCAAGTTCCAGTTCTTGAAGATATATCTGCATAGGTCAACGAAGGTTGACAGTAAGTGTAAGAAAGCTTGTTATAGAAAGGAAAGAACTATAAGGTCAAACCATTAAACCCTCCTTTCTGGCACTATCAAATACCTGCAAATTATGTGAACCTAGATATCTTTATTTCTTCAAGTTGTCTGTCAGTTTTTCAGGTTGAATAACCACAGAATGAAAGTAATTCAGACAAATAATTAATGTTCACATGTTTCAATAGAGAGTTTCAGTTGAAGGTTGGTAAAAATGTTCTAGTAATGCTGTTTCTATATTCACAAATCCACTTAAATTCTACTGGGAAATAAAAAGAAAGCCTAACCCATTATCACATCTGAAATGTCCAATATTTATGGAAGTAGAAAGGACCTCTGAGTTGGGAGTGGTGACTCATACCTATAAATCCAGAAGTTGAGAAGCTAGGATAAGAGCATTCCCCTGAGTTTGAGAACAACCATGGGTATAGGAGTGAGTTCCATGAAAGCCTGGGCCTGTCTGAGAAAAACTAAGAAAAAGAAAAAGAAAGAAGAGAACACAGGAAGGGGGGCAAATAGCATGGCATAGTGGCAGGGAGAGAGAAGAGAAAGAAAATAAAAGACAAAAGAAAATTTAGGTCAACAACACATGCATCTAAGAATTAAAGACAATAAGCCCACAGACATGGAGGATTTCTTTGCAGACATTTAGTGCATAGCTTGTTAAAAGATCAGAGAGTCTATAGCCTTGAGCAATGTGTCAAAGGTTATGAGACTAGACAAAACAGGATAAGCATGAATTGTAGTTATGAAACCAGACTATTAAGGCAAATTAAATGTATAAAAATAGATCCAATAAACAAAGAATTGAAGTTTTCTGGGCTTCTATGCCCTGATCTATCAGCAGAGACTGGTGGGTTTTGGTTTACTTAAGATTCTCTGTTTTCACTAAGTTAAATAAGAACTTCTGATATCATTCTGCAAAGCTTTGTGAGAGCCAGTTATTCTTCAAGAATCCAGGGTTTTCTCAATCACACATCCTAAACTCTGAGCATAAATAAAAAGATTGCTAGAAAATATTTCTTAAATTGTAGGTCTTTTAAAAATAGAAACTGAGCCGGGCGGTGGTGGCGCACGCCTTTAATCCCAGCACTCGGGAGGCAGAGCCAGGCGGATCTCTGTGAGTTCGAGGCCAGCCTGGACTACCAAGTGAGTTCCAGGAAAGGCGCAAAGCTACACAGAGAAACCCTGTCTCGAAAAACCAAAAAAAAAAAAAAAAAAAAAAAAAAAAAAATAGAAACTGATTCATGCAGCACTGAGTGTAGCTATCCTTAGATAATTAAAATCCTAAATATGGCAGAATATGTCGGTTCAACAATACATTTAGACATACTTGACATGAAATTACTGAAAATTATCAATAATGATGTGTAGTGTTGACGGTGAGTGACACACAAGTATTAGGATATTTAATCTCTTTTTAGTGCCATAACAAAATATCTGGTGTTACTTAATTTATAGTGTTAATATATTATGAGATGGCTCAGCAGTTTAAAGTGTATACTACTGTTGCAGACGACCCATGTTCAGTTCCCAAAATCCACATCAGGCAGCTCCCAACTGCCTGCTAACTCCAGGTCAAGGTAATTCAACCACTTATGTTGGCCCTCTTGGGCACTTGTACTCATATGCAAAAATACACACCATAACATGTAAATATACACAATGAAAATAAATATAAACCTAAAAAATTATTTATTTCATAGTTTTAAATATTGGCAATCCTGGATTGTGTGGAGCTATTGTGTGGAGCCTTTGGTGGATGCCTTTTCACTGCATCATAACACAGAAGGTGATGTGTTTAATATATAGTGAGTGTTTGAGCCACATGACAAAAGAGAAGAAAAAGGCCAGAGAAGGGAAGGTTCATTCTTTCATGAACACCTACCCTACCTAGAAAAAAATCTACCTGTGGATGGACAATGTAAATCCTTTCCAAGTGTATACCTTCATAGGCCAATCAGCTTTTACTAGGCCTAATATTTAAGGATTAATAATGTTCAATATCATTGGTTCTGGCCATCACAGTAAGCCTACACCAGGAAGTAAAATACAGAAGTTTATCATATGAGGCCAAGACCACAAAGTCTAATGAGATCTATAAAACTTATGTACACACACATACACACATTCACACACATAAAAAAACATACACACACAAACACACATACCATGATTTATATCTAAATAAGATCAAATACAGAACTTATATCAAGCCATTATTTTTTATTCAAAGTGACTTAATGTAAGAATTGATTTTAAAAGTACCTGGATAGAGAAACTTTTCATTAAGCAGACTGGTCACATTATGGCCATGGTCTTGAAGAATTTGTGACACACGGTTCATCAACATATAGTGGCTTCCACCTAGAAATAAAACATAAGTTCATTTTTGTGAAGACTAATGAAAAGATTTCTGGTTACTATAAATAGCTAACATAAAGAAATCTAAAAGTAAGTGTAAAGACGTAGATAGCCTCATAATGCATAAACAGAAATAAGCTCTTCCATGCCCTCAATTACATTTTAGGTAACATCCAGGACATGAACCCAGAGCTCTGACCAACAGCAATCCTCAACCAAAGATAAGAAGGTCATGCCTGAAAAGACGGCTCAGCAGTTAAAAGCAGTAGAGGACTCCGGTTCAATTCCCAGCACTCACATGGCGACTCACAACGATCTGAAACTTTAGTTCCAGGAGATCTAACACTCTCTTCTGGCCTCCATGGGCATTTCATGCACAGGCTACACTTATATACTATGTGTGCAGGCAAAGTAATCATAAACACAAACATAACAATAAATCTTTTTCAAAAATCTAAAGGTTCCCATCTTGATTAATGAGCTACTCTGCTCAGACATTAGACACTCTTTGTCCTGTGGTTCATGGATATTTCCCACTGTGTCTTCCCATAACTGCATTAATCATTCTGGCTCCTCTTCTGATCCCTGAGCCTCAGGTGCAGAAGTTGCTTCATCCAGTCATTTGGTTCAATAAATTACCACAATAACAGAAAATATACCACACTAAGATGGCTGATATTTTTTCAGTGAAAGAAATTTCATGGGGACAGATGGCTATTGAGCCCTTAAGAAATTTCTCTTCTTAGACCCAAGTTTCTACCATTTTGAATAAAGCCATTAAGGGTCATCCTGAGGTCTCAATAATTCTGGGGTGCTCATGAAGAACATCAGGTGCATGAGAAACTGGGGCAACAAATTCTCCAACAATCCTGGGATCTTCAGGAAAGGTACAAGTATCTATAGAAGGATTTTTATTTGGGCCACCAGCTCAAAAATAATGACACAGAAACTTAATATGAATTCTTAAAACTAGGCATTAGAGCAGACTTATCCCACTTGCTCTTATAATTTAAATTAGGCCATTTATAGTAATCTACATTTTACCTTGTGGCTTTTTATCTTTCTTCCATTCTGTATGTCTGATTTCCCCCCATCTCCTTGCCATCTCTTCTGTTCCTCAATTATGTCCTTCACTTCCTCTCTGTGTCCATAAGTCCTGCCTATACTTTCTACCTAGCTATTGACAATTCAACTCTTTATTAAACCAATCACAGCAACATATCTTCACACAGTGTATAAATATCCCACAAGTATCATCAAACAATAGATTCTCTGTGGCCACAATTTCTTTAGAACATTAGTTTGAGTCCAGAGCTGAAGCAGAGAAAGATAAATTAAGAAAAGAAATGGAATTTGTACAACAAAAGCTGGGAGGTCAAAGTGATTGGGAGATCTCAAAGCACCATGATTGGGGCAGAGCTGGAAAGGTCAGGGAAGTTAAAACTGTATGTTGTGTGAACCACTCTTTTCACTTACATTTGTGTTGTCTGGAATAACACAAGACAGATGAAAGCCCATCACACCTCAAGTTTCCTGCTCTAGTTCTCGTTAGACTGAGAAGGGGTGCCCAGGGAAAGAGCCATTCTAATGAGTGCTCATGAAAAAGCGTTCATCCTGCAGCAAAACTGAGAATTTAAAACTGCACAAACTGAGCCAGTGAGGCCAGAAAAAAGTGAAGTTTCAAGAGTTGGGTCTTTACCTTCATTACATTTAAAATAGCAGCACGAAAGCAGATGGATGAAACAACTTCTGCTCCTGAGGCTCAGGGATCATTCCAGAAGAGGGGACAGAATGATTAAGAGTCAGAAGAACATGGAGTTTGCTGTGAGATTGTGTCTCCTAGGAATATCAGAATCTATACTCATGAAGTCTCACCAGCAAGACATAAGCTAGATAAGAACAACATAAAAATGCTAAAGTTGATGTAGGAAAGCACAGAAGCCGTCAACCCTCCACACACACAGCAAAAACAAACAACAAAAATACAGACACAAGTAAGACAGGCTGAAAATGGCAGAACCAGTCTTACCTAGGGAAGACCACAGTAATTGCTTATCCAATACAAAATGGACATGGTTTTGATACATTAGATCAAACTGTGACCCTCCAAGACTGTTAACAAAGTTAACCTTGAATCAGGGAGCAATGTCTATGACTATATGGCCAGAATTAGCCATGGAGAATTTTTAGGACCCAGGATATGATAGAGAACATGGGAAGAAATAGAAAGCATAGAAAGATATGTAGGCCCTTTCAATCTGGGAAATATGGATGGAGAGGATCAGCTGGCTATTCCATTGTAGCTTTCTTGAATTATCAGGGTCTTACCCCAAGACTCCAGAGTTGTTATTGATAATAGAACAATTCAGATAAATGCTTTCTGTCCTCGCTAAAAACATACATACTAGTGTAGTGTGTAGCTAGCTGTACCAGCTTTGACTGGGAAGTACTACCCCCAGAGAGTCTTCTGGTAACTGTCACACCTACCTATGACCTTACCCTGAGGTGGGGCCAAGATGGGATCCTTTAAGACCCGTGATCTGGATGTGCCTGCTCTCTTGATTCCTGGTGATTCTGGATGCTGGATGGTAAACCAATCAGAGGTCTCCAGAGAATACCACTGGACTGCACTTCACATCTCCCAGATACTGTAACCAATCTCTTTACTTGCTGTACATTACCCCAAAATAAACCTCCCTTTGGACTACATGGAGTTGCCTTAATATATCCCCCCCAATATTCTAGTAACACTATACAGACTGAGCAGGTTATACTTAGTAGTATGTGTGTATATACACATGAATGTATGCGTGAGACAACAAATGATGAAGAAAAAGGGCATGAATTGGAAAGAGAACATGGAGATATTTTGGGGAGAGTGTGGAGGGAAGAAAGAGAAAAAGAAATGATATTATAATTTCAAAAAATAAAATAAATAATTTTAAAAGCAGGTGGAAAATGGAGTCACGATTTTTAACAAGAGTATGCAAGTCCCCACCGTAATGATACTCATTAGAAAATGTAAAGGAATTCATTTTGGGACATAATGTGAGTCTTAGTCCTACAAGAGGCAGCCCAGTCCCTTCACCCTTCTTTTCTTCTAGGAAGAACAGAGCAGAAGGTTCAAGCCCATGTCTATAATAATCTGTGTTTCACTCCAGCACTGAGGTACTCAGGATCCATCTCTGAAAATGATCTAAGGGGAACCCACTGTCCTTTGTGAAAGGTTGAATACAATCATTACTTTATACTAGCACACCTCCAAACTTTTGCATTCTATTATCTTAGACAAACAAAAAGTAAATACCATTTGAGCCATAGAATAACAGAATTTTAAGACCCATCTATCTTCAAAATTGTTGAGAAGGTAAATGAAACAGAGCAGGGCACAACAGAATCATCCTTGGATTCCAAGTCATCTTTTCAGTTTTACCTTGGAAGAAAATATTCCTAATATTCATACCTTAGAAATTTAGGGAAAGTCTCTGAATGTTTGGTCCCTGGCACTGAGGAGATTGTGGGATTCTAGAGCTTAGGAGTACATCTTAACTTTTGTGCCCAGATCTGTGTAATGATTACTTCTACAGCAGCTGAAAGAAAACTTCTGCTTTACATAATTATCACCTGCCAGGCAGAGGTGGCTCACACCTTTAATCCCAGCACTCAGAAGGCAGAGGCAGGTGGATCTCTATGAGTTTGAGGCCAGCCTGGTCTACAGAGGGAGTTCCAGGACAACATAAAGAAGCTCTCTCTCAAAAGAAAAGAAAAAGCACAAAACAAGAAGACCACAAAGGGGGAGAGCAGGAGAGTTTGCTCTGTGTTTAAAGTACTGGATCTTCTTCCAGAGGACCCAGGTTCAATTCCAGGCACTCTCATAGAGGCTCATAGTCACATGTAACTCCAGTTCCAGAAAACCTGATTCCTTCTTAGGAGCCCCACAGTGCCTGGGCACATAAGTAGCAAACAGACAGACATGCAGGTATAATATTCCCACAATAAGCATAAGTAAGAATATATTTTTTATCATCATCTTGCTGAGATAGGATAATGATAGATAATGAAGAGGACCAGATACAGCTAACTTACTATTTGTTGCTCAAATGCTAAAGATAATAAAAAAACAGGGCCAGATTTGGGGGTAAATGCTGAGAGAGCAGAGAGACAATGGAACAAGCCACAGTTCACCTCACCAACTCCATGAATCCTCTGACTGAATGAATGTCTGAGTCCTCAGACAAAAGGTCTCCAGCTGAATAGGGCTTAGTTCCTGTCTCCTCATGCCTTATATACCTTTCTCCACCCAGCCATATTACTTCCTTCCTAGTGCTGGCATTAAAGGCATGTGATTCCCAAGTACTGGGATTAAAAGTGTGTGCCACAACTGCCTGGCTCTGTTTCTCTCCTAGACTGAATCAATCTCATGTAACCCAGGTGGCTTTGAACTCACAGAGATCCAGATGGATCTCTGCCTCCTAAGTGCTAGGATTAAAGGTGTGTGCCACCACTGCCTGGCATCTATGTTTAATCTAGTGGTTTGTTCTATTTTGATCTTCAGATAAATTTTATTAGGGTACACAATATATCATTACAACTATTCATTGTTAAATGCATAATGTAAATAGCTTTGCTATAAAGCAGCATTAGGTGCCAATGATGAAATGTTTATAGATGAGCATTCCCTTATGACTACAACAGCTAAAGGAGGTAGAGTTCTAGGTAGATACACAAATTGTAGGCACAAGAGGGTTAGTGACAAAAATATCTTAATTTGCAAAAACTCCTTAGTAATGCTACAGAGTAAACTCAGACGTCAGAAGTCAGTAAGAGCAGAATCATAGTCCCTTCAGAATGAATACTCTTCATTATAATTACCAAATAAAAAAAATCTAAGTAAGCCAACCAGCTTCATTTGCTTTTGTTTAACTTTTAAAAATATTTAATTTTCAGTCTCCTAGAACCCTTGCCCCAACTCTGCCCCAGTTGCCAGACAGCAGGGAAAATTCCTGTGCAAAGCCACCACCACCACCAAAATCCCCCATTGGACCCTGTAATCTACAAGTTCCACACCTTGCCCCAATATCCATCCACCTGTGACCCCAGTAACTTCCTGAGACATGGAAACCAAACTGCCAGCTCTCGTTGGAACAAGAGCTTTCATTGGAACAAGAGTAACCTACTGAGACAGGGAATCCACCAGCCCTCATTGGACCAAGAATGGCTTTCTGAGACACAGAACCTGCCAGCTCTCATTGGACCAAGAGAGGCTTCCTGAGACACAGAATCTGTCTGCTCTGACTGGATCAAGAGCCCTGATCAGACCAAGAGCAGCCCCATGAGTCACAGAATCAGTTAGCTTGGATTGGGCCAAGAACAACTCCCCGAGACACAGAATCTGCCAGCTACAATTAGACCAAGAGCTAAGATTGGACATAGAGGTGGCCCCTGAGACACAGACATAATAAGCACAGAGTGGACCAATACCAACTCACTCAGACACAGGCAGCTCTTGCACCTATTAGCAGAGGAAATGAACAGACGTCAATGCAAAAATACATACAACAACACAAAGAGCAATATGGCATCACCAGAACCTAGCCCTCCTCCAACAGCAAGACCTGAACATCACAATGTAGAAGAAGCAGAAGAAAGCGACCTTAAAAATAGCTTCATGAAGATGCTAGAGGCATACCAAGGAAAAATGAAAATTTCCCTTGAAGAAATTGAGGAAAAGACAAACAAAAAATGGAAGAAATCAAGGAAAAGATAAACAAAAAATGGAAGAAATAAATAAATCCCTTAAAGAAAGCCAAGAAAACCATGTGAAAGTAATTAAACATGTGAGGGGAAAAGCTTAAGACCTGAAAAGTGAAATAGAAACAATGAAGAAGACACAAACAGAGGGAACGCTGGAAATAAAAAATCTGAGTAAATGAGCAGGAAACACAGATGCAAACATAATCAACAGAATACAAGAGATGGAAGAGAGGATCTCTGGTGTGGAGGATACAATAGAGAAAATAGATTCGTCAGTCAAAGAAAACACCAAAGCTAAAAAAGTTATAACACAAAATGTCCAGAAAATCTGGGACACCGTGAAAAGGTCAAACCTAAGAATAATAGGGATAGAAGAAGGAGAAGAATACCAACTCAAAGGCACAGAAAATTCAACAACATCACAGAAGAAAACTTTCCTAACTTAAAGAAGGAAATACCTATGAAGATACAAGAAGCCTATAGAACACCAAACAGACTAGACTCCCTCAAAAAGTCCCCTTGCTACATAATAATTAAACCATTAAACATACAGAATAAAGAAAGAATATTAAGAGCAGCAAAGGAAAAAGGCTAAGTGACTTATAAAGGCAGACTCATCAGAATAACACCTGACTTCTCAATGGAGACTTTGAAAGCCAAAAGGACTTGGACAGATGTAATGCAGACACTAAGAGACCATGGATGCCAACCTAGACTTATATACCCAGCAAAACTTTCAATCACCTTAGACAGAGTGAACAAGACATTCCAAGACAAAGCCAGATTAAAACAACATCTAACCATATATCCAGTCCTACAGAAAGCACTAGAAGGAAAATTCTAACCTGAGGAAGTCAGATACACCCATGAAACACAGGCAATAGGTAAGTCCACAGCAGTAAATCCCAAAGAAGAGAAATACACACACACTACCATCAAAGAATAAGAGGAACTAACAATCACTGGTCATTAATATCCCTTAATATCAATGGACTTTTCACCTATAAAAAGACACAGGCTGGCCGGGCGGTGGTGGCGCACGCCTTTAATCCCAGCACTCAGGAGGCAGAGCCAGGCGGATTTCTGTGAGTTCGAGGCCAGCCTGGGCTACCAAGTGAGTTCCAGGAGAGGTGCAAAGCTACACAGAGAAACCCTGTCTCAAAAAACCAAAAAAAAAAAAAAAAAAAAAAAAAAAAGACACAGGCTGAAAGAATGGATTCGAAAGCAGGACCCATCTTTCTGCTGCATACAAGAAACACACTTCAACTCCAAAGGAAGACACTACCTCAGAGTAAAAGGCTAGGAAAAGCCTTTCCAATCAAATGGTCTTAAGAAGAAAGCTGGTGTAGCTATCCTAATATCAAACAAAACAGACTTCAAACTAAAATCAATCAAAAGAGATCAAGAAGGACATTACATACCCATCACAGGAAAGATCCACCAAGATGAAGTTTCAATTCTGAATATTTATGCCCCAAATACAAAGGCACCCACATATGTAAAAGAAACATTATTAAAGCTTAAATCACACGTTAAACCCCACACATTAATAGTGGGAGACTTCAACACCCTACTCTCACCACTGGAAAGATCTGCCAGATCGAAACTTAGCAGAGAAATAAGGGACTTAACTGATGTTATGACTCAAATGGACTTAATCGATATCTACAGAAGATTGCACCCTAACAAAAAAGAATATACCTTCTTCTCAGCAGAAGCTTGAAGGTTACTTGTGTTAAAATCTTGACTCTTTGCCAACAACAGTAGGTATCCAATTTAGGATTAAAATAACATAACACATTCATCAACTATGCCTTCCTATTATATCTGTGTCCTTTCCTGCCTTAACCTTTGGGTCACGTCCTATTCAAATATGAGTGCAAATACATTAACAATTTGAAAAAAATGTTTTCCCACAGTCTACATATGGGTTTAATGTGGTCTGTTGCCTTTGGTACTAATATGTATTTTCCCTACCCAACCCTGACTTTTATCACTGATTCATGTATATAAAGCCCTACCCAACTATCATGAGCTGCAGACCAAACAACTGAGCAAGGACATTTGTGGTGTTCACAGTAACATAGCAGTTCCTACAATAAGATGATGCTCTGATGACAAGAAAATTCAGTGACTGGGTGCTTATACAGAAGAAAAAAATCTTTTGAAACCAAAAATGTTTATGGATGTTAGCCAAACCCCTGAAAAATCATGAAATGCTCATTGCTCCCTTTTTGCTGAGGAATAGACTGATCACTTTGACTAATATGCATCCCATCTACTCACAATCTAAAGTCCCAGTAGAGAAGCCTTTTTCATCTTCCTTACAATATACCACTCAGTCTCCTGCTGATGTTTCCACATCAGATGCTATTTCAATCTACTGTTTGCCCCCACTCTTTGGTAGAATCCCTTCTGAGCACCATATTTCACAATGCATCCTTCCTCCCCCAGGTCTGATCTAAGCCTAGCTAGAAAATCTCCTGCATGGTCGGTCCACTGCATGCTGTTTGCATGAGGCATGGTCTCACAAGACACTATATTCCCAGCAAGCACTCACCAATTGTAGATATAGTCAGGATTTTTGCAGCATCCAAAAGAAGAACCTCAAGGAGAAATAAGCTCACTAGAAGCCCAATCTGATGCTCAGCCATCTGTAAAAACAAGTGGAGCACAGGCATAGGATGCACAGCTTGAGAACTGTGTGCCACTAAGTGACCCTGTGAGCCTCTGTCACAAAGCACTAGCTGTGGCCTTGAAATGGGGTAAAAAGGGAGAACTTATTCTGGTCTTCCAAATGTCCTCTTGCTCTTTGCCTTGTCTCTGCTGGTCTCTTTCCATTGGACATTCTGTTTCACCCTCCTTAGCCAGAGTCAACAGAGGAACAGGGGCTGAGTTAATATTTACCTTGTCCTCTAGCCACAATATCCTCTTTACTGCCCCTAAATGACTCTCTAAATTGTGAATCAAGGAACCCTGAGGAATCCTGTCAATGCCAGCATCTTGAAGTGACATGTACCATGAACATGTTACAGGCCTGTTCCCTAACATACAAGACTCTGCCTCCTCTGTCATTTCTCTATTTGTGTCCGATTGCCATATCTGTAACCCATTATGCCAGGTGCCAGTCTTAAAATCTCAACACTGTCAATTGTAAGTTAATGATTCAGGAAGACACCTAAGATTATTGCCCAAGGGCTCTCACTAGTCACAAATTCATGAAAATATGCTAGTGGCCTAAGTGTAGGACTTTACTCCCCAAATAAAATATGTATATTTCTTTACTTCTTACTCCATGGCTTGCTGTTTAGCTGGGACACTGGACCCAGGTGTCATTCTCCCCTTCTCCTATTGCTCCCCATCTTTCTTCCCTGATTTCTCCCCCTATGTCATCTCTTCCTGCCAGCCCTGCCTAGTCTTTCTCCTATTGGCTGTTCAGCTCTTTATTAGCCCAATCCGGTGTTTACACAGGCAAAGTACACAGCTTCACAGAGTTAAAAAATGCAACATAAAAGAATGCAACACATCTTTGCATCATTAAACAAATGTTTCACAATATAAAATAATGTAACACATCTTCAACTAATATTCTACATTTCCCCGTTTTTGTATAAACAAAAATGAAAGGCTTTAACTTTAACATAGTAAAACCATATACAACAAAAACATTTAAAGTAAAAATTACATTTACACTATTCAGTTCATTTATTTGTATTTAACAATTTAGAGAAAATAGTCCATTGTCTATCTTATCTTAGTGATTCTAAAGTTTTATACCAAATTTACTTTTCATTGTAACTAAGGAAAACCATAACTATTTAGTCAAAACAATTAAAATTGAACCTGCAGTTCTTGGTGAACATTATAAAACAGAATGGAAGTATTACACAATCTTCCCCAGGGCAAGCTCGGGACTGCTTCCAATTCTGCCACTTATCAA
Organism: Peromyscus californicus insignis; assembly: GCF_007827085.1. Lineage (NCBI taxonomy): Eukaryota > Metazoa > Chordata > Mammalia > Rodentia > Cricetidae > Peromyscus > Peromyscus californicus. The sequence continues at coordinate 28,756,029 of NW_026294480.1, forward strand.
TCAACCCAAGAGGAAGGAGCACACTGCCTATGCAGTCATCCTCACATTCTATTCGAACACTAAACAGCTTTAGCGACGTTTCCCAGTATAGCCTCAAAGCAGGAAGAGAATCTGCTTCATTAGCTTCAAAGCATGTAGGAGAACACAGCTTTGAATTCTGCTTTGCAACATGGTGTCTTGTGTCTACAAGTCTTTACCTGTGTCTGTGTTTAGGCATTGCATTCGTATATGATCATGCTCCTTTCACAGTCTTATAACAGAAGAGACAAAAAAGGAGAAATAATGTGAGAAAGGGGACTGCACTGTTCTTTACAACAAATTACCAGTCAATCTATTGCTCTCATACTTCTCAAATGTATTAATATGATGGTTAATTTCATTGTTAATTTCATTAGATTAAAGGATACTCAGATAGCTGGGAAAGATTTATTTCTGGCCATGTGTAAGATTGCTTCCAGATGGCAGTAGCTTTTGAATCAGGGAAAAGAGTAAGGAAATTCCATCTTCACCCAAAGGATCTGAGCACTGTCACATCTGCTGAGGCCTAGAAATAAAAAAATAAAACATAAACGTAGAGTCTCTCTTCCTCCCTCCTTGAAGCTGAGACACCCATCTTCACCTTACCTCCAACATCAGACCTGGGGACTGTGGAATTGGTTAGGTACATAAAGCACCTGTGGACCTGAGTACAGATACCCAGTACCCATATAAAGAGATAGGCAACTATCATCCCAGATCCAGGAGGTAAAGATAGGTACATCCTGGGCTTGCTGGCCTGACAGTCTAGATTACTTGACAAGCTCCAGGTCCAGTAAAAGACCCTATCTCAAAAGTAGGGTGAGCAGCATACAGGAAGGCACCTAATAATACCTAGTGTCAACCTCTGCCTTCCACATACATGTTTACATATGAATGTATGAAGTGTCACACTCATATCTCCACACAAACACACATATTTCACACACATAGACCTCTCCCCATCTCCCTCTTTCTCTCTCTGTCTCTCTCTGTCTCTCTGTCTCTCTCTCTCTTTCTCTGTGTGTGTGTGTCTCTCTCTCACACACACACACAAACACACACACACACATGCATGCACGCACACACGCACGCACGCACGCACACCTTGACAAACATGCATAGTGTGTGAAAGTACATGTCACATTTCCAGAGGAGAAAGGAGTTCATCAATATCACTAGCAAAGCTTCTTGTAGCAGATTGGGATAGGGACAAAAGAAACATTCAGAAGTTGCTAAGAATGATATATTTGAACAAATTAGGATGAGTGTGTATATAAAAGTGAGAAAAGGCATTTGGCCTGGACCATTATTAGTAGGAATTAATAGTAATTTAGCAGTACTCACTTGTTGAAACCAATTCTGTGATATTGTGTGTGTGTGTGTGTGTGTGTGTGTGTGTATACAGTTATACATATAGTTATAGCTATAGTTATTTATATATAATACCCTATATCCCTTTGATCCTATATTTCATGTTCTCCTTTGTGGTTTAAATGCTGGGTTCTGTTACTTCTGTCTTCACTGAGATTCTCAATATGCATGTTAAAGATGCTTACCAGTAACTCATATACTCTGTTTAGTAGGTTAATGCCCCTGAATACTGAACAAGGTTTATAGGAAAGAAATGATAAAACAATTCCCTCTCCTTTCTTTCTTTCTTTCTTTCTTTCTTTCTTTCTTTCTTTCTTTCTTTCTTTCTTTCTTCCTTTCTTTCTTTCTTTCTTTTCTCTCTCTCTCTCTCTCTCTCTCTCTCTCTCTCTCTCTCTCTCTCTCTCTCTCACAAACACAAAAGCAAACAAACAAACGAACATGTACACACCTATCCTCCACTAGTTGATCTTTTCTGTAGAAATATTCAGAAATGGGAGAAGGTGATCTGGGCAGTATAGACAGACTTGGGTTCTCAGATCTCTTAGATTAGTGGGAAGAGCCCAAGACAATAAGCCTACAAACCTAGGCCTTAGTCTTACCTCTCCAAACCCATCCTTGGTGAATATGAGTTTGAGCTCAAAGGCTCCATTATCTACTACCTATGGTAATAGAGATGTAGACTAGACAGTAGACAAGAGAGAAGAGAACACATGGCACGAGGATCTGCTCAGCACTTGGTGAGGGGCTTCATACTGCGTCATGAGAGCATCACATGCCATTACAGAACAAGCACATCAGCCCCAAGCCCTCTTCTCTTTTGGTAAAACTGTACTGTAACCATCAGGGAGGGCATCCCATGCCAAGCAGAACAAGCATGTCAGCCCCAGGTGTAGCTGGAGTTTTCCTGCCTGGCCCACAGTCAGGGCAAATCTCTCTCACCCACCAGTCCCAAGCCACTCAAACCCGATCAAGTAAACACAGAGACTTATATTGGTTTCAAACTGTATGGCCGTGGCAGGCTTCTTGCTAACTGTTCTTACAGCTTAAATTAATCCATTTCTATTAATCTATACCTTGCCACGTGGCTTGTGGCTTACCGGTACTTTACATCTTCCTTATCCTGATGGCGGCTGGCAGTGTCTCCCCCACCCAGCTTCCTGTTCTCTCAATTTTCCTCTCTGTTAGTCCCGCCTATACTTCCTGCCTGACCACTGCCAATCAGTGATTTATTCATTGACCAATCAGCAACACATTTGACATACAGACCATCCCACAGCACCCAGGCCCCCTTCTCTTTTGGTAAAGCCACACTGTAGCCATCCTGGAGGCCCCACCCTGTGGACTTCTTTTAACTTTGATTATATCACAAACCTCCTGCTGGAAAGTGCCCTTGACATATAAATTTTGGAATTGAGTTTCTAACACATGAATTTGGGAGGACACGTTAAAACCACAGCAGGAAAGTAAGTATGGACTGGTAAAATGACTTTCCTATAAGTCTTGACAAACAACAGACATTGGACATTTGAGTCCCAGCAGGATTCTTTCTCCCCTACCATATGTAACAATAGGTAAGAAATTCAAAGTGTAGTTTTCTGCCACTTCCTCATGCAAAATCATAGTAGACTTTGGGAAGACCAGACACTGGAATCCAGACTTCGGTCACTTTTCCCTCTGACACCAATGCTACCAGAGCTGATGTAGGCAGATACTTCTGGATATGACTTGATAAAGTCGGGGGGGGGGGGGGGGGGGGGGGGGGAATTACAGTCAAGCACGAGACTTGAGATGCTCACATTAGCCATCATTCAGTCAATTAATTTGTCAACAAACAGCCAACATTAACTGTGTCCTCTTTTCAATGTACCATGTTAGGACAGAAGCTAGGAGTAGAGGGGTAACTCGGAGAATCAAGCTCTAGGATGGCATACAATCTTAATTTGAACTCTGAAGACTCACATTAAATCATAAGAGGAAAAATAAATTTTGTAAGACTTTGGGGTTTGAGAGGAAGGTAGGAGAGAGTCGTATTTCCAATAAAGAAGGGCAAGACATACTCAGAGCTCTGAGATTTGAATAACAAATCCCACTGCAGACTCCAAATATGATGTCATGATTTCACTGACATCACAACTCTTGTTAAGTGTGTCTGACTCTTTGGTCACAACAGTATAAAGTGTCAGGTTTAAATCTGTTTAGAAGGCACTTCTTCTCAATGCATGTAACCACAGCACCACCATGTGTTGGCTCATCATATGTACAGTTCCCTTGTCAGAGGCACAGTTCAGTCCATTCATTCAACAAACCTCTGCCCAGTTTGCTAGGTTTGGGGGAACAGGGGCCACAAACAGCCTTCAGAGCCCGGAATCTCCCTCTAATCCTTCTACTGAGCTACAGTTCATCCCAACAGCAATGCTATGTATATCGCTTCTCTTTGTAGCTTTTTACTTAACGGCATTGAAGTTCATTCTGTATCATTTATACATCTCTGGCTTATCCGGTTTGACATATAGTAGTTACTCCAATAAGTGGATAGACTGTAGTTTCTTTTCATTACTTATTTAAATTTATTACACATAAGGAAATAAACCTATCATATAAGTCATATCAAAAATGATTTCTCCAAACTCTTCAATTTTCTGTGAACTTTATTTTGTATTATACCAAGAAAAATTAATTAATGGCATTCATATGGTGTCATTATCAGATACATTGGTAGATATTACATGCTGGCAGTGGCTGTTGCTGCCTAACAGGAAGAGTAGAATGGAGCAGGACAGGCATTCTAAACTCTAAAGAGAGAATATAAGATAAGAAAAATAGAAGAGTAAGTAGAATTTATCAAATATTTGGGGTTTTTAACTCAAATGATATGAGAAATTAGAGTCAGAAACTAGAAGTCACAGAGAGGATGAAACAGTTATAACACTGTCAATGGCAGAAAAGAGTGAAGAGAAGAAATGGCTGGGAAAGGAAGGATTGTACAGGAGCAAGGGGATCCAGGTAGTGGAGTCACCAGTCAGTCAATGTACTGTATGAGTGTTAGGAAAGAGGCAGAAAACAGTGAGGACAACTGGAGGTTCCCCAGCAGGAAGAGGGAAAGAGGAGAACCCTGGGAGTTCCTTGTGTTAGGGAAGGGGCAGTCCTGTAAAGAGCCAGAGTTCCCAGCATCCTCCCCCAGGTCAACCCTAACATTATGCCTTCTTTTCCTTCCTGGCCACACCCAGGGACCTGAGCAACAAGCCCAGCATTGTCTTCAGCAGCCACCAGGTGCCCAGAGTGAGCCCTAACAGGAACAATAGGACATCCAGCAGGTTCTGCACATGCCATGGCTGTTGAAAGCCATGGGGCTTGAGATGAGCTCCTCCCCCTGTTTGCAGGATGTGGTCAATCCAGCCCACCAGACGCTGGGAAGGTGTCAGGGGGTGGGAGCGCCTGATGGCCCTGGCGGCCATTGCTGCAGACTTGTACCTATGGGCAGACACAGAGAGCGTGTGTTACCAATGTGGTAAATTAGTACTAGAGAACATATAACAGGCATACAAAACATACACACACACACACACACACACACACACACACACACACACACACACACACACATTTTGTTTCTAATACATTCCCATAGGTCAGCTTTAACAAAATTGTTGGCATACATTTTTGTTGACACTGTCTACCTGAGTCCCAACTAAAAGTTCAATTAAAAAAAAGTTCAGTGAAAAGCTAAAAAGCAAAACCTAATACAAGAAGGATCAAAATTAACCCTTGAAGAGAAATTTTTAATGTCTGTAAGGATTTCACCTATTGTGCTGAAGGTGTGCTCACATTAAATATATATGACATGATGTATATCTGATTAAGTGATTGGGACATTGAAACCTGAGTATTTAGTCCTGTTTGATTGTGCAATCGCTGTTCTGGTCGGGCAAGGAATATGTGGGTCACCTCTTTTTGTCTCGGTTACTATTGTATTTGTGCTAGATTCGTGAAAAGTTCCATTATAACAGGCCTGTCCTAACCCCCAGGAACAGGGTAGAAACTGATACCACTGCTTCCTCATGGTGCATGCTTTGTATGTGCTAGTGTGGGACATACAATATTGGTGCACGTGATGTAGATATTGAAAATATTTCAGTGTCAAAGAGAAAGTAGTGTGTGATGAGTGAGCTCAAGGACAGAAAAAATAATAGTCAAAAACATGTTCTCCTAAGAGGACAACACTGGAAAGTTAGTTCTGTGAGTTAAAGACAAAGACCCTGAGGAGGGAAGGTCAGCCCATTAAGGACATGCAATGGTCTTTGTCATCATTTGAGTAGAATGGCTCCCATAGTCATTGAATGTTTGCTTATCAGTTGGTGGACTGTTAAGGAAGGATTAAGAACTGTGACTTAATTGGAGGAGGTTTCTCACTGGCAGGGTTCAAAAAGCCCTCGCCAGGCCCAGTCTTGATCTTTCTGCCTCCTGCCTGCAGATCAAGTTATAAGCTCTGAGCTATTGCTCCAGTGCCATGCTGCAGACACAGTCACCAACAAGATGATCATGGACTAACCCTCTGAAACTGTAAGCAAGACCCAAATAAATGCTTTATCTTACATGTAGCCTTGGTCAGGGTACCTTTTTACAGCAATACAATAGTAAATAAGACCATCAACCTCTGATTCAATAGGAATTCTTTAGGTATTTGATGATTCAGGAAGATTAGCCACGTAAAGAACATGCCAATGATCTCTCCTGCTTCAACTGAAATTCTATTGTAAGTACCCATAATATAAAAGATCATAAAGATAATGTGTGTATAAGAAATCATCACACCACATCAGGTAGAAGCATATTCTCAGCTCCTCACCCAAAATTAGGATTAATAGCAAAGGAAAAGCAGGACTTTCACTAATCACACATGTATTATAACACATCCCACAAAATTCTGTTTCACTGATAAAGAGACTACACAGACCAATTAATACTAAGCCTATATTCAGCCTAAGAGACCACAACCCCAGAGAGCTGCATACCTCTTGTCTTCTATGACTTCTTTCAGCGTATGTGCAAATGTCTCTGCCTTGAGTGTCTCTAGCTGAACAGAAACACCAATTTTCTTTGCTTCTACTACAACCATGTTTTCAGCCTGGTCTCCCAGAAAGGGAATCCCCACCATGGGTACTCCATGCTGGATGGCCTCCATTATGCTATTCATTCCCCCATGGGTGACAAAAAGACGAATTCTAGCATGAGCTGTTGCAAAAGAGAAAGATCATCCAATACGTCACTATCAAAGCTGCAGATTCCAGGGAAAGCAGCAGATCCAGGAAATGCCAATGTGCTGGGGAGAATGGATTTACTGATGTTGCTTTAGAGATTTGCAATGTTCCAGCATGTGATACCCAGCCTTCTCTCTGCAGAGAGATGCCTTACTTCAGTCAAAATCTATCTAGGGCCTAGAAGCCAGGGACAGCTACAAGAAAAGTGACAAGCGAGGCAAGTTTCCGTGTCCTTCTACTCATCCTCATCTTCTCCACTGATGCTTTCTTCTTCACTTGTCTAACCTTGGCCTTCTCTCGCTTTTCATGTCTGATCTCACATGAAGTCTATATTATGGGTGTTATCTGCTCTGTTTTGAGAAGCTTACAGAAGTGGGTGGTAGGCCAGAAACTTCTGCATTTACAGGTCTTGACAGTTGCTCCATATTGAAAGCTACCAAAAATTTCTTATGATCATAAAGAAATCATCCCAAACTATACCTCACTCAAAATCTATCCATTTTCCCTGGAAAGCAGGTCTTTTTCCTATTGTGTAGCCTGTGATTTTACTGAACAGAGATCTATGTGAAAAATTTCCCAGCTTCTTTTGAGTCACAGTCTTAGGTGCAAATCTCTGATTCTGCCATTGAGTGTAGAAAAGTTAGGTATCCATAAAGTCACATAGAAATGAAAATTTTGAGGGGAGGTAGCTTTAGGGAATTCTCTGTTGCTCAAAAAATCAGTGTCTCCATATCATACTGTGAGCTTATGTGGGTTGGTACTCAAATATCTCCCTATGTCCTAAACCACACAACCTCCATGTTGAGTCTGAGTGCTCAGCCCTTTTCTGACAACCAAGATGTGCCTGCATGCTTACATTCATATATGTGTGTGTTTAAAAATACCAAAGATGTTTTACATCACTGTGAGAATAGCGGCAACAAATGGTGGCAACTGCCCAAGGAGTAGTTATAGATCACGTATTGGTCAAGATTGTGTTGGAGTGATCAATGGTAAAATACTCTTAAGTCAAGGCTACATATCTATTTAGGGAACTGAGATCTGTCTGAGTTGAAAAGGATGAGGAAGTTGTTGCTATGGCCAGTCTAGAGCACAGACTGATTCTACCAAGAACCTTAGCTGCTTCTACCTGCCTGCTGGACATATATCTTCACCTATCAGCAGCCTTTTCTTCTGCAAGTCCAAGCACTCAGACATCAGTTATCTATTAAGTCCCAAAGCACATTAATGGAAATAAAGTGACAGGTCTAGGAGGTGCTTACCCAGAAGGCCAGTCTGGGGAAGCCAATCCATGATTTTGACATTTGGAGCCACACTGACATCTTTAGGCCAATGAGTGTCCTTACATGCCCACACCACCCCTTGAGGGAGGTGAGCAAAGGCACTGTTCATCTCCTTAATTAGTTCCTTGGTCTGATGCTGGGTTGCTATGGAGCCCAGTGCCACAAGGACAAAACCTGAGTCTCCAAACTTAATGATAAAGTCTTCCAAATCCTAGAAGAAACATAAAGAAATTTGCAAAAAGTGGTTTGTTAAACCCAAGGCAGCTATAACATGAAACAAGACCAGTTGTTAAATAAACCCATGTTTTGGTTGCTTGTGTTCTATATGATAAAACTCCTTTCATAATTCCTATACAGCTGTGTCTGGGGGTAGTTACTGCATTGAATAGCAGCCATCTCTTCACCTGTGTGGGGTTGATATATTGTGCACCCCAATAAACTTATCTGAGGGTCAGAGAACAGAACAGACACTATATTAATTATAGGTTTAGGCAGTGGTAGCACATGTCTTTAATCCTAGCATTCCAGAGTCAGAGATCCACCTAAATCTCTGTGAGTTCAAAGCCACACTGGAAACAGCCAGGCATGGTGACATATGCATTTAATCCCAGGAATCAGAAAGTTATATAAGGTGTGAGGACAAGGAACTAGAGCCTTTTTAAGCTTTTAGCTTTTAGCAGCAGTTCAGCTGAGATCCGTTCAGATGAGGACTCAGAAGCTTTCAGTCTGAGGAAATAAGATGATCTGGGAAACTGGCAAGGTGAGCTTGGATGACTTGTTCTGTTTCTCTGATCATTCAGCATTCACCACAATACCTGGCTCCAGGTTTGTCTTTATTAATAATACCTTTTAAAGATTTGTACTACACCTTTGGGCTCTTATGGATTGCTCTTCCAAGAAAATACATGCACCAGATTTTTCTACTGGCACTCCTTTAATCCCAGCACTCAGGAGGCAGAGGCAGTCGAATCTCTGTGAGTTCGAGGCTAGCCTGGTCTACAAAGTGAGTTCCAGGATAGGTGCAAAACTACACAGAGAACCCTGTCTCAGAAAAAAAAAATGTAAGCTCCAGAATAATCTAGTTGCTAAGGGCATTCTTTTGGTTTAGTAACCTTTGGCCCTTCCTAACTATTTTTGGCATCATTTGTATTATTTTATACTCATGCTAGGAATTCAGTATACAAAATTTCTTCACTTGCTGTGTGGTATAATGCCTTCACCTCTGGTGTTGTTTTCTAGCTTTGGTTACATAGTAATGATAGATTCAAAGAAGGGGTTGAGAAGTATTCTTTCCTGTGGAAGTGCCACAAATAATCATACAGGAACTGACATTCATTCTTAAGTGTTTCACTTAATTCACCAGTTAATCCATGTTATGTCAGACTTCCTTAATGAAAGACTTTGTTATTGATCAGTCTAATTTAACCCCATAACTTTAAGATTTTCTATTTTTCTCTTGAGTCAGTTATGTTAACAGACATGCATAGGAATATGTCCACTCATGTAGATCACCTAATTTGATGATATATCATGTTTGTATAATTCCCTTATAATCTTTATTGTTTTAAGTAAGAGTGGATAGTTTTTTACTTTAGAACTTAATTATTTTCTTATTCTTTCTTATTTATATTCTTAATGATTCTATCGCTTTTTCAGCATAATACTCTTTTGATTTTATTGATTCTAAATTTGTCTATTCGTTATTTCAATCATCTACACTCTGATTCTTTTATGCCCCTTCTTTCTGCTAGCGTCCTGTTTAGTCATGTCTTCATTATCTCTGCCTTATATTGAAGGGTTAGATTATCAATTGCAAATACCTTGGCTGTACTAATAGATATAATAGTAGCTATGAATTATATTTGATGTCTTGTTTTTATTGCACTCCATCATTCCATTGTGTTTTGTCTCCTTCCCCTTGGTATGTAATATTTTCAAATGTTCCTCTTGATTTTTCCCTTTGAATTTACAGTATGTTGTTTTCTACTCACCCCACTGTGGTAAGAGATATTTACATTAATCTGAGAATTTGCAAATCTCAGGGTTGTGTTGGGGGGTGGCATGGGCTAACACATGAACCAAGGAATTTGTTTTGTGCATTAGAGAAGAATATGTGCTCTGCTGTTGTTGGAATGAACACTCGAAACTGGACAGATGGTTCAGCAGATTTCCTTCCAGAGGACCACAGTTCAGTTCCCACAGAGCAATCACAACTCCCTGTAATTCTAGCTCTAGGGGATTCAGTGCCCTCTTCTGGCCTCTTCTGGGCACTTGCATGAACATGATGCACACACACATACATGCAGGGCAAGCCGTCAGGCATATAAAATCACTTGCAAATACATTTTAAGCATGCTCTATGTATTTCTAATAATTCTATTTAGCCTATGGTATTATTCAAGGTGATAATTTGTATGAATAGTCTTCTAATTCTAAAACTGTAGAATTGAAGTCTTAAGTTATTATTTATTTCTTCTTTAAATTTCTTACATTGTTCTTCTTATACTTTATTTCATATTTTGTGCATAGATGACATATCTCTCTTTAAGTTAACTATTTCATATATTTTAAGTAATATTTTATAGTTGCAATGTTTGATAAACACAAAGTTTCAAATATATATATATAGTCTTTAAACTTCTTTGAGAGTTTTGATATAAAGTCTGATTTTCCTTATGTTGGCAACCACCACAGTCTATTTGCTTCTCACTTAATTCTTACAAAACATGTATTGGAATACCCCATAGTAGATTCCAGACTCTTGTGTCATATATTATTTTGAAACATTTCCTCCCACTTTTTAACAATCCTTTCATCTCTCTGTGTGCCAATATCTGACCATTCTGTCTAGAAGGTGAGGGCTCTGTCAATATACATCTAGATTTATAAATGTAAAATATCTTTTACTACTTAAAGATTCAGCCAGGGAACTGCATATCTGTATACTGTGTCCCTACTCTACTGACGTAAGTATTCAGTATATATATTTGTTACTCACTAATCACTCCCCCAAAAACTTATTTGCACCATCTGCAAGGAAGGGTAGGTGCCGTAGTACCCAACAGAGCCAGAACAAATCCATACCCTCTCTGCTTTGAGCTGAAAGCAAGAGAAACATCCCCTTCATCAACTCAGTATCTTGGCCACCACTATATATGTCCAAAGGGGATAATTCCTCCCATCATGGGTGAGGGAGCACCACAGTGACAGGGAACCAGAAGTCTAACATCCTTAGCTCTCTGCACTTTATAATTTTCAGTGGTAGTGATTCTGAGCCTCATTGAACATGTACACTACATGGCAGCTCGGATGGTTTGTAGTAGCTGGATGGAGTATCAATGGCTCAACAGGCTGGGCACACAGAATAACAGAAGCCGTTCTTCTTCTCCCTCATGCTAAGTCCTGTCTAGGAACATGCCTTCTGAAAGTATTATCTGTTTCATTATGAAGAACCCACCTCCTTAACACATACTAAGTGTCTTGACATTCACTGTATTTATTATACAGATAGCTCAAAATTCAATTGGAAATATTAATACTAACTAAAGGAGTTATTCCACCACAGCCAGGAATAGAGAGAGACAAAACAAACTCACATTTTGAACTATCTAACCAGGTCTTCAAACTTAGCATGGGGTATTCTAGCACTATACTTTCACTAACCCTAAAGATATAGGCTCCAGGTGCTTCTTTTGTCTTAGAGTACTTCCTTTCCATACATCTCTGGTAAGTGACAATTTCCTCCTGTGGTGGTTTGAAATAAAACAGCTCCCAAGGGGAATGGCACCACTCGGAGGTATGGCCTGTTTGGAGTAGGTGCGGCCTTGTTGGAGGAAATGTGTCATTGTGAAGTAGACTTTGAGGTCTGCTATGCTCAGCTATGCCTGGTGTCACAGTTCACTTCCTGCTGCCTGTGGATCTAGATATACAACTCTGAGCTCCTTCTCCAGCATTATGTCTTTCTATATGGCACCATGTTTCCCACCATGATAATAATGGACTAAGTTTCTGAAACATGAAGCCACCCAAATCAAATGTTTTCCTTTATTAAAGTTTCTGTGGTTCTGATGTCTCTTCACAGCAATAGACACCCTAACTAAGACCCCATCTAAGCACTGCAGGCCTCTGAATAAAAGATAAACTGAGGACCAAGGTTTCACTCACTTGAGGTATTGGTCTAACAGGTTTGTCTGTTAAACCTCCCACATAGACCATGTTGGGAAACATGGGATGAGCAAAATCAAAGGCAAAGTCAGAATTGACAAACCACAACTCTGCTTTCCATGGAAGGTCAGACAAAACTGGACGAGAGCCTTCTGCAAAATGCTCCTGGATAGTGCCGTCATAATGAGAAAATATTTCTCTTTGCTTCATGGTTGAATCAAGGAACATCAGAAAGTTCTTCACTTTGACCCAGAAGTTCATTTGGTCAGTTAAACTGGAACCAAATCCTTGAACATAAGACAAGGGCCTTGGTAGCCCGTAGTCTATAATGGCAAACACCATGGGAAGAAAGGCCACAAATTGTTTCCCAAGTTTCTCAGCAATCAGAAAAACACAGGGATCTGATGCATCCAAAAAAAGTAGGTCAAAATTCTTATTTCTTAAGGAATCCAGGATGTCCTTTCTGCTTAGTAAGTGACTGCATAAATTCCCTAAGAGTTCATAGACCTTTACACGGGTATGAGAGTTGAACCTGTAAAAAAATAACAAATATTTTGGGGAGCTTTTTCATACTTGGACACATTTTCAGACATATTTGGAATAATGTTGTACTCAGTGAAAGTATTGCACAACTAGATGAACAAAAGCCTATAATTCAACACTCTAGCAATGGAGACGGGTGGATCAAGAGTTCAAGGCTAGTCTTAGCTTTATGATTTTGAGGCTAGTAGGCTGGACTAAATAAAACACTTACTCACTTAGGAAAAAATGATTTTTAATATATTTTATGGAAAGAGGCTCTGTAGCCTGAATCTTTTTCTTACCTTTGTTTAAAGCAATACAAATCATTATATTATAGTGTTACTTAATATGTAAAGTATATTAAGTTAGTTAGATTTCTTCTGTCTTGGAAGCCATCACTGATTACAGTAGATCTCAGAGCATCAATCTGAATGAGCAGGTGTATAATGCTGTTAATTTCACATTATATAATGAGTTTTTGAGTAATAGTATTGCTCCTCTGCCAATCTGTGTAAGTGGCATGATTATACATTCTATAATCATCAATGATAAAGTCATTTCTTTTAATCATGTGTATCTTGGCTTGAATGTTGTACCCCACAAAAGGAACTTTCCAATGATAATATTAGAACAAAGCTGAACATGTTTCAACTTTCTGCCTGGAAACTAAGCAATTTGATAAACAAAATAAACTGCTATGCGGTGGTGGCCCACACCTTTAAGCCCAGCACTCGGAGGCAGAGGCAGGCAGATTTCTGTGAGTTTAAGGCCAGCCTGGTCTACAGAGTGAATTCCAGGACAGGCTCCAAAGCTACAGAGAATCCCTGTCTCAAAAAACCAAAAATAAATAAATAAATAAATAGATAGATAGATAAAATTTTTTTAAAAACCAAACAACCAAATATACGTGTGTGTGTGTGTGTGTGTGTGTGTGTGTGTGTGTGTGTATCCTACTGATTTTTCTCTTACATGTGAAATCTAAACTTAAATGTGTGTGTGTGTGTGCTTTCTTTGTTAGATGATGAAATTAGAAAAGAGGCCATGAGAACACATAAAAATAAAAAGCCATCAAAAGAGATGCATGTGTCATGGAATAGTGCTGTGGAGGAAGGAGGCAACCTAGAACAAAAGATACTGACATTAATGATTTCTAAAAAGTACATAGCAAAGCCTATTACTTTATATACTAACTTAACTTTCCAATGGGAAGAAAGTGTGATTGGAAGCTTATTGTTAGAATTTACAACTCTACTGCTCAAACTGTCACTGAAGACTGTCCTCAACTTTAGTCATCCTACTGATGACTCTTCCCCACAGCACTTTTCCAGGGACTCTTCCACATCAATGCTTAGCAGATAAACAACCTGGTAAGATGCACAAGTGCACCATGTTATCCTACATCAAAAGATCCACAAGATGAGAGCCCAGAGGCACGCTTATCTTCACTCACTTTTTGACCCAACTTCAAGTCACAACAGCTGTGGTTTGTCTTCAAGCATTTGTATGTCAGAATGTTGATGCTCAATAGTGACGTGTGGAGGTAGTGGGCCCTCTAAGTGGACACCTTAGTAGAAGACCATTAGAAGGCCTTACCCTATATATTTCCAAAATAACCCTTGTTAGATTCTGAGTTAACCCTCTGATAGGTCTAAACCTGTTCTTTTTCTTCTCTTGAATCATTCTTTAGCCATTATGATGCCGTTTATCATGATGCTTTCAATCAACCTGACTGATGTTTTTACCATGAGCTAGAACTTCCATAACTGTGAACTGATAAGCTTCTTCTCATTATAAACTCACCCAAATTCAGTTGTTACATTAAAATAATGGAATGAGGATGAATACATGGCATAATTATCTAAATCTATCATCTAATTTCCATTTTTTTAAATATTTTATATAATAATTCTAAATAAATCCAGTAGAATAGTATTCCCTTTAATGTACATCAATTATAAAAATTCTCAAGAAGTTCCTATTCTCATCAACTTGATTGTTTTTTATCTGTAATTTGAACCACACCTCAAGAGTTCAAGCTTAGAAAGAGGACATAATACATATGTCAAAAATGTGTATACATAGTAACTACATTTGACTAAGGTGCAATTTGACCTTTTCTATCAAATATATGACAAAAGATACGTGGTCTTTAAGATTCTGTGAGTAAGAAATTTTTCCAAAAAATTCTTAGTGCTGTGAGCACAACCTTAACTGTTAAGTAGAATTTTCCAGGACAGAGATGAGAGTGAGACCAGTGGAATTACCTTAGAGACACATCTGTACTTGTCAATCATGTGGAATGTAGCACAAATCTTAAAAGTTCTTATTAATGAAAACAAACCCAGAGCCAGATATTGGGGTGAACGCTCAATGATCAGAGAAACAGAACAAGCCACAGCTACCTCACCTTGCCAATTCCTCAGCTGATCCTTTTTCCTCAGACTGGAAGCCTTCATCAAAAATCAATATCAGCTGAACTGCTGCTCAAAAGCCTAAAAGCTTAACCAGCTCTAGTTCCTGGTTTTCATGCATTATATACCTTTCTGCTTTCTGCCATCACTTCTTGGGATTAAAGGATCTTGTTACCATGCCTAGCTGTTTCCAGTGTGGCTTTGAACTCACAAGATCCAGAGGAATCTCTGCCTCTGGAATGCTAGGATTAAAGGCATGTGTACCACCATTTTCTGACTTCTATATCTAGTGGCTGTTCTGTTCTCTGACCTCAGATAAGTTTATTAGGGTGCACAATATTTTGGGGAACACAATATCACCACAGTGGAAGACAAAGGAGATTCTGTACATCCCAATCAAGGAATAAAAGCCTCAGGATCATCTGTAATTTCAGGCCATTGAAAGATCTTAAACATACCTATGGCTATTAGCTGTTAAGTCAATGACAACCATGCTACAATTCATAGAACCACAGAGGTTAGGTGTAGAGTAAGGGACCAGTGAGCACAGGGAGAGCTCATGAGGAAAGGAAAATAAAATAGATAGTTAGGAGTGGACGTGGTGGGTGTAGAATAGGAGGATCAAGTGAGGAAGAGAGAGAGAGATGGGGGGATACAGGGAGAAACAGCTAAACTTCAGGGCCATTTGAGGGGTAGTATGGAAACCTATCACAAGAGACACTTGCTAAAATATATATGTGGTCTCAGTAAAATTGCCAAATGATGTGCAAGACAGAGTCCCAACTGGCCATCTCTTGCCACCAAATGAGCTTCTAGTACCATCATTGGGTCCCATCTAATTGAGATGTTGGACAAAGGGGTCCCACAGGAATCCTCCTAAAACCCAGGCAATTGCCAAAACTATAGGTTGTGCTCCACAAAAATGACAGCAAGGCTCTGTTGCTAAAGACAACATCCATACAGATCAATGAATATGGGGAAACTCAGCTGCTGCCTATATAGTGCCTAGGTTCTAGCATTTTTGGTGTAGGAATATACTCTGTACACTACCAAAAAAGAAACATAAACACCAAGCCAGTCACAAACCCAGCTATCTACAATGTTGTCCTGCCTGCAAGATATGCTACAGCAATGGAGGAAGAAGGCTTGAGAGAATAATCAACCAATAACTGATTTGACCTAAGGCCCACTCCACCAGATAAAACCCATACCCAACACTGCGTGGGAAATCGAGAACCTAAGACTAGATAGCCCCTTAGGACCTAGAGTAAAAGCAAATGGTATCAGTCTGAAAAACAAAACAAAATATGTAGCAATAAAATGACTTAAATAAAATAAAGGCATTTTGCTATATTCATAGACCGGTGCCTTGTTCAGTCATCATCAGAAAAGCTTCCTCCTGTAGTAGATGGGAACAAATATAGAGACCTACAGCCAGACATTACACAAAGAGTGAGTACCTTGGAACACACAACCTTAAATAAGATGTTCCCATCAAATCTCTCCCTTTGGCAATTAGGGAAACGAGAGGAATATCAGGCAGTAAAAGAACCAGAGGGTTTGGACAACACCAGCAGTGAAAGAGCCAGAGGATATGGACAACATCAAGAAAACAAGGCCTTGTATACATGAGCACAGTTCATATGAACTCACAGAGACTGAGGCAGCTCACACAACACACACACACACACACACACACACACACACACACACACACACACACTCACACACATGCTTCCAGTTTAGTATTTTTATGGGATTTATGAGTATATGAAAGAGTGGGTCTCTGATTCTTGTGCCTTCTCTTCCATTCTTTTCCTTTGTTTGTTTTGATTGTCCAACTCTAATGTGATATTTTTGATTTTATGTTATTATATTTTATTATTATCCCTTAGGAGTTTGTTTGATTTCTGATGAGGGACAGAGTGACAGAAAGAGAGTTGGGCACAGGTCGGGAGGGAGCTACTGGTAGGATAGAGGGAGGGAAAACTGCAATCAGGATATATTATATGAGAAAAATTATTTGGAATAAAAAGAAGGAAAGGAAAACTTTTAAATGAGTTTAACAGAAAAGGACCAAAGCGTGGCACAGCCTTGTATAAGTGACTTGCTCCATTAAGGAACTTATGTAAGAAGGTGGCAAGGTACATGGAAGACAGTGGCTCCTCTTTCCCTGGATAGAGAAGGTGAAGTGACTGCACTGACTTTATTGAGACTACATGTGCAGATGACAAGTAAAAACAAGGCTTAGAAGGCACACCTTTGTAACTGGAGTTATCTCCAGTCCTGCCCCGGCCGGCAGCCACTCAGACTCAAACACACAGATGCTTATATTATTTATAAACAGGCTTCTTGCTATCTGTTCTTATATCTTAAATTAACCCATTTTTATAAATCTATACACTGCCACGTGGCTCGTGGCTTACTAGTGTCTTACATCATGCTTCTCATCACAGCGGCTGGCAGCATCTCCTTGCCTCAGCCTTCTACTTCCCAGACTTCTCCTCTCTCTTTGTCCCACCTATACTTCCTGCCTGGCTACTGGCCAATCAGCACTTTATTTATTAACCAATCAGAGCAGCACATTCAGAGCATACAGAACATCCCACAGATTTCTTCAACTTTCTAGAGACTATCCCATCATTTATGGAGCTGTCAGACACCTTCCATGCACCACTCAAACACAATCCATCCCCACATCCACCAGTTCTCCCAGTCATCATTTCTCTTAAATTCACTCACAGCATCATGTGACCATCATCTCCCCATTTGTAAGACTTTATTAGCAATAAGTTGGTTCCAAGAATTGAAACAAATTACCTGTTATGAACTAATTCTTCTATAAGGAGTTGTCTTCTATTATCAATTTCCTTTTGCTTATCTTCAGATAGATGCCAGTTTATAACCTGGTATGATATTTTCTCCTCTTTGAAATCTAAGAAAACATCAATTGAGTAAAATTTAGATTTATCATAATATACCACACATTAGCAGGGGGATTAAAATAATTAATTTAATTTTATATTGTTGCAGAAATTTAATTTTTCTTCTTTAGTGATTTTGTTCTTTTGATCCATTCAATTCTGTAATCTGGTAATATTTATTTGTAGTATAAATCCTAATTGATCATAGTTAAAAACCTGGAGTCAGATACTGCGGTAAATGCTGAATGATCAGAGAGACAAAGGAGCAAGCCACAGTCACCACTTACCTTGCCAACTCCTCAGCCTAAAAGGGCCAAGCTCCTGTCTTCTCCCTCCTTATATTCCTCTCTCCACCCAGCCAAATCACTTCCTGTCTCCACCTCTCTAGTACTGGGATTAAAGGCATGTGACTCCCAAGTACTAGGATCAAAGGCATGAGATCCCAGTGCTAGGATTAAAGGTATGTGTCACCACTGCCTGCCTATGGTTAACTAGTGGCTAGCTCCACACTCTGATCTCCAGGCAAGCTTTATTTGTTAGAGCACAAAAAAAATCACCACATTTATTGAGACTTTACAATAATTCAAGAACTTTTATACAGTCTACAGTAATGTAAAATTCTAGCAACAGCTTTCATTTAAAGACATAGCTGCCATTTCTCACTTTACATGTGAGAAAGTATGAAGGAAAACAGTCTAAAATTATTCATTAACTTTTTCACCATAGTGAGTTAGAGTTTATACATAACTACAAATCAGTTTGATTGCAGAGTCCCTGTGTTTCATAGAAAAATTAAAATGAAATATGCAAAGTGCTGATTTACTTGTTTGCCTTTTGTTGTTGTTCATTTCATGTTTAGAGTTTGTTTCTTTGATTTGAGGCAGGGTCATGTTTAGTAGCTCCAATTAGCTTTTAACTCTCAAACCTGTTTCTTGAGGCAGCCAAGCACTTGGAGTATAAACAGGTGCAGAACAAACTGGTTTTTACATGTTTGTTTGTGAGTTGTTTGATCAAATTCAGGGGTTCTAACTTTAGTCAAAATGCTTATTCAAAAAAAAGAAAGGAAGAAACGAAGGAAGGAAGGAAGGAAGAAGGAAAGAAAGAAAGAAAGAAAGAAAGAAAGAAAGAAAGAAAGAAAGAAAGAAAGAAAGAAAGAAAAAAGGAAGGAAGGAAGGAAGAAAGAAAGAAAGAAAGAAAGAAAGAAAGAAAGAAAGAAAGAAGGAAAGAGAGAAAGAAAGAAAAAGGCAACCATGACTTCAATGGCCACTCTGGCATGTCTCTTTATTACTCAAGTATTAATTAACAGTCTGATTCTACTTTTGAAGTTTAACTCCTGACAATTTCAACCTATATCTCTCATTTTACAGAAAAAAAAAACCCAACTCCTCCATTCTTGATATTGATGATAATTTTAAATCAAGACAAGTAGGCCAAAAACAGAATCCTCACATGAGCCTCACTGGAGATTTTCAATAATTAATATTTGAAGAGAAACCAAAGGAATGAAACTTCTGTTTTATTGTTCCTGGATCATGTGACTCAGCCAACCCTGTCTTGGAGTCTCAGACTGAGTCATGATTGTGGATTCCAGCCCAAACTGTGCCTGAACAAAATGTGGCTGACTCTCCTAAGTGGAAGGACTCTCACCTGTGTGTCTGCAAGGCCGTGGTGCTCATAGTAAAGAGTTAGGATGGCTCCCCTGTATGACATAATATCCAACTGAATAGATTCGACTGAATGCTTATGCCCACACAACACAGGTAACAAGCTTAGAAAGTGCCCTTTATATCCTTACTGATTCCATAGCTATAGCTAAAAAAATGCTAATAATGACGTTGCATGGAAAAGCACCCACAGCATCATTACAACACAATCAAGGGTTCACTTCAAACTTGATTTTAGCCTTAGACCACTCAAAATTGTCATTCTTTTTGACAATTCAGGTTAGGTCTCTCTGGAAGAAGTGGTAAACATGAGAAGCTTAGAAAGACACCCACCATCACTGAAGGAAGTCACAGAACAACCAAAAGAAAGAATTGGGTGTGCGTCAAGGGTTATAAAAGAACATACACAATAATTTCAGAGATAATTACAAAGAATTTCCTTACATTTTTTAATCTCTAAATTAGCAACAATATCAGAGGAATTTCATCAGCAGAAGCATTATTAATGTCATTAAGACATATAAGAACTGAGGTTACACACATGCATGGATGATTTGTTCAGGTGACTCTTCTTAACCCCCAGAGTATAAATTGCCTGACACTCTGAATAAAGCTGCCTGTTGCATGAGACTAGTCTACCTCATCTATCAGCTTCATTATACCAGGCCCTACTGCCTCTAGAGTGGTAAAGAAACCAGCAGTTGTTTTGACATGCTTCTGCAAAGTACATGCATATTTATTCCACAAGAAAAACCACAAATGTGTTCTTATGACATGGACTTTGCCATGCTCCTATTATCATGATGCCAGCACTTGCAGTAATATTCTTTCAGGCATCTTTTCTTTATAGATTTAAAAATATTTCAAACTGGATTTTTAAATGGAAATAGGGTGGACAAACTGTCTCTGGTTAAATTGATATTTTCTAATAGATTCTAGTCATTGGAGGCTCAGTTTCATTCATTTTGGGTAGCATTATTAAATATTCTGTGTTACAAAGGATCCATAACATTACTTTTTTGTCAAACTGACTAAGTGCTAACAACTTTAGTATTTCTTAGATGCAAAACCAAGCCCATCATTGGATATTTCAGGAAATTACTTTATACTTAAGACTGTGCATACTTAGTCTCACTGAGGAGGGATCATTCCTTTTTTTTCTCTAGTTTTACATTTGGTAACTTTGTAAAAGCAGAGAAGGTGCTTGTTTGTAGTGAAATCTTCTTTGTGTTAATACTTTCTCTTACCATGCTTGCCCCCATCTTGAAAAAACTGGTTGAACAGAATCATAGATGGATATTGAACACATGTCACAGATTCAGAAAGGTGGAACAGGATGGAGAATCTAGGACAAGGTACTTCATGTTACTATATATTTATTCTTAACTATGTCTGTAGATTGTAATATTTCCCAAATAGTCAGGATTCAAATATCTATGAATAAATGACTAGAAATAGGAGAGAAAGAATTCACTGGCTGTTTTAGGGATATGCTAGCAATGGGTCCATTCCTAATCTTTGAAAGTTTGTAGAGACTATAAAGAGGCAATGGCTGGGGAGGGGAATCCTAAAGAATAGTACTGACATAGGACTCATGAAAAATGAAAGTAGAGGAAATTGTGAAAAATAGCAAGCTTTAAGTGGTAAAGAGGACAGAAATTTAGGGAAAAGGTGGAGAAGGTACTACCAAAATTAAAGATTATACAGAAACCATGTGGAAATCTACTAGTCTAAAGGCTAATTTTGAAAGAAGAAAATAAAACCTCAAAGGGCCAGCAGATAGTTGAGCAGGTCAAGGCACTCACTGCCAAGCCTGATGGGCTGAGTTTAATACCTAGGGCTCAGACACTGGAACCCTACTTTTATTTCTTCAAGTTGTCTGTCATACAGTTTTTCAGGTTGAATAACTCCAGAATGAAAGTGATCCAGACAAATAATCAATGTTCACGTGTTTCAATAGAGAGTTTCAGTTGAAGGTTGGATAAAAATGTTCTAGCAATGTTGTTCTATATTCACAAATTCACTTAAATTCTGCTGAGAAATAAAAAGAAAGTCAAACCCATTATCACATCTGAAATGTTCAATATTTATGCAAGTAGAAAGGACCTCTGAGTTGGGAGTGTTGACTCATGCCTATAAACCCAGACGTTGAGAAGCTAGGATAAGAGCATTCCCTGAGTTTGAGAACAACCACAGGTATATGAATATGCTCTATGAAAGCCTGGGCCTGTCTAAGAAAAAAAAACAAGAAAAAAGAAAAGAAAGCAGAGAACACAAGAAGTGAGCAAATAGCAGGGCATGGTGACAGGGAGAGAAGAGAAAGAAAATAAAAGACAAAAGAAAATTTAGGTCAACAACACATGCATCTAAGAACTAAAGACAATTGATCCACAGACGTGGAGGATTTCTTTGTAGACCTTTTGTGCATAGGTTGCTAAAGGATGAGAGAGTCCACAGCTTTGAGCGATATGTCAAAGGTTATGAGACTAGGCAAAACAGGATAAACATGAATTGCAATTATAAACCCAGACTGTTAAGGCAAATTAAATATACACAAATACATACAATAAATAAAGAATTGAAGTTTTCTGGACTTCTGTGCTCTGATCTATCAGCAGAGACTGGTGGTTTTTGGTTTGCTTCTGATTCTCTGTACTCACTAAGCTAAATAAGAACTTCTGATATCATTCTGCAGAGTTTTGGGGGAGCCAGTTATTCCTCAGGAATCTGGGGTTTTCTCAATCACACATCCTAAACTTTGAGCATAAATATAAAGGTTATTAGAAAATAATTCTTAAATTGTGGGTCTTTTAAAAATAGAAAGTGATTTATGTGGCTCTGAGTGCAGCTATCCTTAGATAATTAAAGGCCTAAATATGGCAGAATATGTCTATTCAACACTACTTTTAGACATACTTGACATCAAATTACTCAAAATGATCAATAATGATGTGTAGTGTTGACTGTGAGTGACATTCAAGTAATGGGATATTTAATCTGTTCTAGTGCCGTAACAAAATATCCAATGTTAGTTAATTTATAGTGTTAATATTTTACTGAGATGGCTCAGCAGTTTAAAGTGTATACTACTGTTGCAGAGGACCCATGTTCAGTTCCCAAAATCCACATCAGGCAACTCCCAACTGCCGACTAACTCCAGGTGATTCAACCACTTGTGTTCGCCTTGTTGGGCACTTGTACTCATATGCAAAAATACACACCATGACACGTAAATATACACAATGAAAATAAATATAAGCCTAAAGAATTATTTATCTTATACTTTTAAATATTGACAATCCAGAATTATGTGGAGCCTTTGGTGGATGCCTTTTCACTGCATTATAACACAGAAGGTGATGTGTTTAATGTATAGTGAGCACTTGAGCCACATGACAAAAGAGAAGGAAAAAAGCCAGCAAAGGGAAGGTTCATTCTTTCATAAACACCTACCCCACAAAGAAAATAATCTACCCGGGAATGGACAATGTAATTCCTTTCCAAGTGTATACCTTCATAGGCCAATCAGCTTTTACTAGGCCTAATACTTAAGGATTAATAATGTTCAATATCATTGGTCCTGGACATCACATTCAACCTACACCATGAAGTAAAATACAGAAGTATATCACATGAGGCCAAGATCACAAAGTCTAATGAGATCTACAAAACTTATACACACACACATACACACACACACACACACACACACACACACACACACACACACACACACATTCACACAAAAAAACACACATAACATGATTTATATCTAAATAAGATCAAATACGGAACTTATATCAAGCCATTCTATACAAAAGCCATTATTTTTTATTTAAAGTGACTTAATGTAATAATTGATTTTAAAAGTACCTGGGGTGAGAAACTTTTCATGAAGCAGATTGGTCACATTATGGCCATGTTCTTGAAGAATTTGTGACACACGGTTCATCAACATATAGTGGCTTCCACCTAGAAATAAAACATAAGTTCATTTTTGTGGAGACTAATGAAAAGATTTCTGACTACCATAAATAGCTGACATTAAAAAAAAAATCCAAAATAAGTGTAAAGATATAGATGGCCTCATGATGCATAAACAGAAACCAGCACTCCCATACCCTCAATTACATTTCAGGTAATATCCAGGACATGAACCCAGAGCTCTGATCGATAACAATCCTCCACCAAAGATAGGAAGGTCATGCCTGAAGAGTTGGCTCAGAAGTTAAAAGCAGTTGCTGCTCACACAGAGGACTCGGGCTCAATTCCCAGCACTCACATGATGCTTCACAACCACCTGAAACACTAGTTCCAGGAGATCTAACATCCTCTTTTGGCCTCACTGGGCATTTCATGCACATGCTACACTTACATACTATATGTTCAGGCAAAGCACTCATAAACACAAACATAAAAAAAATCTTTTTTAAAAGTCTAAAGGTTCCCATCTTGATTATTGAGCTACTCTGCTTGGACATTAGGAAAGAAAAAGGAAAATGATATCATTATAACCCCAAAACAATAAATAATTTTAAAAGCAAGTGAAAAATGGAGTCAGAATTTTTAGCAAGAGTGTGCAAGTTCCCCACTACAAAGATACTTATTAGAAAATATATATGAATTCATTATGGGAAACTATAAATGTGAGTTGTAGTCCTGCAAGAGGCAGCCCAGTCCCTTCACCCTTTTTTTCTCTAGGTTCAAGCCCATGTCTATAATCTGTGTTTCACTCCAACACTGAGGTACTCAGGATCCATCTCTGAAAGTGATCTAAGGGGAACACACTGTCCTTTGTGAAAGGTTGAATACAATAATTCAGCCTTTATACTGGCACACTTCCAAACTTTGGCATTCTATTATCCTAGACAAAAAAAAAAGTAAATATCATTTGAGCCACAGAATACAGATTTATAAGACCCATCTATCTTCAAGTTAGATGAAACACAGCAGAACACAATAGAATCCTCCTCGGGATATCAAGTCATCTTTTTAGTTTTATCTTGAAAATAAATATTCCTAATATTCACACTTTAGAAATTTAGGGCAAGTCTCTGAACGTTCTGCCTCTGCCACTGAGGAGACTGTGTTATTCTAGGGCTTAGTAGTACATCTAAATTTTCGTGCCCAGTTCTGTGTAATGATTACTTCTACAGCAGCTGGAAAAAAACTGCTTTACATAATTATCATTAGCCAGGCAGAGGTGGCTCACACCTTTAATCCCAGCACCCAGGAGGCACAGGCAGATATTTCTATGAGTTTGGGGCCAGCCTGGTCTACAGAGTGGGTTACAGGACAGCCAGGAAAACACAGAGAAGCTCTCTCGTAAAAAGAAAAAAAAAGCACAAAACAAAAAGACCACAAAGGGGGGAGGGCTGGAGAGTTTGCTCTGTGTTTAAAGTACTGGATCTTCTTCCAGAGGACCCAGGTTCAATTCCAGACACCCTCATAGAGGCTCATAGTCACATATAACTCCAGTTCCAGAAGATCTGATGCCTTCTTAGGAGCCCCACAGTGCCTGGGCACATAAGTAGCAAACAGACAGACATGCAGGTATAATATTCCTACAATAAGCATAAGTAAGAATATATTTTTATCATCAACTTGCTGAGATAGTTAGGAGTAATGAAGAGGACCAGATACAGCTAACTTACTATTTGTTGCTCAAATTCTAAAGATCATATAAAAAAAAATAATCCAGGGTCTGATATTGGGGTAAAAGCTGAGAGAGGAGAGAGACGAAGGAACAAGCCACGGTTCACCTCACCAACTCCACCAATCCTCTGACTAAATGAATGTCTGTGTCCTCAGTTGAAAGGTCTCCAGCCGAAGAGGGCTTAGTTCCTGTCTCCTCATGCCTTATATACCTTTCTCCACCCAGCCATATTACTTCCTTCCTAGTGCTGGAATTAAAGGCATGTGCAATTAAAGGCATGATCCACCAATGCCTGACTCTGTTTCTCTTCTAATCCAGATGGCTTTCAACTCAGAGAAAACGGGTCTCTGCCTCCTAAGAGCTAGGATTAAAGATGTGTGCCACCACTGCTGGGCATCTATGTTTAATCTAGTGGCTTGTTCTGTTCTCTGATCTTCAGGTAAATGTTATTAGGGTACACAATATATCACTACAACTATTCATTGTTAAATCCATAATGTCAGTAGTTTTGCTATAAAGCAGCATTAGGAGCCAACGATGAAATGCTTACAGTCTAGAGTTCCCTTATGACTATGACATCTAAAGGAGGTAGAGTTTCAGATAGATACACAAACTATAGTCACAAGGGGTTAGTGACAAAATATCTTAATTTGCAAAATCTCCTAAGTAATGATACAGAGTAAGCTCAGATGTCAGAAGTCAGTAAGAGCAGAATCATAGTCCCTTCAGAATGAATAACTCTACTTTTGGTAATGAATTACCAAAAAAAAAATCTAAGTAACCCATTCAGCTTCACTTGTTTTTGGTTAACTTTTAAAAATCATTAATTTTAGAGGTCATGGAGCACAACATGTGAGTTACTTGCTGACGACTTGGCTTTGGGTAATATCTATTATGAGTGTACTGTGATCACACATTACAAATTAAGTTTCTAAGTTCTTTTTGGAGAAGCTCGAAGGTTACCTATGTTAAAATCTTGACTCTTTACCAGAAACACTAGTTATCCAAATTAGGATTAAAATAAGATAATGCATTCATCAACTCTGCCTTCCTATAATATGTATGTCCATTCCTGCTCTAATCCTTGGGTCACAACATATTCAATATGAATGTAAACACGTTAACAATTGTAAAAAAAAAAAAAGTGTTTTCACAAAGCCTATGTATGGGTTTGATGTGATCTCTTGATTTTTTGATACTAATGTGCATTTCCCCTACCGAACCCTGACTTTTATCACTGATTGATGTATATAAAGCCCTACCCAATTTTCATGAGCCCCAGACCAAACAATGGAGCCAGAACATTTGTGGTGTTCAGAGTAACATAGAAGTACCTACAATTAAATGATGCCATGATGGCATGATGGCAGTGACTGAGTGCTTATATACAAGAACAAGAATTACTTTTAAAAACAGAAATGAAGCCAATCAACTGAATGGGTGAGACAGTTGATTGGCTTGATCTGTTTGGGAGGCATCCAGGCAGTGGGACCAGATCTTGTGCTCATTGCATGAGTTGGCTGTTTGAAACCTGGGGCCTATGCAGGATTGTTTGGCTTGGCCTGGGAGGAGGGGACTAGACCTACCTGGACTGAGTCTACCAGGTTGACCTCAGTCTGTGGGGAAGGCTTTGCCCTGGAGGAGATGGGAATGGGGGGGGGGGGGGGGGCGTTGGGGGGAAGGTGAGGGGGACGGGAGGGGGGGAGAACAAGGAAATCCGTGACCGATATGTAGAACTGAATTGTATTGCAAAATAAATTAAAATAAATTTAAAAAAAAATAAATAAATAAAAAATAAAAAAAATTAAAAAAAAAAAAAACAGAAATGATTATGGATATAGCCAAACCCCTGAAAAAAATCAAGAAATGCTCCCTTTTTTAGAGGAATAGACTGATCACTTTGACTAATATCCCTCCCATGTACTCATAATCTAAAGTCCCAGTAAAAAAGCCTTTCTCATCTTCCTTATAATATACAACTCAGTCTCCTGCAGCTGTTTCCACATCAGATGCTATTTCCACCTACTATTTACCCCCACTCTTTGGTAGAATCGCTTCTGAACACCATATTTCACACTGCACCCTTCCTCCCCTAGGTTTGATCTAAGCCTAGTTAGAAAATCTCCTGCATCGTCAGTCCACTGCATGCTGTTTGCATGAGACATGTTAACCCAGGTAGCCGGGTCTCACAAGACTCTATATTCCCAGCAAACACTCACCAGCTGTAGATACAGTCAGGATTTTTGCAGCATCCAAGAGAAGAAACTCAAGGAGAAATAAGCTCACTAGAATCCCAATCTGATGCCCAGCCATCTCTAAAACAAGTGAAGCACAGACATAGAATGCACAGCTTGAGAACTATGTGCCACTAAGGGACCCTGTGAGCCTGTGTCACAAAGCACTGGCTGTGGCCTTGAAATGAGGTAAAATCAGGAAATCTTATTCTGGTCTTCCAAATGTCCTCTTGCTCTTTGCCTTGTCTCTGCTGGTCTCTTTCCATTGGACATTCTGTTTTACCCTCCTTAGCCAGAGTCAATAGAGGAACAGGGGCTGAGTTAATATTTAACTTGTCCTTCATCGTCTTTACTGCCTCTAAATAACTCTCTAAATTGTGAATGAAGGAACCCTGAGAAATCCTGTCAATGACAGCATCTTGAAGTGACATGTACCATGAACATGTTACAGGCCTGTTCCCTAACATACAAGACTCTGCCTCCTCTGTCATTTCTCTATTTGTATCCTATTACCATATCTGTAACCCATTATGCCAGGTGCCAGTCTCAAAATCTCCAATAGTGTCCATGTAAGCTAATGATTCAGGAAGACACCTAAGATTATTGCCCAAGGGCTCTCACTAGTCACAAATTTATGAAAATGTGTTAGTGGCCTAAGTGCAGGACTTTACTCCTAAAATAAAATATGTACCTATCTTTACTTCTTACTCTGTGGCTTGTTGTGCAGCTGGGAGGCTGGACCATAGAGTCCTTCACTCCTTCTCCATTCACTTCCTGTTCTTTCTTCCCAGATTTCTCTTCCTATTTAATCTCTCAGCCTGCCAGTCCTGCCTATACTTTCTCTTGCCTAGCTATTGGTCATTCAGCTCTTTATTGGACCAGTCAGGCATAGTAACACAGCTTCACAGAGTTAAACAAATGCAACATATCCTTGCATCATTAAACAAGTGTTCCATAGCATAAACAAATGTAGCACATCTTCAACTAATATTCCGTAACATTTCCCCCTTTTGGCCTAAATAAAAATGAAAAGTTTTAACTTAACACGGTACAATTAGACACAACAAAAACAGCTATCAAGAAAGAATTACATTTACAATATTCAGTCCATTAGTATTTTGCAATTTAAAGAAAATATTCCATTGTCCGTCATATCTTAGTGATTCTAAAGTTTTATACCTAGTTTACTTTTTAACATAACTGAAGAAAAACTATAACTATTTAATCTTTAACTCCAAAGACTCCAGGATGATGGATGACCTAACAGCAGAGACATCTGGCTTTCTAGACAGTCACCTAAAGTTCCTCTGTACCATTGGGGCATGCACCTTCAACCTATAGGCCTACAATATCTGGCATACTTTCAGTGAAACAGGAAATTTGAAGGACTCTCCTGCTTTGTATTGGCAAAGTTTATCAGTCACTTTCCTCTGAATCCTGCAGAATATCTAACAGACTCCTCTGTGAAGCAAGAATTTTGAAAGACTGTCCTGCCTTGTTTTGACAAAGTTCAGCAGTGACTTTCCTATGGGTTCTGCATGTGCAGTCTGCACAGCACACTGTCAACAATCAAGGCAAAAGCAGTTTCTTGTCCAAATGGCTAGCCTTGCCACATTGAAAAGAAACTCCACTTGGAGTTTCTCTGATGCCTATCATCCCTTTATGAAGTAAATTAGTGCTGACAGGGTCAGATATGTCTTATTGTCATGAAAATCTTAGGTTATTAAACTTCTTAAATGCTATATTCTGTAGGTCTTTGAAGTATTTGAAAATCATCTATCTGTCTAAAATATACCTGTTTAATCATGAAAACATACCAGATGTGACTACAAGTTTGATTATTATAGATTAACTACTAAACTCATCTCTTAATTATACATTGCATTTTAAATGAGCTGCATAAGCACTATACACCAAACAAGAATAGAAGCTTATACACAATGTAACAAAAATAATTGTAAATTTGTATCAGTTTGTCAAAATCAATTCCTATGCATAATATATGAGATTGATAGTTGTCTTTTTATCCTATATTTCTATATTCCCCTAAGTGATAGAAAACAGATATAACTCACCAAATAACAAAAGACCACCCACCCCATCTTTTGGGAATGTGGGCATCATGTACTCCAGTTTGCTTTCTGTTGTCTGTGGGTAAAGGCATCTTTAGGGGTCCCTGAGAAAACGTGAGGTAACAGCCAAGTCATGGGAAGACCAGCTATTTCCTTTATTGATATATATCACCTGTCAAGATTCAGGAGGTCTTCCCCCAAACAAGCATAATCCATATCAACCCAGAATGAATCTACAGACTCTCATTTCCTGTGGAAACAAAAGCAAAACCTCTTCAATGTAACAGTTTTTTATATTATTTTAAAGTTAAGATTGCCCTAAAGTATTTAGGTGGGCTCAATTTAGCAATCCAGTTCTCAAGTTCATGTCTGACAGCAGCTGTCACTTGCTCCTCAGCATTCAAAAAATTCAAAATCAGAACAATACTATACAGGATCCAGATGCCCTATGTATTTTGCATCGTTATATGGCTTTTTCTTTTATATTACTTTTACTCTCTCTTTAAACAGTTTATTTCATTCTATGACTGTTAATAGCCTTTTTCTTTTTTCTTAAACCTTCACACATTGTAAAACACAGTGGAATCTATTTAGAGGGTTTTTTTTTTTTCTTGGTTGAACCTATTTACTGCATATCTCTAGTCTTTTTTGACATGTGAACAAACTTTAAACTGCTAAGTGGAAGGACCTCTGCCACAGCTTTGGTGGCTGGCTTCAGCCCACTTCTTGGGTCTTGAAAGCCAAGACTAAAGTTCAAGATCCAGTCAGACTGCCCAGTCAGAGGTACTAGAGGTAACTGACAAGGAACTGCCTTCAATCCCAAAACTATGGAATGTTGGTGCCCTGCATTTTTTACTTAACTTTTGATTTCTGTTTAGCAAGAAAAGGGCTATTTCAGTGCTGGGCTATAAGGCAGAGTTTCTTAAAGGAGCAGTATCTATTTATTTTTGGTTTTTTTGTTTGTTTGTTTGTTTCTTAGCTTTCTCGAGCTATAGGAATATTTGAGACCCATAATGGGTGCCAAAATATAATTGGTTGTTTTTGCACTTTTCACTTTTGATCTTTGGAGTTTGGGGGCCTGCCCTTCAGCTACCAAATAATTACACCCCATCTTACTTATTCTTACTTATAAATGCCTGGCTCTAGCTTGGCTTGTTTCTAGACAGATTTTCTTAACGGAAATTATCCAGTCTATTTTTTGCTTCCAGGCTTTTAACTTTCTATACACATTTCTTTACTTTTTACTCTGTGGGTTGCCCCTCAACTGAAGAATGGATAAAGAAAATGTGGTACACATACACAATGGGAGTACTTACTACTTAACAGTGAAAAACAATGACATCATAATATTTGCAGGCAAATGGATGGAACTAGAAAATAATCATCCTGAGTGGGATAACCCAGGCTCAGAAGGACAAACATGACATGTACTTACTCATAAATGGATACTAGAAGTAAAGCAAAGTATAACCAGAATAAAATCCACAGCTCCAGAAAAGCTAGCTTTTTCTATTTCCTTTTTAATTATTGGTCTATTTAAATAGTTTATCTGGTCTTGATTTAACTTTGGTATGAAGTATCTATCCAGAAAATTTTCCATTTCCTTTAGATTTTCCAATTTTGTGGAGTATAGGTTTTGAAGTATGATGTGATGATTCTCTGGATTTCCTCATTGTCTGTTGTTATGTCTCCCTTTTCATTTCTGATTTTGTTAATTTGGATGCTCTCTCTCTCTCTCTACCTTTTGGTTAGTTTGGATAAAGGCTTGTCGATCCTGTTGATTTTCTCAAAGAACCAACTCTTTGTTTCATTGTTCTCTTTGCTTCTATTTTATTGGTATCAGACCTCAATGTGATTATTTCCTGGTATGTATTCCTCCTGGGTCAGTTTGCTTTTTTTTTTTTTTTTTTTTTTTTTTTTTGTTATAGAGCTTCCAGGTGTGCTGCTAAGTCACTAGTGTGAGATTTCTCAATCTTCTTTGTGTGGGTATTTGGTGCTATGAATTTTCCTCTTAGTACTGCTTTCATAGTGTCCCATATGTTTGAGTATGTTGTACATTCATTTTCATTGAATTCTAGGAAATCTTTAATTTCTTTATTTCTTCCTTGACCAAGTTGGTGATTCAGTTGAGCATTATTCAGTTTCCATGAGATTATAGGCTTTCTGTAATTTTTGTTGTTGTTGAAATCTAACTTTAAGCCACAGTGGTCCAATAAGATACAGGAGGTTATTCCAATTTTTTTTGTATCTGTTGAGATTTGCTTGTGGTCAATTTTAGAGAGGGTTCCATGGGGTGCTGAGAAGAAGGTAAATTCTTTTGTGTTAGGGTAGAATGTTCTCTATATATCTATTAAGTCCATTTGAGTCATAATATATGTTAGTTCCCTTATTTCTCTGTTAAGTTTCTGTCTGGCAGATGTGTCCATTGGTGAGTGTGCATTGTTGAAGTCTCCCACTACTAGTGTTTATGGTTTGATGTGTGATTTAAGCTTTAGTAATGTTTCTTTTATAAATGTGGATGCCCTTGTATTTGGGACATAAATGCTCAGATTTGAGACTTCATCTTAGTGGATTTTTCCTGTGATAAATGTATAATGTCCTTCTCTATTTCTTTTGATTGATTTTAGTTTGAAGTCTCTTTTGTTAGATATTGGGGTATCTACCCCAGCTTGTTTCTTGGGTCCATTTAATTGGAAAATCTTTTCTCAGCCTTTTACTCTGAAACAGTGTCTGTCTTTGAAGTTGAGGTATGTTTCTTGTACACAGCTGAAAGATAGATCTGTTTTCATATCCATTCTATTAGCCTGTGTCTTTTTACAGGTGAATTGAGTCCATTGATATTAAGGGATATTAATAACCATCAATTGATAATTCCTGGGGTTTTTTTTGGTGGTATTTGGTTTCCCTTCATTGGTATTTGCTGGTATGGGATTATCTATTGCCTGTGATTTCATGGATATATCTAATTTCCTTAGGTTGGATTTTTCCTTCTAGTGCTTTCTATAGGGCTGGATTTGTGGATAGCTATTATTTAAATCTGGTTTTATCATGGAATATTTTGTTTACTTAGTTTATGGCAATTGAGAGTTTTGCTGAATATAACAGTCTAGGTTGGCATCCATGGTCTCTTAGTGTCTGTATAATGTCTGTCCAGGACCTTTTGGCTTTCAGAGTCTCCATTGAGAATCAGGTATCATTCTGATGAGTCTGCCTTTATATGTTACTTGGCCTTTTTCCTTTGTAGCTCTTAGTATTTTTTCTTTATTCTGTATGTTTAGTGGCTTGATTATCACATGGTGAGTGGACTCCTTTGGGGTGTCCAGTCTATTTGGTATTCTGTAAGAACCTTATATTTTCATAGGCTTTCTTTCATTATGTTAGGAAAGTTTTCTTCTATGATTTTGTTGAGTATATTCTCTGTGCCTTTGAGCTGGTATTCTTTTTTTAATTTTACTTTATAATTTAATTTTTCATATCAGCCATGAATTACCTTGTTCTCCCCCCCCTCCCAACCCCCCCCCCCCGCCTTTACCCCAGCCCACCCTCCATTCCCATCTCCTCCAGGGCAAAGACTCCCCTGAGGATTGAGTTCAACTTGGTAGATTCAGTCCAGGCAGGTCCAGTCCCCTCCTCCAAGGCCAAGCAAAGTATCCCTGTATAAGCTCCAGGTTCCAAATAGGCAACTCATGCACTGAGGACAGGTCCCAGTCCCACTGCCTGGATGCCTCCCAAACAGATCAAGCTAATCAACTGTCTCACTTATCCAGAGGGCTACTGGCAATGGTCGAGAGACAGCCCAAACTGACCTACTCTGGTGATAGGATGGCCAAACACCCTAATTGTCATGCTAGAAACCTCATCCAATGACTGAGGGAACCGGATGCAGAGACCCACGGCCAGGCCTCAGGTGGAGTTCCAGGACCAATTGGAGAGAAAGAGGAGGGTTTGTATGATCGAGAATTGTTGAGACCAAGGTTGGAAAAAGCACAGGGACAAATAGCCAAATGAATGGAAACACATGAACTATGAACCAATAGCTGAGGAGGCCCCAACTGGATCAGGCCCTCTGGATAAGTGAGCTGGTATTCTTCTCCTTCTTCTATCCCTGTTATTCATGGGTTTGTTCTTTTCATGGTGTCCTAGATCTCCTGGATGCTTTGTGTTATGACCTCATTGGCTTTAATGTTTTCTTTGACTGATGAATCTATTTCCTCTATGGTATCTTCAATGCCATAGATACGTTCTTCCATCTCTTGCATTCTGTTGGTCATGCTTGCATTCGTAGTTCCTGTTCATGGGCTCAGATTTTCCATTTCCAGCATATCCTCAGTTTATGTCTTCTTTATTGCCTCTTTTTCAGTTTTCAAGTCTTGAACTGTTTCCTTCACCTGTTTGATTGCTTTTTCTCGGCTTTCTTGGCTTTCTTTAAGGGATTTATTGATTTCTTCCATTTTTTCTTTTATTAAGAGATTTTCTATTCATTTTACATATCAACCACAGATTTTCCTGTCCTCCCTTCTTCCACCCCCCAATCTTCCCCCCAACTCACCCCCTATTCCCACCTCCTCTAAGACCATGAGGGTATATTGGGATAGGTGGGGGGCAGCAGAAGCAGATGAGGGAGGGGGAACTGTGGTTGGTATGTAAATGAATAAAAAATATTAATTAATTTAAAAACACTGGGCTTTAGTCCCTCCTCCATCCATGCCAGGCTGTTAATGGACATCACTCAGGTGTTTATTCTCCTTAAGTTCTTCTTTGTTAATTTTATTATATTTGTTTCTTTGTGTTTTCCTTAAGCTCCTTGAATTTTGATGAAGTTTATAATTTTCTTTTAAATTATGCATCCTGGGGTTCATACAGGGGATTCTCGTCAGCAAACGTTTCTATAGGCCTGATAGGTTTGGGGATGAGATGCTGCTTTGATCTTTTATATCATGGGAATTTGTCATGGGATCCCAACATGTGGACTTCTTTTGTCAATTCAGTGTTATATGTGAGCAGAGCAGATTGGGCAAGAGAAAGGTGGGGTCTGGAAGTCGGGTGTGGCTTACGTGGAATGACATCGGGCAGACACAGGGTGCAGGCCTGGTGTGCATGAAATGGGTTCTTCAAACCACACGTTTTCAAGGAATCTGGATTCCTTTTCATGGGAAATGGTATTTAGAGACTGGAACATATTACCTACGTCCACTTTTTGCTAGTGAAAGACTGCTGTTTTTCTTTTTTATCTATGTATTGGTCAGATTTAGGGAATAACAGGTTAATTAAGATGATAAAAATCTCACATCTGTACCTCTGTGTTGAGCTCCTCCTATCTTTAGCAGATAAAATGATGAATTTTGGGTCAGCTCTTCAGCTGAAATATAAGCCCATATGGTAATGTTATTACTCTTTCCAAATCCCCATTTCAAATTCTCCTTTTAGTAGCTATGGAACCTTTCAATATCATCAAATTATTTGCTTATTTTCTCAACCTATGCAAAGATAATGCATTCTCAAATAATAATCCACACAACTATGAAATACAAATAATAAATTGCAAGGTCATTTGCAATTATCTTTGTCTTTAATCTGAGAATTTAATGTCCAAATTAAACTTTCTCAACTGTCATTGCAGTAGTTTTTTTTTTCATGTTTCTCATAATTACAAAAATGCTGGTGAGAAGTGCATCCATTTCTGTATATATTTTATTTTAAGGGTTTAACTATTTCTCTATTTTAACATGTTTTATATATACAATACTAGCACACCTGCAAATCCAGAGGCTGTGTGTAATGCAGCTGTGATATGTGATCCTCATCCACATGCTGCAGATGATCCCTTACAGGATTTTCCCATGTACACTTTGTTTCAAAAATATTTTATGAACAACCACACATTGCTTGTTGTCCCTCAACTCCTATCAATTAGGACATTCTACATTTATCACTTCTCTTTCTATCTTCTTAGCATCACTAAAGTTCACTCTGTATCAATTTCTAAATCTCTAGTTTATTCTATTTTCCATATAGCTGTTACTCCAATAAGTGGATAGAGTGTAGTTCCTTTTCCTTACTTATTATAATTTCTCAGACATAAGGAAATAAATCTATCATATCCATCATATGAAAAATGATTGCTCCAAACCCTTCAATTACATATGAACTTTAATTTTGATATCTACCAAGAAAAATAAGTTTACTTCATATGTTGTCATTGTCAGGCAAATTGGTTCATATTACATTCTAGGAGTGGCTGTTCCTGCCTAACAGAAAGAGTAGAATGGAGCAGACCAGGCATTCTGAACTCTAAAGAGAGATTATAAGATAAGAAAAATAGAGGAGTAAATAGAATTTGTCAAATATTTGGGGTTTTTAACTCAAATGATATGAGAAATTAGAGTCAGAGACTAGAAGTCACAGAGAGGATGAAACTGTCATAACACTGTCAATGGCAGAAAGGAGTGAAGAGAAGAAATGGCTGGGAAAGGAAGGATTGTACTAGAGCAAGGGGATCCAGGTAGTGGAGTCACCAATCAATGTACTGTATGAGTGTTAGGAAAGAGGCAGAAAACAGTGAGGACAACTGGAGGTTCCCCAGCAGGAAGAGGGAAAGAGGAGAACCCTGGGAGTTCCTTGTGTTAGGGGAAGGGGCAAGCCTCTAAAGAGCCAGAGTTCCAACACCCTCCCCCAGGTAAACCCTAACATTATGCCTTCTTTTCCTTCCTGGTCACACCCAGGGACCTGAGCAACAAGC
This sequence comes from Peromyscus californicus insignis, assembly GCF_007827085.1. Classification (NCBI taxonomy): domain Eukaryota; kingdom Metazoa; phylum Chordata; class Mammalia; order Rodentia; family Cricetidae; genus Peromyscus; species Peromyscus californicus. The sequence goes on from NW_026294480.1 coordinate 28,792,345, forward strand.
CCAGCATTTTCTTCAGCAGCCACCAGGTGCCCAGAGTGAGCCCCAACAGGAACAATAGGACATCCAGCAGGTTCTGCACATGCCATGGCTGTTGAACGCCATGGGGCTTGAGATGTGCTCCTCCCCCTGTTTGTAGGATGTGGTCAATCCAGCCCACCAGACGCTGGGAAGGTGTCAGGGGGTGGGAGCGCCTGATGGCCCTGGCGGCCATTGCTACAGACTTGTACCTATGGGCAGACACAGAGAGAATGTGTTACCAATGTGGTACACTAGTACTAGAGAACGTATAACAGGCATACAAAACATACACACACACACACACACACACACAATCTTTGTCTATTATAGACCCATAGGTCAGCTTCAAACAAAATTGTTAGCATATAATTGACACTGTGTACCTGAGTCCCAACTAAAAGTTCAATAAAAAGCTAAAAAGTATAACCTTATACAGAAGGATCAAAATTAACCCCGGAAGGGAAACTTTAAAAAATGACTATATCTGTAAGGATTGCACCTATGGTGCTGACGGTGCTCATATTAAGTATATTTGAACACATGTGACAGGATGTCTGTGTGATTAAGTGATTAGGACATTGAAACCTGGGTATTTAGTCCTGTTTGGCTGTGACAACATTGTTCTATATGGGCTAGGGAAATGTGGGTCACCTGTTCTTGTATCTTTGAAAACTTCCTTTATATCAGGCCTGTCCTGGGCCCTAGGAACATAGTGGAAAGTGATACCCACTGCTTCCTCATGGTGAATGCTTTCTATGTGCTAGTGTGGATTAGACAATAATTGCCGAGGGCTGTGGCAGTAAACAGCAGGTGACAACTAGTGTTTGACAAGTCGACCCAACAGACACATAACTCCCTAGTAGGAAGAACCACTTCACAAAGCCCTGGAGTTACTATTATTGACCGGTTGCTCCTGTCTGTAATTTTTCTCATGTGCTACTGTATTTCTTTCCTAAAAACAGATATGGGTGTTTTCCCACTGCTTGTGTGTTTATCTCTAGAATATATTCCATGTATGGGCACACATATAGTTGTGGATGGTCAGGAGGTTGATTTCTGCTCAAGCTGTAAAATTCTGATGTATAGAAACTATACTAGGATATTTTACATTACTCGGACTGACATAGGATTCTCAGTCACAAAGATAGCCTTTTACATAGACAGGTAATTTTAGATTTCAGAACAGATTGAAAGCTGGCTGCTTGCCCCTAGAGACAAATACATGAAGCCGTTTTTACAGGTGGTGTTTTGTTTATTCAAGGTCAGAGCTTGAGAAACTTTAGACATAAATTTCTCAGTTATTGTCCCTTTGCACACAGTCCCAGCCTCAGTAGATACTACAGGCTCAAGGTTCAGCCAACTGTTAATTTGTTGTCTGGGATCCCTCACCAACTTAGAGCTACGTGCATGGATCAATGACATTACTAGCCCAAGAGAACTATGTGACTTACCTTGTGTTCTGAGAATTGGTAGGGTCCTGAAAATGTAACTTATAATTTTCCAGAGTTTAAGTGAGTAATGAGTCAATAGATGATGTAATAATATATGAAAGAATGTAACAGAGTAAAGAGAAGAAATGTGTAGATATAACTGTGCCAAAGATATTTGTAACTGTGGGGAGACAAAGAAAATGAAGCTGTGTAGAAAAGAGATATACAAGAGAAATGTTTGGAAAAGAAAGATGTATAGACTTGTGAAAACAGATATAACTGTGTACAGTGATGTGTGGCCATATGCATGTAAAGATAGACATGTAGCTGTCCATATAGAAGGTAGCAGTGTGGAGATATGTAGCAATGCAGAGACAGAAAGAGTCAGAGGTCATTTTTAAGATGAAGTAAAAGAGAAAGTTAACATCAGAAAGTATGTGTTTTTGCTTATTTTACCAGAGAGATAAGAACTGATTTCTAAATACCCTCGGATAGACAAAGCCTAGCCCTTGCTGCCTTTGTGTATTTTCTTGCATTACCATGGAGGTGGTCTTGGAGCAGGCTTTCCATACGGCCATTGATAAATAATGACACACATGGTAGAGATAATGCAAATATTTCAAAGTGTTAAAGAGAAATTAGTATATGATGAGTGAGTTCAAGCACAGAAAAAATAATAGCCAAAAACATGTTCTCCTAAGAGGATAACGTTGGAGAGATGGTTCTGTGAGTTCAGCACAAAGACCATGGGGAGGGAAGGTCAGCCACATTAAGGACATGCAATTGTCCTTGTTGTAGTTTGAGTGAGAATGACTCCCATAGCCACATATATTTGAATATTTGTTTCTCAGTTGGTGGACTGTTAAGGAAGGATTAAGAACTGTGGCTTTATTGGAGGAGGTTTGCCACTGGCAGGGTTCAAAATGCCCACACAAGGTCTAGTCTTGATCTTTCTGCCTCCTGCCTGCAGATCAAGATGTAAGCTCCAGTGCCATACTGCAGACACAGTTGCCACCATGATGATCATGGACTAATCCTCTGAAACTGTAAGCAAGACCCAAATAAGTGCTTTATCTTACATGTAGCCTTGGTCATGGTACCTCTTCACTGCGATACAATAGTAACTAAGACCATCAACTTCTGATACAATTGGAATTCTCTAGGTATTTGGTGAATCAGGGAGATTAGCCACCTAAAGAACATGCAAATAATCTCTCCTGCTTCAACTAGAATTCTATTATAGATATGCAAAATAGAAGAGGTCATAAAGATAATGATGTGTATAAGAAATCACATCACATCAGGTAGAAGCATATTCTCAGTTCCTCACCCAAAATTAGGATTAATAGCAAAGGAAAAGCAAGACTTTCAAGTATTGCATGTGTATTATAACACATCCCACAGAATTCCGTTTCATTGATAAACTGGCTACACAGACCCCTTAGTGTTAGGCCTGCATTCATCCTAAGGGACCCCAACCCCAGAGAGCTGCATACCTCTTGTCTTCTATGACTTCTTTCAGCGTATGTGCAAATGTCTCTGCCTTGAGTGTCTCTAGCTGAACAGAAACACCAATTTTCTTTGCTTCTATTCGGACCATGTTTTCAGCCTGGTCTCCATAAAAGGGAATCCCCACCATGGGTACTCCATGCTGGATGGCCTCCGTTATGCTATTCATTCCCCCGTGAGTAACAAAAAGACGAATTCTAGGATGAGCTGTTGCAAAAGAGAAACACGGTCCAATATTTCACTATGAAAGTTTCAGATACCAGGGAAAGCAGCAGACCCAAGAAATGCCAATGTGCTAGAGAGAATGAATTTATTGACTTTTCTTTTGAGATTTACAGTGTTCTAAGATATGATATCCAGCCTTCTGCCCGTTGCTCTATATTGAAAGCCACCAAATATTTCTTCTGATCATAAAAAAAAAATCATCCAAACTATACCTCACACAAAATCTACCCATTTTCTCTGGAAAGCAGGTCTTTTTCCTATTGTGTAGCCTGTGATTTTACTGAACATATCTATGGGGGAAATTTTCCAACTTCTTTTTAATCACAATCTTAGGTACAAAACTGTGATTCAGCCGTTGAGTGTAGAAATGATGGGTCTTCAAAAAGTCACACAGACACCAATAATTTGAGGGGAGGTGGCTTTAGGGAATTCTCTGTTACTCAAGAAATAAGTATCTCCATATCAGGCTATGAATTTATTCAGGTTGGCACTCAAAGAGCTTCCTACATCCTCAACTCTCAATATCTATGTTGTAAGTATCTGAGTTTTCAGCCCTTGCCGACAACCAAGATATGTCTACATTCTTACATTCATATGTGTGTCTTTAAAAAGGCTAAAGAGTTCACACATCATTATGACAATAGTGGCAACAAATAGTGACAACTACCTCAAGGAGTAGTAATAGCTCACATGTTTTTCAAGATTGTGTTGGGGTGATCAATGTTCTACTGAGGGAATTGAGATCTCTCTGAGTTGGAAAGGATAAGGAAGTTGCTGCTATGGCTAGCCTAGAGCTCAGCCTGATTCCCCCCAAGAACTCTAGCTCCTTTTGCCAGCCTGCTGGAGTTATGTCTTTACCTATCAGCAGCCTTCTCTTCTGCGAGTTCAAGCACTCAGACATCAGTTATCTATTAAGTCCCAAAGCACATTAACAGAAATAAAGTAACAGGTCTAGGAGGTGCTTACCCAGAAGGTCAGTCTGGGGAAGCCAATCCATGAGTTTGACATTTGGAGCCACACTGACATCTTTAGGCCAATGAGTGTCCTTACATGCCCACACCACCCCTTGAGGGAGGTGAGCAAAGGCACTATTCATCTCCTTAATAAGTTCCTTTGTCTGATACATTGTTGCTATGGAGCCCAGGGCCACAAGGACAAAACCCGAGTCTCTAAACTTAATGATAAAATCCTCTAAGTCCTAGAAGAAACATAGAAAGAAGGCAAAAGAAATGGTTTGTAAAAGGCAAGCCAGCTATGACACAAAATAGGCCTAGAATTGAGTAAACACAGGCTTTGGTTGCTTGTGTTCTATGTGATAAAACACCTTTCATAACCCCTGTACTGTTGTATCTGAGGTAGTTACTGCATTGATTAGCAGCCAACTCTTCACCATTGGGCTCTTATGAATTGCTCTTCCAAGCAAATACATATACAAGATTTTATTGGAATTACTGATTTCTAATGCCTAAAATATAAGCTCCAGAGTAAACTAATTGTTAAGGACAATTTTTGGTTTAGTAACTTGAGGTCCATCCTAACTATTTTTGACATCATTTGTATTATTTTATATTCATGCTAGAAATATAGTATATAATATTTCTTCACTTGCTGTGTTGTATAATATCTTCTCCTCTGGTTGTGTTTTCTAGCTTTGGTTACAGAGTAATGGTAGATTCATATAATGGGTGGAGAAGTCTTCTTTTCTTGTGGAACCACTACAGATATTTATAAAGGACCTGGCATTCATTCTTAAGTGTTTCACTTTATTCACCAATTAATCCATGGTATATCAGACTTCTTTAAAGAAATATTTTATTATTGTTCTGTCTAATGTAATCCAAAAGTTTAATATTTCCTATTTTTTCTTGTATCAATTTTGTTAACAGACATGCATTGCAATATGTTCACTCATGTAGATCACCTAAGTTGATGATACATCATGTTTGTATAAATATCTCATAATATATATTGTTTTAAGTAATAGTGGATAATTTTCCACTATTAGGAGTTATGGCATTGCAAGAGTAGGTGTGGCCTTGTTGGAGGAAGTGTGCCACTGTGGAGGTGTGCTTTGAGGTCTCCTATGCTCAAACTATGCCTGGTGTCCCAGTTCACTTCCTGTTGTCTGTGGATAAAGATGTAGAACTCTCAGCTCCTTCTCTAGCATCATGCCTGCCTACATGCCATTATGTTCCCACAATGATGATAATGGACTAAGTCTTTGAAACTGTAAGCCAACCAAATTGAATGTTTTCCATTATAACAGTTGCTGTGGTTATGGTGTCTCCTCTTAGCAATTGAAAGCCTAACTAAGACACCACGTACGCAGTACAGGCCTCTGAGTCAAAGATAAACTGAGGGCTAAGGTTTCACTCACTTGTGGTATTGGTCTAATAGGTTTGTCCATTAAGCCTCCCACATAGACTGTGTTTGGAAGCAGAGAATGAGCAAATTCAAAGGCGAAGTCAGAGTTAACAAACCACAGCTCTGCTTTCAGTAGAAGGTCAGACAAAAGTGGCTGAGAGCCTTCTGCAAAATGCTCCTGGATAGTGCCGTCATATTTAGAAAGTATTTCTCTTTGCTTCATGGAGAAATCAAAGAACATCAGGAAGTTCTTAACTCTTGCCCAGAAGTCCATTTGGTCAGTTAAACTGGAACTGTATATTGGAACATAAGACAAGTCTCTTGGTAACCTAAAGTCCATAGAGGTAGATTGCATGGGATGGAAGACCACAAATTGTTTCCCAAGTTTCTCAGCAAGCAGTAAAGAACAGAGATCTAGTGAATTAAGAAGTACTAAGTCAAAATTCTCATTCCTTAAAGAGTCCATGATGTCCTTTCTGCTTAATAAGTGACTGCATAAGTCTGCAAAGGTTTCATAAAGCTTTACAATGGTGTGATGTTTGAACCTGTAAAAAAAAAAAAAGATATATTTTGAGGAGCTTTTTCATACTATTTGGAAGAATGTTATACTCAGTGGAAGTGTTGCACAACTAGACAAACACAGCTTATAATCTAACACTCTGGAAATAGAGACAGGAGGATCAGGAGTTCATGGTTAGTCTTACACTTGTGACTTTGAGACCAGAAGGTGGGGCTAAATAACACCCTGACTCACTTAGACAAAACATGGTTTTTGTATGTTTTATTGGGAAGAATTTTTTTCTTTTGTTCTGTTTAGTGCTATACAAATTATTATATTATAGTGTTATTTAATAGTTAAACCATGTTTAACTATGTATTTTAAATTAAAATAAAGTATGTATTTTAAATTAAAAACAAAACAGTCCCATAGAAATCCATTTTCCAGTCCTCCTTCCTACAGGGAGATATTTCTTTACTTCTTGATAAGCTTTACATGTCAGAGAGAGAGAGAATATTCCAGGTGACAATACTGCACCACCATTCCACCTGAATTACAGCTGTTGAACAAAACCTTCAGCTTCAGTCATTCTGATGTAGATATAGCTCTGCTTCCCAAACTGTTTCTACATCCATCACATTTCCTCTAAGGATCTATTCCCATTCATCATCAATGTAAGTTTGATTTCTTCTGTCTTGGAAGCCCTCACTGATTACAGTGGATCTCAGAGCATCAGTCTCCATGAGCAGGTGTACTTTTTTTCACACATTATATAATGAGTTTTAGGGTGACAATATTTATTCCCTGCCAATCTGTGTAAATGGCATGATTATAGCTTCTATAATCATCAATAATAAAGTCATTTCTTTTACTCCTGTGTATCTTGGCTTGAATGTTTCACCTAACAAAGAACTTTCCAGTGATAATATTGGAACTAGGCTGAACATTTTTCAACTTGCTGCCTTGAACCTAAGCAATTTAAAAAAGCAATGTATTTTTTTGTGAAACCTAAACTTAAATGTTTGTGTGTGTGTGTGTGTGTGTGTGTGTGTGTGTGTGTGTGTGTGTGTGTGTGTGTGCCTTTTCCTTTTTAGGTGATAAAATTAGAAAGGAGGCCATGAGACCACTTAAAAGTCATCAAAAGAGATGCATGTGTCATGGAATAGTGCTGTAGAGGAAGGAGGCAACCTAGAACAAAAGATACTAACATTTATGTTTTCTAAAAAGTACATAGCAAAACCTATTACTTCATATACTAATTTAACTTTCTAATGGGAAGAAGAAGTGTGACTGGAAGCTCATTGTTAGAATTTACAAGTCTACTGCTCAAACTGACACTGAAGACTGTCCTCAACTTTAGTCATCCTACTGATGCCTCTTCCCCACAGCACTTTTCCAGGGACCCTTTCACATCAATGCTTAGCAGATAAACAACCTGGTAAGATGCACAAGTGCACCATGTTATCCTGCATCAAAAGATCCACAACATGAGAGTCCAGAGGCATGCTTATCTTCACTCACCAAATTAATGCCCACAGGACAAAAGTTTCCACAAAACTTTTCCAGCCCATGTTCCTCATAATATTTTTATATTTTGACTCCAATTCTCCCTCAGGAGTTTTTATCCAGAGTCCCATAGTCAAAGAACCGAGGACACAGTTCTTCTACAAACTCCAAGAATCTCTGCATTTGTTGCAGTTCTACCTTAACGCCCCTAGTTTTCAAACTTTCTACAAGCAAATATACAAACATCTGTTTACTGTTTCCCTGCCCCATGTTGGCTTTTCTTTCTCAGACTGCTAAGTCCACAGTGGCTGCTTGCTCCTGGACATGGTTTTCAGGTCCGGCACTAGGGAAATTCTACTCTTACCCTAAGTTTCTTCCTACACAATAGTCCTATACCTAAGCCCTATATTTTTTCCTAATTTAATAGATAGAAATTGAGAGAGAGAGATCATAAATTAAAACAAATTACCTGTCATAAGCTATTAATTCTTCTACAGTGAGTTGTATTCTTTTATCAATTTCCTTTTGCTGATCTTCAGGTAGGCGCCAGTTTATAACCCGGTATGATGTTTTCTCCTCTTTAAATTCTAAGAAAACACCAATTAAGTAAAATTTAAATATAGCACAATATACTACACATTATGGTGATAAAATAACTAATTTAGTTTCATATGTTTGTGGAAATTACATTTTTTATCTTCAGTGGCTTTGTTCTTTTGATCCATTCAGTTCTAAAATCTGGTAATATTTATTGAGACTTTAATTGAGACAATAATTCAAGAACTTTTTTATTTTATTTTATTTATTTACTTTTGATTAAATTTATTTATTTTTTTTAATTTATTTTGCAATACAATTCAGTTCTACATATCAGCCACGGATTCCCTTGTTCTCCCCCCTCCCGTCCCCCTCACCTTCCCCCCAACCCCCCCCCCCATTCCCATCTCCTCCAGGGCAAAGCCTCCCCTGAGGACTGAGATCAACCTGGTAGATTCAGTCCAGGTAGGTCCAGTCCCCTCCTCCCAGGCCGAGCCAAGTGATCCTGCTTAGGCCCCAGGTTTCAAACAGCCGACTCATGCAATGAGCACAGGACCCGGTCCCACTGCCTGGATGCCTCCCAAACAGATCAAGCCAATCAACTGTCTCACCCACTCAGAGGGCCTGATCCAGTTGGGGGCCCCTCAGCCATTGGTTCATAGTTCATGTGTTTCCATTCATTTGGCTATTTGTCCCTGTGCCTTATCCAACCTTGGTCTCAACAATTCTCGCTCATATAAACCCTCCTCATTCTCGCTAATTGGACTCTCAGAGATCCACCCGGGGCCTAGTCATGGATCTCTGCATCCAGATCCCTCAGTAGTTGGATGAGGTTTCTAGCACAACAATTAGGGTATTTGGCCATCCCATCACCAGAGTAGGTCAGTTTGGGCTGTCTCTCGACCATTGCCAGCAGTCTGTTGTGTGGGTATCTTTGTGGATTTCTGTGGGCCTCTCTAGCACTTTGCTTCTTCCTATTCTCATGTGGTCTTCATTTACCATGGTCTCCTATTCCTTGTTCTCCCTCTCTGTTGTTGATCCAGCTGGGATCTCCCACTCCCCCAAGCTCTCTTTCCCTCGACCCTCGCCCTTCACTACCCCCACTCATGTCCAGGCTGCTCATGTAGATCTCATTCCATTTCTCTGTAATTGGGCGATCCCTGTGTCTTTCTTGGGGTCCTGTTTTCCAGGTAGCCTCCCTGGTGATGTGAGTAGCAGACAAGTCATCCTTGTTTCATGTCTAGTATCCTGCTATGAGTGAGTACATATCATGTTTGTCTTTCTGAGTCTGGGTTACCTCACTCAGGATGATTTTTTCTAGATCCATCCATTTGTCTGCAAACCTCATGATGTCATTGTTTTTCTCTGCTGAGTAGTATTCCATTGTGTATATGTACCACATTTTGTTTATCCATTCTTCAGTTGAAGGGCATCTAGGTTGTTTCCATGTTCTGGCTATTACAAACAATGCTGATATGAACATAGCTGAACAAGTGCTCTTATGGTGTGGTTGAGCATTCCTTGGGTATATGCCCAAGAGTGGTATAGCTGGATCTTGGGGGAGATGGATTCCCAATTTTCTAAGAAAGCACCATATTGATTTCCAAAGTGGTTGTACAAGCTTGCATTCCCACCAGCAGTGGAGGAGAGTTCCCCTAGCTCCACATCCTCTCCAGCATAAGGTGTCTTCAGTGTTTTTGATCTTAGCCATTCTGACAGGCATAAGGTGGTATCTCAGAGTTGTTTTGATTTGCATTTCCCTGATGATTAGGGATGTTGAGCAATTCCTTAAATGTCTTTCGGCCATTTGAGTTTCCTCTGTTGAGAATTCTCTGTTTAGTTCTATAGCCCATTTCTTAATTGGACTGTTGGGCATTTTGATGTCTAATTTCTTGAGTTCCTTATATATTCTGGATATCAGTCCTCTGTCAGATGTGGGGTTGGTGAAGATCTTTTCCCATTCTGTAGGCTGTCGCTTTGCCTTGTTGACCGTATCCTTTGCTCTACAAGAGCTTCTCAGTTTCAAGAGGTCCCATTGATTGATTGTTTCTCTCAGAGTCTGTGCTACTGGTGTTCTATTTAGGAAGTGGTCTCCTATGCCAATGTGTTCAAGACTACTTCCTACTTTCTCTTCTAGCAGGTTCAGAGTAGCTGGATTTATGTTGAGGTCCTTGATCCACTTGGACTTAAGTTTTGTGCACGGTGATAGATATGGATCTATTTGCAGCCTTCTACATGTTGATATCCAGTTTTCCCAGCACCATTTGTTGAAGATGCTTTCTTTTTTCCATTGTGCACTTTTGGCTTCTTTGTCAAAAATTATATGTTCATAGGTGTGTGGATTAATGTCAGGGTCTACAATTCGATTCCATTGGTCCACATGTCAGTTTTTATGCCAGTACCAAGCTGTTTTTATTACTGTAGCTCTATGGTAGAGCTTGAAGTCAGGGATCGTGATGCCTCCAGAAGTTGTGTTATTGTACAGGATTCTTTTGGCTATCCTGGGTTTTTTGTTTTTCCATATGAAGTTGAGTATTATTCTTTCCAGGTCTGTGAAGAATTGTGTTGGTATTTTGATGGGGATTGCATTGAATCTGTAGATTGCTTTTGGTAAGATTGCCATTTTTACTATGTTAGTCCTGCCTATCCATGAGCATGGGAGATCTTTCCATTTTCTGACATCTTCTTCAATTTCTTTTTTCAGGGACTTAAATTTCTTGTCATATAGGTTCTTCACTTGCTTGGTTAGTGTTACCCCAAGATATTTTATGTCATTTGTGGCTATAGTAAAGGGTGATGTATCTCTGATTTCCTTCTCAGCTTCTTTGTCCATTGTATATAGGAGGGCTACTGATTTTTTTGAGTTGATCTTGTATCCTGCTATGTTGCTGAAGGTGTTTATAAGCTGTATCAGTTCCTTGGAGGAATCTTTGGGGTCGCTCAAGTATACTATCATGTCATCTGCAAATAGGGAAAGCTTGACTTCTTCCTTTCCAATTTGGATCCCCTTAATCTCCTTATGTTGTCTTATTGCTCTGGCTAGAACTTCAAGTACTATATTGAATAAGTATGGGGAGAGTGGACAGCCTTGCCTCATTCCTGATTTTAGTGGAATTGCTTTGAGTTTCTCTCCATTTAATTTGATGTTGGCTGTTGGCTTGCTGTAAATTGCCTTTATTATGTTTAGGTATGTTCCCTGTATTCCTGATCGCTCCAATACCTTTATCATGAAGGGGTGTTGGATTTTGTCAAATGCCTTTTCTGCATCCAGTGAGATGATCATATGGTTTTTTTCTTTGAGTTTGTTTATATGGTGTATTACATTGACGGACTTTCGTATGTTGAACCACCCTTGCATCCCTGGAATGATTCCTACTTGATCATGGTGGATAATTGTTTTGATGTGTTCTTGGAGTCTGTTTGCCAGTATTTTATTGAGTATTTTTGCATCAATGTTCATGAGGGAGATTGGTCTGTAGTTCTCTTTCTTTGTTGTATACTTGTTTGGTTTAGGAATTAGGGTAATTGTAGCCTCGTAGAAGGAGTTTGGTAATGTTCCTTCTGTTTCTATTGTGTGGAACAATTTAGAGAGTATTGGTATTAACTCTTCTTTGAAGATCTGGTAGAATTCTGCGCTGAAACCATCTGGTCCTGGGCTTTTTTTGGTTGGGAGACTTTTAATGACTGTTTCTATTTCATTAGGGGTTATTGGACTATTTAAATAGTTTATCTGGTCTTGATTTAACTTAGGTATGTGGTACCTATCCAGAAAGTTATCCATTTCTTTTAGGTTTTCCAGTTTTGTCGAATAGAGGTTTTTGAAGTATGACCTGATGATTCTCTGGATTTCCTCAATGTCTGTTGTTATGTCCCCCCTTTCATTTCTGATTTTGTTGATTTGGATGCTCTCTCTCTGTCTTTTGGTTAGTTTGGATAAGGGCTTGTCTATCTTGTTGATTTTCTTAAAGAACCAACTCTTTGTTTCATTCATTTTTTGTATTGTTCTCTTTGTTTCTATTTTATTGATTTCAGCTCTCACTTTGATAATTTCCTGGCGTCTATTCTTCCTGGGAGACTGTGCTTCTTCTTGTTCTAGAGCTTTCAGGTGTGCTGTTAAGTCACTAGTGTGAGATTTCTCCAACTTATTTATGTGGGCATTTAGTGCTATGAATTTCCCTCTTAGTACTGCTTTCATAGTGTCCCATAAATTTGGATATGTGGTGTCTTCATTTTCATTGATCTCTAGGAAGTCTTTAATTTCTTTCTTTATTTCTTCCTTAACCCATTGGTGATTCAGTTGGGTATTATTCAGTTTCCATGAGATTGTAGGTTTTCTGTAGTTTTTGTTGTTGTTGAAATCCAACTTTAGACCATGGTGGTCTGATAGAACACAGGAGGTTATTCCAATTATTTTGTATCTGTTTCGATTTGTTTTGTGGCCAAGTATGTGGTCGATTTTAGAGAAGGTTCCATGGGGTGCTGAGAAGAAGGTATATTCTTTTTTGTTAGGATGGAATGTTCTGTAGATATCGATTAAGTCCATTTGGGCCATGACATCAGTTAAGTCCTTTATTTCTCTGTTAAGTTTCAATTTGGGAGATCTGTCCAGTGGTGAAAGTGGGGTGTTGAGGTCTCCCACTATTAATGTGTGGGGTTTTATATGTGATTTAAGCTTTAGTAATGTTTCTTTTACATATGTGGGTGCCCTTGTGTTTGGGGCATAAATATTCAGAATTGAGACTTCATCTTGGTGGATCTTTCCTGTGATGAGTATGTAATGCCCTTCTTGATCTCTTTTGATTGATTTTAGTTTGAAGTCTATTTTGCTGGATATCAGGATGGCTACACCCGCTTGTTTCTTAAGACCGTTTGATTGGAAAGTCTTTTCCCAGCCTTTTATTTTTAGGTAGTATCTATCTTTGAATTTGAGATGTGTTTCTTGTATGCAGCAGAAAGATGGGTCCTGCTTTTGTATCCATTCTGTAAGCCTATGTCTTTTTATAGGTGAATTAAGTCCATTGATATTGAGGGAAATTAATGACCAGTGATTGTTCATTCCTGTTATTTTTTGGTGGTGCTGTGTGTGTACTTCTATACGTTGGGGTTTACTGCTGTGGCTTTATCTGTTGCCTGTGTTTTCGAGGGTGTATCTGACTTCCTTAGGTTGGAATTTTCCTTCTAGTGCTTTCTGTAGGGCTGGGTTTGTGGATAAGTATTGTTTAAATCTGGCTTTGTCATGGAATGTCTTGTTCACTCCATCTATGGTGATTGAAAGTTTTGCTGGGTATATTAGTCTAGGCTGACATCCATGGTCTCTTAGTGTCTGCATTACATCTGTCCAGGTCCTTCTGGCTTTCAAAGTCTCCATTGAGAAATCGGGTGTTATTCTGATGGGTTTGCCTTTATATGTCACTTGGCCTTTTTCCTTTGCTGCTCTTAATATTCTTTCTTTATTCTGTACGTTTAGTTGTTTAACTATTATGTGGCAAGGGGCCTTTTTTGGGGGGTCTAGTCTGTTTGGTGTTCTATAAGCTTCTTGTATCTTCATAGGCATTTCCTTCTTTAAGTTGGGAAAGTTTTCTTCTATGATCTTGTTGAATATATTTTCTATGCCCCTGAGTTGGTATTCTTCTCCTTCTTCGACCCCTATTATTCGTAGGTTTGGTCTTTTCATGGTGTCCCAAATTTCTTGGACATTTTGGTTCATGACTTTGTTGGCTTTAGTGTTTTCTTTGACTGATGAATCTATTTCTTCCACTGTATCTTCAACACCAGAGATCCTCTCTTCCATCTCTTGCATTCTGTTGGTTATACTTGCATCTGACATTCCCGATCGTTTACTCAGACTTTCTATTTCCAGCATTCCCTCTGTTTGTGTCTTCTTCATTTTTTTCTATTTCCCTTTCAGGTCTTGGACTGTTTCCTTCATTTGTTTCATTGCTTTTTCTTGATTTTCTTTCAGTATTTTATTGTTTTCTTCCAGAACTTTATTGTTTTCTTCTAATTTGTTTGCCCTTTCCTCTAGTTGTTTACAGAATTCTTCCCATTTTTTTGTCTTTTCCTCTACACAAGCCTCTAGCTTCTTCATGATGTCATTCATAAGGCTGTTTTCTTCTGCTTCTTCCAATTTTTGATGTTCAGGTCTAGATGTTGGAGGAGGGCTAGGGCCTGGTGATGCTGTATTGCTATTCATTTTGTTGTATATGTTTCTGCCTTGACGTCTGCCCATCTCCTTGTGGTTCGTTCTTGGCCTTATCCGCACACTTGGTTCAGACAGAGCTGACAGATTCAGGAAGTCTCTCTCTTTTGTCCAGATGGGAGCTCTCTTATCCAAATTGGAAGTCCGGGGCAGGATGGGAGCTCCTCTCTCCCTCTCTCTCCCTCTCTCTCACCCTCTCCCTCTCCGTCTCTCTCTCTATCTCTCTCTCTCTCTCTCTCTCTCTCTCTCTCTCTCTCTCTCTCTCTCCACAAGGGAAGTCCGGGGCAGGATGGGAGCTGGGGGCCAGGCTCTAAGTCTCAGGAAGAGGCTTGGGGCTCTGGCGGATGAGCGTGGGGGCAGGGCGTGGAGACTGCAGGGTCTGCCAGGGGTAGCGGAGAAGAGGATCCTTCCCGGTGGGGCTAGAAGGGAACCTGGCCAGTGGCCAGAACCTGGGGCCAAGTTGGACAGATCTTCCCCGGAGTGGATGGTGCCCAGGGATGGGGTCCGGGGCAAGCTAGGGCACTCACCTGTGCTCCAAAAGGGAAGTCCGGAGCAAGATGGGAGCTGGGGGCTGGCCTCTAAGTCTCAGGAAGAGGCTTGGGGCTCAGGCGGATGGGCGTGGGGGCAGGGCGTGGAGACTGCAGGGTCTGCCAGGGGTCTTGGAGAAGGGGATCCTTCCCGATGGGGCTAGCAGGGAACCTGCCCGGTGGCCAGAACCTGGGACCAAGTTGGGCAGGTCTTCCCTGGAGTGACTGGTGCCCAGGGATGGGGTCCGGGGCAAGCAAGGGCACTCACCTGTACTCCAAAAGGGAAGTCCAGGACAAGATGGGAGCTCTAATTCAAGAACTTTTATACAGGCTACAGTAATGAAAAATTCTAGCAACAGCTTTCAGTTGAAGACACAGCTATTATTTTTTACCTTACAAGTGAGAAATCCCAAAGAGAAATAGTCTAAAATGATTCACTAACTTTGACACTATAATGGGTTAGGGTTTATAGTTAAATACAAGTCAGTTTGATTGCAGTCCTTGCATTTCATAGAAAAATTAAAATGAAATATGCAAAGTATTTGTCTGCTTGTTTGCCTTTTTGATGCTGTTCATTTCATATTTGGGATTTGTTTGTTTGTTTTGTGGCAGGGATATGTTTAATAGTCCCAATTGGCTTCCAATGCACAAACCTTAATCTTGATACTACCATGCACATAGATTATGAGCATGTGCCAGTACATAGAGGGTTTTTTTTCTGCATTTGTTTGTTTGATCAAATTCAAAGGTTCTACCTTCAGTCAATATGCAAAATCACAAAAAAGAATGGAAGAAAGGAAGAAAGGAAGGAAGGAAGAAGGAAGGAAGGAGAGAGAGAGAGAAAAAGAAAGAAAGAAAGAAAGAGAGAGAGAGAGAGAGAGAGAGAGAGAAAGAAAATCCACCAGGCCTTAACTGGCCACTCTGGCTCTTCTTATTATTCACGTGTATTGAACAGTCAGATTCCACTTTTGAAGTTTGAGTCCTGACAATTTCAAGATATAGCTGTCATTTTATAGGAAAAAAATTTCAGCCCATTCTCTCTTGGTATTGAGAGAATTTCAAGTTAGGAGAAGTAGGCCCAAAACAGAATCCTCACATGAGCCTCACTGGAGATTTTCAATAATTAATATTTGAAGAGAAACCAAAGGAATGAAACTTCTGTTTTATTGTTCCTGGGTCATGTGACTCAGCCAACCCTGTCTTGGAGTCTCAGACTGAGTCATGATTGTAGATTCCAGCACAAACTGTGCCAGGACAAACTGTGGCTGACTCTCCTAAGTGGAAGGACTCTCACCTGTGTGTCTGCAAGACAGTGCCGCTCATAGTAAAGAGTTAGAATGGCTCCCCTGTATGACATAATATCCAACTGAATAGATCCAACTGAATGATTATGCCCACACAACACAGGTAACAAAATTAAAAAATGCCCTTACTATCCCTACTGATTTCATGTCTATAGATTTAAAAACACGCTACTGAAGATATTGCAAGGAAAAGCACCCACAGCATCATTACAACACAATCAAGGGTTCACTTCAAACTTAATTTTAGCCTTAGACTTCTCAAAATTGCCATTCTTTTTGGCAATTCTGGTTAGGTCTCTCTGGGGGAAGCTGTAAATATGAGAAACTTAGAAAGACACCCACCATCACTGAGGGATATCAAAGAACAATCAAAAGAAGGAATTGAGTGTGTGTCAAGTATTGTATTGAAAGACCCCAACCCTTTAGGCTTACATCCCCCAAGCCCCAGGAAATAAGGAACTAAAAAGAAAACTAGTTCCAAGGGCCACCTGACTCAGCCACTACTCAATCACCCCTGTAACAATGTAAAAAGATTTCTGTTAAGAGATGTGCTCAACTGTGACTGGGATAGTTGCAGGTGTTCCAGGAAGGACCACTGTGACCTTTGTGTAAACTCCACTCCCGCCCTGATACCCCCCCCCTTAAGGTTTCAGGAAGAATGTGTGTGCGGATGTGACTGTACCCACTCTGTGATCACCCTGTGATCAGGCCATGAAATTGTATGGGAATTATAATCTTGTGGGTTTTGTGAGTTTTTCCTTTAAAAGCACCTATGTGACTACAGTAAGATGCAGCTCTTGCTCTTAGGAGCAGAATTTTCTCTTCTGTACAGAAGCTTCAATAAAATCCTCGTGCTGCTGCATCAACTGGACTGGAGTCTGGGTTCTTGGGGCGCCCACTTGAGACCCTAAACTTTGGGGTCCAACAGTATAAGAACATACACAAAGATTATTAGAGAAAACTGCAAAGGGCTTTCATTACCTTTTGTGTCTCAAAATTAGCATTAAAATCAGAGGAACTGCACCAGTAGAAACATTAATGGAATTAAGGCATGTTAGAGCAAAAGTTACAGATGGCAGAAGGTTTCACTACATTTAAGTAGTGTCTTCTCTGCTCTTACAAAATCACCAAATGTAAAACTAGAGAAAAAAATGAATGATACGTCTTCAGTGAGACTAAGTATTCACAGTCTTAAGTACAAACTAATTTCCTGAAACATCCTGTGATGGACTTGGTTGTACATCTAACAAGCACTCAACTAAAGTTCTTAGCACTTGGTCAGTTTGACAAAAATGTAGTTTTATGGATCCTCTCTAACATAGAATATTTAACAGTGCTCCCCAAAATGGAATGAAACTGAGCCTTCACTGAGTAGAATCTGTGGTTGATATATTGTGTACACCAATAAACTTATCTGGGGGTCAGAGACAGAACAGCCACTATCTTAAACATAGGTTTAGGCAGTGGTAGCACACACCTTTAGTCCTAGCATTCCGGAGGCAGAGATCCATCTAGATCTCTGTGAGTTCAAAGCCACACTGGAAACAGCCAGGCATCGTGACACATGCCTCTAATCCTAGGAAGTGATGGCAGGAAGCAAAAAGGTATATAAGGTGTGAGGACCAGGAACTAGAGCCCTTTTAAGCTTTGAGGTGTTTAGCAGCAGTTCAGCTGAGATCCATTTGGATGAGGACTCAGAAGCTTTCAGTTTGAGGAAACAAGTTCAGCTGAGGAATTGGTGAGGTGAGGTTGGTTGTGGCTTGTTCTGTTTCTCTGATCTTTCATCATTCACCCCAATACCTGGCTCTGAGTTTTTTATTAATAAAACCATTTAGCAATTCATGTTACAAGAATCTATTAGAAAATACCTTTTTAAATCAGAGATGGTTTATCCCCCCATCTCCATTTAAAAATCCAGTTTGAACTATTGTTATATCTATAAAGAAAAGATGCCTGACAGATTATTACTGCAATGCTGGCATCATAATAATAAGGGTAGGATATAGTACATGTTATAGTACATATATAGCACATTTGTGGTTTATTCTACAGGATGAATATGCATGTACTTTTCAGAAGTGTGTCAATACATACTCATTGATGGTGTGCTTACCACTGAGAGGCAGTGATGCCTGGCAGAATGGAGCCAATAAATGAGGTGAACTAGTCTGATTCAATAGCCAGCTTTATTCAGAGCGTCAGATTATTTATACTCTGAGGGTTAAGGAGAGTCACCTGAGTAAAGTGTACATGAGCAAGTTGCACATGGCAAAACATGTTCTTTCACAGAGGCATATAAACAAATAACAATAGCCACTTGTAATGAATACTCCTGAGTAAACTCACTCCTATCTGCTACACCTGGGAAGAGCATGAAAATACATTGAAGAACAAGTCTGTGTTTTAAAGAAACTAGGATCATAAGATTCTTGTCTTGGTTTCTTGGAGGTTACTCATAAGCACTCAGAATTCTCCTTGTAGGATTCCATTCTTGGACCGTGTCCTGATACTGGTGCTTGTGTTGTTGCTGTTGTTTTTCTGACTCGACTTTAAATCTAGATGTCATCCAAACTAAATGCTGACAAGGAATGCAAAACTCCGTGGTTTGCAGTGTGAGAACCATTCCCCTACTACTATTATACATACAAAGAGTAGGGATAATGAAGGAAAACCAAATATCTGAGAGAAGATTCACATAATCAAAGACTAAATTTCAGATAGATGTATTGCCTTTGTTCTTATTTTCTATAGAAAAATAAACACTAAAGATATAAGGAGGAAAAGATTAGGAAAGGTGTATTTTGCTCTGACTCTGCAAATGCCATCTCTCTGAATAAAAGCACACTGTAGACATTCCATTGTCCTTAGATAATTAAAGTCCTAAATATGGCAGAATATGTCTGTTCAATATTACATTCGGCACACTTGACATAAGAATTTCTCAAAATGATCAATAATGGTGTGTAGTGTTGACTATGAGTGACATTCAAATAATGGGATAATTAATCAACTTTTGATGCCATAACAAGACATCTGATACTAGTTAATTTATATTTTTAATATTTTACTTAAATGGCTCAGCAGCTAAAAGTGTGTACTACTCTAGCAGAGGAACTATATGTAATCATACTTTTCTTTAGGCCACCAGATCACAAATAATGCCATGGAGACTTATTAATTATGAAAGCTTGGCCTTAGCTTAGGCTTGTCCCATGAGCCATTATAACTTAAATTAACTCATTTATATGAATCTATGTTCTATCACATGGCATTACTTCTCTTCCATCTTGCACCTCCTATTTCCTCTCTGGGTATTCTAGGGTCTCCTGAGTGCCTAGACTCCTCCTCCTCTTCCTTTCTCTCCCTGAAAATGCCATTGGTTGTTCATCTTTTGAATTACACCAGTCATAGCAATGCACTTTCACACAGTGTACAAATATTGCACAACACCCATGTTCAGTTTCCAGCATCCACATCAGGCAGCTCACATCTGTCTGTTAACTCCAGGTCCAGGTGATCCAATCACTTCTTTTGGCCTTCCTGGGCACTTGTACTCACATGCAGAAACATAATCACACACAAATATACATATAAAAAATAAAAATAAATATAAAAAATTACTTAGCTCATAGTTCTAAAAATTGGCTATCCAAGATTGAATGGAGCTGTGTGAATAGCCTTTGATGGATGCCTTTTCACTGCATCATAACATAGAAGGTGATGTGTGTAATAGTGGGTATGAGAACCACATTACAAAAGAGAAGAAAAAGGCCAGAGAAGGGAAGGTTCATTCTTTTATAAACACCCAACTGAGAATTAATCCACCCCTAGAAGGACAATGTAATTCCTTCCCAAGTATATACCTTCATAGCCAATCAGTTTTTACTAGACCTTATAGATCAATAATGTTCAATACTATTGGTTCTGGCACACAAAAGTTTAGGGTACATACTGCAATCATAGTCAACCTACACCAGGAAGTAAAATACAGAAGTATATCATATGAGGCCAAGACCACATAGTCTAATAAGATCTATGGAACTTATACATACATACACACACACACACACACACACACACACACACACACACACACCTATTCACATACACACCATGATTTATCTCTAAATAAGACCAAATACGGAACTTTCATCAAGCAGTTCTATACAAAAATCTATTATTTATTATTTAAAGTGATTTAATGTAATAATTGATTTTAAAAGTACCTGGGGTAAAAACCATTTCATTAAGCAAACTGGTCACATTATGGCCATGGTCTTGAAGAATTTGTGACAAACGGTTCATCATTATATAATGGCTTCCACCTAGAAATAAAACATAAGTTCAGCTTTGTGGAGACTAATGAAAAGATTTCTGATTATCTGAGATAGCTGGCATAAAGAAATTCAAAAATGTGTGTAAATACATAGAAAGATTCACAATCCATAGAAGAAGCTAGCTCTTGCATGCCCTCAATACATTTTAGGTAATACCCAAGACATGAACACAGAGCTTTGGCCAATAGCAATCCTCCACTAAAGATAGGAAGGTCATACTGAAGAGATGGCTCAGCAGTTAAGAGCAGTTGCTGCTCTCACAGAGGACTTGGGTTCAATCCTCAGCACTTACATGATGGCTTACAGCTATCTGAAACTACAGTTCCAGGAGACTCTTCTGGCCTCCATAGGCATTTCATGCAGATGATACTGTTGCAGAATATTTGTTTAATTGTGTAAAAATGTGTTGCATTTGTTTAACTATGTAAAGATGTTTTGGTGCTTTACCTTGCCTGCCTAGGGCACCTGATTTGTCTAATAAAAAGCTGAATGCCCAATAGTGAGAGAGGAGGTATAGGCAGGACTTCCAGGCAGGGAAGTAGGAAGAAACATTTAATCTTGGAGAAGAAAGAAAAAGAGATGCCAGAGAGACCCCAGGGGTCAGCTAAACAAACACAAAGGAAGTAGGAGAGTAGAACATACAGAATGAAAAAAAAAAGGTAAAAAGCCCCAAGGCAAAATGTAGAAGAATAGAAACAGGTTAAATTTAGTTAAAAGAGATAGTGGGACAAGCCTAAATTAAGGTCGGGCATTCATAATTAATAATAAGTCTCTGTGTCTTTATTTGGAAGCTGGTTGATGGTCCAAAGAAAATGCCAACTACAAATGGTGCCCAAATTTCCACATAGGGTCTGAGAAAGATGAAAAAAAAAAAAAAAAAAAAAGCATATGGCTCCCTAAGAGGTGCTGCTGTGCAGCAGAGCACATGAGCAGCTCGCACACTAAGTAGAAATAGCAAGCTAAGTAAAAACACCTGCCACAGTTCAGGCACTAGCTTCCTAGAGCTGGAGCAGTTAAATACAGCCCTTGGTTAAACACAACACCCAGTTAAATGAAGCTTCTGGCCAGGCCCATGGACTTAAGGCTCAGCTCTTTCTGAACCGAGGAAGGGGCAGAGTTAACCACCAGAGCTGCCCAGCAAAGGACATAGGTGCCACTTAATAGTTTAAGGTTTGACTCACCCAGTCACAGAATGCTATAGGTGCACAGTGAAGCAGGTACAAACTGAAAAAAAAACTTAAAATAGATTACAGTGTGCATAGGTGCTTAAGAAAGAAAAGAAAATGAATATAGTCCATTATAAGAAATAATAGTTTAAAAATAATTAAGTAAAGTCTTTTAATCTTCTTTTTTTTTATTAAGAGATTTTCTATTCATTTTACATACCAATCACAGATTCCCTTGTCCTCCCTCCTCCCGTCCACCAGGCTTCCCCGCCAACACACCCCCCATTTCCACCTCCTCCAAGGCAAGGTCTCCCATGGAAGTCAGCAGAGCCTGATTTTTGAAGTATGACCTGATAATTCTCATTGTCTGTTGTTATATCTCCCTTTTCATTTCTGATTTTGTTGATTTTGATTCTCTCTCTCTCTCTCTCTCTCTCTCTCTCTCTCTCTCTCTCTCTCTCTGCCTCTGCCTTTTGGTTAATTTGGATAAGGGCTTGTTTATCTTGTTGATTTTTTTTCAAAGAACCAACATTTTGTTTTATTGATTCTTTATATTGTTCTCTTTGTTTCTATTTCATTGATTTCAGCCCTCAATTTGATTGTTTTCTGGTGTCGATTCTTTCTGGGTGAGTTTGCTTCTTTTTGTTCTAGAGCTTCCAAGTGTGCTTTTAAGTCACTAGTGTGAGATATTTCCATTTTCTTTATGTAGGTACTTAGTGCTATGAATTTTCCTCTTAGCATTGCTTTCATAGTGTCCCATAAGTTTGGGTATGTTGTACTTTAATTTCATTGAATTCTAGGGAAAAAAATTCTTTATTTCTTCTCTGACCCATTGGTGATTCATTTGGGCATTGTTCAGTTTCCATGAGATTGTAGACTTTCTGTAAATTTTGTTGTTGTTGAAATCTAACTTTAAGCCATGGTGGTCTGATAAAATACAGGAGGTTATTTCAATTTTTTTTGTATCTGTTGAGTTTTGCTTTGTGACCAAGCATGTGGTCAATTTTTGAGAAGGTTCCATGGGGTGCTGAGAAAAAGGTATATTCTTTTGTGTTAGAGTGGAATGTTCTGTAGATATCTATTAAGTCCATTTGAGTCATAACTTCTGTTAGGTCTCTTATTTCTCTGTTAAGTCTCACAGATCTATCCAGTGGTGAGAGTGGGGTGTTGAAATCTCCCACTACTAGTGTGTGGGGTTTGATGTGTAATTTAAGCTTTAGTAATGTTTCTTTTACAAATGTGGGTGCCTTGTATTTGGGGCATAAATGTTCAGAATTGAGACTTCATCTTGGTGGATTTTCCCTGTGATAAGTATGTAATGTCCTTCCCGATCTCTTTTGACTGATTTTAGTTTGAAGTCTATTTTATTAGACATTAGGATAGCTACACCAGCTTGTTTCTTAAGTCCATTTGATTGGAAAGTCTTTTCCCAGCCTTTCACTCTGGGGTAGTGTCTGTCTTTAAAGTTGAGGTGTGTTTCTTGTATGCAGCAGAAGGATGGATACTGTTTTCATATCCACTCTGTCAGCCTGTGTCTTTTTATAGACAAATTGAGACCATTAATATTAATGGATATTAATGACCAGTGATTGTTAATTCCTGGGGTTTTTTTTGTTGTTGGTAGTGTTGTGTGTTTCTCTTCTTTGGTATTTGTTGGTGTGGGATTATCTATTAACTGTATTTTCATGGTTGTATTAAACTTCCTTAGGTTGGAATTTAACTTCTAGTGCTTTCTGTGGGGTTGGATTTGTGGATGGGTATTGTTTAAATCTGGTTTTATCATGGAATATTTTGTTTACTCCATCTATGTCAATTGAGAGTTTTGCTGGATATAACAGTCTGGGTTGGCATCCATGGTCTCTTAGTGTCTGCATAATATCTGTCCAGGACCTTCTGGCTTTCAGAGTCTCCATTGAGAAGTCAAGTGTTATTCTGATGGGTCTGCTTTTATATGTTACTTGGCCTTTTTCCTTTGCAGCTCTTAATGTTTTTCTTTATTGTGTATGTTTAGTGGCTTGATTATTATGAGGCAAGGGGTCTTTTTTGGGATCTAGTCTATTTGCTGTTCTATAAGCTTCTAGTACCTTCATAGGCATTTCATTCTTTAAGTTGGGAAAGTTTTCTTCTATGCTTTTGTTGAATATATTTTCTATGCCTTTGAGTTGGTATTCTTCTCCTTCTTCTATCCCTATTATTCTTAGGTTTGGTCTTTTCATGATGTCCCAAATTTCCTGGACGTTTTGCGTTATGACTTTTTTGGCTTTATTGTTTTCTTTGGCTGATAAATTTATTTCCTCTATTGTATCTTCAATGCCAGAGATTCTCTCTTCCATTTCTTGCATTCTGTTGGTTATGCTTGCATCTGTAGTTCCTGTTCATTTACTCAGATTTTCCACTTCCAGCCTTCCCTCAGTTTGTGTCTTCTTTATTGCCTCTATTTTAGTTTTCAAATCTTGAACTGTTTCTCTCACATATTTAATTGCTTTTTCTTGGCTTTCTTTAAGGGATTTATTGATTTATTCCAATTTTTTGTTTGTCTTTTCTTCGAATTCTTTAAGGGTAGTTTTAATTTCCTCGTTAAAGGCCTCTATCATCTTCTTAAAGTCATTTTAAGGTCTATTTCTTCTGCCTTGGGATGTTTACGTCTTGCTGATGTAGCACCACTAGGTTCTGATGGTGCCATATTGGTCTTTATGTGGTTGACTGTATTTTTACACTGGCATCTACACACCTCTTCCTCTACTCTGTGAAAGTGGTATCTATCTGTGCCTGAGGAAGCCTCTTTTGATCTGATTGATATTCTTGGTGTAATGGGAGCTCTTGGTCTAATCTGGGCTCTTGGTCCAATCAGTGCTAATGGATTCTGTGTCTCAGGGAGCAACTCTTAGTTCAGTGGTCACCATTGGGCTCTGTCTCAGGGAGCAGCTATTCCCAGTCGTGCAGGGTGGGACCTGTTTTCTATTCCCAATTGGTGCAGGGTGGGCTTATGCCTCTGGTTTTTACTAGTGTCACGGGGGGGCTGTTTTCTTGGTGAGGGGGTGGGCAAAGGGGCAGCTGGCCAGTCCCTGGGGCTCCAATGGCTTGGGGGAGGGGAACAGAATGTGACCTCAGGGCCTAGAGGCTAGGGACCTGGTCTGCCCAGTCTGGAGATGGGGCCTTACCTGTTCCCAATCGGTGCAGGGTGGGCTTATGTCTCCTAAGTAAAGTCTTTAAAGAGAAAGTGAAGTAATATAAAAAATTAAGCCATGTAAAGATGAGAAATACACAGGGAGTCTGGTTCCTGTATAGTATTTTGTTGACTAAATTTTTTTAATGCTGATGAGCAAATGACAGCTGCTGAGAGGCACAGACTGTGAAATGAGTTGCTGAATTAAACAGCCTAGATACTTTAGGGATGTTTTAACTTTGAAATGGAATTCAGAAAATGTATTGTGTTGGGGGAGAGGTTATATTTTTGTTTCCATGGGAAATTAAAGACTTAGAATTCCTTCAAAATTAATAGGGACAAGATTTGGTTGGGGGAGACCCCCTGAAAATCTTGGCTACAGACATAAAGAAATAAACCTAGAAAATTTCAAGACAGGTGACACATAAACTGATCCCTTGACATGGAAACAGTTCTGAGACTGAATGAGACATGAAGATCTTGTTGGTTATAGAATCATCATGACTTATTATTGCATGCCATCCTTTCAGATGGCATGGATAGAGATTTGGTTATACAATCCAAGCAAACCTATAAAGTTAACAGATGTCTTTTACCTGCTCAAGCACAAAACATAAAACATCATCTTTGGCAGGCTTTTGTAAAATACAGAATCCATACTTGTGTTACTATAAATATGTATGTTACCTTTGAAAGTTTGTGTGTTTTCAGAGCAAGGAGACCAGACACCAATGAAAATGGGTGGACTAGGTGATCCTGCCTTCCAGAGTGCCTCTGTTGCAGTTCCCTCAGAGTTCTACATTCAGACCAGCTTCAAGGCAGTTAGCTGAGATGCTCAGACTCACAGACTATTCTAATCAGAACTTCAGATAAGCCTTGTACTTTCCCATTACACAGAGACTAGACAACAAGTGCTATAGCTAGTTTTCTTAGAACTTGACCATTTTCTCAATTTTCTTAGGATTCCCTAGTGATGTCATCACCCCAGACAACAGAAAGCAGTCTAGATAAGACAATGCCTACATTCCCAAGAGGTGGGGTGGGTGAGTTTTGGTCATTTGGTAAGCTATGGATGTTTGTCATCAGTTAGTGGCTATATAGAAATAAAGGATAAAAAGGCAACTATTAATATTAATAATCTCAAATATTTTGCATTGGTATGGATTTTTGTATATCGATACAAATTTAAGGTTATTTTTGTTATGTCATATGTACATTTTTACTCTTGCTTAAAGTATTGTACCTATGCAGCACATTTAAAAATGTAATCTGAAATTCTAGTTCTTGAAAGCTATTATTACAAACTGTTTAGGATAACTAAAAATGTATGTTAGCAGTTAGTTATCTATAACAATCAAACTTGTAGTCATGTTAGGTATATTTTCAAGATTAAACAGATATATTTCAGATACATAGGCCATCTTCAAATGCTTCAGAGACATACAGAATATGGCTTAAGATGTTTAATAACCTAAGGCTTTGATGACAGTTAGACACATCTGCTCCTAGCAGAACCAATGTACTTCGTAAAAGGATGGTAGGCATCAAAAACCTCCATATGGAGTTCACTTTTTTGTGGCAAAGCTAAACACTTAAGAAACTGCCCTTGCTTTAACTGCTAACAGTGTACTATACAAACTGGACAAGCAGGACACAAAGAAAAAATACTGCTGAACTTTGCCAAGACTAGATAGGACAGTCCTTCAAAATTTTGGCTTCACAGAAAAGTCTGTCAGATATTCTAGGCATATAGGCCAAAGATGGATGCCCCAATGTTGCAGAGGAACCTTGGATGACTGTCCAGGCAGCCAGCTGCTTCTGTCATTTCTATACTTTTGGATGATGCTTGCTCTGAACTTCCTGTTTATTCAGATAATATTATTTCTTCCTCAGGTCTCTGATGGAGTAGAAGATGAGGTAGTTACAGATACAGTTTTCTTTGTAACCAAATTCAGAAAAGAAACTTAGATAAGAGACATAAAAGTTCCTAAGGTTGAGAAACACAAAAGCTTAAATTGTTTATCTAAGAAAATGTTTTGAGGTCTAAAAAGACAGTTTTGGGCTGGTAATACAAGTTAGGATAGAAAGTAAATCAGGTACACAACTTTGGACTCACCAAGATAGGTTAGATAACAAAGTATTTTCTCTGAATTTGCCAAATACAAATGGACTGGACATTGTAAATGCAATTCTTACTTGATAATTGTTGTTATTGTATATAGTCTTACTATGTTAAAGCTAAAACTTTTCTTTGTATTTAGACAAAAAGGAGGAAATGTTGTGGAATATTTGTTTAACTATGTAAAGAGGTGTGGCACTTGTTTCATTATACAAAGATGTGTTGCTTTTTACCTTGCTTTCTTAAGTCACCTAATTGGTCTAATAAAAAACTGAATGGCCAATGGAGGAGTTATAGGCAGGACTTCCAGGGAGGGAGAGTAAGTAGGAGGAGGAATTTAGGCTTGGAGAACAAAGAAAAAGAGAAAACAGGGAGATACCATGGGCCAACCAGCCAGACATAGAGGAAGTAAGAAAGAAGGACATACAGAATGAAAAGAGGTTAAAAAAAAAAAAAAAACCTGAGACAAAACAGACATGAATAGAAACAGGTTAAATTAAGTTAAAATAGCCAGTGGAACAAGCCCAGGCTAAATGCAAGCATTCATAATTAATAAGAAGTCTCTGTGTCTTTATTTTGGAGCTGATTGCCAGCCCAATGAAAACAACAACTACATAGTACACTTATATATATGTAGGCAAAACACTCAAAAACATAAAATAAAAATAAATGAATCACTTTTAAACATCTGAAGATTCCCATTCTCCCATTCTTGATGTAATGAGCTACTCTGCTTGGACACTCTATGTCCTGGGGTACATGTATATTTTCCACTGTGTCTTCCCAACACTGCAATCATTGGGTTGCAATAGAAAATACATCACAATATGATGGCTGATATCTTTTGAGTGAAAAATTTTCATGGATACAGAAGCCCTCACTTAAGAAATTTCTCTTATTGGACCTGAATTTGTATCTTTTTAAATAAAAGCATTGAGGGTTATCATGAGGACTCAACTAGTCTAGGGTGCTCATGAAGAACATCAGATGCATGAGAAGCTGGGGCAACATATATTCTCCAGCAATCCTGGAAATATGATCCTTAGGAAAGGTACACATATCTGTAGTTGGATTTTTTCTTTGGGCAGCCAGCTCAGAAATACTGACACAGAAGCTTATTATTAATTATGAAAACTAAGCCTTAGATTAGGCTACCCACTAGCTCTTCTAACTTAAATTAACCCCTGTACAATAACCTACATTTTTGCCTCGTGGCTTTTTACCTTTCTTTCATTCTATATGTCTGATCCCCACCACCACCAATGACTCATTGGCATTTCCTCTGTACCTTGATTATCTCCTCCTTCTTCCTCTCTCTGCCTGCAAGTCCTGCCTATACGTCCTGCCTAGTTATTGGACATTCAGCTCTTTATTAAACCAATCACACCAATGTATCTTCACACAGTGTACAAATATCCCACAACAAATATCACCACACCAATAGCTTCTCATTGGCCACAATTACTTTAGAACTTCAGTTTTGAGTCCAGAGCTGAAGCAGAAAAGATAAATTAAGAAAAGAAATTGGAATTATATAACAAAAGCTGGGAGGTCAGAGTGACTGGGAGATATCAAAGCACCATGATTAAATTGGGGCAGAGCTGGAGAAGTCAGGGAAGTTGAATCTATATGTTGTGTGAAACACTCTTCTCATTCACATTTGTGTTGTCTGAAAGAATACAACCCAGATAAAAGCCCACCACCCCTCGAGTTCCCTGCTCTTGTGTGGTTTGGTCTGTTTGTGGGGCCCCTGGCAGTGGGACTAGGATTTATCCCTGGCTCATGAACTGGCATTTTGGAGCCCATTCCCTATAGTGGGATACTTTGCTCAGCCTTAATGCAGGGGAGAAGGGCTTGGTCCTGCCTCAACTTGATATGTCAGGCTTTGTTGACTCCCCATGGGAGGTCTTACCCTACCTAAGGAGTGGATGGGGGTGGGGTGGGGGGAGATGGGGGGAGAGCAGGAGGAGAGGAGGGAGGGGGAACTGTGGTTGGTATGTAATACGAAAATAATTAAAATTAAAAATTAAAAATAAAAAAAGGAATGTGTGATTTCAGAAAAAAAAATCACCCCTCAGAAATTTAGGATAAGTCTCTGAATGTTCTGCCCCTGACACTGAGGAGGTTCTGGGATTCTAGGGCTTAAGGGTACATCTAAATGTTCGTCCCCAGTCCTACGTGATGATTATTTCCACAGCAGTTAACAGAAAACTGCTTTCCATAAAATTATCATCTGCCAGGTGATGGTGGTGCATGCCTTTAATCCCAGCATTATTATTTGGTAATCAATCACCAAAAATAAAATAAAATAAAATTCTAAATGAGTCATCCAGCTTGACTTGCTTTAACTTAACTTTTAAAAATCATTAATTTTAGAAGTCATGGAGCACAACATGTGAGTTATTTTCTGACAACCTGTTTTGGGGTAATATCTATTATGAGTGTATTGTGATCACACATTACAAATTGTCTATGTTCCTTTACAGAAGCTTGAAGGTTACTTTTATTAAAATCTTGATGCCTTACTGGCACCCGTAGTTATCCAATAGAGGATTGAAATAGGATAACACATTCACCAACTCTGCCTTCCTGTTATATCTGTGTCCTTTCCAGCCCTGATCCTTGTGTCACATCCTATTCAACTATGAATGCAACCACGTTAACAACTGAAAAAAGTGTTTTCACAAAGCCTATATATGGGTTTAATGTGGTCTGTTGCCTTTGGTACTAATATGTATTTCCCTTACCCACCCCTGACTTGTATCATTGATTCATGTATATAAAGCCCTACCCAATTATTATGAGCCTCAGACCAAACAATGGCGTCAGAACATTTGTGGTGTTCAGAGTAACATAGCAGTTCCTACAGTAAGATGATGCCCTAGTGGCATGCAAACTTCAGTGACTGGGTGCTTATACGAAGAAGAACATCTGTTGAAACCAAAAATGTTTATGGATGTTAACCACCTCCCCACAGAAAAATCAAGAAATGCTCACTGTTCAATGTTGTGGAGGAATAGACTGATCACTTTGACTAATATGCCTCCCATCTACTTACAATCTAAAGTCTCAGTAGAAAAGCCTTTCTTGTCTTCCTTACAATATACCACTCAGTGTCCTGCTCCTATTTCCACAACAGATGCTATTTCCACCTACTATTTATCCCCACTCTTTAGTAGAATTCCATCTAAGCACCACATTGCACAACACATCCTTCCTCCCCTGGGTTTGATCTAAGCCTAGCTAAAAAATCTCCTGAATAGTCAGTCCACTGCATGCTATTTGCATGAGACATATTAACCCAGGTATCCTGATCTCACAAGATTCTCAGAAAACACTCACTCAGTGTAGACACAGTCAGGATTTTTGCAGCATCCAAGAGAAGAACCTCAAGGAGAAATAAGCTCACTAGAAGCCCAATCCGATGCCCAGCCATCTGTAAAAACAAGTGGAGCACAGGCACAGGATGCACAGCTTGAGAACTGTGTGCCACTAAGGGACCCTGTGAGCCTCTGTCACAAAGCACTAGCTGTGGCCTTGAAATGAGGTAAAAGCGGAGTTGTTATTCTGATCTTCCAAATGTCCTCTTGCTCTTTGCCTTGTCTCTGCTGGTCTCTTTCCATTGGATATTCTTTTTCACCCTCCTTAGCCAGAGTCAATAGAGGAACAGGGGCTGAGTTAATATTTACCTTGTCCTTTAGCCACAATATCCTCTTTACTGGCCCTAAATGACTCTCTAAATTGTGAATGAAGGGACCCTGAGAAATCCTGTCAATGCCAGCATCTTGAAGTGACATGTACCATGAACATGTTACAAGCCCATTCCCTAACATACAAGACTCTGCCTCCTCTGTCATTTCTCTATTTGTGTCCGATTGCCATATCTGTAACCCATTATGCCAGGTGCCAGTCTTAAAACCTCCAATAGTGGCAATCATAAGCTAATGATCCAGGAAAACACCTAAGATTATTGCCCAATGCCTCTCACTAGTCACAAATTCATGAAAATGTGCTAGTGGCCTAAGTGAAGGACTTTACCTGAAAGACAAAAAAATTAAGATTGAACATTGGTTCTGAATGAACATCATAAAACAGAATGGAAGTATGACACCATCTTACCTAGAGCAAGCTCGGGACTGCTTCCAATTCTGGCACTTATCAATCAACCCAAGAGGAAGGAGCACACTGCCTATGCAGTCATCCTCACATTCTATTCAAACACTAAACAGCTTTAGCGACGTTTCCCAGTATAGCCTCAAAGCAGGAAGAGAATCTGCTTCATTAGCTTCAAAGCATGTAGGAGAACACAGCTTTGAATTCTGCTTTGCAAAATGGTGTCTTGTTGTAGAGTGCCGTGCACGGCCGTGCCTCAAAGATGGCTACAGCGTCTGGCTTCCACCTTCCCGATGGCAGGTGCTCCTTATTTGGCTAAGGCTAGGATCTGGCTTGCTTGCGAATGTCTGACCCTATCGGCATTGTCCACGTGGCACTACGGGGTTGGTTGCCCAGTGGCTATAAAGGGCGTGGGCTGGCTTTCCCCAGGAGGAGAAGGAGAAGAAGAAGATGGCTTTCCCCGGGGGTCAGAAGATTGTCTCAAGGTTCTTGAATAAACTGCTTGGAGAAGAGCCTGGTGTTGCGTCTTCCTTGCTGGTCGAGGCGGACGCGACATCTTGTGTCTACAAGTCGTTACCTGTGTCTGAGTTTAAGCATTGCATTTGTATATAATCATGCACTTTTCATAGTCATACAACTGAAGAGACAAAAAAGGAGGAGTAATGTGAGAAAAGGGACTGCACTGTTCTTTACAACAAATCACCAGCCAATCTATTGTCCTCATACTTCTCAAATGTGTTAATGTGATGGTTAATTTCATTGTTAACTTCATTAGATTAAAGGATACTCAGATAGCTGGGAAAGATTTATTTCTGGCTATTGAGATTGCTTCCAGATGGCAGTAGCTTTTGAATCAGGGAAAAGAGTAAGGAAATTCCATCTTCACCCAAAGGGTCTGAGCACTGTCACATCTGCTGAGGCCTAGAAGTAAAAAAATAAAACATAAACGTAGATTCTCTCTTCCTCCCTCTTCTGGAGCTAACACACCCATCTTCACCTCACCTCCAACATCAGACCTCAGGACTGGGAAATTGGTTAGGTACATGAAGCACCTGTGGACCTGAGTACAGATACCCAGTACTCATATAAGGAGATAGGCAACTATCATCCCAGATCCAGAACAGTAGAGATAGGTACATCCTGGGCTTGCTGGCCTGACAGTCTAGATTATTTGGCAAGCTCCAGGTCCAGTGAAAGACCCTGTCTCAAAAGTAGGGTGAGCACTATAAAGGAAGACACCTAATAATACCTAGTGTCAACCTCTGCCTTCCACATACATGGTCACATATATATGTATGAAGTGTCACACTAATATAGACACACAAACCCACACATATCACACACAAAGATCTCTCTCTTTTTTGATCTCTGTCACATACACACACACACACACACACACACACACATATACAAAGACATGAATATGGGATGAAGACTTGCAAAAGGAAGGGAAGTAGATGACAGGATAGAAAGCATAGAGGAGTAAGTGACTAGGATGCATTATACATGTTTAGAAAGTTGTATATAAAAACTTTCAGGCACTGCATTCCCAGCTACCAACCTAACGAAAATATTTTTATGCAGAAATATTTGTGTGCATTTGTGTGTGCGTGCATGTACAAAACATTTATAACATGTTATTTTTTAACTACACAAAACTATAAATAGCCTAGACTCTATCAAGAGAAAACTAAATGAGTTTACTGTGACAATGCACACAATAGAATATGACTAAAAAATACAATGAAATATTCACAAACATTATGAATGAATCTTTACATAATAACTTTTGTTTAAAACAATACAATAAAATCAAAGTTATAATACCATTTATACAAAACCCAGAAGATAAAAACTAACATAGTAGCATTATTTACTGACCACTAGTGTCTATTGTAAAGTAAGATGGCCATCGGCAAAAATTATGAAGTGCTATGGAATAGAAATCTTCTGTGATGATAAATTTTCATTGTGTTCAGAGATATAAATATAGATAGATATATGTATAGTTATTTGTTTTAATTATGATGAGTTTTTCAATAATAACCCAATAAAATACTTATAAAAATGAAATGTGACCAAAAGGAAGTAATAGACAGATTTGTGTTTTAGATGACTAAAAACAAAACTAGAAACACTATCTGGAGAAAATGTTATTCCCTCATTTTCATTAGGAAGTACAGGACACTCAGTACTAATTGGACTCAGTTTTCAGAATTTGGACCATAGAGGAATATTCAAATCTGGCCAGGCTTTCTCCCTCAGTGAGATGACCGAATTCAGATTTTAGGAAGGACCTGACATCTGGCTGGAATGTACAGAACAGAATAGCAAGGACATAGTGATGCATGACAGAACAGAGTGCTGTGTGAGAGGGACAAAGTCTAGAGTTGGAGATTTCCTAGAAACAGTCAGTCCTAACATTCCAATCCCTCCTCAGTTCATTAATTCATCAACGATTAAGAAATAGTCAAGTGGAATGCTGTCCAGAGGGTACACATGGTCATTCTCTATGCCCTCATACTGTTGATTTACAGAAGTTTCAACTGGCTTGAAGCATTTAACATTGTGATTCTGACTTCTGTTATTCAGACTCCTATGGCTCCTCTCTCCCCCTCTCTCTCTCTCTCTCTCTCTCTCTCTCTCTCTCTCTCTCTCACACACACACACACACACACACACACACACACACACACACACACACACGTCCACATACAAAACCTTGACTAACATTCATGGTGCTTGAAAATACACTCCACACTACCAGAGGAGAAAGTTATTCATCAATATCACCCAGCTACAAAACCTGAGACCTGAAACAGTAGCCTGCCTACAATACTTGTATAACAGTGGTACAAATGTTAAGAGAGTAACCAACTATGCTTTAATTTGGGTTTAAGTACCACACCATGAGAGAGAACACATACCTGACACTGCTAAAGTACCCAAGAACATGAGACTAGGTAGGCCAT
Source organism: Peromyscus californicus insignis (assembly GCF_007827085.1). Lineage (NCBI taxonomy): Eukaryota > Metazoa > Chordata > Mammalia > Rodentia > Cricetidae > Peromyscus > Peromyscus californicus. The sequence goes on from NW_026294480.1 coordinate 28,826,336, forward strand.
GGGTCTAGGGGAAAGCCTAATACTATTATTCTGTTAAAGGAACATACAGTAAAATGACTCCTAATGATGTATACTATACTCATAGGTCAGTGCCTTGCTCAACGTTCATCAGAAAAGCTTCTTGTAGTGGATGGAAATTAACTCAGAGACTCAACAACTGGACAATGTGCAGAGAGTAAAAAACTTTGCGGCACCTAGTCCTACATAGGTTATCTTCACCAAACCCTTCCCATCAAGGCTCAGGTATCTATGCATAAGAAGAGACAAAAAGAGTGTAAAAGCCATAGCTGGTGGATGACTCCAAGGAAGCAGTGTCTTCTATATACAACAAAACTGATATACATATGGACACACAGAGACTGTAGCAGAATACACAAGGCCTGCACAGATTCAAGCAAGACAAAATCCCAGCACTGAGTTGGGGAAGGAGACATAAAGCTACTCACAAGAAAAATCTCACAATGTATGACACCTCCAACTCTTAGCACCCTTTGCAAAGTATCCTGAAGCATTTTATATAACCGCTTATGTCAGGCAGTGTCCAGTGCACACTGGTCATATTTTCTGTACCTGTATAGCCTAGAAATCATTTTTCTGTAGCTCTATATACATTTCCACAAATAAATATTTTAATGATCACAAAGCACTTAAAAGGGACTTTTAGTTCTCAGGAACCATTTTCTACATAACAGACTCATAGCATAATGTACCTGCCAGCTACAATTTCAGATCCTGAACGAATGAATGGGAGGATCTTTCTATTTTAAAATATTGACTTTACTATCAGGGTTATCCTCAATAACTATTTCAGGTCCTAGACATTATAAAGATCTGCAAGATATCTGGATCTGGACCAGAGATGCTAATATCTAAATAGTGCAAGTGGTATTCTGATATAGCAAGGAGTAGTTGGCCATCTCATGACTACTAGAAAAGTTTGGAGGACAGAGATATGGCTCATCACGTAAAGGCCCCTACCACCGAGCCTGGTGCTGAATTTAACCCCTAGGACTTACATGGTAGAAGGAAAGAACCAATTGTTGTAAGTTGTCCTTCATTCTCCACATACATGGCACACACACAGTTAAATGTAACTAAAAGAATCTAAACAGAGAGTTAAAAAAAAAAAAAACATTACTGTTCTGAAAAGTGGTAGCAAAATTAGGGCACCAAAGTCACTAAACATTAGATTCAACCTCAGATGGGCATGGTGTTCACATGTCACTCAGATGACTGGTTTATAACTGAAATGCATTCATACAAGATAAGTAGATCTATTTTAACTTGAACAGTGAGGTTACATTTATATGTCATAATTCTGTATAACCATTATTATTACCACTATATCATTTTATATTTCTTATCTAAGAAGCACTCACTCTCATCTTTCCCTACCAATCTTCCTGGAAAACACCAGTTTCTTTGGCCTATTTGACGATTCTTGAAGCTTTATGTAATTGGAATGACACGATATATGGTCTTCTGTGTTGGCCTTTTTTTTCACTCAGCAGAGTGTTTTCAAGTTTAGCCAATTATAAAATATATCATTATCTAACCCAACCCATTTAAATGGCTAAAAATAGCCATATATGATACAAATTGTTTAACAAGGAAATGTGGCTGTTTTGGTCTTTTGGCTACATAATGGTATTCTCATAATTATGTGTGTACAAGTATGTAATTTAGTAATTCCAATTACTTATGGTATATGCCTAAAGATAGAACAGCTGTAGGATGAGCCAGCAAGATGGCTGGGTGACCAAAGGTGCTTGCTGTACAAGCCTGATGACCTGAATTCTATCCCTGATATCCATGTGAAAGTAGAAAAGAAACAATTCCACATAATTATCCTCTGAGCCCACATGGCTTGTGTACCCATCCAGCACCCCATATACACACACAATATTGATAATGAATAAATTTTAAAATGTATTTTATTTATTCTCTGAGAATTTCAGACATGTATACAATATATTTTGATCATGTCCAAAGTCCTTCTATTTTGAATAGCTGTGTGACATAACAAATATATACTTAAATTTCTATCAGAACCCCAGTTTTATTCAGCTTTTCATTATTTTATTTTCATAGCAGTACTCTTTACTCATAAGAGCAATGACAGCTTCACATTGAGTTAAGAAGCATTCTCATCTTTCATTTCATTAGAAGATTTTAGAATAATTGGTGATGATTAATATTTAGACAAGCAGAATTCAAAAGTTCAGCTGTGTGATCTGGGTTATTTTTTAGAGACAGTTTTTTGATTACTGATTCATCGTTTTTATTTTTTTACTGTGTTTTTCAGATTTTTGTTTTGTTTTGTTTTGTTTTGTTTTTTTGCTGTGGTGTTTTCATGTGTGCTCCTCAGAATTCGTCCATTTCATCTATGTAATCTAACTTGATAGTGTATCATTTTTACAGTATTTCCTTATAGTCTTTATTGTTCCTCTTACCTACGTCTGTTACAGTTAGTACTGAGTGACAACTTGATAGAGTCTAAAATCACCATGGAAACAAGCTGCTGAGCATACCTGTGAAAGAACTTCCTATTTGAACTCATTGAGGTGTGAAGACTCACCCTGCATGTGGGCAGCATCATTCATGGACTGTGTTTGAGTTAAGCACCAGCATTCTTCTTTCTCTGCTTCTTGACTGTAGATGCAACGTGACCATCCACCTCAAGTCCCAGCTGCCGTGACTTCACTGCCATGATGGACACACCCTCAAACTGTGGCCCAAATAAATCTCCCTTCCTTCCTTCCTTGGGTTGTTTTGTAAATATTTTATCACAACAACAAAACAAATACAAAAAATTGGTGCCAGAAAACATAAGAAACCTGACCGTGTAGTTCATAAGCTTTGGAATGTGTTTGTAAGAGGTATGTGGAAGAGTTTGGGCTGATCTAGAGAAGTCCTACAATACTGTAAGCAGAGTTTAAACTTGTCATTATACTGGAAGTATGGAAGAAAAGAGAGCCAGAGAGAAATGCAGGTAGTGCAAGCCTAGCTTAGGAGGTATCAGAGGGGCAAAATGAGTTTACAGGAAACTGAACTAGGAGCCATTCTTGTGATACTTTGGTAAAGAACCTTGACTTCATAGAACATGTAAAGTAACTAATACATTTTCTGTATTTTTATTTAATCAGTAACTAGGTTTAATATATAACAAATGGCAGGTAATTTTTAAAGGACTTAGAAACTTAAGGTTCAAAGTAGAAAATTATACATAACTAACCTAGTTTGTTTGTTTGTTTTTTGTCTCTATGATTAAACATTGACCAAAACCAACTTGTGTAGGAAAGAGTTTTTTCAAATGAGAGTCTCTCTTTTGACTCCAAATGACTCTAATTTGTGTCAAGTTGACATAAAAGTACCAACACAAGACCTTTGTCATATATGACTCCCTGGGTCATATAGTTTATCCCAACCTTGACCTGTAGGGTTATGTGGTATACTTGTATTATGCTTTATATTGTAATAAGCAAAAAACTGTTTCATTTTACCAGAGACATATGCTGTAGCATTGTCAGTTTTAATTTGTGCAGGTATGCCCATGATGGCCATAACTTCTAGCAAATGAGTGATTACAGAATCAGCCTTTTCAGGACTCAAAGCAGTTGCCATTGAAATCCTGAATAAGTATCAATGGTATGGTGTACATGTTTCAATTTTCCAAATTCTGCAAAGTCAAGCACATCTATCTGCCAGATTTCATTCCTCTGAGTACCCTTTGGGTTACATCCTGCTGGTAATGGAGTCTGATTGTAAAAGGAACAAGTAGGACATTTCCTTACAATTTCCTTGGCTGGCTGCCAGGTTATGGAAAAATCCTTTTTTAAACCTTTACTATTTACATGATGTTTTTTATGAAATTCTGAGGCCTCCAGCACATTTCCTATCAATAACTTATCAGTCTCATCATTACCTTGTGCTACAGGGCCTGGCAGAACTGTATGGGATCAGATGTGAGTTATATATAAGGGATGCTTCCTATTCCTGATTATATCTTGTAACTGAATAAATAGTGAAGTTAATTCTGACTCATCAGGGATAAATTCTGCAGTCTCAATATGTAATACCACTCTTTCAGCATACTGAGAGTCAGTAACTATGTTGAAATATTCTGAAAAATCCATTAATACCCTGCCCCAGACTTCCCTTCTGGACCAGAGCTCCCATCCTGCCCCGGACTTCCCTTCTGGACCAGAGAGAGAGAGAGACAAGAGCTCCCATCCTGCCCCGGACTTCCCTTCTGGACAAGAGAGAGAGAGAAAGACAAAAGCTCCCATCCGGCCCCGGACTTCCAATTTGGATAAGAGAGCTCCCATCCTGCCTGGAGTTCCCATTTGGACAAGAGAGCTCCCATCTGGACAAGAGAGAGAGACTTCCTGAATCTGTCAGCTCTGTCTGAACCAAGTGCGCTGATAAGACCAAGAACGAACCACAGGGAGATGGGCAAACATCAAGGCAGAAATACATACAACAAAATGAAGAGCAATACAGCATCACCAGAACCTAGCCCTCCTCCAACATCTAGACCTGAACATCAAAAATTGGAAGAAGCAGAAGAAAACAGCCTTATGAATGACATCATGAAGAAGCTAGAGGCTTGTGTAGAGGAAAAGACAAAAAAATGGGAAGAACGCTGTAAACAACTAGAGGAAAGGGCAAACAAATTAGAAGAAAACAATAAAAAGTACTGAAAGAAAATCAAGAAAAAGCAATGAAACAAATGAAGGAAACAGTCCAAGACCTGAAAAGGGAAATAGAAAAAAATGAAGAAGACACAAACAGAGGGAATGCTGGAAATAGAAAGTCTGAGTAAACGATCGGGAATGTCAGATGCAAGTATAACCAACAGAATGCAAGAGATGGAAGAGAGGATCTCTGGTGTTGAAGATACAGTGGAAGAAATACATTCATCAGTCAAAGAAAACACTAAAGCCAACAAAGTCATGAACCAAAATGTCCAAGAAATTTGGGACACCATGAAAAGACCAAACCTATGAATAATAGGGGTAGAAGAAGGAGAAGAATACCAACTCAAGGGCACAGAAAATATATTCAACAAGATCATAGAAGAAAACTTTCCCAACTTAAAGAAGGAAATGCCTATGAAGATGCAAGAAACCTATAGAACACCAAACAGACTAGACCCACAAAAAAAGGCCCCTTGCCACATAATAATTAAACAACTAAATGTACAGAATAAAGAAAGAATATTAAGAGCAACAAAGGAAAAAGGCCAAGTGACTTATAAAGGCAAACCCATCAGAATAACACCCGATTTCTCAATGGAGACTTTGAAAGCCAGAAGGACCTGGACAGATGTAATGCAGACACTAAGAGACCATGGATGCCAGCCTAGACTAATATACCCAGCAAAACTTTCAATCATCATAGATAGAGTGAACAAGACATTCCAAGACAAAGCCAGATTTAAACAATACTTATCCACAAACCCAGCCCTACAGAAAGCACTAGAAGGAAAATTCCAACCTAAGGAAGTCAGATACACCCTCAAAAATACAGGCAATAGGTAAAGCCACAGCAGTAAACCCCAACGAAGAGAAGTACACACACATTACCCCCAAAAATAACAGGAATGAATAATCACTGGTCATTAATATCCCTTAATATCAATGGACTTAATTCACCTATAAAAAGACAGGCTTACAGAATGGTTATGAAAGCAGGACCCATCTTTCTGCTGCATACAAGAAACACATCTCAAATTCAAAGATAGACACAACCTAAAAATAAAAGGCTGGGAAAAGACTTTCCAATCAAATGGTCTTAAGAAACAAGCGGGTGTAACCTTCCTGATATCCAGCAAAATAGACTTCAAACTAAAATCAATCAAAAGAGATCAAGAAGGGCATTACATACTCATCACAGGAAAGATCCACCAGGATGAAGTTTCAATTCTGAACATTTATGCCCGAAACACAAGGGCACCCACATATTTAAAAGAAACATTACTAAAGCTTAAACCACACATTAATAGTGGGAGACCTCAACACCCCACTTTCACCACTGGACAGATCTCCCAAATCGAAACTTAACTGAGAAATAAAGGACTTAACTGATGTCATGACTCAAATGGACTTAATCGATATCTACAGAACATTCCATCCTAACAAAAAAGAATATACCTTCTTCTCAGCACCCCATGGCACCTTCTCTAAAATCGACCACATACTTGGCCACAAAACAAATCTCAACAGATAGAAAACAATTGGAATAACCTCCTGTGTTCTATCAGACCACCATGGTCTAAAGTTGGATTTCAACAACAACAAAAACTACAGAAAACCTACAATCTCATGGAAACTGAATAATACTCAACTGAATCACCAATGGGTTAAGGAAGAAATAAAGAAAGAAATTAAAGACTTCCTAGAGATCAACGAAAATGAAGACACCACATACCCAAACCTATGGGACACTATGAAAGCAGTACTAAGAGGGAAATTCATAACACTAAATGCCCACATAAATAAGTTGGAGAAATCTCACACTAGTGACTTAACAGCACACCTGAAAGCTCTAGAACAAGAAGAAGCACAGTCTCCCAGGAAGAATAGACGCCAGGAAATTATCAAAGTGAGACCTGAAATCAATAAACTAGAAACAAAGATAACAATACAAAAAATTAATGAAACAAAGAGTTGGTTCTTTGAGAAAATCAACAAGATAGACAAGCCCTTATCCAAACTAACCAAAAGACAGAGAGAGAGCATCCAAATCAACAAAATCAGAAATGAAAAGGGGGACATAACAACAGACATTGAGGAAATCCATAGAATCATCAGATCATACTTCAAAAACCTCTACTCCACAAAACTGGAAAACTTAAAAGAAATGCATAACTTTCTGGATAGGTACCACATACCTAAGTTAAATCAAGACCAGATAAACTATTTAAGTAGTCCAATAACCCCTAATGAAATAGAAACAGTCATTAAAAGTCTCCCAACCAACAAAAAGTCCAGGACCAGATGGTTTCAGCGCAGAATTCTACCAGATATTCAAAGAAGAGTTAACACCAATACTCTCTAAATTGTTCCACACAATAGAAACAGAAGGAACTTTATCAAACTCCTTCTATCAGGCTACAATTACCCTGATTCCTAAACCAAACAAGAATACAACAAATAAAGAGAACTACAGACCAATCTCCCTCATGAACATTGATGCAAAAATACTCAATAAAATACTGGCAAACAGACTCCAAGAACACATCAAAACAATTATCCACCATGATCAAGTAGGATTCTTTCCAGGGATGCAAGGGTGGTTCAACATACGAAAGTCCGTCAATGTAATACACCATATAAACAAACTCAAAGAAAAAACAATATGATCATCTCACTGGATGCAGAAAAGGCATTTGACAAAATCCAACACCCCTTCATGATAAAGGTCTTGGAGCGATCAGGAATACAGGGAACATACCTAAACATAATAAAGGCAATTTACAGCAAGCCAACAGCCAACATCAAATTAAATGGAGAGAAACTCAAAGCAATTCCACTAAAATCAGGAATGAGGCAAGGCTGTCCACTCTCCCCATACTTATTCAATATAGTACTTGAAGTTCTAGCCAGAGCAATAAGACAACATAAGGAGATTAAGGGGATCCAAATTGGAAAGGAAGAAGTCAAGCTTTCCCTATTTGCAGATGACATGATAGTATACTTGAGTGACCCCAAAGATTCCACCAAGGAACTGATACAGCTTATAAACACCTTCAGCAACATAGCAGGATACAAGATCAACTCAAAAAAATCAGTAGCCCTCCTATATACAATGGACAAAGAAGCTGAGAAGGAAATCAGAGATACATCACCCTTTACAATAGCCACAAATGACATAAAATATCTTGGGGTAGCACTAACCAAGCAAGTGAAGGACCTATATGACAAGAACTTTAAATCCCTGAAAAAAGAAATTGAAGAAGATGTCAGAAAATGGAAAGATCTCCCATGCTCATGGATAGGCAGGACTAACATAGTAAAAATGGCAATCTTACCAAAAGCAATCTACAGATTCAATGCAATCTCCTTCAAAATACGAACACAATTCTTCACAGACCTAGAAAGAATAATACTCAACTTCATATGGAAAAACAAAAAACCCAGGATAGCCAAAAGAATCCTGTACAATAACACAACCTCTGGAGGCATCACGATCCCTGACTTCAAGCTCTACTATAGAGCTACAGTAATAAAAACAGCTTGGTACTGGCATAAAAACTGACATGTGGACCAATGGAATCGAATTGAAGACCCTGACATTAATCCGCACACCTATGAACATATAATTTTTGACAAAGAAGCCAAAAGTGTACAATGGAAAAAAGAAAGCATCTTCAACAAATGGTGCTGGCATAACTGTATGTCAACATGTAGAAGGCTGCAAATAGATCCATATCTATCACCGTGCACAAAACTTAAGTCCAAGTGGATCAAGGACCTCAACATAAATCCAGCTACTCTGAACCTGCTAGAAGAGAAAGTAGGAAGTAGTCTTGAATGCATTGGCATAGGAGATCACTTCCTAAATATAACACCAGTAGCACAGACACTGAGAGAAACAGTCAATCAATGGGACCTCTTGAAACTGAGAAGCTTTTGTAGAAGTTCTTCTGTTTTCGTGGGATAATTTTCAAGACACTGAAATGATTCTTGAAACAAGCAATTGTGCTGAACTGTAAATATACTTTCCTCTCCTATACATACATACATACTATGATAAAATATGATTTATAAGTAGTGTAATAAAAGATTGACAATATATAATGACATAATTATAACAACATATTGTAATAATTGATATCCAAATACAGTTTATTTCATACTTTAAAAAAATCCATTAATACTAACAGAATAGCATACAGAACAATATTTGTTGTAATATACATATATTTCTACTCTTATTTGAAATATTTTGTGTATTGATACAAATGTAAAATTATATTTGTCATATTGTATGTTCTACCACTGTTTAGGATATTTTGTATATTGACACATATTTAGGATTATTGTCATATTGCATTTAGCACTTTACATCCTTACCTCTGCTTAAGCTATTTTGTGTATTGTCACAATTTTGAGGTCATTGTCCTTTTAGAGTTCATTTGCTTACAGATATGTTTACATGAAGCCTTATTCCTTAGGTTATTTAGGTAGATAAGACTTACAGATTTATAGTCACCCATGCTTGTCATCTTTATAGTTATGTTAGGTTGTCCAGATTTACAGATACATAGGTAAGATGGACAGGTAGTCTTCAAACACTTCATAGACCTAGAGAATATGGCATTTAAATAACTTAGAATTCTGTTGATGTGAGACATGATTGCTCCTGGCAGCACTGATTTGATCCTGAGAGAATGTTGGGCTTCTACGACATTCCTGTTTGGAAGTTTGTCTTCTTCTTGGCACAAAATGGCCTACTAGGTAAAGAACTGCCCTTGCCTCGACTGCTGACAGTATGAATGCTGTCCTTTCTGGATGAGCTGGACTCAAGGAAAAGTGATTATTGAACTCTGTTGAGACAGGGTAATATGGTCTTTCAAAATTCCTGCTTCTGAAAATGGTCTGACAGATACTCTAGGCCTGTAGCCAATTTGAATGCACCAAGGATGGTGAAAAACTTTAGGTGACTATCCAGGCTGCCAGCTGTCTCTGTCTACTCTCACAAGACTCCTGAAAGTTGCTTGAGTCCATCTCCTGTTTTCTCAGGTATTATTGTATTCCGTCTCAGATCTTTGATGGGATTGAAGACTAACAGTCACAGTCACAATCTTCTCATATCTTAGCTAGAACATATTAAGTACTAGATTCAGGTTCTTCAGTACAGTGCACCTTTTGGAATGATCTCTGTAACATGCCATTTACCTATGATCTAGACTTCTCTGGATTTTAGTAAGTGTCTCTTGTTTGATGTTGCTCTTGTTGGTGGTAGTTCCATTTGTTTATGTCATTACCCTTTATTTCTCTTTGATAATTATTCCTACTGTATATAGTTTTGTATTAGGTTAGAACTTTCTTCCTTAGACAAAGCGGGGAGATGTAGGGATGGTTGTCTATGCCTTACCCTGAAGCACTACTCTTAGTACTCGGCCATTGCCTGGGCCATGGCCAAGATGGGGATCCCTTAAAACCTGGGATGAGTACGTACTCCCTTCTCTTTGCTATGTCATGGTCTTGGATGCTGGTGAGGATCAGAGCAGCACTGGACCATGCCTCAAACCCTATTTTCTGTATTCTAAGTTCTCTGTATCATGAGCTAATCCCTCAATAAATTCCTATAATCATTAAGCTATTTCCATGCATTGGTAGTGATTTAATCGCATTACCTGGTGACTGTCAAATATTTATGAATGTAAAGAGAGGAGAACATCTGTGAAGCCCTTACCCAGGAGGTCATTCTGAGGAAGCCAGTCCACAATTTTCACATTTTTAGCCAACTTGATATCTTTAAGGATAGCCTTAAACCTCCATATCACCCATTGAGGGAGATGGGTACAAGCATTTTTCATCTCCTTAATGCTTTTCTTGGTCTGAAACAAGCTCAATATGGATCCTTGAGAAACAAGAATAAAGCCAGAGTCTCTAAACTTAGTAATGAAGTTCTCCAAGTTCAATAAATAAATAAATAAATAAATAAATAAATAAATAAATAAATAAATAAGGAAGAAAGGAAAGAGTCAATAGGATTATTTGTGATAGTCTAGATGGTCATGCCATGAAGCTCAGACCATGTATTGTGGTGATATATTGTGTACCCTAATAAAACTTGCCTGAGGATCAGACGACAGAGCCAGCCACTAGATTAGACATAGAGGTGAGGCAGTTGTGGCACACATCTTTAATCCCAGCACTTGAGATGTCATGCCTTGGGAAGCACACACACCTTTAATCCCAGAAAGTAACATGGTAGGGCAGAGAAAGATATATAAGGCATAAGGAAACAGGAATGCACTCTTTAGACTGAGGATTTCATAGAGGTAAGAACTGTAGCTGGCTGTTCTGCTTCTCTGATCTTTCAGCTTTCACCCCAATATCTGGCTCTGGGGTTTCTTTTTATTATAAGACCATTTAGAAATTCGAACATCTGGCATCCAACTTGTGGGGCATGAAATCACAAAAAAGTCACTTGTCTGTAGCCTTGCAGGCCCTGGCTGAGTCCTGAGCTACATGTGGCCAGAGTCTTCACCCCACATGGGCTGGAGTCTAGGGATTAGGTTAGGACCCACTGGATAAGTTTTTGTTGCAGTCTCTCTGCAGCAAACGCCATAGGATTTTTTGGGATTCAAAAACCATAGGAGTTAGCAACTTCCTCACATTCCCTCATGCAGATAGCTTGCTCTTTGGCTTCTCTCCTGGTGGGTTGTGGGCTCTCCCTGGATTCCCATCTTGGGCTGTTACCACACCAGGTAGCTGCCTTGAAAGCTGCTCAGGCTTCTGCTGTTGAAAGCAGAAGCAGTCAGCCTTACATCTGAATCATCATTGTTGGCAGATTTGGTGAGACAATTGGGATTTAAAATGAGAGGAAAATTAACATAGATAGGATTTATGTAATGTCAACTATAAATAGTATTTGTTTGATCATTATTTATCATTTAAAAAGTTGGTTAATATGAGTGCCAAGATAAAAATTTTAAAAAAACTTGTTAAAACAGATCATAAAGAAATTCAGACCCAGATAGAGGAATTTAAAGGTCAACCAATCTCAGCATTGCACTATATGGTTACAGAGAAACAGCCTAAGGCTTTCAAACAGCCGACCTCAATCTATCTAGTAACCTTACAGGAAATGCCAAATGCTCAAGGCTGTATAAGAGCTGACTGGATTCCTGTGCAAATGTTAGATTTGAGGAGAGTCAAAGAAGCTATAGTGCCATATGGTATGCATTCCCTGTTTGTGAAGCCAATGTTAAACTCGTGGTCAACTTGTAATAGATTTACCCCTCAAGACTGGAGAGATTTGGTTACACCTGTCTTAGAAGCTGGTCTCCAATTACAATGGAGGACCTGGTGGAAGGATGAGGCTAAGACCATTGAACAACAAAGAAGGATCATAGGTATGGAAATCTCCCAAGCTGTTTCTTGGAGAGGGAGATTATGCTAATGTACAAATGCAATCTGTATATGATGACCACACCCTGGCTTTATGCAAGGGAGTAGGAGGGAGGAGAGGATCTCCCAAGGAATGGGAAGTAGAATATAGTGTCATGGAGAGATAAGACAGAAACTACAATAGAAGGATAAAATAGGGATGGGGATTGTGAGAAGGGTACAGGAGGGAATATGAGAAGGGACAACTAACACTAAGACCATTTGAATTACTTTATATTCATACTAGAAATATAGTATACAAAATGTCTTCACTTGCTTTGTTCTATAATTTCCTCTTCTCTAGTTCTTTGTTTTCTAGCTCTGGTTACATAAAAATAATAGATTCATAGAATGAAAACTTAATTCCCTGGTATCTTTGTGGATTTTTTGTTTCATTTTGCTTTGTTTGGGTACTGTCTTATTGTGTGTGCTATAATCTCAATAACCACAGAGTTATGAAATGAAATTTGGCAGATGGATGTGTTTCATTTTTCAGAATTTGGAAAATTAAAATATGTATACCATACCATAGATATATATTCAGGATTTCAATGGGCAATGGCTTTGAGTTCTGAAAAGGCCAATTCTGTACTTACACATCTATTAGAAGTCATGGCCGTCATGGGAATACCTGTATAAATTAAGACTGGAATGACAGCTGCCGACAGACATTGGACAGTAGAAAAAAACTACTGAATTAAATCAGCCTGTATACTTTACAGATGTGTTGACCTCAGAATGGAAACCAGGATATGTTATGTTGGGGAAGGGGTTTTGCTTTTGTTTCCACAGAAGTAAAGCTATGGATACCATCAAAATTAATAAAGATTTGATTTGAACAGGAGAGACCTCTTAATGATGAGAGGTGATAGTTCATCAACCAGTGTGGCCATTCTACTTGTCAAAAGGAAAAATTCACCAAATTAGAGTCAGGGCAAGGTTCTGTTCTTGTCTTTGCAGGAAAATAAAAACATCTATCTTGAAGAAGTCAAAGACCTTTGGACAGATAGACATCTAAAGAAGAAGAGAGAATTGTCTGGAAAAAATTACAAGAAAAAGGAATAATCTGGACTAACGGTGTAATATACTTTCAACAGGGTAAAATCTCATATACCTCTCAAAATGTTTGTTTTCACTGGTCTCTACAGTCACATTAAACAGATGGTCTTTACAGTCCCAACTCAACTAAAAACTAAGGTGGCTTTGGAGTTGGAGTGTGGCTCTCTCCTCTAAACCCAAGCATATGTTAACACAAAAATCAGAGTCTCTGTCTCATATCAGAAGAGCCACCTAGTATGGGATAGAAGAAAACCAAAATCTAGGGGCTATTATTGTCACAAATCTCAGACCCCTTGAATTAATTTTGACTCTTTAAAACTGTTATTTAGGTATAGTACTATTTCAAAATTTAAACTTTCTGTTTTGATATTCATGATGTTTAAGTTTTCTACAGTGAATGATAAATATTCCTAACAGTGATCTCTGAATTCTCCAAAAAGTTGATGGGGCCCCACAACCAGCTGTATGCCACTAAGCCGATATCCACCACCCTAAGAACGGCTTTGAACTACAAACTTCTCAGCACAATTTCAAGGTGACTAATTGAGATGGTCCATGCTCATGTAACACTCCAGCCAGGACTTCAGATAAGCTCTACACTTTCCCATTACTCAGAGACTGGCAACAAATCATGCAGCTAGTTCTCCAGAGACTTAACCATTGTTTCAGTTTTTACAGGGTTCCCTAGAGATGCTGTCGCCCCCCCCAAACAGCAGGAAGTAATTTTAAGAACATGATGCCCACTTTCCCAATAAATGGGGTAGATGGTTTTTGCTCTTTCTCAGGGTTATGGATATTTGTCATCAGGTAAGGGGGTTGGTTATAAGTTGTTATAGGGTAAGGGGCTGAACAAAAGATATTAAACTCAGGGATCTCATTTGGAAAAGAAAAAGGGGGGGATTAGATATGATAGAATAAAAAGGTAGATTATTGTGACTATTTTCAAACTAAAAAAGCAATTATCAGTTTTAAATAATTTACATTGGTATGGATTTTTGTATATTGATACAAATTTAGGTTATTTTTGTTATATTGTATATGTTTGTACTTCTAAGATTTTTATATATTGATACAAATTTAAAGTTATTTGTGTTAAACTGCATGCATGTTTCTACTTTCGTTTAAGATATTTTTGTATATTGTTATAATTTTAAGGTTATTGTCCTTATACTGTACATGTTTCTATTTTTGCTTAGGTATTACTTATTCAGCTGGTTTATACAACTTGAAGTCTTAGTTCTTAAAAGCTATATAGGATAAGAAAGAATTCCAGATTAATAGTCACCCATATTTGTCAAACTTATGTCACATAAAGGAAAATGATGGGACTGGAGATGATCTTGTTAAGTCAGATAAGCCAGATGCAGAAAGATAAGTGTCATGTGCTCTCACTTATCCATGGAATGAATCCTTTTAAAGACGTGAAAGAAGTAGAAAGGGGAATATTACAGACTAGGAAAGAAACCATTGGGATGATGGAAGCTAGTAAATATAATCAAAATCTTTTATACATGTCATAACAAAACACAATTTTATGTGATAAGTATTAAAAAAAGTATTTAAAAAACTTTAAAATTTATATTTATTTTATGTGTATGCATGTGTGCCTGATTATATATGCGTACAACATAAAGGCTTGGTGCTCATGGGGACCAGAAGGGGGCATTTGATTCCCCAGAACTGGAGTTTATAGGTGGTTGTGAGCTGCCATGTTGGTGCTGGGAACCAAATCCTGGTCCTCTGCAATAGCAGTAAGTGCTCTTAACCACTGAGCCATCTCTCCAACCCTTAAAAAGAAATGAATACTTGAATACTTTCTAACCATTTTTTCAAGTTTTCCTTCAGTGGATTCATTTTGGTGTTAGATTTAAACATTATTGTCAAACCCAAGATCACCTTCGATAATCAATAGTATCCACTATGTAACCTTATATTTTTATAGTTTTGTGCTTCAGGACCATGGTTTTAAATTGTGGAAAGTGTAAGATTGGCATCCATAGTAATATGCTTTTTTATAGCTGTATGTAGTAGTATGCTTATCAGCTATTCCATCAACATTTGTGGAAGACATTCTTTTCTCAACACGGTTGCCTTTGTCCTTTGTCATAGATCAGCTGAATCTATTCATGTGCATTCATTTTTAGGTTCCTTATTCTGATTAAGTGATCTGGTAATTTCCCCAACAATGCTACCATGCCTTCTTACTGTTCTATAATTAACTTCGAAGTCAGGTAGTGTTTGTAGGCTTTGCTCTTGACAATATCTAATTGGCTCTTGTAGAGTTTTGCCTCTCCCATAAACTATTTGGTAATATTCACAAAATAATTGACTAGGCTTTTGAATTGACTGCATTGAGTATGTAGGTCAAGTTAGGAAAAATCCACATCTATAAACTATTAAGCCAAAAAGATGGACTATCTCTTCACTTACTTAGTTGTTTAATTTCATCACTTTACTATTTTTTTCTCAAATATAATGTGTATAGATTTTGTTAGATTTATACCTAAGTATTTCATTTGGGGACTAATATATATGTTACTGTGTTTTGAATTTCAAATCCCAATTGTTTATATTTGGCACACAGCAAAGAAATCTGTTCTGTTTTCTTGGTTAGGCTGGCTAGAGTTTTATCACTTTTATTTATGTTTTTGAAACGCCATCTTTGGTTCTGTTAACTTTCTATTGTTTCTCCATTTTTACTGTCAGTAACATGCACATCAAGTTTCTGTTTACTTCTATTTTCACTGTAAACACAAGACAGAGCAGATACTAAGAGTATACCTATTTAATTATGCATCTTTAAATGTTCTATAACATTTGACAGTGGATATATAAATGGATATATAAGGAATAAAGAATACTTAGATCTTCTCAAAACAGTTTAATCTCAATGAAGATGCATAAATAACCAGCAAAACTGTAGCTCATAGAAATGTAATTTATTTCATGCAAAGCTATATATATTTTAATAATGAATCATATAAACACTTCAAAAATTCATTACATCACAGTCAGTTACAATACTACAAAGGAATTGTGAGTCAATGAGTGTGTCAAAATCAAACTAAGGAACATTATGCATAGATAAGGCCAAAGATGCTAACTTACTTACTGATAGCAATTTGCAGTTTTTTCCAAATATAGATTTGAAAATGTAGTGAGAATCTACAGAAAAATAGTTAAATCTACAACCTACTGGACAAGTAGGAAAACATCCACTGTTATACATCCAGTAATAAAGGCTGATTAAAGATAAACTTGGCATCATGCACCCCCAAAATGAAGAGTTACCATTTTGAAAATTGTGATTGGATACAATTTAAAAAGATTTATGTTCTATTTCATCTAGTCAACTGAATTATATAATGGCAAAATACCAAGCTCTTTATCAATGCAATAGGAAATTAGGCTTATGGTATACTTTTCTTGGGTACTGTGTGTGTATGCATACATATGAAGAAACTAAGGAAATGCAGACATGTTCCAAATTCACATCAGAGTACTGCACTTTAGAATATTGTATCAAAGTAGTATGTTGGATCAGAACTTATTTAAGGATGACTTTAAAACTATTTAAAAGCAATATTACAATTACTTACTTACAAAAACATTTATAAAAATGAAATACCAGGGAATAACAACATCAATAATTAGAGCTCTTTGTACTTTTCAATGCTATAATTTATATATATTAGGTTATAGTATTTAAGAGATAGATATATTCTCTATCTTCTAAAATGAGAAAAATCCTTCAAGTTGTTCCCAAAATACAGACAAAAACAAATCCATTGGATTATTTAAAAAATAAATAAATAACACAGTCTCTTCCCTACAACTTGGCATGCCAAATAGGGAAGATGTTAGCCAGTTCTCTTTTGATAAAGACAGTGGAGTCCTGCCATAATGTCACCTCTAAATGCTGTGCACTTCTATGTGTTGTCGATTCACCTTACATATGCCTGCCACAGTTTGCCACTCTTCTGCATCAAACACAGAAAATTCTTTTACAAAATTATTTGTAATCAACATAATCACAAAAGAAAAGGTTTTTGGGGAAGAAACTGAAACATCTTTTAGGATAGAGATGACAGAATAATACCAAGTATTACTTTATTAAGAAAAATTTAAATTATAGCAATACCTCGCCTGATCTCAATGGATAAATTCTTTGAAAATGGAATTTTGTTGTTGTTGTTGTTATACTGGCTAATATGGAAGAAATTAGAGGTGAGAGCATGCTTCCTTGGCAGTGGAAAGGAGGGTAGTGCCGCCCCATGGGGCTGGGATCCAGGTACTGGAAATGGGGCTAAACCTGTCTAGTCTTCCAAGTCTCCAGTCACAAAAAAAAAACCACTAATCTGGAAGTACTACCAAAAAAGAAATTCAGATTTCACAAAGACTCCTGAAACCCTTTGTTCCATTTTTAAACATGAACATTTTTATGAGTTCCTTTTTCTCCCCCCACCCTTTTTTTTTTTTTTTTTTGAGACAGGGTTTTTCTGTGTAGCTTTGGAGACTGTCCTGGAACTCACTCTGTAGACCAGGCTGGCCTTGAACTCACAGAGATCCACCTACCTCTGCCTCCCAAGTGGTGAGATTAATGGCGTGTGCCACCACCATCTGGCACTCACAGTTCTTAATGTTGGGCATTTTAAAATCATTTTATACAAATTTTTACAGTGAAAATAATTTTTACTGCAGCGCTCTCCTTAGCCATATAAAAGAAAGTGCACTGAGCTAGTATGAACCACACTTCTATTCAGACACTGTTCATTCATCCAGCAGTCTGTTTCACTACTTTAGGTACAATGCTGCTGTTTCAAGTAATGAGGTTTGAAGTCAGAAGTAATTCCTTTTCAGTGTACTGCTCATCAAAAAACAAACAAACAAACAAACAAACCTGTGTACATAAAACAAACAAAAGAGAAAAATCTGTCAGCATCCTGAAAGTCAAATGACAGAGATGGGAAGGAGGGAGGGTGGGAGAGGGAGGCACAAAGGAAAGGCAACCCTAAACACACTTACTTCCTAGCTTTGAAAGTTAAATTTATACAGTCTACTGCACTTTGAAAATTCAAGTGTGCTCAGATTTCTCAAGGGCATGTTTTGTCTCTAAGTACAAATATTCTTTCATCCTTGATTTTTTTCAGACATGGCCTATTCAAATTCTAAGTACAAATCATACTTTATAGCCTAAATGGTAATTGTAGGTTTTATTTCCTCTTAATACGGTAATCAGCATATGATCAAAAATATTCCCTAAACCTATTAAAGATATAAAATGAAGTCTGTAAATAAACAAATGAAATTTGTCCATTAGCATGATGAAAAAAAACTTTAAAAAATACACAATGCCTTTCTTACAAATTCCCACCTACACTTACTTTGGACACATATGCTTAAATTTTAGATCAGACAATTTAAATGGTAGAGGCCAGAAAAATCAACAAGCAACACTTTTTTGGGGTGTTTAGGCGGTTGAGTCTGATTTGTTTTTATGATAAGAACTTTCCATACTTTAAGTCTTACCACTTGTGTGAAGTGAGACCCTTTTGTGGGATGAAATTATTCTAAAACTCTTGTATGAATGTGGTACGATAGCAAATATTTATAATTACCTTTATGTTTTAATTCTTATTTAAAATTCTTTTATAAAAATGTATAATTAATAAAATGATCATGCAGTTTTAAAATGTAAATTAACAATATATAAGTGATTCTTGAAATTTAAAGATTTTTTTATATAATACTTATTTTGAGTTATTAGCTTGTTAAATATTCTTAACAATTATTTTAAAAATATTGATTTGGGTGCTGTGGCACATGTCCTTAATCTTAGAACTTGGGAGGTGGAAGAGAAGGATCAGAAGTTCAAGGTGATCCTCAGTTATACAGACAGTTTGAGGCCAGCCTGGGCAATAATAAGACCCTGTATCAAAAAAACCTAAACTTTAGATCATTCTAATCAAATATTTATTAGCATGTAAGAAAGACATGAAAAAGTATCAGAAATAATTCTTTAAGAAAACCATTTTGCATGTAATGCATATGAACTCTGTAGTAACATTTTTGTGACTGTATCATTACATATTAATAAGTGTCTCAAAAATAAAAATATTGTACATACTATCAATGCTTTACACAAAGCTTAATAAATATTAACTTAATTCCTCAGAAATAAACTCAGTCTTCTAGCATGAAATCATTGCCTTCTATACACAAATTTACTCAGCAAAGTAACTTTTCTACGTTGTTGCATACAAAATCCTGTAAGAGAAACTCTTTAAAAATTTGAACATTCTGGATCACTGAAACAAAAATTCACTGTGGAAGTAACTCAAAAGCCACAATGAAACCCAGTATATATGTGTGTGTACATATGTATCTATACATATGAATATAAACGTATGCTTCTATTAGTGTAACTTCAAAGGAAAATACCTGAATTCCTTTATACATTCCTATCAATTTGTTTAGTGTATTATCAAAATTAACTGTAAAATTGGACATTTCTTCTCTTTTTATCCATTACAAGAACAGCATCTGAGTATGAAGAAAAAAATTTAACAAAAATCATATTTAAGAAAAATATTTCAAAGTAAATCCACAGAACAAATGATGAAACACTGTTTCAGGGACTTTAGACTAATTAGTTCATTTTGCTTTGGGGACTTTAAAGCTTCTCAAAGACCCCTTACTGTGATAATCATCCTTTTCACCTTCAAAGTACTACTTAAAAAACAAGTACAGCCGGGCGGTGGTGGCGCACGCCTTTAATCCCAGCACTCGGGAGGCAGAGCCAGGCGGATCTCTGTGAGTTCAAGGCCAGCCTGGGCTACCAAGTGAGTCCCAGGAAAGGCGCAAAGCTACACAGAGAAACCCTGTCTCGAAAAACCAAAAAAAAAAAAAAAAAAAAAACAAATACAAACAAACATACAAAACAGCCCAGCACACCATCATCAACCGAACCCCCTCACAACAGTTTCGTGAGGTAGATCAGTGGGTAAGTAGCAAATACGTCCTTCATTCTGAAAAATGAAGAAATTGAGGCACTGAAAGGTTCCAAGATCTGCACAAGGTATTTCAGGAACCAATCACGAAATTATAAACAGCATTACATTATCACTGCTCTGGTCAACTGTTCTCTGACCGCATTTCACAGTAAAAGGTTATATGCCTTATGTGTCCTTGAATTAAGCAGGCATGCAACCTTCAATTCAGAGTATCTATCTATTGATAATTATTTAAAAGGGGCTCTACTTAAAAGGCTATAAAAAAATACGACCATTAAAAAAGAAAGATAATGAGGAATGATGCATCCTTCCTTTCAGTACCTATATAGAACTATGTCCTCAACATATGGTAAAGTAACACGTAAGCACTAGGAATAATTGCAAGGAAAATAGGTGCGAGACTGTCTGGACAAGTTCAAACCTGGTCACTCATGTAGAATGGATTCTGTAAGAAACACAAATATTTCAGGACCATAGAACAATCCCTGCAAATATGTTGTGCTCAAATCATGTTCACTTTGTAATAAAACACTGGCTCTTTAAAACATAATACTCAACTTTGGCTTAAATGCAAAGGTTGAAACAACCAATTTAAAATAATAAGCATGTTTAACAAAGAAATTATTACTACACATTTTCATCCTAATACATTTTTAAGTTAAAATTTTAATGCTAGCAATAATCATAAATGGATTATTTTTCTTTTTACTTCTGAATAGCCAAAATAGCCAAATATTTTCTTTTCAAGGAGTATTAACAGGCATCTTTTAAGTATTAGAGAATTTGGGGAACTCTTTGGATATATATATATTACCCATCCTTAATATTTATTATTTTTTTTCTTGGCTGGAATGATCAGTGTCAAGTCAGTATGCTAAATGCTAAAGGTGAATATTTTTCTCTGAAATGAAAATCTTTTACAAAGCAATAATATGAAAACCATAAAAAGATCCAGTTATCACAAAGAGTGAAAATAACACCTCACTCAATTAGAATACACATGCCAAAGACACTAACACTATCAATTGAAGAGTAATCTTAATTACACATGCAAAATCCCACTATTTTGTATACAGAGCGGAAGAAGAGTTGTTTACATTCAGTTATGTCTGATAAGGAAGCCTTATTTTAAGACATGGGTTTTGTAAATACAGTAATTATCTGAGGTCTCAGTTCACTTTCACTTCTTTGGGAAATGTAGGTTGAATAAATTTAAATTACAGTTATAAAATAGTAGTATTTAGTATGACTTATGATTTCCTTGAACTTTAAAATAACTCTCCTGAAAAAAATTAACTTGAAACAAACTGTGTTCTCTTTATCATGAACTGAATCCTTCCATTTAACTACACTTCTAAGGCAGACACTTCAGATGGTATATAATAAATCCTATCAAAAAAGATGATACTCTAGTTAACAAACAATAACTTAATATAGTTAAGATGGGATCCATTTTCAATGCCATTTTTGTTATCCTTATTATTCAGAGAGTACAGATGAATTGTAGGTCACAATGATGTTCATAAAGGCTGAGCTGATGTGATGACCTTGGTTACTTGAGCCATGAATTTCTTCAGACTTTAGATATCTTCAAATATTATGCTGGAAGACATAGAGAGATATCGTCCACCAGGTTGATACCTAAAAAGTAAACATACAAAAATGATCTAAAATATTTAAAAAAAAAAGAAAAACGATGAGAAAACACTAAAAGTAATTACAGAATTTGTAAAGACCATAAAATTTATTCAGTAGCCAGAAGTAGAATCCTATCTCCCAAAATTATAATCCAAAAGGACTTAATTATAAATCAACCAGCACCTGTTTGAAGACAGACAGACAGACAGACACACACACACACACACACACACACACACACACACACCATAGAGTGAAGGACATAAACAAAATGGGGGAAGTAAGACACATTCAGGATACTGCATAAATAACCACATTTAATTGTCAAATACAGAGTATTCTAGGGCTTTTGTTATTTATAGGCAATAATATATTAAACACTTTTAGCATGTGTGATATTTTTTTGTTTTTATTTTTGAAGTTAGCACACAAAGTAATGGGCTTCTTTATGCTACACACACACACACACACACACACACACACACACACACACACACACACACATCATGTTTTATTCATATTCATTCCCTTCCTCTGCTATTCCCCAGTCCTGTTCCCTTCTTGCTGGTCCCCTGGTCCTCACAAGCAGTCTTCCTTCTGTTTTCACATGTATGCTGTTACTCTCCTTCTCTTCATCATTTAAGATCTTTTCCTTTCCTCTCATAGTCCCCTTCTTACTTTTATGACCTTTTGAGTCTGGCTTATTTCATTTAACATGATTTTTAGTTACAAATATTTCCTTGCAAAGTCATGTTTACACTTTTCCTTGTGGTTGAATAAAATCTCTTTGTATATATGGACCACCTTTTCCTTAACCTTTTATCTGTTGGTGGACATTTAGTCTTAGCTATTGTTAATAATTAACAATAGATACAGATGTGGGAATTTCTGTGTGGTATGCATACTTAAGTCTTTTGGGCATATAAACAGTGGCAGAGTTGGGTCATACAGAAGTTCTATTTTTATGCTTTTTGTTTTATTATTTCTCATGGCAAAACAAATGAAGACATAGGCTTTGTAGTCAACATACTGGAGTTAAAATGCCTGATTTCTTACTCATAAACTGTGTGACTCCAGGCAAATTATTGTGTCTTTGAGGACATTAATCGACTAAGAATTTTCGCAATAGACAATGTTATTAAAATGTTTACATTGGGTCTGTCATGAAAACATATTAGCTATACAGATATGGCTAAAGATAATGAATTTCATAAATCAGATTGCTAAATAGATATATAAATATAGTCATGATTCTGTGTTGTCTCAATTCTTAAGATATAAATTAAGATATAAAGATATCGCCGGGCGGTGGTGGCGCACGCCTTTAATCCCAGCACTCAGGAGGCAGAGCCAGGCGGATCTCTGTGAGTTCGAGGCCAGCCTGGGCTACCAAGTGAGTCCCAGGAAAGGCGCAAAGCTACACAGAGAAACCCTGTCTCGAAAAACCAAAAAAAAAAAAAAAAAAAAAAAAAAAAAAAAAAAAAAAAAAGATATAAAGATATCTATTTCAATTATAACTAAAGAATGATTTTTTTGTTTGCTTTTTGTTTTTCTTTAGCAGAGCTCACTGTATTTCTGATTCTGGCATGAAATTTACTATGTGGCCTAGGGTGGCCTCAAACTCATTTTGCTCCTCCTGTCTTAGCTGCTCAAAGACTGAGATTACAGGCAGATGTCACCACACCTGGCAGAATGTCATAATTATTAAAAATAAAATAATTAGCGGGTATAATGAGTATCAAGTGCTAAGAACATAGCTTAGTTGGTAGATGTAGCCTAGCACACACAAGTCTCTGGACTTAACTCCCCAGGACTAGATAAACTGAGTGTGGTGGTGCATGCCTGTAACAGGAGGGGAAAGCAAGGGGATCCGATCAAAATCATCTTCAGCTACACAGCAAGCTGGAAGGAAAGCTGGTCTGTATGAGACTTGGTCTCAAAAAACAAAACAAAACAAAGAAAGGTATTAAATGATACTTCAAATTTTTGAATTAATACTGAAAAGGAAATTTTTTCTTATCTTGTTATGCTGAGCATCCAATTGGGGCCTTGTGCATACCAGGCAAGCATACTCCCACCAAGCCCAATATTTTTCTCATGTTTAATTATCTTTTGTTTTCAAGCTCAGTACATCATTAACATTTCAGAGGCATACCAGAGTCAAGTGACACAGCCAGAACTTACCTTCCTGATTCAGGTTCCAGAGAATCATCAGTGAATGTTTCTGCATTAAAATCCAAAGGTTCTGCATCCTGGAGAAGTTCTATTCGGTCTCTTTCAGTTCTGTTATTAGCCCTGGTGTACTTGGATGCTGCTCAAAAGAAGAAAGACAATGACTACTTCTCTATTGTCTTTTAATTTATAGATCACAGAAAAAAAATCAAGACTTCATCTAATGTTGGTTGTGAAGATAAGAAGCTTAAGTTGTTCCTTCTTAGAAAATCAGATTCAAATTATGACAGTATAATACAAAATAATAAGACAATTTCTTGAGTCATCTAGCTAGTCTGAGCTCAAAGTAAGTAGTGTGAAGATTTAGAAAGTAAAAATTAGAATTTATATTTAATTATAGTATAACCACAATAAAATTATCATTAAATCAAACTTCATATGGTTTCATAGTGAATCTTTTATTATTTATTTTGGCTAGAAATTTGAGATATCATCACTTCAACTCTTGAAGAAAAGACTTAATATTTTTCCCATAAAGCAAGAATAAGGGTAACACTGGCCAACAAAATAAGTAAGTCTATATTTACTTTGAATATCCACCATATTTAAAAAGTAAAAAGATACAGTTGGAAGTAGTTTATCTAATCTTACCTAATAGATTAAAAATATTGCCAACATAGAAGCATCTACATTGCAAATGTTCAGTGGTTCCATGTAGTTAATGGCTGCGATATAGGTCATTAGAAAGTCAGTAGCTCTCCCTTTTCTACATGAATAAGTTTCTTGTGAACAATTTATAATATCCAAGTTTTGATTTACGAAGCACAAGTATCTTTAAAAAAATTATGGGACTGGAAAGATGGCTCAGTTGTCATGGGCATTTTGTTCTTGAAAAGGACCAGAGTTCAGTTCCTAGCACCCATACCACATGGCTCACAAATGCCTGTAACTCCAGCTGATACCCTCTTCTGGCCTCTGCACTGCACTCATGTGCACACACACACACATAAACATACACAGAGATTAAAAGACTCAACTTTATGAAAGAGTTCTTTTGGAAAACTTAAGATGTTTATATCACAGTTTTGTCATCTTGGTCTCTTTCCTAATGTAGTGATGCAATATTATGAAAATAATTATTACATTCTAAGAGACTGAAATTTTTGCTGGACTTCATAGCCAGAGTTAATAACAACCTTGAGGTCACTTAATACTGCTATCCTATGTGTACTTGGCCCATTTGTTTAAGACAGCAATGTAACAATCAATCTTACTTGCTTTGGATTTCGCATGTTATCATTTTTTACAACCTAAGCTATTACACAGCTGTAATCGTAAGTCATGTACTTTTCCCATGTTCCTGACCAGGAACGATGTATCTGTATCATTTGCTAAAAGCAGTAAATACAAAGGTTAAAAAGCAATCTTCTAAAATGAATATCTATCCATGGATATATATATTGATAAGTATGATGTTTGAGGTACTGTTTGTTATCTGGGTCTGTTGGAATTAGTTGGAGCCAGTGACAAACTCTGTTAAAGATTTCTATAAAATAGCTGGGTGGTGGTGGCGCACACCTTTAATCCCAGCACTAGGGAGGCAGAGGCAGGTGGATCTTTGTGAATTCAAAGCCAGCCTGGTCTGTAGAGCAAGATCCAGGACAGCCAAGGCTACACAAAGAAACCCTGGCTCAAAAAAAAAAAAAGAAAGAAAGAAAAAATTCTGTAAAGTATTCTTTATTCTTTCTTTCTTCCCCATGTGATTCTTTCTGTGCTGTTCAATAAATGAAACCTTTTATTACACACACACACACACACACACACACACACACACACACACACACACACACACATACCCTTGGACAGAAACACAGTCATACAGGGACAAGTTCACAAGGTAGCCTTCAGGCAGGCATAGATTGAGACTCATACCATAGACAGACAGAGGATGGAAGACAGGGAGCATGAAGTAAAGAATTCAAATCTGGAACCCTTCTTGGTTAAATGAGTCCAAGGGAAAGTGCTTTTACTTCTTTCCTTCCTGTGACATCAATGCATTCTTGGTAACTCAGTTAGCCATGAATATGCTTAGTCCATTCAGCCTAAGTCTATTCTCATGCATTGATTCCTGCAGCAAATAGTGGTTCTCCAACTCACTATTCAATGCTTTGTGTTTGTTCTTTTCTTAACCATTCTCTCATACTTTCAGATCTTTCAATTTTGAAGACTTTCATTCAATGGTAAGCATCTAAATGCCTTTACAGATTCATCCCTGTTTCTGAGTTCTAACAAAAACTGTTGCCCTTTACTATTTATTCTACCCTAAATGTCCTTCAAATAACCCTCTGCCATTATTTCAAGTACCATGCCTTTGTTTAGGCCCTTATCACTCTTTGACTTCACTACAAAAACAGACTTCAAATGGTTGCTGAGCTTTATTGATTTGAAAAGCATATTTTATACTGTCATTAAATTCACCTTTCTAAACAATAACAACAGATCATGCTTCTATCATTGAACATGGAGAAACTGAGCTGGTTCTCAACTAGATCTTTATCCCTACTGACTAACATCATAGTGTTAGAAGGTACTATTCATGCTATTGGAGGAGAAAAGTAATTATCAATCCCACCCCCTATGAACCCTGTGAACACTATGTCCAATAACGACCTGCCTGAAAAATATACCCATTGGTGCAGTAGTAGCATAAATGTTATGAGAGTAACCAAATACTATTTTAAAAATTGCGTTTAAGGCTTGCTACACAAAATAGAGCCCATATTTGACAAGGTCATGGCCCCTAGGGGAAAATCTACTACTATTATTCTGCTAAGTGAATGTAGCAATAAAATGACTCCTAATGATATATTTCTATACCCATAGATAAGTGCATTGCTTAACCCTCAGCAGAGGAGCTTCTTCTTGAAGAAATTAATATAGACAGCCACAACTGGATGGTGTGCAGAGAGTGAAACACTCTGAAATACTCATCCCTAAATAGGATGTTGTTATATCACTCCCCTCTCCTCAAAGTTCAAGGGCCTATGCAGAAGGGGCACAGTAAGAGTAAAAGAGCCAGAGTTGTTGAATGTCTCCAAGGAAACAACGTTTTCCAGACACAACAAGGACTGATTCACACATTAACTCACATAGGCCATAATAGAATGCACACATATTCAAAGTGAACAAAATCCTAGCATGGAGAAGGGAAGGCAGGCACAAAGTCCCATCCCTAACCAAGATGCTCTTTGTAATTGATAGCAGCTGGGAGAGAGAAAATTCAGTTTTCCTCAAATGGAGTGACAATGGATCGATCTACCAAACTCCAGGGCAGGCCTCAAGCTCAGAAATAGTTAGCCAGCACAAAACATACTTTATAGAGTTTGGTTGTTTGGTTGGTTTTATGCTTTTTTAAGTGTGTTTATTTTCTTCTTTGTTTGTTTTAAGAGAAAGGGGAAAAAAACATGAAGTTAGGTGGGTAGAGGAGAATAATCTGGAGGAGATGGGAAAGTGGTAAGAATGTGGTCAAAATATATTGCATGAATATTTAAAATAATAAATAAAAATTTTAAAAAGATCATGCTAAAAGTTAAAAATCTTACCTACCATATAAAATTCACACTTTTGAGCAGGACAGCATCTGTTTCTAAACTGTCTGAAGCCCCTCTTATGAACCTCCTCATGCTTAAACTCTAGTCATGAGAAAAACACATCTTCCCAAACATTCTCTTACATCACTGTGTCTTACTCTTTTTCTAATTAAAAACCCCCTTCATCTGGATAACTATCATTCATTTCTAAATACTCAGCTCAATATTTGTATTACATAAATATTTAGTATAAAAATCCACTCCTAAGACAGAGCCCGTTTTTTATTCCCCAAGGTATTTCCTTCAGCACCAGGTGTATACTCTTTGGTAACAACTCTTATGAGATGTTTACAACATCATTGGAGTCTGCCATTTAAATATTTCTAACATTTGAATTCAGCTCCTTTATATGATTACCAGCTTCCTGGTGAGAGTCCCACCATCTCTTTATGCACATCATCCAATCTCTCCACTGTATGTTTTAAAGTACTAATTAGCTATTTCCATCAGTGAACTGTCTGATAATTCTAATACTTGAGTCACTTTTAGGCCTAGTGTGTTTACTTTTTCATATTTTGAAGATGACTCATATTTTACTTTCTTATATACCTCAGAACTCTTTGTTAAAGACCACACATTTCATTTAAAAGAATACAGAAGTTAAATTATAGTTATGTTCATAATGGGGCACATCTCTTTTTACTGGGTCATCGATGTTTAGGGACTGAATTAATCTAATGAGTACTTACTGTGAATTTAGACTCTGCCTTAGTTCTCTTAAGTCTCTATCCATTTCAATTTTTCTTTGAGTTTAGATGGTCCTCAAGTACAAATGGATATTCTTGGTACCTGTTTTCCACTCTCAGAACTTCAGAAGGATACCTGGCTTCTAGGTCTCCTCTAACAGCACATTACTGCTGTGTAACTGAGCAGCTAACTAAGAAAGAATGCTCAGATTTCCTGCTTCAGCCTGAATCTCAAACAGAAACCTATTCACAGAAGCCTTAGCGGTGTAGCTCCTTCAGCAATACCTCATCTTCTCCAAAGACAAAACCTTGCCTCCTACACAGTGTAAAGTCCTGTGCAACAACAGGTTCCTGGCACCTTTCTTTTTTTTTTTTAATTTTTTTTTTTTTTTTTTTTTTTCGAGACAGAGTTTCTCTGTGTAGCTTTGCGCCTTTCCTGGATCTCGCTCTGTAGACCAGGCTGGCCTCGAACTCACAAAGATCCACCTGCCTCTGCCTCCCAAGTGCTGGGATTAAAGGCGTGCGCCACCACCGCCCGGCACCTGGCACCTTTCTAAGGCAAAGGGCTTGTTTCTTCCTCGTTCATGTCAGTACCACACAGAGGTATCCTCACTTGCACCACTGGTAGAGGACTGATACCTGACTTCAGTCCTTCTCTAAATTAGGAACATCCTGGGAACAAGAAATTTCCTTTTCTCTCACTGTATACATGGGAAAGCACTTGAATATGAGTCAGCCAATACTTATAACAATAAATGAATAACTTTCATCAACAAGAAGAAAAGCAAAGAAAAACATCAAGATAAACAGGAGAAATAGGTACCTTCCTAGAACATGCCTTGGAAATAATTTAGTTATTTAGATTCATAACTTACAACTACTTATTTGATGTCCCATTTCCCCTTCCTTGTACACACTAAGGACTATGATAAAGGGAAGGCACTGTAGACATATTTGCGAGTCCAGAGATGGGTATAGTTTCGGTTTCTATATAGCACGAACACTAATAATTCCTAAGCAAACTAGGAAACAAGCTACTTACACCAGTTGGTAGTGGTATCTGAGAAATTTGACTCTTTGGGGTCAGGATGAACATTTCTGTTCCTAGTGGAGTCCTCTCTGTTGTGTCCATAACGCTCTTTCCATTCCTAGAGCAGAAACCCAACCAAATACGTCACTAAAAGTTATACTGTCAACGTTCTATATGCAGGGTACTATAACCATTTTTCATCAGAAATTCATTAGCAATCTGTAGAATTTTAATAGCATCTTTAGAATCAATTTTTATAACTTTTAATTTTTAACAAAAACATTTTGCTGGTTATGATTAGATTAACATATTATTCTATCTAAAACTTCAAAAAATATTAGAATAGCAAGCTTACTTTGACTATGTAAAAGTTATGTTAAAAAACTTTACTTTTACTTGAGCAAGCTACAAATACTAGAGATCTGATAATACATTTTTGATAACAAATTAAGGTTGTATATAAGTACAATAAACCTGACTTACATAGACTTAGGAGTTATCAAGAAAGACAGTATGATCTCATTAACTGAGATTCTATGCATTATACCTATCCAATGTTTTGTACAAACGGGGATACATTCATGCCAGAAACTTTTGGCACTTTGAATACATTATTTTTTTATGTTTATGTAGTCAGTCTATTACAATTTTGGTAAACTGTGGAAGTTAGAAGTCCTAACACAGTGGTTCTCAACCTTCCTAATGCTGCGACTCTTTAAAAAAATTCCTCATGTTGTAGTGACCCCCAACCATAAAATTATTTTCATTGTTACTTCATAATTAAAATTTTGCTACTGTTATGAATTATAATGTAAATATCTGATATGAAATACCCATGAAAGGGCCATTTGACCCCCCCCAGGGGTCATGACCCACAGGTTGAGAACCACTGTCCTAATACAAAGTAAATGCTATTTCTAGTAATGTCTACTGTTTGGTTCTAATTATGAAATAAAGAACAAATCTATCTTCTGAAATAATGAACAAATCTATCTTTTTAAAATATTTATTTATTTACTTACTTATCTCACTATGCCCTAGTGGGTCTGGAACTTGCTATGTAGACCAGGCTGACCTAGCACTCAGAGATCTGCCTGTCTCTGCCTCTGTGCTGGGATTAAAGGCATGCGCCACCATGTCTAATATACAAATCTCCTTTTACATAGCATATGCCAGAACATATAAAGACAACTATGACATCTCTTACTTTCCAGGATAAATACATCAATGTTAAAATGTTGTAGAAATTGTAATGGATTTTCCTTTTTTTTTTTTCACCCTCTCAAAGAAGATTTGCCTCAACAAAATGGAGGACTCAAGAGAAATTAAAGAGGAAAATATAAATGCCATATTAAAAAAGTATATTAATTTTAAAGCAACCCAAACTACTTTATTAACAAGCCTGCATGAATCCATTTATTGAATAAACAGTGATTGTGTACATAATTCAGTCAACAAACTGACAAATGTTGGACTCAAATTAAGTTATTAATGACTTTTTAAAAGAACAAATCTGACAGGATAATGTGTATATGTAAAAGGATTAAAATTTTCTCTTCTTTAAAAATACATCCAGGGGCCGGGCGGTGGTGGCGCACACCTTTAATCCCAGCACTCGGGAGGCAGAGGCAGGCGGATCTCTGTGAGTTCGAGGCCAGCCTGGACTACAGAGTGAGTTCCAGGAAAGGCACGACACTACACAGAGAAACCCTGTCTCGAAAAAGGAAAAAAAAAAAAAAATACATCCAGGGATGCAGAGATGGCTCAGTAGTTAAGAGTACTTGTTGCTCTTCCAAGTAACCAGGGTTCAATTCTTAACCATCTGTAATTCCAATTCTAGGTGACCAATGCCCTCTTGTGTACTCTGGGTACCAGGTATGCACATGGTACAAGGACATGCACTCAGGCAAAACATACACATTAAAGAGAAAAAAACATCCTTTGCCATTCACCTATTGCTTCTCATCTTCAACCATTTACTTCAAGTAAGATTCTTATAGTGTTTCTTAGATATTTCAGTTAACAGCAATTTAATAAAATATTGTACTTACTCTTCTTCGATTTTCACCTTCCTCTTGCCTTTGTCTTTTTCTTTTCTCTAAAGACAAGAAAAATGGCCCCAAATTTAGTATAATATGGTTGAATTAGATATAGAGTAACTGAAGCAAGGAGAGCAGACTATGACATCTACAGCTTACTACAAAATTGAAGCAATAGGTTACTGTCAGAAAGGGCCTGCGGGTCACCTCATGACATAGGTAGTGTTTCCTGTTTTGCTAGAGTGGCTTTGTAATCTGTCTACCTCTAGTGAAAGGATCTCCTTCCTCACAGTGATCTGAAATTTCTTTTTCTGTGGCTTCAACTCTTGTTTGGACTTTTCTTCTAAGCTAAACGTATACTTTCTATATAATTCTGTTCTCGTGTAAGCTCTTCATTATATGTTATATGTGCAGGGATTGGGGCTCTATCCTCGTAAGATAGAGTTACAGAGTGGTGATTTCATCAGTCATTCTCTCAATATCTCCCAACTTACCATTCTTACCAATATTAGGAAGGCGGTGCAATGCCAAATGTAGAATTATCACATCCAATAGACACTACTTTCTTAGGAGAGCATGTGAAAGCTAGATTCTGGAGACTATGAAGCAATGACCCCAAATCAAGGTTTTCCACCCATCCTACCATTGCTTAAACAAAAGAAAGCATAATACATTCTACTTTGTGAATGGGTTTTCAGAAAGCCCTATGTATTTTAATAGTACTCACGTTCTCATACCAATGATCATTATATTCCAAAAGGAAAAAAAAATTGAATAATTTCCCTCAAAGTAGCAAATTAATAACTCTAAATTAATGAGCTTTATAGTTGTTTAGAACTTGGCAAATCTGTTCCAGGACAAAGACAAAACAACTCTACTATGGTTTGGATCTTGGACATTCCCTAACGTCTTGATCTCCAGGCTGTGCTTCTGTTGGCGGGTGGTGGGGCCTTCACAGGGAGGACCTAGTGGAAGGAAGTTAAGTCACTGGGGGAGACTGGAGAGATTACTAAGACCACAGCCTTTCCCTGTGTCTCTCATTGCTTCTATGTGATAAACTGGCTGTCTCTCTGCTTCTATGTGATAAACTGGCTGTCTCTCATTGCTTCTATGTGATAAACTGGCTGTCTCTCTTCCTTTATATATTACACTGGTTGAAAGGCAAGTGACCACAGATGGAAATCCCTAAAACTGGGCATTAAAATAAGCTGTCTTTCCTCCCTGCAAACTATATCAGGGATTTTGTCACAAATTCCAAGATCATAAATGGTTATTACCTAGTTGCAGATATACTAGTAATTTATGCTGCAGAATTTCTTCACAATAAATCTTATATTACATTTTCAAATACTTTTTTTAGTGAAGAAAACTGCGCGCGTGCGCGCGCACACACACACACACATATTAAGGTTAAACCACTGTATTTCTTTTTTTTAATTAAAAATGGTTTATTATGTGTTGTTCGAGATATAACACAAATCTTAAAAGGTCTTATTAATAAAAAACCTGGAGCCAGATATTGGGGTAAAAGCTGAGAGATCAGAGGAATAGAACAAGCCAGCCACAAGTTCTTACTGCTAGGAAATCCTCAGCCCAAGAGAGAGCTGCTTCCTGTATATACCTTTCTGTGCCCTGCCATCTTACTTCCTCTTTCCGCCCAGCTCTATCACTTCCTGTCTGTCTATACAGACCTCCAGACCTCTATGGTTAACTAGTGCTGGGATTAAAGGCGTGCGCTACCACTGCCTGACCTCTATGTTTAATATAGTGGCTGGCTTGTTCTTTGATCCCCAAGCAAGCTTTATTTGTTTGAGCACAAATAAAATATCACCAAAATTATGTATTTTTTTAATTATTCTCTCATATATTACATCCTAACTGCAGTTTCCCCTCCCTCCTTTCGAATCTCCCGACTCCCACAGATCTATTTCTCCTTTCTCTTCAGAAAAGGGCAGGCCTCCAAGAGATATCAACCAAACATGGCATATTACGTTATAATAACAAGACTAGGCACATCCCCTCATATTAAGGCTGGACAAGGCAACCCAGTAGGAAGGAAAAGGTCCGCTGTGTTTCTTAAAGTGGATAAAAATTACATGCAAATTTTGTAAACATTAATTTTGTATTTGAGTCTTAGCACTTAAAATCAACCCGTTTTTATTTTAAAATGACAAATCTTACCTCGTCTGATTAATTCTTTTCCTTCATCAACTAGATCTGATGTCATATCATTATCTCCCATGAACTGCTGGAAACCAAGCAGGTTCAAACAACGGGTTCCCAAACTAATGAAAGCAGATTTCAAAACGTAAGTATTATTTCCCTTAGTAACTATTTTTTTTTTTTTGGTTTTTCGAGACAGGGTTTCTCTGTGTAGCTTTGCGCCTTTCCTGGAACTCGCTTTGGAGACCAGGCTGGCCTCGAACGCACAGAGATCCGCCTGGCTCTGCCTCCCGAGTGCTGGGATTAAAGGCGTGCGCCACCACCGCCCGGCTCCTTAGTAACTATTTTGAGAAATTGTTCTTTACCATTGTCACAGAAACCATGATTATTAGTTATCATGGCAAATTGCACAGTAATGTAGTTAGTCATTCTTCACAAGGTCTTTCTTTCTCTTTCTTTTAAAAATGCTTATGTCCAGCCTTGGATGAAGTTTCATGCATATAATTGCAATATTTGGTGGACTGAGGCAGAAGGATTGTTATGAGTTTAAGGCCAGCTGAGGCTACAGTGAAACTTTGTCTCAAAACAATACAAAACAAATTTTATGTTGCATATTTCACTCAATAGAGTAAGACTTATATTTGTATAGAAGTGAACTGGAAAAACTATCAGCACATCTTTAGAAAATTATACCAGAATGCTAAGCAATGGCTATAATAAAATCAACTTGTTCTTTTTAAAATATCCAAGGAGCAGTTATAATACCAAAAAGTACATATAAAAATCAGCATTTCCACATACAGAGATTTCTTGTATAGAGAAGCTTTTGGTTTCTGAGACATGGCGCTACTCTGAAGTTCAGGCTGTCCTAGAATTCATTATATGGACTAGGCTGGCCTCAAACTCATGGTGACCCTCCTCCCTCAGTCTCTCAAGTGCTATGATTACAAGCCTGAGACACCCCGCTTGGCTTAGAAAAATCTCAATTATACAAATTTGAATGTTATGCTTTGTTTTCCCTCAAGAATGAAACAGTTTCTCTTATATACTGTAAATGGCCATTATATCCTATCTGTAGGCTAATTACTTGAAATGTTAGTTGGCATTTTAATCTGATTGTCATATAGGATAAGAGTAATTTAAAAATATGGCACACAGGGAGGAAGCAAGAGATGGCTAGGCAGGATTCATACTGCTAAGATCCTACTGTGGACCAGACAATTCACTCATATTTAATTCTTACCTCTTGCATAACCCTAAGAAATAAATATTTATCCCTTATATGTATAGAAACACATCTGAAGGGCTGGAGAAAGATTTGTGCGTGAAGAAAGGAAAACAGCTGTTAAAGTGAAAATTTCTGATTCATACTAAGAAATGTATAAATATCTGGCTAGCTCAGAATACATGTTATGTAAGAAGAATGTATGTATGTCTTTGAGAAAGCTCCCCCTTTCCTTGAAACAAACTCACATTAGCACATTAACATCACTATGTAGCTCAGGCTGCTCTCAAAAGGCAGGATCTTCCTGATGCTCCTTTACAACATACACCACACCACCATTCCCAGCTTAGAAAGAAACCTTTAATGCATTTTCTTCTTTTGTGATGTGTGTGTGTGTGTGTGTGTGTGTGTGTGTGTGTGTGTGTGTGTGTATGTGTGTGTGTGTGTGTGCTGGGAATCAAATCTAAGGTGCTGGGCATTCTATGCAATGTCATTGCGCTACATATCCAGCCCAATAATGATTATTTTTCAACAATCTTCTTTCTGATTTCTTATATTAGGATTTTATATTTGACAAAGCATTATCCTAATTTATATTATTTTGAGCCATAGAGCCATTTAATCTCAAAATGCTATAATGTTCTCAATATGACAACTAACAGGAAAAGACGTACTTAAGTTCATGATGTTCCATTAACACTTATAAAACCTTTAAATGAGAAAACATAGAATCAAAACAGCATTAAACATATAAAGTCTGCTATTGTTTTTTTCTACCTTAAAGGCAAAACTCAAAACAATAGTTTTAGTGTCAGCTTGTATTAGTATTTTTATTAATATTAATCGTATTAATATTTTATCTTTTACTTTATGTTTCTCTCTTGAAACAGAGTCTTGCTATAGCCCAAGCTGATTCTGAACTTGAGATACTCCTGCTTTAGCCTACAAAACCCTGGGATTATAGACATGTGCCATGATTGCTGTGGACATCGATTGCTCTGTATGCTGTGAATATGTTGCTCTGATTTGGTTGATAAATAAAATGCTGATTGGCCAGTAGCCAGGCAGGAAGTATAGTATAGGTGGACAAGCAGAGAGGAGAATGCTGGGAGTGGAAGGCTGAGTAAGGAGACACTGCCAGCCACCGCCATGAGAAGTAAGATGTAAAGTACTGGTAAGTACAAGCCACACGGCAACTTATAGATCAATAGAAATGGGTTAATTTAAGATATAAGAACTAGATAGCAAGAAGCCAGCCATGGCCATACAGTTTATAAGTAATATTAAGTCTCTGTGTATTTACTTGGGTCTGAGTGGCTGTGAGCCCAAGCGGGGCTGGAGAAAACTCCAACTACACATGATGCTCAGCTAAGTCTTGTTTTAGGGTATAATCTTTTAGTTATTTTATTTATCAAAAAGCAAAATTTTTTAACTTGGTAGAGAATTTAAACAACATGATTGCTTATTATTCTAATATTAGTATGTTAATATGTTATTTAAAATATTTATGCACTAAAAATGTAACATTTAAATAAAAGTTAATAAAACCTACTTTCAATAAAAAAGCAAATTAATTTATATTAATGAAATGTTTTATAAATTTGGACATATCTTGAGACACTGCAGCAGTAAGAAGGGGCAGAAAGAGTACAAGGGTGAGAAATGTGTATGAGAAAGTAAAGAGACAGGGTGCTAAGGCAAGCATATCTTTCCATTAAATTTTTTTTATTGATTTTCATCTATATATGCAATGAATATGATTATATATAATCTCTACTTTCTCCCTCCAACTGTCCCCATACTTCCTAATACCTCCCCACCTAACTTTACATCTTTTTCTAAAACAATAATCCACTAAGTTCAATGAGTGCTTCCCATATATGCAAGATGTAGGGCCAGCCACTGGAACATGGGAAACCTACCTCAGCCTTGAAGAAGAATATCTCCCTTCCAGAGCTCCTATCAACTGTCAATTGATCCTCAGGAAGGGGTGGCGCCTGCAGATCAATCCCCATTTCTGTAGGAACTATTGCTGGCTTGATCTTGTATAGGTCTTATGTGGGTAACTATGGTTGGTATGAGTTCATTACTGTAATAGCTTTAACCTTTTTGAATCTTACCTTTGCCAAGATTCTATAAGCTTCTTTGAGCCCACAAGAAGAGTAGCCTGTGCACCTTCTAGGCAAAGAGAAGCATTTTTCTTACGACTTTATACGTACTTCCTGATTATAAGTGCTCCTCACCTGACCATTTGTGTTGGCTATCATCTGCAGGATTTAGAAAACCAGCAACAATTATGGGAAAAGCCAAGAGACTAAGTTGTGTTACTGTAAAGAAGCTAGATGTAAAGGGGTATTATAAACCATGCTGGTTGTCATTGTCACAGCCCAGGACTTTAGAGTTACCATCCTGTAATTAATCTTATCACTCTGTAGCCTACATAACTGTAACAGAATGACTCAAACACTAAAAAGGGCCTTTCAAACTATCCAAGTGCTCATAACCTCCCAAATTACAAACTAAAACCAAGCCAGTAAATACTCAATGGAGTTTTAAGGGGAAAGAATATCTATACCCAACTAAGAGCATGAGAAAAAGTAGAGTTTCTTACCTAAAGTACGTAGCAATGCAGAGAATTACCACCAACATAGGATAATATATATAGAATCCATCTGCAATAAAGGATAAAACTTTCATGGAACCCATGATCTGAAGAGCAAGAGAAGAGTTAAATCAGCATAGTTACATATTTTCATTCCTTCCCATCATTAGAAAGTTTACCCACAGGAAGTTATATCAACAAATTACACATTTCAAAATTTAGAAACAAAGTACTTAGTATACATTTCTTAAACTTCTTCCTGTTAAGGCTTTCTTCTAAAGAAATCTAGTATTTTATAACTACTACAAAACCAGAGGCACTAAGATTATACATATAAATGCTAATGCTAATATGAGGCAGGTTTTTAATGCAGCACATCTAAGTAAACAATATGAAGAAAAAACAATTTTTATAATATCAGTTTAACCCCATCATTAGTAATTACATGTATAACCTTTAAGCAAAGGTTTTAGTGATAAAAAAGGAGTTCAATAATGCTACAGAGCTTGTCTACTGACAATAGAAGATGACTCATAACACCACCTGACATAGATAATGAACCTAAAGAGCCATACTTACAGATGTATATGCAGTTGGCTGGGTATTCTGGTGAGAGATGGATGAATCCATATGGGTCAATCCCAAGAAGTTAAGACATAAAGGGGGAGTCAAACGGCAAAATAACCTACAATAAACATTTAAAAGCACTAACATATATATTTTAAATATAATGAAATATATTTTATATTATAGTGAAATGTATTAAAAACATTTCAGATCATTGTAGCTATAATTTTTATCTATTTGCATATTATATATAGTTTAATTATCTATGTGAACTGCCCTTACTGGGGACACATTCTAAAATCCTATTAATCACATTTCCTTTAAGAACATGAGTGCCTATATACTTAACTGCAGCCTCAGGGTGCCTGCTTTCAGCATTCTGACTAAGATCAATTATAAAATGAGTATCTTACATTGCTATGGTTGGACAACTGTGGGCTGGAAAACTGAAAAAGTTTAAATATAAGTAGGTAATATTGACAAGGGTTCTTTTGTAGTGAGAGAAAGCTCTGTGTTGGTGGTGACAGCTGTAGAAATCTACACACAAATGAAGGATGAAATGTAAGAACTAATTAAAGTCTACAGTGCTGCTAACAGTAATACACAGTGTAAATTTCCTAGTTTGGTATTGTACAGCAACTACAGATGACGTCACCATGAGGAAAAGCTAGAGCAAGGTTACACAGTGTATCTGTAACTTTCCAAAAATTCATGCTATAGCTTAAATATGAAACAAATGTCACAGGTTCATTTGATGAAGGGTTCACCTTCACTG
The DNA here is from genome assembly GCF_007827085.1 of Peromyscus californicus insignis. Lineage (NCBI taxonomy): Eukaryota > Metazoa > Chordata > Mammalia > Rodentia > Cricetidae > Peromyscus > Peromyscus californicus. The sequence goes on from NW_026294480.1 coordinate 28,865,083, forward strand.
GGTAGCTCTGGTTTAGGAGATGGTGTAACAGTTAGGAGGTAGAGCCTAGCTAGAAGAAGCAGGTCACCCAGTGTTATGAAAGGAAAGATACCATGTTTGGGGTTCTGTTAGTCTGTCTTTGCTTCCAAGGTACCATAAGGTGGATAGCTCTGCTCCAATACACTCTCCTTGCCATGTATAGTCTCACTTCAGGTCCAAAACAATCAATACCAAGTAATGGTATACTAAAGTCTCTGAAACCATTAGACATAATAAATATTTTTTCCCCCAAGTAGTCTGTGGCAGGTATTTTGTAACAGCCACAAGAAACTGACCCAGTAGTTTTGATTTTTTTTATAAGACAAAGTTTTGACACCAGACATTACTTTGAACTTCCCTAGGTCTAGCCCTTATAAATACCTAATATACCTGACTAATAATAAGTAGCCTGGACTGATTACATATAGTTAAAGCCAGCCCTCTAAATTTCTCTAGGAAAGAAATGTTCCTTTTAGTGTTCTTAGAACTTCAATTCAGTTTTAGACCACTGACTTTTAGAACACTCTTTACACCTAACATAGCCTCTAACCTCTCAATTGTTCATATACCCAGTTTCAAATTGGTAAATCCATGGTAAATCGCCGTGTCTTTTTCCCTAACATAGCATTCGTAATTTAGTCATAAACTTCAAGCAAAATTTAGCTGGTGATCACAAATACTCATCCGATAGTTAAAAAAAAAAATCAATTAGCTCACAGAAATGTATGTTCATGCAACATCCATAAACAAAAAATAAGAGAGCTATAATTAGCATTTAAAATGGAAACATTTCTTTTTTTCTAAGCTCAATTCTACTCACATGCCACTGAAAAGAAGACTGTAAGCATCAGTCTGATGATGTGAAGCCAAGTAGTAGTAATTAAATACTCGAATTCTGAACACAGTAGAGTAAACACAGATACTTAAGAAGAAGATGGAAAGGAAGCAAGCAATCTGGAAAAATAGTTAAAACTTGATTTAAGACTTTATTACTTTATTTACTGCCACAAGAATTATCATTTGCCACAGCTATATTTACTGATGTTCTAAAATATAAATATAAATACAATAGTGTCTTTTTTTAGTAGCTGAGATGAAATTTTGGAAATAAATCTACATTTCAACCAGTTCAACCTCTTAAAATCCAAATTTTGACTCTGGGCCCTGAAGGAAACTATTTACCTGTTCTCTTGACAATTCTACAGGAAGACAGTAAGTTACATAGTTTCATTGACAAAAGAGGATCAAAGTAACCTCATAAAATGCTTATTCACTATCCTATACTTTTTCATTGATCTTTAACTACAGCTCCTAGTATTTATAGTCTGGGTAAATTGATGAACATCAGTTTTGGAAGTCTGAATAACAGCACTTTGGGAAACTCCACTATTTTCATTCTTACTAGAAGAAATATATGGGGAAAGATACAACAGTTAAAGTTTCTGCATGAACTGATACATATTTATGACCAATATGAAAAAACTGACCTCAATGTAAATATAATTGTATGTTTTTTCTGCCAGCTGTATGAAGACTGCAAAGAGAGATAAGACAGGAGTCGTGCTAAAGAAGGTGCACTCTGACCAGACAACGATCACAGAGAAGATGGACAAAACCACAGCAAGGATCCTGTGAAACCATGGCCGCAACAGGCATTCCCAGTACCATTCTGGAAAATACAAGAAAAACACAATTAGCATATTTATAATCTTTGGAACTTGCAGCCAATCAGTCAACACAGAGAAAGGTAGCAAAAAATAACCAACAGCAGTGTACAAACTGATATCCCACGTGCTTCCTGCTCTGATGTAACTGAGGAGAGCACATCACCACCTTTGTGGTATTCCTGCAAACGATACATAAACTGTATCTAATCATGAGGACATAGCAAACTCCAACTTGGGAACAATCAGTAAAGAACTAGTCTATGCTGTCCATAAACATCAATGTTATAAAACACACAGAGGCTAAAACACATAGGACAGAACTGTTCCAGATTTTATTTAAAAGACTAAGAAATATGACAACCGAATACAGTGTGTGGGCTTTAGATTTTTAAAGAATATCAATGTCATAATTAAGCAAAATATGCATAAGGTATGTAAGTAATAGTAAACTATTAATGTTAATTTTCTAATTATTTTAGAGTTACACTTGAGAAACTGTATTTTTAGGAAGTATTCATTGAAATTCCTAGGGGACAAAAGGCCTCATGTATAGATAGATACAGGTCTGAAAGACTAAGGAAAAATGTATGTAGAGAAAGAAAGCAAATTAATCTAATAAAATGTTAACATATGAAGAACCTCATTATATGAAAATAGTTTGTGAAGTTCTGGTTTCATTGTCTGAATTTCATTAAAAAATAAAGGTTCAAAGAAAGCTCAATCAATTGAAAGAGATCTCTATCCATTCCATTGAAGACAAAACCCAGGGTTAGTGTGCCCTTAACATATCTACCACTGAGTTACAGCTTGCAACAAGGCTATAGTTTCACTTCATTTATTGAAAAGCTAAGGTCCAGGCTCACTGTCTTTTCCACTGTACCCTCAGTGTAATTCTTGATTATTTAAACATCCGCCCAGACAACTCTTTCTTCATTGCCTTCATCTCCTCCCTTCTAATGAATGAGCTCATCTTCTAATAGCCCTCTTTAACCTGGTTACTCATTCCAATGGTCCTAAACTCATTCCTAAACCTCTTATTGCTAACAACAGCAATCTTTCTATGTAGCCCAATCCCATCATCCTCATGCCCAAGCAGTACCTTCATCTGCATCCAATCATACTATCAGGACAAACACAACACTTATTCTTTTACCTCTTTACTGTTACTGAACAATTTGAATGTCCTTCCTTCCTTTCCCAGCTCAGATTCCACAGTCTTTGAGGATAACTACTCCCCAGTCCCAATTCCATTACCCTCTCTTGCTTCACTGTATATATTTGGTTAAACCACCCTGTTTGACCAACTCCTTGGGTACTCTGAGTCTGTATACATGTACACTGCAGATGAAAGACCCATCTTTACTGACTATTCTCACTTTAAACTAATGCCCACTTCAAACAGGCCCTTAGCACAGCTGGACAACTTCCTGTAATTCTCCATTTCCCTGTGACTATTTAGTACCTTCTTGAAAACTCTCCTTCTCCGTATTTATTGTCAGTACATTCCTAAGAGAGTATAAACAGTCAGATGACTTACCAACATTTTTACTACATTTTCTCACTTACACTAAAGCTATATGTCTGTCTGTCTCACCTCCTAATGCAAGGCCATTCTGCTCATTGTTCACTATTTTCCATCTCATCTCCATTATCTGTGAATATTGCTCCAGAGTTCCCTATGGCTTCAGTAATTTCCAGCTCTATGATATTATTCTCCAGTTATAAGCTACCTTCAAGCCCCCCCCCACACACACACACCTCGCCACTGACCACAGCTATTACCCTTTTCTGTTTCTTTTTAGTATTTATTCATTTATTCATTTTTGGTCTCTAAGCATGTTTGATCATATATGCAAATTGGTTTATAATTATATTTTGTATGTGTATACATATTTAAAATCATAGGCATAAATATATTAAGAAACTTCAAAAAAAACCCTTTAAAATAATCATTGTGTTGAGAAAAATGCTACCAAATATTATGGAGACAATATTTTAAATACTGTTGATGAATTTGTAGAAATTTCTGTTAATATTCAGAATACTTAGTTTTTAAAGTATAGCTAATTATTTATACTATCAATAGTCCAAGCCATGATACACATTTATAGTGAGATTCATTGTTAGTGAATACTTAATCTGTAAATTTTTTTTTTTTTTTTAATATCACAGCTCCTACATCTTTGGTTCAGGAACATCATGGAAGAGGAAGCAGAAAGATTGTAAAAACCAGAATACCAGGAAGTCCTTGGTAAACAATCTTTCCTATAAATGGCTATATCAACAAGACTGGAACAATGGTAATATCAAAGGACATGTTAACTTAGAAGAGGGAAAATGTTCTGGGGTCCCACCCCTAGACAATGAACTTCAAGCAACCAATGACTTCTGGGAAAAAGAGAATTAGAAGTAAAACAATTATTTTGGGGTAAGTTTATCAGATATCTAATATTACCCTATAGAGCAAATCAATATACAAATAAAAGTCAGTATTATATTGATGAAACATACATTTTTCTTGTAGAAAAATCATCAACTTTGGAATTTATGTCAAACTACATACCAACTGTAGGATTATAAAAATATTGGATAAATCGATTTTCTGGCTCAGGTGACTGAAAGGTGTGAACAAATTGATGAGTTGCACTAGTTTCATTTTTTGCTACATCTTCTAGATAGAATGCCTGTTCCAAAAGAATTTGCCACTGCACTTGAGTTCGACGGTGTCTTTGAACTGAATAAATAACCTTAAAAACAGAAGAGGGATAAGCCTGTCAGTATGATTGAATAGTGGGTCAACTTTCTACTAGAGAATGGGAGGTTGTTTGTCTTTGTCTTAATAAAGTATTACTAATGGCATTTTCTAAATGTGGTCAAGGATGTTAATGTTCTGAAATGACAAAATTCTTCCTCATAATAGAACAGGTATAATTCTTATAACCAATTGCCAAGAGTATCCTTGTCCAGAAACACAAACATTTCAACAATGATAGGAACAAGATCAATAGTTTTGGATATATACTGCATTTGCATGCATACATGTTTGGGGATGGGGATGCTCGAATGTATGATTGTGGGCATGTGGAAGGCAGAAAGTAATATCAGCTGTCTTCCCCAACCATTTCCACCTTAGTTTTTGACACACGGTCTCTCACTGAACCTGGCTCTCACAGATTAAGCTAACCAGCGTGGCCAGTGGTCCGCTTAGCTCAGCCCCTGAGCACTGGAAACAGGTGCACACCACTACGCCCGGCTTTTTACATGGGTGCTGGAGATTAAGCTCAGCTCCTCAGACTTCAGCTGCAAGCAGTTTAACTGCTAAGTCACCACACACAGTCTTTTTATCTGAGCAGTAATTATAAATCTAATTCGCGTCCTCTAATTGTGTGCAAAATAGCTACAATTAATAATTAAGGTTACCTGTTTATGCAATTTTACCAAGCTTTTTTCACTTGGGTAGGTATTACGCTTTTCATCAAAATCTTCATAATCATCCATATTTCTACCCATCTTTTCCTGATAATCTGTAGGGCACTAAAAGAAAAACATTTTATAAAATTTAATAAACCTTTAGTAAAAATTTAACAAATCTTTAATACAATTTTATTTTCATTAAAAATCTTTCATTCTGGAAAAACTTAATTTTCTCAAAAATATTTTCTTCTTTTATTGACATCTCTAATTGTTAGATTTTTCACTAGCTAACATTTTCAAAAAAACATTTCAAAAGTATGTTAAGTTTCTTCTTACTTCTACTAATATTTCTCTTTATGCTTAGATATACTAGCTGGAGACTGGGAAAGGCAAGGGAGCTTACCTACATGAAGTAACAACTATTTGAGAGGATTATTCTAATAATAGGCACCTGATGAAACTTCAATTATTTTCCTAAATAATAAAGAAGAATCATGAAAAATTTAACATGCAAAAGTTCTGAAAGCCACAGTATGCAGAAAGAAATATATAATTAGGATTATCTGCCATACTGCCAGTTAGTTATTACCTATATGGAGTTGTGCAAGTTCATTAACCTTCCTAAATAGGTCTCAAAAATAGCAAATATTGGCCGGGCGGTGGTGGCGCACGCCTTTAATCCCAGCACTCGGGAGGCAGAGGCAGGCGGATCGCTGTGAGTTCGAGGCCAGCCTGGGCTACCAAGTGTGTCCCAGGAAAGGCGCAAAGCTACACAGAGAAACCCTGTCTCGAAAAACCAAAAAAAAAAAAAAAAAAAAAAAAAAAATAGCAAATATGAGAGAAATGGTTAGAAAATTTATGACTATAACTTTAACTAGAGGAACAGTAGCTAATAGTAACCAGTAGAACAGATTTAGAATACAGGAGAAGAAAAAATTCAGTGGTAACTTGGGTATATAAAGGTAATTGTGGAATTGTTCAAATAATTATTTTAGAAGCATAGAAATACACTTGCAATTCAGTACAGTTCCATCAAAATCATAGCAATATGGCTTATTTATTAAATATCCATGTAATTATTTCATAACACATATCATAAAATTACATGCGAGAAGCTGATTGCAAGAATTACTGAGACCTCCATTTACTTTCCTACAGGAGAGAGCCTTTAATGATAACACACGATGGTACAGCAAAGATGTACCTCCGGCACCATACCATGAAATAATTGCAAGTTACTCAACATTATTGCTATCTTCACATTTCAAGGGAAAGTGCTGTCAATAATTACCACCAAACTTACAACAGCATAAGAAAATTTCTACATATAATTTACTCTGTGTTTATGGTAAAGATTTATTTGAGAATGCATCTGGAAAACCTCAATCATATGCTTTTTATCATACTTTTCTTATGAAAGATTAATTTATAGTAGAATATAAGACATATTCATAAGAAATAGAGGAAATATTACAATATGATTACCTTTTTAAGTATTGTATCAACACATTTTCTCAATGGGTGGTTATACTTAATGCTTTCATTTACTTTACGAACCTCCTATAAAAACAGTGAGAAAAATAAAAATATTTAGAGTTCTATAAATCAGACATTTTAAATGATAATAGCACTAAATACTATTATGTCTCAGATTTTAACTTCAACACAAATTATTTTGCATTACAGTAAGTTATTAAGAGCAGGTGTAAAATTACAAAGTATTCAAGTAGCTGTATTTATATTCTTGCTATTTTATGAATTTCTAAATTTATTCTCTATTGTTTGCTTACTTCATACAATAAATGCTAAGCGTTACAGTTCAAAAGTCTGTAATACATGTGTATATAAATATACATATATACATAGTTTAAAAGAAATTTTCCCGCCGGGCGGTGGTGGCGCACGCCTTTAATCCCAGCACTCGGGAGGCAGAGGCAGGCGGATCTCTGCGAGTTCGAGGCCAGCCTGGGCTACCAAGTGAGTCCCAGGAAAGGCGCAAAGCTACAGAGAAACCCTGCCTCGAAAAAAACCAAAAAAAAAAAAAGAAATTTTCCCATCTGGGCTGACAATGCTCCCTCCAAGAGCCAAAGATGATCTAACAAAAATCTCAACACCAGGTATGAGAAGTCCCTTTCTGAGTTGTTGGTCAGGGTTAAGTTAGTGTTATTACTTTTGAATCTCTATTGCTATGAGACACCTTGCACTTAAGACACAAGGCTCAGAAGCCCCTGAACTAGAACTGATTTGAAAGTTTTGTCCTTGAGGACTAGCTTCCATGGTTCCAGAAGATGCCATGAAAGCTTCCAAAGAAGAGAAGCGATCACCAGTCCAACTCAGCTATGATGCCTATGAACCATGACAATGAACGTCATGGCATGAACGTCATGGCATGATAGCAACTTTCCTTATACTCAGAGTCAAGTGTAGTCCTCACTTCTCATCAAAGAAACTTCTTTTTGCAACAGAAAACCACAATGAATCAAATGCATAGTTTAGAGCCAATTCCTAAGGGATACATCTACAATATAACCTCCTCACCTACAGGCTTAGGGATCACTGTTGATGAGGGAGGGGGGAGGAGTGGGGAGAGGAATGAGAGAAAGATTATAAGAGGCAGAGGATCAAAGAGTTGCTGTGAGGTTGTGTCTCCTAGGATTGTCAGAAGCTATACCCATAAAGTCTCACTAATCTGACTGCACAAACATGAGCTGAACAAGAACAACAACAATAGGCATGCTAATGTGGACAAAGGAAAGCTCATGAAGTTTCAACCCTACACAAAGAGCAAGCGGTAACTAAGGAATGCTAAGAGTGGGATGAATAAATCTTCCCAGGGAAGAAAGAGCACACCAACTGGTTATTCAATACCAAGTGGTAATTGTGAAAACCTAAATACAAATAACATTATACAGACTAAGCAGCGTTTAGTTAGAATATATATGATTACACACACATAACAAATGTATGTAATGACAATTAATGTATGTAACAACAATTAATAAAAAAAGGCATGAATTTGAAAGAAAGGAGAGCAAGTGGGAATGTTTAGAGGGAACAAAGGAAAGGGATAACTGATGTAATTATATTATAATCTCAAAAAATAAAATAATAAGAATTCACAAAGGATCTGTCAAGTTTTATGTTTCTAAGAGAACAGGATTAAATTATTCCACATTGCTGATTAAAATCAATTATCTCATTATCAATTAACATCAGTTACTATAGAAAGCAGAAAGACTTAATGCTTCACAAAGCACCCACTGCTTCCCAATAACAGTATTCTAGAGTATTCGCAACTTACTGGCTGGTTCCTGGTTTACTGAGACCACACTACATGTTGGCAGTGTGCGGCTAAAAGACTACCAGGTAAGATGAGAAGATGTGTGACAGTCCCTATTGATTGCCAACTCCCCAGCATCAAGAATCACCGTAGAAATAAATCTATGGCACATCTGGGAGGGATTTTCTGCATTGTGTTAACTGAGGTATAAAAAATTCCATGGGCTGGGGTTGTAGTGTGCATTTAAAGGAGAAGGCTAACCGAATGGAAGCACTTACTACTCTCTGCTCGCTGATGTAGCCACAATGTCAACAACTGTCCCATGTCTTCCTGCCATGAGGCACTACACCCTCAGACAAAACTGTGAGCCAGGATAAATCCTCTCTCCCTTAAACTGCTTTCCACAGGTATTTTATCACGACAACAAGAAAAATAACTAATGTAGAAATCTGGTATAAGTGGGATCATTATTGTGACAAACCTGACCACATGGCTCTTTAAAACTGTGGCCTAGAGAGGCCCTACATCTGCTACAAGCAAAGCTTAATGGACCATTCTGGGAGTTCAGAAAACAAGAATATGGAGAGAAACACAGATATGGAGGACCAACTCACGAAGTTTCAGAGGGGATCAAGGGCACTATAAGGATCTGGGACAGAAGCCAAGCTTGCTTCATGCTGGCAAAGAATCTGGCTATACTCTGCCCAAGTCCTGAGAAGTTGAACAATGCTGAATTTAAAGGTATTGGACTACTTTAATTAATTTATTTATTGTAAACACAACATATGTAAACTTAGATAAGACTTTGATTTCATATGTAACTTCCTTTCTTCTTTATTGCTTGAGAATTTCACATATATCTAATGGGTTTTGGTCAAATCCATCCCTCATTCACTTTAATTCCTCCCTTATGCTTTCCACCACTTCTTCCTCACAACTTCATGAGCTTTTTTTCTTACATCCACTGAGTCCACTTAGTGCTCCCTGTATGTACATGGAAGTAGGAACATCCATGGGAGTATGGGTAGCCTGTCGGGGGTCATGTCCTTGAAGAAAACCCCTCTCCTTACCCCTATAGTGACAAATTACCAAAACAGCTCCTCAGCTATGGGTGTGACTTCATAGCCCCTCCCCCATTTATGCTGGGATTCTGGCTAGTTTGATCTTATGGGTGTAATCACAGCAGCTGGGAGTCCATGTGGACTAATTGCTTTGGTGGAGGAAATTTCAAGAGAGCATAGCATTCAAGTTGTGCCATGACTATTGCTCACTGTTTTCATTCAGTTCTATGGTAAAAGATCAAAGAGATATGGATTGGGTTTGGTGAAGAAAAGTATATGAACTATAAAGTTAGAGGGATTAGGAAGAAGTTCTGAGGACAAGAACTCTTACACTGGAGATTCTGTGAAAATACAAAATCATTTGAAAAGAGAGAGCCTGAACTAAAAATGCCACTAACGGGGTTTCCTATCCAGAAAAATATTCTAAGCAGACAGAAACCACAGCAGCAATATTCCAAAGGGGATGGGCTTCATCTTGACCTGGTAGGAGAACTTGGCATGAAGGATGAAAGAGTGAAAGGGTCACAGAGGCATGTGCATAGGTTCCAGAAGGCAACCGAGGACAGGTAGTATGTGGCAGGGTCAGATTCCCTGTAAGAAGGCTCTCTGGGGCCACTTGTATGAAACTGGGAGGGTGAAGCCTAAGTTGAAATGGAAACTCAAGGATGTTGGAGATGCTAGGACCATGGTAAGTCTACAAAGGAAAGCACTGTCATATACCAGACCAGTCCAAGAGAGAGACTAAGTGTGTTCCAAGTGGCAGAGCTGGAGGAAAGGAGCTATGCAAGCTCTTTAGAGCCCAGATAATTCCATCATGAGCCCAGCTGTCTGACCCAGAATTACAAGATTTAGTATTTTCCTGTAGCATTGGTCTTGCTTTGGTATAAACTTTCCTTACTATGCCCCATTCTTTCCTTTTGGGGTGGGAATATAGTCTGTGCCATCAACTGTATGTACTTCTTTTTGATTGTACAGGGACTCACACTTAAAGAGATTGCTCACACCTCAGAAAAGACTCTGAGCTTACGCTTTTGAACAACGTTGGAACTGTTAAAGACTATGGAGACTTTTGAAGTTAGACTTAATGTATTTTGCATTATGAGATGACCACAAGCCCATGGGGACAAAGAGTGGAAGGTTCTAGCTTAAAAGTGATCTGTTTGGATATCACATTGACAATGGGCAGACTTGTGATGGCCTACATTGATTGCCAACTTGACAAGATCTGGAATGACCTTGGAGACAGATCTATGAGCATGTCTGTGAAGGATTTTCTACACTAGGTTAAATGAGGTGGGAAGACCCAGCTTAAGTTAGACTGAATAAACAGGAGAAAGTAAGCTATGCAGCAACATTTCTTGCTCTGCCTCCTGACTGGACACCCTGCGGCCTGACGCTCCTATCACATACCTTCCTTGCCATGGATTATCCCTTCAGATTGTTAGCCCAAATAGTCTTGACTTTCTGTAAGTTAGTTCTGTCTGTTATTTTATCACAGCAATGAGAAAAGTAACCAATGCAACAAGGGATTGTCAGTCAATTTCACTGACTAAAATTAATATATGGTGATAAGTATTTTAATGAGTATTAAAAGGCATAAAAGAAAAGAGGAAATGGCTCGGTGGGTAAAGTAATGCTATGCAAGCATGAGGATCTCAGTTCATATCCCTAGCACATATGTAAAAAGTCAAGGACAGTGATGCTCTCTTATAACGCCAGCACTGGGAAGGTGGAGACAGGGGGGAATCCCTGAAATTCAACGGCCTGCCAGTCTAGCTGAATCAATTAGCTTCAGGTTCAGAGGGAGACTGTATCTCAAAAAATAAAAGTGGACATCAACCAACAAAAGATGTACAATATTGACCTTGGGCCTCCAAATGTGCACACATATGAACAAACACATACTAACAAGTAACCACACACACACAGAGGCAGGTATAGGTTAGGAACAGAGTCTCTGGAATTAGTATGTCCTAGTTATCAAAATATCCTATAATATTTATGAAATAAAATTATGAAAATAGTGTTGGAACCACTATTCTATATGCAGAAGAAAACAAAATAAAACAAAACAAAAAACTTCGCATGCAACAGTCCTGGAATAAAGAGAGAACAAAGGGGATTTTAAAAGAACATTTGAGGTATTAGAGAAGGGCTTTATGTGATAGGCAATGAGAAGCAGAGAAACCATCTGATATACTAAGAAAATTATGAAAAAAATTATATGACAGAGTAACCTTAATATGTGAAGCTTTCTTGTTAGCAAACATAAAAAATGAGAATACGGGGCTGGAGAGATGGCTCAGAGGTTAAGAGCACTGACTGCTCTTCCAGAGGTCCTGAGTTCAATTCCCAGCAACCACATGGTGGCTCACAACCATCTGTAACAAGATCTGGTGCCCTCTTCTGGCCTGCAGTCATACATGCTGTATACATAATAAATAAATAAATCTTTAAAAAAAAAATGAGAATACAAAATAAAATTAGCCTATAAATATGTAAAAGGGTTTTCAAGCTTCCATAAAATAATTCCAAATGAGTTTTCTTATAAAATTATAAAACATTTATATCATGTAATAAGATAAGCTCATACCAAAACCAACATCATATACAGTAAAAAGTGATCAATTTGGAGAGTAACTTACCAGAAACCATGAAAACCTAATGTACTCATACTGTGAATAATTGATACCAACAGACAGTGCTCCTGTAAGGTACCTAGCTTACTGAGGAAAACAGACAATTAAACAAAAAAGATATAGAAATGCTATAAAGTGCAGGATGTTCTGAATGAGACAATTTAGGAGTCTTTTGGATGAACTGATCACTTAAAGTGAGACAAAACAAAATGAGTAAGAGTTGGTCAACTCAAAGGAGGAGCAAGAATATTCTAAGACGGACAAGAACAGTGAGTACCAAGGTCTCCAGACAGAAGTAAACGAGCTGTATCACAGAAAGAACAGCATGACTGCAGAGAAAAGGACAATAAAGGCCTGGTTAGCATGTGATCAGGCTAGAGAAACAACAGCCAAGACCTCCCAGAAATCCTACTAGCAATTCATTTTGAAACATGTTTATTCTAAATACATGTCTGGTAAGATTAGATTTAATATTTATTTTTAGATTTTTGACTTATTTTACTTATTTTGAGACAAAGTTTCTCTATATAAGCTCATTCTGGACTTGAATTTGTTACATAGCTCAGGCTGGCCTTGGAGTCACTTTCCTGATTTATCAGGAATTATAAGCATCTTTGCTACTACGCCCAGATCACACACATGTTTTCCAAAGGTCACCCTTGTAGCTAGAGTTTTCCTGCCTGGCCAACAGTCAGGACAAATCTCTGACACCCGCCAGTCCCACAGCCATTCAGACCCAACCAAATAAACACAGAGACTTATATTGGTTACAAACTGTATGGCCGTGGCAGGCTTCTTGCTAACTGTTCTTATAGCTTAAATTAATTCATTTCTATTAATCTATACCTTGCCACGTGGCTTGTGGCTTACCGGTACTTTACATCTTCCTTGTCCTGATCGCGGCTGGCAGTGTCTCTCCCACCCAGCTTCCTGTTCTCTCAATTCTCCTCTCTCTTAGTCCCGCCTATACTTCCTGCCTGGCCACTGACCAATCAGTGATTTATTCATTGACCAATCAGCAACACATTTGACATACAGACCATCCCACAGCACTTCCCCTTTTCTTTTCTTAAAAAGGAAGGTTTTAACCTTTACACATCTCCAAAGTCAGCTTGGTATATTTGGGAATTTGGGCGTAGCTTCTCTTACTACTTCCTGCTGGAGGGGGGCGCTGTATCTTCTGGGGAAACAAAGAAAATTTTAGGATCATGGAGTAGTCTGTGAGGCTGTATCGTCTGAGTCAGTTGCCTTGAAACCATTCTGGACGTTGGATCATCTGGGCCTTGGTGTCACCTTCTAAGGTTTTGAACAAAAAAAAGCTTTCTTCTCTGAATCTTCTCTGTGTTTCTTATTTAATAAGACCGTTGGTTACATCTACACACCCTGGATGCTATTACATTATATCTTTCCATTTCTAAGTTGCCTTAAAATTTGTAGTTAGCTCAAATTTATTTACTTTAAACATTAACTATATAATCTAACCATATATGTGAAATAGTATGTTTTCCCTTGAAATTATTTAGCCCCATTAAACAAAAGCAGGGACTGAAACAGTTAACTTTTCACATTTGCTATCTGGTATAAAGTTAAAGTTTACTCAAGAATTAATTTTTAAGGCTTGGGAGGCATTTGAAATATTAGCTTGTTTAGGAGGCCTTACCCACTAAACTTCCTGGTATTTGATTAGAATCTTGTTAGCTATCACATTCTAGCAATTCTTTAAATAAATCCCTAGTCAAATTTTTTTTTCTGATCTCTCTCCAGATTTTGTGAAGCCTCTCCATATTAAAGCACTTCCAGTATACCATCCACTTTTATCATATACAATAAGGGAATGAATGTATAGTCTTCTGTTCTAGACAGGTAATACAGTCATGGGCATAGTTCTGCTATCTATGTAGAAGAGTTGTTTTTTCCAAACATCCATTAAAAAAGAATGCTGTCAGCCAGACATGGTAGTACAGGCCTATGATCTCACCCTAACCTGCATAATGGCATAGTAAGATCCTAGCTCAAATAAAAGAAGAATAAAGAAAGAGGAGAGTAGGGAAGAAAGAAAGAAAGGGAAGTAGTGGGGAAAGAATAGGAAGAAGAGAGGAAGTGAGGGGAAGGGAAGGAGAGGAAAAAAGGATGCCTTCTTTTTTACTTATAAAAAAATTTTTTCTTATAAAAAAACATTTAACTCCTACCACTTTCTACTGATGAATAGTACACTGAAATAAAATACAAGGCACAATGCCAGGTTTTAATTTTCATGTCCTATTCCTAAGGGATCCTATCTAATAACAGAACATCTCTCTATTTCATTCAGACATTCCTGGTTCATCTGAGCTGGCCTGAAATCCCAGCTGCTCAGGAGGCTGAGGCAGCTGGATCACAAGTACAAAGTGAGTTCATAGCCTAGGTAGACATCTTTGAAAGACCTGTCACGATCTGAGAAAAAATCAAAAATAAAAAGTAAAGAAGAGGTTGGGGATATAGTACAGAGGTATGCAACCACTGAGTGTATGTGACACACTTGGTTCAATCCCTAGTACTGTAAGTGAACAAAAGACTCTGAAACAATACATTTGACTTGTATTTGCTGTAAATGAACTGGCAAAATCTAAATTCTTCAAATCTGCAACAACTTAATTTAATACCAACTCTTGGACAGAACACTATCAAGTAAAAACTATCTTTTTTCATCAAATGTAATTGTTTAACCAAATTTAAGTCTTTAAATACTTACAGGTTTTCTTCAGAAGTGTCAAATTGTATATCTACCAAACTAAATGTAAAAACGTTCATCATGGCTCTCAGAAGAAACTGCCTTTGAAACCTTGTTCTTAGAGACAACAAGGCTGTCTGAGCTACCCAGTCTGTGGTACTTAAGTCATAGCAGCCTCATGTTGCTAATACAGAAGGCTTCCTGAAGAATTCTTGTTTCTCAAGACATGAAAACGAAGTAAGTTGGGAACAGAAGGTTCAGAGACAGAAAAAAAGGATAATAGTTAAGATTCGGAGTCATCACACTAAAGCAAATCCAGTAGTCTCCCACCTGTCTCAGACTGAGATACAGGCTTGCCCCCACTCACTTACATAGTCTACAGTTGCTTTCAGACCACATTCACCAAGCAACCACAGTAGAGACCACATGGCAACAAAGCCTCAAACATTCACCATCTGGCTCTTCATATTTTAAATGTGAACTAAAGTTAAATCCCTGGCTCCTCTTATTAGCTAGGTGTACAGAAGGAAGTTACTTCAACTCCCAGGACTTCATTTTCTTCATTTATAAAATGGGGATTAAGAAGAAAATGTCTTTTGTAAAGTTTAAGAATTAAAGTTGACCCTTGAAAAACAAATTTGAACCATGCAAGTCCACTTGCATACATATTTCTTTTTCAAATCTCTGACAAGTTAATAAAACTCACAAAGGATCAGCACAACCCAGAAATGTTGAACAACTTTTCAAATTAGGTGCTACTGACAACTAATATATATATATATATAGCCAATTTTACCATGTACTATCATAAAATAGACATCTATCACAAAAGTTGAACTTGATCTGTACTCATTGACAAAACATTTACAGACCACACATGACACCATTTGCAGTCAAAAAAACAGTCAACAGAGACAGAGTATTAGGTCAGAGTCGCTTTTGTAGGATTAAATTTGCTTACCTCCATTACATCCTCCAAATTCTCTTCTGCATCTGCTTTCTCTGTCATCAGTTTTGCTGCCTTAAAGTAAGTCTTCATAAGTAGATAACCTCTTTTGGCTCCATTCCAATATGACCGAGGAATCTCCACCAGGCCATACCCCAATAATAACACAAGAAGAAACAGACCCCATGTGTTGGCAGCAGCTATCCCAATAGTCTGAAGTTGGTTCCTAAGAAATAGAAAACATAAGCAGATATCTGTGATAAATATAAATTTTCAGAGAATTGTCCAAAAGGATAAGTAGGATTTCATATGAAGAAATTTTCAACTCTTCTTTTCAGTCACAGCAGATAATCCATGTATTTTAATGTAAAGTCAGAATGTGACTATAAAAATACTTTAATATGGGAAACACTGGTTCAATTATACTCAAAATTAGAATATAGGATAATTCATAGCACACACACACACACACTTCCTCCACAGAAAACATTTTTCACTAGGTGCTTTCTACTATGAGACCTCTGTAAACAGTTAAATTAACTTGTGTTGTGGTTGATTTAGACCAACAATGAAACCAATCTCTACTATTCCATACATAAATTTTGGATAACATATATTAAAAATCATATACAAAAAATAGATTTTAATTTATTGAAATACTTGAATACCTAAATGCCCATAATAACATTAAGGAAAACTATTCTGTCAAACTACAACAAGGCAAACAGGAAAAAAAAATAAAATAAGCTCCTGTTGGGGGGAAAATTCATTTTGAGCATTTATAAAATTTGGATTTCTATTAAAAATATTGTTCTTTACTGTACAGTTATTTGTCAAAACATTAATCCACCACCTAATAGCTGTATTTAAACATGTCATTCTTGATTTTCTTTCTTAGTAATATGCATTATTCAGATATTCTTTGAAGGGTATCTATAAGACATAATCTGGCAAGTGTGTTTGTTTACTTGTATGTATGCAATAAAAGTTCATTGAAAACAGTACAAACATACACAGAACAATGTTAAAAAGACTACTTTTCTTACCATTCTAAATGCAAACGTGGGTTTACAGCCACATAAATTAGAAATGCTCCAAATATCAGCAAGTAAGTGCCATAATAGATTGCATTCTCAATCAGGGCTGTTTTTATCTTTCCAGTGATGGAAAACCCTCCAGATCTTGCATATGACTGCATAAAAGGTAACAGAATCCTAGTTTGATGGAAAATATGATTAAAAACTCAATTATGTATCTGCATAATCTTAAAATATCCCAAATACATGAATCTCAAAGTATAATTTTCCTCCCCAATAAATTTAATTATGAGTAATTACATGTTAATACTGAATGAACCATGATAAATAATTTTTTTCTTTTTCTTTCTTTCTTTTTTTTTTTTAAAAAAGGTTTTTTTTTTAAAACTTTTTGAGACAGAGTTTCTCTATGTAATAGCCCTAGCTGTCCTGGAACTCACTCTGTAGACCAGACTGGCCTCAAACTCACAAAGATCCACCTGCCTCTGCCTCCCAAGTGCTGGGATTAAAGGTGATAATTATTTTTACAATATTTAATTTCAGGAAAAACAAAGGTACTAATGCAGGAGACAGCAAATGAGGCTTCAATGGCAGCAAAGGAGAACAGCATGAGTGACTTCAGATTCTCTAAAAGGTCTAAAATTAGGCTTTAGTGCCCTCAGGAAGAGGTCAGAGGTGTGGTATATGACTGTAATCTTAGCACTTGGAAAACTAAGACAAGAAGATTGCTGACTTTGAGGACAGCCTGGGCTACATAGTAAGATCCTGCTTCAAAAACAAAGACATAAATAACATAATTCCTTTAGAGTGACTTTGGACTACATCTACAGAATGAAGAAACTTTTTTTTTTTTTTTTTTTTTAAAGCACAGGATTTCAGATGGGGTGAAGATCTGCTGGAGCAAGGGGCGGGGATAGGGGTGGAGGGCTCAGTCCTGTGGACCCAGGACTTCATCTCCACAACACAGTGCCTAAAAACAGACAGGTGGATCAATGAATCAAACTGAAGACCCTGATGCAAATCCACACACCTATGAACACCTGATTTTTGACATAGAAGCCAAAATTATACAATAGAAAAAAAGAGTGCATCTTCAACAATAGTGCTGGTAAAAACAAAAACAAAAACAAAAAACAACAACAAAAAAAAACAAATAGTGCTGGCATAACTGGATGTCAACATGTAAAAGAGTACAAATAGATCCATATCTATTGCCATGTACAAAACTCAGGTCCAAATGGATCAAATACCTCAACATAAAACCAGTTACACTGAACCTGATAGAAGAGAAAGTGGGAAGTAACCTTGAACGCATTGGCACAGGAGACCACTTCCTAAATATAACAGCAGTAGCACAGACACTGAGATCAACAATTAATAAATGGGACCAAATTAAACTGTAAGGCAAAGGACATCATCAATAGGACAAAACAGCAGCCTACAGAATAGGAAAAGATCTTCACCAACTCCACATCTGAGAGAGGGCTGATCTCCAAACTATATAAAGAACTCAAGAAACTAGACATCAAAAAACCAAATAATCCAATTAGAAAATGGGATACAGATCTAAACAGAGAATTATCAACAGAAGAATCTGAAATGGTCAAGATACACTTAAAGAAATGTTCAACATCCTTAGCCATCAGGGAAATCCAAATCAAAACGACTCTGAGATTCCATCTTACACCTCTCAGAACGGCTAAGATTAAAAACACTAATGACAGTTTATGTTGGAGAGGATGTGGAGTAAGGGGAACACTCCTCCACTGTTGGTGGGAGTGCAAACTTGTACAGCCACTTTGGAAATTGATATGGCAGTTTCTCAGAAATTTGGGAATCAATCTACTTTAAGACCCAGATATATCACTCTTGGGCATATACTCAAAGGAAGCTCAATCATACCACAAGGACACTTGCTCAATTACATTCATAGTAGCATTATTTGTAATAGCCAGAACCTGGAAACAACCTAGATGTTCTTCATCTGAGGAATGGATAAAGAAAATGTGGTACATTTACACAAAGAAATATTACTCAGCTGTTAAAAAACAATGATATCATGAAATCTGAAGGCAAACAGTAACTAGAAAAAAATCATCCTGAGTGAGGTAACCCAGACCCAGAAAGACAAACATGGTATGTACTCACTCATAAGTGGATATTAGATATAAAGAATAATCATGTTATATAACAAGGCTATATAACAAGGAGGGCTCAAGATGGGATACCCAGTTCTCCCTGGGAAGGGGAAATAGAAGAGATTTTGTGGGTGGACTGGAGGCAGGTGGGGATAGGAACATGAGGGATCAGGTTGGGGCAGTAGAGGAGGAGAGTACTTAAAGAGACAACTGGAAAGTTGAGGGGGGGGCATTTTAGAGTTAGGCAGGAACCTGGTGCAAAGGAAACTCCCACAAATCTACAAGGATGACCCCAGCTAAGACTCCTAGCAGTAATGGATAGGTAGCTTGAATTGGCCTTCTCCTGTAATCAGATTGGTGACTACCCCAAATGTCATTGGTGAGCCTTTGTCAGTAACTGATGGGAACAGAATCAGAGTCCACAGCCAATCACACTAGGCCAAGCCTGGGGAACACTGCTGAGGAGAGGGACGAAGGATTGTATGAGCTGGGGGCGGGGGGAGGTCAGGATCATCACAAGGGAACCCACAGAAGTAACTGGCCTACTCATGGGAGCTCACAGACTATGGACTGACAGCTAGGGAGCCTTCATGGGGCAGGTCTAGGCCCTCTGAATATGTGTGATGGTGTGTGACTTGGTCTACTTGTGGGACTCCTGGCAGTGGGAACAGGGCCTGTCTCTAACACTTTGGCTGGCTTTTGGGAACCTGTTCCTAATGCTGGGTTGCCTTGCCCAGCCTTAATAAAAGGGGAGGTGCTTAGTCCTACTTCAACTTGATATGCCATGCTATATTGGCACCCATGGGAAGAGGCCTGCCCCTTTCTGAACAGAGATGGAGGAGGGGTGGATTGGGGGGGGAGGGGAGAGGCGGAGGGGAATGGGGAGAGCTGAAGTAGGGATGTAAACTAAATGAAAAAATTTAATTAATTTTTAAAAAAGGATATCATGGATTGAGGAATAAAGTAACGGTAACCAAATGGAGACATCAACTGGAGAAAGTTTATATATTTAAGAAGTCTAGCTGGATATCCTATTATAAACTATGGGAGATATATATATATATATATATGTAGAATGTATCACAGAAATGAATAACAGTAACAAAACAATGGTATGTACAAAATTGCATAGATGAATCTCTCAAGTATGTGAACAAAGAGAAAAAGAGAGAGAGCAAAATCATGCTATAGAAGTCTATATTTATAAATTTCTAAGCACAACAAATCAATCTATAGTGATGGAAGTAAAAAGTATAATTTCTCTTAAGGATTAAAAAATATCTAGAGAGGAACATGAGGAGTACTTCAGGGGTATTGGCCTGTATCATTGAGTGCTGGTATACAGATGCATTCACTTTGAAAAATGAATTAAATACAATGAGTGCATTTTTTTAGTAAGATTTTATACTTCTATTTTTTTAAAAGTCTCCAAAAACATTTGCCGTAATGATATTAGTGAGGTAGAGACTGGAAAAAGATTTGAGTTGAGAGAGACTTTTTAAAAAATATATTTATTTGTAGGTGACAAATTTATTTATGTGCATGGAGTACTATTTTATATGATGAGGAAATTATGTTGTCAAAACTGAAAGCTATAAGTTAGTAACAAAACTTAAGAGGATAGGTTCATATTTTAGGAAGTAGGGTTAGCATAATAAAAATGAATCTTCCATCCCTGGAGGGCAAGGAGAAAAGGATTGGTAAGTAGGTAGATGTGTTGATAAGACAGATACTGAAAGAACTGTCATATGATCACTTCTATTTTCCTTATGAGGCAAACAGTAAAGTCATATGCCAAGAGTTAAGGTGACATTTTAGAAGGAATAGAAAAGGATCATAAAAGAAGTTTAGAAAATGAAGAGAAAACAGACAAATAAACAAAGGAAAATATAGCAATTTTAAGGGATGGTCAAGAATATTAAACATAAACTTCAAGAGATACTATTTTATTTTGTTTTGTGATTTTCCTCTTGCAATGTTCACTACATCCAGTTTGAGAGCTTAGTGGCCTGCAGAATATCTTAAGAAAGGATCAGAAGGTAGAAGATAACTGGGAGTCTAGAGCACAGAAGAAAGATAAACTACAATGGGTAGAGAAATAGACTTGGAGTACATTACTGGTTATTAAAATCACAGCTGTAATTGATGCTCTGTGGGGACAGGCAGACAAGATGACTAAGCATAAGGCTCAAGGGAAGACCAACATTTAGGAACTGGGTCACAGAAATAAAGGAAATGTCCATGAAGGAAATGAGAATGTATGAGTAAGCAGACAGGCCTAGAGGGTGGGCCCCTATTGCTAAAGACATTGCACAGTTAGGACCCAAGACTTGGTTATTTTAGCTGGATCTAACCTGAAAGCTTCTTTCCTTCAGTCTAGCCTGCTTCAGTAAATACTATGCAAACTGCCAAGAGAGGGAAGCAATTAAATAGTCCTACCCAACTGCAATAGCTATAAACCAGAATAGTAACTAGCATGGCAAGGTATCTGTAATAGTGCAGTAAATGGCACTCACATTTGTTGGTGGTAACCAACATCTGTCTAATTGGACTTAAGGCCCACTCAATAGGAAGGAAATCATGCCTGGTACTGAAAACCGGCTAGTGAGGACATGTACATTACAGAACAATCTACTACCGCCACTTTGCTAGACCAGCCTAATTCCTTACTATATTCTAAATCTTATTCTTATATCCACAGATTGGTGTAGCTACTACGCCTCATCAAAGAAGCTTCTCTTTCAGCAAATAGAGACCATTACAGAAAAACACAAATGGACACAATGCAGATCAAGAGACTGTGGGGAGCCCAGCCCCAACCCAGTCTATATCACAGCTCTTGTATCTATGTCTCAGAGGTCACTGTGGAAGAGGAAAGATTTTTAAGAGATAGAATACCAGGAAGTCTGTGGTGAAACAGTCTCTCCTAGAAATAGCTGCATAAATAAATTCCTCATGTTGTGGTGTCCCCCAGCCATAAAATTATTTTCATTACTACTTCATAACTGTAATTTTGCTGTTATGAATCCTAATGTAAATATCTGTGTTTTCCGATAGTCTTAGGTGACCCCGGTGAAGGGTTGATCAACCCCCAAAAGGGTCATGACCTACAGATTGAGAACCACTGCTCTAGACGAGAACTACAGACAACTAATGACTGCTAGGAGAGGGAGAATTAGCCTCTCCCAGGGATAAGTTTCCTTGCTGGTTGTCCAATGCACAGTGTTCAAGCCTGTAACCATACATATACAAACAAAAACTGATTTAACGGGTAGTATGTAAAATAGAGGCTATCAACTTGAGAGTTGGGGTGGAGGTGTGGTATAGGTGTGAGAGAGGGTGCTTGGGATAGCCTGGAGGGCGGAAAGGGAGAGAGGAAGCTATGTAATTCTATTTCAATAAAAAAGATATTAAAGAAAAATTAAAGAGAAGGAAACCAAGGGAAAGTGATGACCTTAGTAAAAGCACTTTCACGTAATAACAGAGCTGAAAGAGGGCTGGATTGAAGGACAAATATGGTGATATTTTATTTGTATTAAAATGTTATTTGTATGTTAATAAATAAAGTTGCCCAGGGGTCAGAGCTATTAGCAAGCCATAGGAAAGCAGGGCAGTGGTAGCATACGCTTGTAATTCCAGCACTTGGTAGGCAGAGCTGGGTAAGTCTCTGTGTGTTCAGGGATACAGCCATTATTGGATACACATGCCTTTAATCTCAATACCAATCAAGGAAAACCTGGAGGCCTATACAGACAGGCCGTGAGGAGGAGGTCATGTGGTTGGGTTTACAACCAATGAGAAGGCAGGACAGGAACTCTATATAAAGACTTTAACACAGGGGTAGCTCTGGTTCGGAGAGGTAGGACCACCGCAGGAGGAAGGGTAAGGTTTTAGCTCTTAGCTCTGACCTCTTGGCTTTCTTCTTTGCATTGGTTCTGTGTTTCTTATTTAATAAGAAGGTTGGATACATCTACAGACAAACAAGGCTAACATGGAAGGAAAGAGTCACAAGAAAAATTTTCATTTCTGTGTTCTATTTTTGTCTGCTTTTTTCCTCTTTCCTTTTTGCAAAGATAGGAGAAATTTGAGTCAGTAAAAATGGGATATATACATTTCAAAATATTAAGGTTCACTAAAAATTAATCACTTTTAGTCAAAAATGCATCCTTCACTGCCACTTACCACGTTAAAAACTGTGATGTCCAATAAACTACCCTCCAGAAAATTGGCATGATCCCGTCCGGAATGTAACTCCATGGCTTGAAACATGGGTGTTGCCTGTTATAACAATTTAAAGTCAATTAATCACAAATAATTATTTCTTAAATGAAAGTTTATATAAATTTGTGAGTAGCAAAGTTCATTTGCTTCAAATTAATAATTACTGATCAAATCATAATATCTCAGAAAAATTTAAAAACAAAGCTGTCAAACAAAAAACTGTACATGAAAAGAACAAAACTGTTTACTCTAAAAAAGAATATCATTTAAGTTTCCAATTTCCAGTGTATTTTTAGTTATTTGGTGAAAAGCAGCCCTAGTATTTAATTAACTGGCTTATAGTGTGGAAATATTTATAAAACAAATAGATTTATGGAATCAAATACTCAATGATTACACTTAAAATACACTCATCCCATTTGTAGGGCTGGCTATACTTTGTCCTTTATTGTTACATAGTAGTGAAGGTTGGAATAGGAATTTAATAGGAATTAAATATAACAGAAATTTAGGTGATTAATTCCTGAAAGATGAAATGCTAATTAGACACTATCACTTCTGCAGAGATAAGCACCCACATCTATACACAATTCTGTTCACATTTTCTAATGAAGAGTCTCTGACCATAAATTCTTCCATTTAAAAGTTTTCTAGACAAGGAGGCTATCTTTTTAATTCAAGGACTTCTAAATCCTCAAGCTATTACTGATCTACATCTAGTTTTTAATGGTGATTCAAAGAAGACTACCATTTTACCTTTACTCAAGTTAGATATTCTTGCATGTATATGTGCACGTTCGTGTACGTGAAAGCATGTATGTGGAAGAAGGTCAGAGGATGCCATCCTTGGTGTGTCATCCTCAGGATGACAGGGCTCCTAACTGGTCTGGAGCGCATCAATTTGGCTACACTGGTTGTTCAGTGAGCCCAACACTGGGATTACAAGTGCACATCACCAGGCACAACAATTCTATGTGGATTCTGGGGACCAAACTCAGGTCCTTATGACTGGGAGGCAAGCACTGTATTAACTGAGCTATCTTGCTAGGTCCTATATTTTCTTTTAAAAGCTGCATAAAGAAGACCTAAATACTCCCCAAAGTACTGACAAAAGCTTCATGTCAACATGAGTAAGCTTCTTATGTGGAAATTTAATAGGGATTCAATAGAACCTTTTGAAATTTTGAATATGTTTATTCATGTGAAATTATGTTTCTTTTAAACTTTGTTTTTAATTATGTGTATGAGTTTCCATGTATGTGTGTGTGCACGCACATGAGTACAGGTGCTACAGAAGCCAGAGGTTTTGTCTGTTGTGAACTGCCCAACATGGGTGTTGGAAATTGGATTTGGGACCTCTGCAAGAACAGGAAGTGCTCTTAACTCTTAAGTGCTGAACCATCTATCTAGCCCCTATGACGTTTCTTAAGAATGTCTAATATGAGAGAAATACCCTTTATCACAATAACCTTATTTTAACTTGTTTCTGTTTAGGGATTTTAAAAACAAGGTCTCATGTAGCCTAGGCTAGTCTTGAACTATGTAGGTGAGGCTGGCCTTGAACTCTTGATGTGCTGGGGTTATAGGTGTGTGCCACCATGCCAAACTCTACTTGTGTTAACTCTTGTAAATTAGATGACAAGGAAAATGCTTCTCCTTTATAAATTTATTTATGGTGCTGAAACTTGGGAATGTTCATGACTTTTATATTTAAGATAGAGTGAAATGAATAAGAGGTTTTAGACAAGGGGTGGAAATAGACTAAAATTTATGTCTTAAGTTTCTCACTACCATACTGGATACTGATGTAGATTTAAAATGTATATGTAAACACCATGCAATATAATAAATATACTAGCAAGGATGAAAGTAGGAGGAACAATAGGGAATAAGGGAAACCAGGTGGTAAGACTATCAGTTGAAATACTGCAGTATTATATTAAACAGGGAAGTAGAAGGAAAAAATACCTCGGAGTTGGGGTGACAGGTGCATACACTCCCGTGACATTATTATTTTCAGGAGGGCTGGAATTTGCAGCAGCATGTCTGCATCGGTTGTATATTGTCTAAAGCAATTAACACATGTTTTAAATTGAGAACCAAGAATTCACCAAATACTTAAAAGATTTTTCATAAATCTACCTACTTATTTTCCTGGCTATACTGTTTAATAACCAAATTTTTAAAACAACATTGAAATTCAAAATGATATGTAGGTCAAGGGATAGCCAGACTGCAGTCCACAGCTTCGTAGAGGCTAGCTGACAGGGAGGGACCCTGGGAAGGACACATGGATAGCCCAGTGAAGTAGAAATGGATGGGATCTGCATGAGTGGGCTGGGGGTTGGGAGGTGGCAAAGAGCAAGGAATGGGGGGTGAGAAGATAGGGAAATGGGAGGGTCAAGCTAGAGCAAGGATGGAGTGGAAGAGCAGGGAAGAAGATACCATGATAGATGAAGACATCATGAAGTGGGAAGAGGCAGGGTGCTGGGGAAGCTCTCAGGAATCCACAGGGAAGACCCCGCCTTGGACTGCTGGCAGTAATTGAGGGGGTGCCTGGACTGATCTACTCTGGTGACCGGTCTACTGAATACCCTAACTGTCATCATAGAGCCTTTGTCCAGTGACTGATGGAGGTGGATGCAGGGATCCACGGCCCTGGGCCAGGCTGAGCTCAGGAAATCCAATGATTGGAGAGAGGAGGGATTTCACGGGCGGGGGACATGGAGACCATGATGGGAAGACATGCAGAGATGACAGGCCACACTAGTGGAGACCCATGAACTGTGGACTAATGGCTATGGAGCCCCCATGGGACTGGACTAGGCCCTCTGGATATGGGAGATAGCTATTTAGCTCGAACTGTTTGGGAGACACCCGGGTGGGGAGATTGGGATCCATCCCTGGTACATGGGCAGGCTTTTGGAAGCCGGGTGCCTATGGTGTGGCACCTTGCGCAGCCTTGGTATGACGGGGAGTGGATTGGACCTGCCTCAGCTAGGTGTGCCGGGCTCTGCCGACTCCCCATGGGAGACCCTGATTTGGAGAATGTGGGGATCAGGGGTAGCTTGGGAGAGAGGGCTGGGGGGTGGGAGGAGGGAGGAGGTGGGATCTGTGGGTGGTATGTAGGGTGAGTAGTAAATTTTTTAATTAAAAAAATGATAACCTCACATAGTTTTGTCATTTTAACAAAGCATATTTCAAATTGTATGATTACAACCATCTTTTAAATTGTATCTCAATTTCACTCTTACCGTACTAACATCCAGTGGCAGTATGAAGACAATAAGAAAGCAGAGATACCAAGCAAGCAGTGTTCCAATGATTACAAGTCTATGCTGTTTCTTAAAGTCTCCATATCGATGAAGGAGGAACAATGCCAGAAAAAAGACAAAAACGATCTCAAGTCCTAAAGCTGCACCACTCATTATTGAATGCTCACGATCTCCAACTAATGTGATTCATGTACAGTTCTGGACCATATCTGTTCACTAGACAAGAGAAAAGAAAGAAACGTGTAACATTAACATAGGAAACAACAATTTGGAAATTTTTTAATTATTTTATTAATGTATTAGGAAACTCTTTGGAAAACTGTTGTGTAACTTTACATTGGCCTGTGAATAAGACAAGATGACAAGTTTTTTTTTAATAACTTACTTTTAAAGTATATCTTTAAAATTATCAGTAGGCTGGGTGTGCTAGCACATACCCACATAGGTTAGTACTCCTGCTAGGGAAGGAGGATCATGAGTTAGAGGTCAGCCTGTACTATATAGCAAGACCCTGTCTCATATATATCTATATACACACACATATATATACATATATATCATTTATACATAATGTATTCATTATTCTAAGATATATTATGTATTCTTTAAGTTTCTCACTGCCATATTGTTTTCTTGTTTTTTGTTTTATTTATTTATTTATTTATTTATCTATCTATCTATCTATCTATCTATTTATTTATTTATTTATTTATTTATGTTTTTCGAGACAGGGTTTCTCTGTAGCTTTGGAGCCTGTCATGGACTAGCTCTGTAGACCAGGCTGGCCTCGAACTCACAGAGATCCACCTGCCTCTGCCTCCCGAGTGCTGGGATTACAGGCATGCGCCACCACCGCCCAGCCCTCACTGCCATATTGTATACTGTAAAGATACATATATCATTTCTTTAGGTAGATTAAATGTAATCATATCATTACAATCTTTTATATTCTAATAAAAGTCATACTCATTCTTAAAAATATTAAAAAATTAAATGAATACTAAGATGAAGAGTTTTTACATATTTGAGTATGTTTCTTAATGTTATATAAATGCTAGCCAAACATTTAATTTTTTTTTTTTTTTTTTTTTTTGGTGTTTCGAGACAGGGTTTCTCTGTGTAGCTTTGCGCCTTTCCTGAGACTCACTTGGTAGCCCAGGCTGGCCTCAAACTCACAGAGATCCGCCTGGCTCTGCCTCCCGAGTGCTGGGATTAAAGGCGTGCGCCACCACCGCTCGGCTTAAATTATTTTTAATTTAAAAACTTTTGTATACAATATATTTTGATCTCCCCTCCCCCAATTCCTCGCAGATCTTCACCACCTCCCCATCTACCCAACTACATGTTCTCTCTCTAAAGAAAACAAATAAACAATACCAGTATGCTGTGGGATGGTCTGTATGTCAAATGCTCTGACTGGTCAATAAATAAAACACTGATTGGCCAGTGGCCAGGCAGGAAGTATAGGCGGGACTAAGAGAAAGGAGAATTGAGAGAACAGGAAGATGAGAGGAGACACTGCCAGTCACCACCATGACAAGCAGCATGTGAAAACACAGGTAAGCCATGAGCCACGTGGCAAGGTATAGATTTATGGAAATGGATTAATTTAAGCTATAAGAACAGTTAGCAAGAAGCCTGCCACGGCCATACAGTTTGTAAGCAATATAAGTCTCTGTGTTTACTTGGTTGGGTCTGAGCGGCTGTGGGACTGGCGGGTGATAGAGATTTGTCCTGACTGTGGGCAAGGCAGGAAAACTCTAGCTACACCAGTAAGATAAAGAATACCAACACACACACACAACACATAAAACAAACAAAAACCACGGAGTCTGTTTTGTTGGCCAACTACTCTTGGGCATGAGGCCTGTCCTGAGTGTGACTGATAAATCCTGTGACACTCCATCAGAGAAAACTGATTTTCCCTTTGCCATCAGTGATCAACTGCAAATAGCTTCATGGTTAGGGGTGGATCTTTGTAGCAGAATATTTTATATAAATAAGCTATCACAGAAAACCAGATATTAAGTCTATCTTAGCAAGTTAGACATTTAATAAAGTTTTCTAAGATCATCCATAGACAAGAACTTAAGATTTTCCGAAATAGTCACCAACAAAAACATTCCAAAGTAACTTCTTTGAAACAGTATTCTCCTTGTGTGCTTTGTCAAACTCAACTTTCATGATCAAAGTTTGTTATACTCTACTTTATAGGTTAACATTTTCCACTACTCTGTATAAATCTTACTTCCTCTAAAGAAAGCTACTTTTCTATTTCATGTACAAAGAAGCTACTACTACTACCACCATTGAAAAACTATCTAGACCACACTGGTCAGCTGGAACTTCATCATACAGCCTAGATTAGCTTCACACTCATCAATCTCCTACTGTGAGTTACCTGAATGCTGGGATTACAGGTGTGTGGCACCATAGCTGGTCTTACCAAGTCATTAGTTGTTTTTTGTTTTGTTTTATCTCCAAGTTTTTAAGACATGGTCTTGCTATGGAGCCCAAGCTAGCCTCTAACTCATAATATAGACCAGACCAGCCTTGAACTGGTAACTCAGTATTGAGACAACAATTTTGTTCTTTTTTGTTTGTTTGAAACAGGGTTTCATGTAGCCCAAGCTGGTTCTATCATGAATGAAGTTTGACTACTTCTTCCCTTCACTTCCCAAGTGCTGGTGGATTACAGGCATGTGCCGGCACACCAGCTGGAAAATATTTTTAATTGTGAATGTATAATACAAACATCAGCAAATGATTCCTCACTTCAAAAAAAAAAAAAGGAAAAGACGAGACAATATGTACTTTTTTTTTCCACCCTGAATCCAGGTTGGTAGATTGGTTAATGAGCTGGCTAATAGCTTCAGAGATTCTCCTGTCTCTGCCCCTGCTGCCCATCAAGGGGGCATGTGCCTCTTCACCCAGCTTTTTGTGTGGGTTCTGGGAATCTGAACTTTGGTCCTCACGCTTGTGAATCAGCAACTGTTCCACTGAACCATCTTCCCAGCACCTCTTCTTACTTAATTATAGCCCTGTACTACCTTCTGTAGCTAGACTCCCTGAAAGAGAGCTCTAAGGTATCCGCCACATTTGAAATATCTGTTGAAATAATTAATGAGTGACTACTCTATTTGTCAGGACTTACACTACTTTTCTATTACTGATTAATTCAAAAGCAATTTGAAACTTGTTAAAGCAAACTTTATAAATTAATGTCTACTGCTTTGTACCTTATCAACTTCTACTAAACAGTTTAAATATCATATTTAAGGAAAAAACCTGGACCTCAACCAATTTTCAGGCAACCAAGTGAAGAATAGCACCCTGACTATAAAGAAAGTATACAGCCAAACATCTCCTGTGCCAGAATGAAACACTCGTAAGTATGTTTTAATCTATAACATTTTAAAGGACTGAGACTAAGAAATTGAGAAGCATAGTAAAAATATTAATATGGCAGGTTAGTAACTGATTTTGTTGTCTACTTCTGCCTATTATAGTACTAACCTGCCATATTAGTATTTTTACTGCAGTAATGAAGAACAACTTTATCGTCATAGTTTCTGTGGATCAAAATTCCCAGCACAGAAAAGCTCAACTGAGTTCTCTGCTTAGGATCTCAACACATCAGCAGGTTTACAATTACATTTACATTTACATTCCTCTCTGAAGAAGATCTAAGAATTCACAGTGGGCAAAATTTAGTTCCACTCATCAAGGCTAAGGGGACATATGGAGTCCAAACACTGGATACTCTCATTTCCAGAGATTAAGGGATAGCTCTGTGTGTGTGTGTGTGTGTGTGTGTGTGTGTGTGTGTGTGTGTATACCCAGTATTCTGTTTACTACATTGTTTATTTCTTTTTGTGTCATTATGACACAGGTGAAGTCCATTGAAATTGGAGATTGATTGGGTTTCCCTAACCTGAAAGAATATGGGTTTAAAGTTTGTATCTTTGATCTTGTTCCTAGATTCAAATGAGGAATTACTTTTTAAGTATAGAATGATAGTACGTTCTATGACTACCTATGAATTCCTATAGCTCGTTTTGGTTGCTGCAACTGAATAACTGTTTAAAGGCAGGGAATCTTATTCTTTACCTCACTTAGCTATTTACATATTATAGCTCATAAAAGTAATTGTCAATATAAAAACATCTGGTCCTAGCCGGTGGCGGCAGCGGCGGCGGCGCACGCCTTTAATCCCAGCACTCGGGAGGCAGAGGCAGGTGGATCTCTGTAAATTCGAGGTGAGCCTGGGCTACAGAATGAGTTCCAGGAGGCACAAAGCTACACAGAGAAACCCTTTCTCGAAAAACCAAAAAAAAAAAAAAATCTGGTCCTGTTAACAATGGAACAGCAATTGAGGAATACATATCAAAATCATTTAAGAAAAAAAAATTCCTTTTTTAATTACTCATTCAAGGAAAACCAAAACACAAAGCTGGGTGTGGGGGCACACACTTATATTTCCAGGGCTAAGGAGGAGGAGACAGGTGGCACCCTGGGGCTTGCTGGCCTGCCAGCTTCACCTGGTAAGCAAGCTCCAAAAAAAAAGGGCACTTCTTAAAATAAGGTAGACAACATTGAGAATCAACAACACAGGTGGCTCTCTGGCCTCACTGCTCACACATGCTTGCACACGCACATAAATATACATGTATACACACAAGCATGTGTGCGCAAACACACCCACATACACAAAAGAAATAGCAAAATGGGAATTAAAGATTTATCTACAATGTTCATTTTCATTATAGCATTATATATAAAAACACAGAAGAACTAAATGTTTGCAATAAGTAGTCCAGAAAGTCCTCTGGTCTCACCATTACCAACTGAGTATTTAAGGACAAAGATTTAATAAAACAAAATGTGGTGATGATAGTGCATGAAAAAAATGGTCTCTACTCTCTTCTTTGTGCCTTCTTGTATATGTGTGCTTTTAATTTTTAGTAATAAATAACAGTATTTTGTAATTAAGAGTTATTTTAAGGTCAATATTATATGTAGGATTAAATATACAGACAATTAAAGTTTGTATTGGATGTTACAACTCTTTTAAAATATATGTTTTACAATATCTTGGAAAACCTGGACTTAAAACCATAACTGTGTAATTTATGCAATGTAAGCTCTTAAATGAAGATGAGCACCTCACACCTGTGGCTATAAGGATCAAATATGCATAAAACACTAATGAAGAGTTCCAGACACAAGCAGGTTCTGAATATGTGCTAACTGCTTACCTCTGCGGTCTTCTAGAAAATACCTACTTGCTCCAATGGTCTCAAAGCATTAGCTTTGCTCTCAAAAGTTGGCTTTCCTCAAAAAAGTATATATAAGGAAAGCAACTGTATTTTACTTCTCAATCTCTGTGGCTACAATAACTTCCAAAGTGTATCCTTATCCCTTTGTAAGAAATGAACCTGGCTCATAAAGATTATTGCTCCCTTGCAATATTAGCATTATTTCCTTCAGTTTGCAAGGTAGCTAAACAATTCTTCATTTGTATGCTGGCAAGAGACTAAACACAATTCAGAACCATGTCGAGAAGGTGCACCTAGCACACCAATGCCAGACAAGAAGATGTCATTCATTTAGGCACATAATCAGAGTGGGTTAATTATTACAGATCATTAGCTAAATTGTAACTGTGTGTAACCCTATGAAAGATTTCAAGAGCCAAAGAAAAAAAATTGCCTTTGATTACAACAAAGGTTGACTTATCATATTCTTCAAACATTAAAATAACAGGTTTGGGGAGAAGATGTTGGTTAATATTTGGAAGCATCCTAGTTTTCATGGGTTGGTATTAACACTATAGTAGCAAAGTTGATTTTACTCAAAATCAAAGTGCCAACTGACTTAATTGATCAAATTTTAGCACCTTACATGTAGTCAGATTGTACAATTCAAAACGCCAGGTCCAAAAGCCTTAAATATTTAAAACCCAACTTCATTTTCTAATGATCAAAATAGTATTCAATACTATTTTCCAATGCCTTTATAGCCATCTTGCTAAAATTAATGGTTCAGGAGTGCTGTCTTCTATGTAGATTGTGGCTGATAATGGTCATACAGGCTAAACTCACTGTGAAAGAAAAATTTAAAAGTTAAGATAATTTTGTAATTTGAGGAATTCCAAATGTTCAAAAACAGAGAGGGAGCTCAAACAAAAGAGAATTGAGTTAAAAAAAAAAAAAAAGAGGAAGAAACCAAAGCAACCAAAGAAACAAAAAACTGACAAAAAAAAATTTGTCGAACACCAAAATTCTGAAACCAATAAAAAAATTTTCCCATCAAAACCTAAGGATTCATGAGAGTTGGTTTTAACTTATGCTTTTATTCCAGGCCTTGAGATGCTACACAAACTCTCCACCACTGGGCCACTTCCCAGTTGCAGTATTAATTTAAATTAGTATTTTAACTCAGATGTGATATAATGAAAGCTAGACGATAACTCAAGATGCTAACAACAAGAATTAAAATGAGCAGAAGAAGTAGTGAAGGATGAAAGATAAAAGAAAGCAATTTCCAACTACTAATAAGAAATGCCTTAGCTGTAAGTATTATTCTCATGGTTAAAGATTTCATGGCTAGAGCTCCATTTAGAACAAGAGCACAAATGACAATTTCACTTCAAAACCCAAAAGTCAGAATGGCTTTGCTCTTGTTTTGGTCCATCTAAGGGAGGAATTGACAAACCAGGTGACAAGGATTCCAAGGTGTGGAAGCAAGAGGCACAAGCAGATGACTCATCTTTGGCAAGGCTGGAAGGGCTGAATCTGCAAGCAGGTCAGTGGGTAAGGAGAACACTAACCTTTCAACAAACCCTTAAGGATTTCAGCTGGAGAATCTATAAGAATTACTTTGATATCCGGAGACTCCTTTATAACAAAGTAACGTTTTTACAAAGGAACTCTAAGATTGGGTGTATGCTTAGGATATTACACTGCACATTATTTGTTTTGTTGAATTAGTCCCACGACCTAGTGAGGAAAGACTATTAGAATTCTTGCTTACTAAAGGAGAACATGGCAGAGTGGATAAGTAGCTTATGCAAGTTCTCACATCCAGCCTGTGGCAAAACATCCAAACTGAGGCATCCTGACCACAGAGAATGGATTTCAAGTTCATGTCTCATCTCCAATCCAGACATCCTTTTAAAACGCATTTTGTTTTAAATAATCTCTATGGTTCCGTTTTCATAAAAAATAAATTAAAAATATTCCCCTATTCTTTTTCCAAGATATATCAAGACAGAATGCTAAAATAAAAATAATAATAATAATAGTATTTTTTTACTTTGTGGGTAATTATTTCATTTAGACTACAGTAGTTTTGTTTTGTTTCTAATTTTCATGGGAGAAGTACAAAGTAAAACAGAATAAGAATCTTTTTGTTATTGAGCTAACCTGCCCATTACAAATCATTAAATCAAAGAAAATTCATGATAACTTTAAAACCAAGAAAGAGAAAGGGATAGTTATGGAATTTGATAGGCAACTGAAAACAACTTGCTATAACTGTCTCCAGTTCTTTGTTCCCCTAAGCTAAATAACACAAAGAAATTTTTAAATTTCTCTCTATGATGCAACACTGCCATTATGCTTAACTGTATCTCTCTGGCTATATTTGATTTTCAAAAATAAGATCAACTAGCATTGAATAGATGGCTACATAGACATAGTTATACACATGTATGTATATACATGCCATATATATGCACACAGATATCATGGCCAGTTAGGATTGTCAGTCTTTTCTAGCCTCTCCTGGGCCCTGAAAACATTGCTTGCCTTGTAACTATGCTGTGTTTTTAGCTGCATAAAGGACACTGTTAGTGCCTTTTCCAAACATCTCATGTTTCTCAATTTATAATGTCACTTTGTATTCTATTTCAAGCTTCCAAAGAGCACTAGATATTATTCAACCTAATAATATTTTCAGTTATAAAAAATATGATTTTTCCCAGACCCAGATTAATTCTAATGCTAAAAATGTTTTAAGATTTATTAAAATGAAATGCAATATGTGTTGAGTAAGAGTAAATAAGATTAATCAGAAAATAAAATATTTTACATTAGCAGCAATCACAATGTAGTCCTTTAAGAGACTAGAGTGCAGTTTCTACCTAGTTAATAATCTCAATCATCAATGGACAGAAATCCTCTATCAAAAAGAATCATGTGTGCCAGTATAAGCCTTAAAATTTTTTACCATACTAAGGAAACAGCTGTGAGTAGAAGAGATGTCAAAGAATAGTTCCATTATCAAGGCAAAGCAGAGGCTCCTAATTTCAAAGTTGATAGGCTTTCCTTGGTGTCCTAGAGAGGGCCTTGTGTCCACTAATTTAAATACCCTATGCATTCTCTGGTAACTTAGCTAAATTCAGAGCTAAACAAGGTTATATTTTATGTTTAAATTTAGAAATATCTCATCTATTATTCCTTCTCACCTACAAGGTCTTTATTTGATGCGGCCTTTACTAATTACTTTATATCTCAACATTGTTTATTAGCATGGTGTAAAACTATTATTGTTGTGTTGTCTTTCATGACTTTACAAGCTCTGTCTTGTTCACTCTCCCTAAAAAGAAGACTGCATTTTTTTTTTCCTAAATGAGTTACAATAACAGAAGGGATGCAGGTCAAGAGAAGGTAAATGTGTTTTTCCAAAGTAACAATAGGTAACTTTTCAGAAGGTCTCATTTTAACACACTTTCTTACTGTAACAGTTGAATGAATGAATGAACTATGAATATGCGTCATTTTCTTACTTTCTTTTTTGTTGGGTGGTTTTTGAGACAGGTTTCTCTGTGTAGCCCTCACTGTCCTGGAACTCGCTATGCAGACCAGGCTGGTCTCGACCTCACAGAGATCTGCCTGCCTCTGCCTCCGGAGTGCTAAGACTAAAGGTGTGTGCCACCAGGCCAGGTCAGATCTCTTTTTTCACATAAAATCTTACTTTTAAGAACTAAGGGTTGCCGGGCGGTGGTGGCGCACGCCTTTAATCCCAGCACTCGGGAGGCAGAGCCAGGCGGATCTCTGTGAGTTTGAGGCCAGCCTGGGCAACCAAGTGAGTTCCAGGAAAGGCGCAAAGCTACACAGAGAAACCCTGTCTCGAAACACCAAAAAAAAAAAAAAAAAAAAAAAGAACTAAGGGTTTATGAATTCCTTCCTGTGTCAAGAAATAATTGACGCAAGGACCATGCTAGAAACAAACACACACCAGAGCCAGAGGGATTTAATTCCATTATAAAATGCATCTTGAGCCGGGCGGTGGTGGCACAAGCCTTTAATCCTAGCACTCTGGAGGCAGAGATAGGCAGATCTCTGTGAGTTCGAGGCCAGCCGGGATACAGCGTGAGTTCCAGGAAAGGCACCAAACTACAATAGAGAAATCCTGTCTCGAAAAACCAAACAACCAAACAAAACGAATCTTGCCCCCCGCCCCCGCCAAAGAAACACAAGGGCATGTCATCTAACATACGAACCAATATTCTTAAGTTTTTGATGAAGCTAGCCTGCTTTTTTTCTCAACTTTATAAATCCTCTTCATTTTCATTGGACTTGAAATGCATCCCCCTACATTCTCCCCTGCTGCCCTGGAGTCACATTTTCAGCGGGTTGCACACTTGAATTTCGCATGGTCATTCTAATCTAATCGCCCCCCCCCCCCCGACCTCTTCAGAGAGCCTAAATAAGCCTAGCTTTTAGGCAGAGATTCAAAGAGAGGTTATGGGTTGAGTCAGAAGCACCGTAACAGCTTTTCAGGGTGGTCTCTCGCTGCAAGCCTCGCCTCATCATCGCATTCCCTTGGTTGCCACCTGATCAAGGAGACAAGAGGATGCACGAGGGAGGGGAACCACGGCGGGCTCCTGCGGCCCTAAAAATCAAACCACGGCTTCTCTTGGAACTGCTTAAAAAGGCTTTCCACGCGCACGTTATCTGATTCGACCCTCCCAGTCCAAGCCCGTGGGGTGTGCGTCGTCCTCGAGCCTGTTTTATAGGGGAGGTAAGGATCGGGTCCACAGCCAGTCCCCCAGGGCCGCCCACTGCCAGGTGGAGGAAGCAGACGACTGGCTGGAGGGCAGGCGTGCCTGCCACCCGCGGGCCACCGAGATGGGCCTGGCGGCCCCCTCGAGGTCTCGAACCCCCGCACCAACCCCCGCCCAGTCCATTTCCGCCAGGCTGGGCCGGGACCCCAGACCCGGGACGCGCCTCACGAGCCCCCCCTCAGGCTCACCGTGGGATCTCGCCAGACAGCGTCTGCAAGGGACCGAGAAGCTTCGCGTCCGCCGCAGCCTGCCGCGGTCAGGGACCCACAGTCCGAGGCGACCGCGGCGGTGGTCACCCGCAGGCCTTGTGGGTTCCGGCGGGGGGGGGAAAAAAGAGAAAAAAGCCGGACCCAGTCAATCGGCTGACATTGTCCCCCCAGCCAGCCTGGCTCCGCCCACTTCCGCTTGCTCGTCCTCTCCCCCACCCCCACCCCTACCCCCTCAATCCCGCCCTGCGCCGCGGGGGGTTGTGGGTATCCGGAGGGTTTGGCCAAAAAAAAAAAAAAAAGAATGGAGGAAGTAGGAGTAAACCTAGGCGGACTGCGAGCCAGGCCCAGAACTACAGTTCCCAGCAGGCGACGGGGCGCCAGAAGGCGGCTGCTGGAGAGCGGGATGCAGAACTCCGCGCGCGCGGCGGTGATGGAACGTTGCTAGTTCGCGGGTCCGGCAGCTGGGGCCCCCGGGGATCGCTCGGCGCCGCGCGCTGGAGCCGGAGTCTGGGAGACAGGCAGGTCTTCAATTAATGCACACATTCAAAACCCCTGAATCCGTGGACGCAATGCACAGGTAAACGGATTGCAAAAACGGGCAAAGCATGAATGAACCGTTTGGAATTCTTTTAGGCCGCAAATGTTGCTTCTTGCTCAAATATTCTTGTTTTGTGAATGGTTACTTAGCCCCTTTTTTTGAAGAAAGTGGATGGATGCATGCTTTAATGAGAATGTGTGGCTTTCGCTTTGGCTTCCTAATTAGGTTTTCCTCCCACTGTTTTGCATCATGGTATGAATGCCGTCCCTCTTTTTCCCTCCACGGGAAGAAATTGTTGAGGCCTTCTGCGTGACCATAAATTCCAAAGCCTTTCGAAGTAGAGTGTGTATGTGTTTCCGATTTTCTCTTTCATTCTTGGAAACTCGCTGCAGGGACGTTAAAAAAAAGGCAGTACTGTTGCTTGGTGTGACTTTTCTACACTGCATGCTTGACGCTTCTTTCATTCCTACCTTGGAATTACTGCGGGGTGTGCTTTCAAAAGGAATGGGGAATGTGTGCCCTTCTGCAGGAAGCACCTTCAGGAGATTCCGGACCAAAGTAGCAACGTCAGCACCAGCTTCACGTGGGGATGGGATTCCAACAAGACTTCTGAACTGCTATCAGGCATGGGTGTCTCTGCCTTGGAGAAGGAGGAGGTGGACAGTGAGAACATTCCACATGAACTGCTCTCAAACCTCGGCCACCCCCAGAGCCCTCCAAGGAAAAGGCTAAAAAGCAAGGGCAGCGACAAAGACTTTGTGATCATCCGTAGGCCTAAGCTCAATCGAGAGAACTTTCCAGGTAAGTAAGGCATGACCACTAAAATTCAAATTGTGTAAGAAATGGATTGAACTGTTTTGTTTGAACTAAATTGATGGAACTATTTCCTTGTGGGATCTTTAGGATGGGTACCTAAAATTGTCTAATTTTGAAGTGTTGCAGTGTAATGGAAATCAGTTTTTGAAGTCTCCGGAATCCTGGTAGGTCTTTATCTTCTGGTCTCCAATTGACTAGAAACTTTTAACCCACGAGACAGCATTCCTGCCCTTTTCCTTACAAGGGAATCTCCCTGCTCAAAGTCCACTCAGCACACTGATAATGGGAATATAAGCAAGGATCTTAGAGGATTCCTTTAGTCTCTAAAGCACTGCTTAGTACCAGAGTGAACTTAATATCTTAAATTAGGTTATTTGTAGGCACTTTAGGAAGGTAAATGTTGACCTAAGAGGAGGAGACTTACCTCCCTACTCCACTTGCAACAGGCCCTTTAGGGGTGTTGTGTTTCCATTAATGTGGCATTATAGTGGTAGTCATAGAACCCTAAGACTTAGTGTGATCCCCACTCTTCCCCCTATATCCAACTAGTCATTGTGTCTTAACCTCCTGCATGGCAAATGATCCAGCTTTCATCATCTCTTCCTGAATTATTGTAATGTGTTTATAACTTCAGCTTTCTCCTCAGTTCTGTCTCCTGGAGATAAAATGAATTGATTAAAATAGAATTTACTTTAAATTATTCCCTTACCAGTGACTCCCATTCCCTGATTTCCCAAGCATTTTTAAATAAGTGCCTCCAGGATAGATCAAGACTCAAGGCACTTACAGTCATAGGGTAAATAATAGTGTATTGACCTGAGGCATTGTCAGATTTTTTGTTTTTGTTGTTTTTTTCGGTTTGGGGTTTTTTGTTTTGTTTTTTTGTCTTTTAAAAGAGTGATGTGGCAAGTATTTGCTGAGAACACACTATGGTTTCCACAGTATAGTGCTAAGTATACAACAGTGAGCAAAACACACACACGTTTGAATCTTAGAACTTCCCTTCCATTGAGGAAATACTATAAACACAGTGGACATGCTATTTTATGTAACGTGTTAGGCCGTGGTAGCTCAAAACAGAAAGAGATCAAGCTGAGAGAGAATGGAAGTCCTGAAGTCAGAAGATAGACTGCAAACTGGCTAGTGACTAAAACCCTTAGCTAGATGATAGACTTGCAACCTGGGTGATAGACTGCAAACTGGGTATTGACTAAAACCCTTAGCTGGACAGTGACCTTTAAGCAAAGGCAAGGAGGGGAGAGAGCAGGAGTGTGTCATGAAAATGTCTCTTGGTGGAAAGAACCTGAGGCAAAAGGAACAGCCATTGTAAAAGTCTAGATTAAACAATGCACCATGGTGTAAAAGTAGAGTAGGGAGAAGTATGGCACACTGGTGGAAATGAGTAGTTAACAATTTACCTCAGTGAACCCCCCCCCCACACACCCTTTTTTGTTGTTGTTGTTTTGAGACTTGGTTTCTCTATGTAGCCCTGGCTATTTTGGAACTCTAGACCAGGCTGGCCTCTAAATGATCCACTTGCCTCAGTGCTGGGATTAAAATTGTGGACCACCACCCCCCTGCCCATTGAACCCTTTGGTTAATGTTAAGACTTGTTAAGATGTGGGCGAATGATAAGCAGTGGTCAGATTTGGATAGAGTCCAAATGTAGAGACAACAGAATTAGAAGGGTGTTGAGATTGTCCATGGAAGAGGTAACCAAAGTCTACTAAATGGAAACTGGGTGAGCGATGAATGGATAAACAGATTGAGGAAAACATCAAAGTGACGTCTCGCAGAGCCAATGTAGATAAGTATATTCTTAGGTTCTCCCATCTGGCATTATCTGCAGCTGGGGTGATAAGCTGATCCGTTGCTTGCTTTAAAATACCTGTTTTGTAGTCTGGTATGGTGGCACATGCCTTTAATCCCCAGACTCAAAAGCCAGATCTCCTGTTAGATGCCAGCCTGGTCTAAATACTGAGTTCCAGGACAGCCAGGACTACATAGTGAGGCTTTGTTTCAAAAAAACAAAAAAAGGTGTTCTGGCTTTTCTTTTCAAAACTTCTATAGGAAAGGGAGTCTTGTTCACGCGTTGTGGCATGTGAATGCACATTAATTGCCAGGTACACTGGCACATATCTATAGTCCCAGGGCTTAAGAGGCTGAGGTGGGAGAATTGGAAATACTCCAGAAAAGCATGAGGTTTGCGATGAGACTGTCTCAAAACTGGAAACATAACCGAATAAATAATAATATATGAGATTAACTAGAGAGGGATGGTGGTAAGTTCAGACAAATCTGCATTTGAATCCTGATGCTGCCGTTTATCTGTCTTGGAAAATCACTTGAGCTGTCTGTGAAATGGAGCAATAATAATCCCTACTTACTGGGTTGCTGTGAAGATGAATAAAACTAAAGCTCTTATGAAACGAGCATATAATACTTAATACTGGTCAACAAAACTTCTGACACTGGTTTGCGAAGTCAATTGTCTTATATAATGTGATATCATAATGTTAAACTGTCTATAATGATGTTAATCTGACTCTGCCCTTAACGAACTCTTTTTCTTTAAAACTTAATGTGACGCCTATTTTTAGTGCCTGCAATTTTAACACTCGCGATTTGGTGTTTGACCAACCAAATGTGGTGAGAGATACTTCCTGCTAAGATGAGCAGATTTTGATTAAGTTGCCCAATGTGGATAGCTTTGGGTCTGGACTATGACTACTTTGCACGCCCAAGGATGGAAATCGGAGTCATTTTTGAAGCAAGGCACTGTAGGGACCAGACAGAAGATAAGGGAGGGTTGCTGTCGCCTAGGAGTTTAAAAATGGAGTTGAGGAGGAAAGACAAAATACGTAGCAGCTCCCACACAACAATATGTCTGCCAGGAAGACAAGAGTGTGAGGAGCTCAGGCCTTGAGTGTCCTTGGGCTGGAGGGAGGGAGGGAGGGACAGAGGGACAGACGGACGTAGGGAGGAGCCATTTGTGCAAAATAACTCACCTCCCATCCTACTGAATGAGAGCAGTCCTTCTTAACTCAGCAAAAGTAAAGTATAGAGAAGAACTGAACTGGTCCAGTCAATGAGTCTACATTTTGTTGTCTTTGTTTCTTTTTTTTTTTTAATTATTATTTTTTAAGTCAGACCTTGCTGTATAACCCTGGTTGATCTGGTACTCACTATGTAGTCTTAAAATCTCAGCATGCCTCTTGCCTCAGTCTACCTCACAAGAGCTAGGAGGGCAGCTACAAGATACCACACCTGGCATTTGTTTGTTTAAAAGACTCTCATAGTCCAGGGTGACCTTGAACTCATGGCAATCCTGTCTTCGGCTTCCCAGGCGCTCGGATTATAGTCATTCAGCCCAGAAATGAGCCTAGACTTTAAGATTGACTTTTAAAACGAATGTCTAAAACGAGAGAGGAAAAATCATGACTTTCAGGGTTTTTGTGACCTAGGAGATAGGGAAGGCAATGGCATACATTTACACATCCATGGACTTACACATGCATCCATTGGTTAATTGCTGTGGGTGAGGAGTGGGCTCCTGCTGTAAGCTGAGAGACAGCTGCTGTAGGAGTCCCACCAAGCCCCCAGAAGCAGGCACAGGCCTCCAGTGTAGCTGGGTTCTCACTGCAGGGAGGTTTGCCTGCAGTTGTCAGGACAGGTGGCGACTAACTCTGCCAGGATTAGGACAGGACAGGCCCCACCTGCTGTACTCAGAGATCTGGTGACTGGCCCAGGGCTTTTGTTGGTTCATTGCTAAGCAAGATTTCCCCATGGACTGCATTCCAGCCACACATCTGGCAACTAATTCCTCCTCATCTGTTTATGTGGGATGATTAAAGCTATGGGACCATCCTATAGCAGAGCAGTTCTGGCTGGGTCTTGGGGCCAGTGTACAGCAGGAATTGGAGGCAACGGTCCAGAAGTGAAGCCAGCAGCAGAAAGAGGACAAGCACATTTTATTCATGGTCATTCAGTCCCTGTTCCCTGTCTTTTAAATAGGTGAGGACCATGAAAATGTGGTTGAACTAATGTGCTGATCAGCTCTTCCATGGCTGTTAAACCAATTCCAATTCCAGACCCTACAAAGGTTGTCTCTCAGACTGGAAACTCCCAAGTTCAGAGTATATCAGAATCCACAAGGGATCTTGTTCAAAGTGCAGAATTCCTGAGATTCTGATCCAAGAATTTCTTGAGCCTGAGAATCAGTGTTTTAATACCCCAGGGCAAACATTTTTCTCTCAATGCTTT
Organism: Peromyscus californicus insignis; assembly: GCF_007827085.1. Lineage (NCBI taxonomy): Eukaryota > Metazoa > Chordata > Mammalia > Rodentia > Cricetidae > Peromyscus > Peromyscus californicus. Next base: position 28,907,387 of record NW_026294480.1, read on the forward strand.
TTTAACTAGTAAGAAATAGATTTTATATTGCAGTAGGGGAATTTGAAACAAGAGTTTCATAGACCTATCACTTCCCTTTGCCTAAGATATTATCTGTTCTATTCTACTCCATTCTTTAGATAGTAATAATAATAGGGCTGGGAAGAGGGCTCTACAAGTAAAGGCTTTTGCCAACAGTCCTGAGATCCTAGGTTCCATCCCTTGAATCCACAAGGTAGAAGGAGATAGCCAGCTACCACAACCTCCACACCCCTACCTTTGCTTACACAAAATAAAATGTATTGTCCAAAACAAAATAATAATAATAATAGACCTACCAAACTGATTGTATGACCCGTCAAGTGACTTTAGCTAACAGTTCCCAAATCTCTGTTCTATGTGAGTCATTTTGAGCACTTTCCCGATGTCTTTGTTTTATAGTTTCCTTGCATTCATACGGCCTTTTTATTTTTATTTATTTATTTATTCACTTTGAGACTAGGGATGCCTGGGTAGCTGTGGCTAGAACTCACCGTTCAGATCTGGTTGGCTTCAACATCCCGCAATCTTCCTGTCTGTTCCTCCAAAATGCTGGGATTATGGGCATGTGCCACCAGCCCTGGCATAGCAAATATTTACTAACTGCTATTCTAGGGATTGGGCATATAGTAGCAACAATGAACAAAAGGCCCAACTAGCTTACCTTGCTCACCCTTGTTTCTTTGTTATTTCTCACATCCCACAGAGGTGAGCAAGTCTTCCATAGAAATACTTGGCCCACTGCACCCAAAGTACAAATATATTAGCAACTAGTAAAACCTCATGTCATCTCTTTATAGTTCGTGGGAAAATGAAGGGACATTCAAATAGAGTGGCAGAAATCTGTACAGTTAGTTCCCTAGGAAGAAAGCATGGAGTATCACTTGCAACCAAAGTGATCAAGATGTGTGCCCTCTCAATAAAATCATTTAAAAAAAAAAAAGACATTAGTATCAAGGTCTCAGTGCCTTCTTCTGTAATACAATTTGATTATAAAAGGCTAAATAGAGGAACAGTGTATCTAGGTGTTTTCACAAGTGTGTGTGTGTGTGTGTGTGTGTGTGTGTGTGTGTTGGATGGTTGGTTTTTTGAGACAGTTGTCCTGCTTGTCCTTGAATCTCTGATTATTCCTGCCTCCTAAGCACTGGAATTATAGGTATGTACTACAAAGCCCTGCTGAAGAGCAATCTTATAAGTCAAATTTTGGGAAGCTACAGATGGCTTAACAGTGAAGTGCACTTACTACTCTTTGAGAAGATCTTAGCAGCTCACAGCGTCCTGTAACTCCAGTTCCAGAAGATCTAACCCCTCTGGCCTCTGTGGGCACCTACACTTATGCATACTGGCTCACAGATACATCCATGCATATAATTAAAATTTAGTTATTTTTTAGCACAATTTGGAATATCATTAGAATCATTTTGGATAGGCAGTTTGAATCTCGAGTGTTGGAGATATTCTGAGAAATAAATAGATCAAATAAGACAAGTTAGCTATACTACAAAGATCAAGTGCTTAGAAGCTGGGCGGTGGTGACGCACGTCTTTAATCCCAGCGCTCGGAGGCAGAGGCAGGCGGATCTCTGTGAGTTCAAGGCCAGCCTGGGCTACAGAGTGAGTTCCAGGAAAGGCACAAAGCTACACAGAGAAACCCTGTCTCAAAAAACAAAACAAAATAAAAAAAAGATCAAGTGCTTAGAATCCTACACACCCCTCTTTCCCAAAGAGTTTGAAGGGCATGTGGAGTTGGTCACAGCTGAGGAAGCTGAGTTTGCTTCTGAGGTGAAATTGGAAGCAGTGGTGGTTAGCTACCTTTGTATACCTCTGGAGCGAAGCCTTGGTGGTTTTTGCAGAAGCGAGTCGAGAAAAGACCTCTGGATATTCTCTTCCTGTGCTTGCAAACAGACTAGGCAGCCATGTTGTCAAGAATTCAGGAAACAGATGGCTGATGTTTTGAGAATTAAATATGGCAAGTAAAATTAGATTAAGTGTATCACAGCCTGGATTTCAGCCACCAGCTCAGCTACTGGAGACAAATTTCTGCCCCATCTGCTGGGACAGCAGCCAATTCCAGGCTCATCTACCTCCACCCGGGGCCCCACAATTGGGGTTGTCCTGTGTAGTCAACTGAATGGAGCCCTGGGTACCTTGCTGTTAGCCAAGGCTCTATATGTCCTGGACTTGCTCCTCCCATTTGGTGGTAAACTCATTGGTACCTCTCAGCATCTCAACATGCTTTGTTGAGTTCTTTTCTCTTCCATCCCCTCCATGTGCCAGCGGTATGCTGTGCCATCATCTGGAAATTACAGTCATGCCCGCAGAGCCCTCTGCCACCAGGAACTTCATCAGACTTCCACCTCCTGTGACCTTGTGCCTTCACTTTGGGGCATGGGAATTTAGAAACCCGAGTTTGCCTCTTGTTTCTGTCACCCATCTAATAATTAATGTCACCTTTGTGAAATTATTTGCCATCATTCATACATAAAAATGAGAAGACTAATATGTAGTATATAGGATGCTGCAAAGATCAGCATCAGTGTACTTTTACAAGTGCCAAGAGTTTTTAGGGCTTCTAGTAGATGGCGGTTTTAATTGTTATGTTATATGTTTATTTAATAGCCCATTTGCCCTTGAGGCTATTAGACATGAGCTGTGCCTCATTCCCAGCTCTCAAAATTAGTTTATTAATCTAAAACCACCCATGATGTTTGTTACAAGCCAATCTATTATTGTTCAAATGAGGAAATTGGTTCAATAAGGCCAAGAGTCTTACCCATATTTAAAATAAAACCAGCATTCTTCTCTAAGATATTAGTCATTCCTACATGAACTATCAATCAGGCAGTTTCTAATATTCAGTATCAGGTTCTGTTCTTAGCATTAGGCATGTAGTAATTAATTAGTTAAAGAAAGCCGGTCACACTAAGAATTAACAGAGGAATAAAAGGTTCAATGCACTTAGCAATATTTATCAAATGTCAATCACATGCTAGCCATTGCACGTTGCTGAATGTGCAAACCCAGGTGTAGGACTTTGGTGGTGACCTGGAAATGCTTCTCGGAGAAGGTGTCCTTTAAGCTGAAATCTGAGACAAGCTGGACTCCAAAGCCTTCATTAGAGTGGACTGTTTCCTTGCAAGGCTTTGTTGCCTGGGTCTGCTGTCTTTGCATTCAACATTATGCTACTCCTCTTATCATGAGACCATTTCCTACTCTTCTGTTTTCTCTGCTCTCTTAGATCTTCCTAATAAAACAGGAAACACCAAATGTGATCATATAGTTTTCTTTCCTGCCTTGCATTTCTGGGCATGCTTCTCTAATTTCCCTCCCCAAGTCATCTTTAATGGACACTGCTGTTGACTAACCCATGGTCCCTTGCAAACTCACCTTTTCCTTAGTGCCCTGAGCTCTCTCCTGAACACAGATGCAGCTGTGCTTGAGGCCTTTCTCTGGGCATGGATGCTGAGGAGTTAACATTGAGCCCAGAATTAATGATCAACAGCAGTTAGTGAACTCATACTCCAGTACCCATCCCCTCGGGTGGGACAGCTCATCCGCGGGTTCCAGATGGTCTCTGGGAACCCCTGAAGGTCTAAACGGGTTAGAGCGACAGGCTGCTTATTAACGTGCCACAGCTGGCCTCCCTCCATTCCATGTCTGTCTTCTGCACTTCTCCAGTGCTTCCTGTCACTATGTGCCAGATAAACTCCTTCAAGTCAGACCCTCAGGACCTGCTTCTGGAGATCGTCAGCTCAGATAGAGGGAGAGATGGGGTTGGGTAAAAAATCCCTTGCAGCATTTGTACAGACCCTGCTCTGGTTGATTTGTGTTTGGCCTGTTCATGAATATTCAAAGCAGCATCAAAAAGAGAAAAAAAATCAGAGAAGGAAAATGGGCTGATTTAGTGAGGAAGGAAGGAAGGAAAGAAGGAAGGGAGGGAGGGAGGGAGGGAGGGAGGGAGGGAGGGAGGGAGGGAGGGATGGACAGGGAAGATTGCTTCTCTAACTTCATTATTTAAAATCTCCTACATCACCTCATCTCCACACTGAATAGCTTTTCCGGTAAATCTGTTTATTCTCATTCCTACAGATCTAGAGAGACTCAATTACTCAGCTTCACAGACTGGGACCATCATGGCTAGGATTCCATTGAGAGCTGAGTGCTTTCTTAGTGTAGTAATTCTCAGATACACTGGGGATGGAAACAGGATGGTCTCTGTAAATCATAGGAAAATCTCAGCTTCCTGCACTTGGGAAGTAGAGGCAAGAAGATTGGGAGCGCAAGCTGGGTGTCAGCATTCAGCTACATGGTGAGTTCAATGCCAGTGGAGTAGAGAGCATTGAGACCCTGTCTCAAATGTTGAAAATGGATAAAAAACAAAGGACAACAGCAGGCCTTGATTGAGCAATGAGGAGCCACTGCTTCCCAGAAAACTTCCCCGACCACGCATCTGCCCCAGATGCTGCCTAGAATTTGGGACCCTCCTGTAGTCAAGCATGACCCTTGAAATGTCTTCTTTGTCTGTCTCTTAGATTCTAAATAGAGTAAGGATCAGGCCTATGCTTAGGTTGTCTTTGTCCTTAGAACAAATGGTGGGATTCGTGTTCAATGAATATATACATGGATCAAATTTTAGTTCCTAGTATGTAAAAATATCAGATTTTCCTTTGCAAGATCTTGTGGACCAGTGGGGCCTAAAGAGATGAGTGAATAATGAAATCATGTACGTAAGTGACCGCTGTTGATCATGAGGCTTCCCATAGGAGGGAGCCTTTAGGAGCAATTTTATTTTCAATGACTAGCATCCAGGTGCAACCCAGAATGACTTATCCTAAGAATTCCAGTAGGCTCCAGTGGCTGGAACTCATTTCCAAATAAGCAAAAGAATGAATTGAGCTCTGGTAGTGAAAGGTTGAACCTTGCACTAAGCAATGTGGATGTAAACTGAGAGTCTGTTGAAAGGGTGCAGTTAAGACAGGCAGGATTGTCTGAGACAGTCCAGGAAGACTGCCGGGGGCAGCAGCTGCCACATGCGCCACCCTCCTCAGTGCCCTTCTCCATTGAGGCCTCTTCCCCTGTTCACAGTGCCTGGTTAATGCATATCTCTATAAACTGCAGATCCTGGAAATACGGGTCCCTTTTCAGTCTTGGGGACAGGAAGGTAGAGACCCTGAATTAGATCAGCGGGAGGTAGGATTGTGGAGGAACCCCTAGAGACTCCTTTCCCAAGACAGAGAAGAGCTGCACTGACCTTCCTCCCACTCCAGTTCGTTGTGCACAGCCACATCTATGGACGATGATCTTTCCAGAACATGACTGAAGTTCTGGCAAGCCTGTGCTCACAGTCGTCTAGGAGTTCCTCGTTAAAGCCAAGGGTCTTTCTCCATAGCCCCCCTGCCCCCTGCTCCTCATTACACTTTCCACCACTACCCTTCTTCACTCTGTTCTTCAACACAGATATGCCTGTTCCAGGGTCTAGAACACAGGCACTGGGCTCCCCCCCCCCCCTTGCTCCTGTCCATCCTGACTCAGTGATCACTGCCCCAGGAACACCCTCCCCGCAGCACTGTTCAAACCTGATAGCTGTGCCTGAATTTCCCTACCTGGCTGATTTTTTTTCTGCATAGCTGGCATCCTCTTCAACATGTCACATAATGGACTTGTTTTGTGTATCATTGTCCTTTTCCCACCGTAACACATTGGCTCTCTGAAGGGGAGGGATTTCATTAGTCTTCATTTTGTCTGCTGATCTTCCCCTAGCACCTGAAATGATGCTCGGCACCGTAGGTAGTAGAGAATCTTGAAATACCTGTTGAATTAAGTAACGAGAACTGGGCGGTGGTGGCACACGCCTTTAATCCCCAGCACTTGGGAGGCAGAGGCAGACAGATCTTTGAGTTCAAGGCCAGTCTGGTTGGTCTGCAAATCAAGTTTCAGGACAGCCATGGCTACACAGAGAAACCCTGTCCCGAAAACCAAAAGGGGAGAGAAAAAAAAAAAAAGAAAGAAAGGAATGAGAACATCTTTCCTAAATTGCTTTTTTAGGTGATAGACTGGGAATTGCCTTCTGTACTCCAAGAGGGAGGAAGGGTCATTTGCCTTCTCTATAGGTCCACACCAGAGGACCACTTCGTAACTTCAAGCATCCCACTATATTGGCTGGCTGGGGACTTGCTCTGTGTCAGGGTTAATCAAGGTGTCCCTGCCATGTTTGGCTAGCTAGTGCCCAGGGGAATAACAAGAGGAAAAATAGCCTTGTTTCTTGAGTCTCACTGCTGAGAAAGTGGGATGCTCACAGCAGGGTGTGTGTCTTTGTTACTTTTCTGTTTCTGTGATGAACACCACGACCAAGACAACTTGCAGAAGAAAGAGTTCATTTGGGCTTACGGTTCCACAGAGTTATAATCCATGATGGCAGGGAGTCCTGGCAGCAAGCAGCAGGCATGACCACAGGACAGGCTGGGAACTCACATCTGGAATCACAAGCAGGAAGCAGAGAAAGCTCACTGGGAGTGGCATGGGACTTTGAAACCTCAAAGCCCACTCCAGTGACATGCTTCTTGTGCCAATGAAGTCACACCTCCTAAACCTACTCAAACAGCACCACCAGCTGGGAACCTAGTATTCAAATGTCCAAGAACATAAGGGAACATGTCGTTCAAACTACCACAGTGTGTAAATCAGTGTAGGGCGTGGAAAAATAAATGTGAGGATGAAGAATTTAGTTTGGTTGAAACTCCCTTTAAGCTAAGTGGCATGTGCCTGATAAATGCTCGGAGAGACTCTGTGACTTTGACAAGGAGGGATTCAATGATGGAAACCCCATTTTGCCTCCTCATAGGTGTTTCCTGGGACTCGCTTCCTGATGAGCTGCTCCTTGGAATCTTTTCCTGCCTGTGCCTCCCTGAGCTGCTGAGAGTTTCTGGAGTCTGCAAGAGGTGGTACCGCCTCTCGTGAGTATTTTTCAACATTTGGGACACAGAAGTAGGGGAGGGAAGGAAGAAGGTTATGTGCTCATTTGAATCTGGTGAAACCAAAAACCAAGAAGAACACAGCCACCCCAAGCTAACTACACACCTGTTTACTGTAGGTAGAAGTTTGTTTCCTCATTTCCCAGTTGAAGGGAGGAGTCTCCCATGGATCTTTTACCCCATTTCTGACTGCCTCTCTGCCCTGTGTTCAACTCTGCACTTGTTTATGAGGTATACACCTGCTTGGGCAGGTGCTGTGCTAAGATCAAGGGAGTTCTGAAGGGTGGCAATACAGCCTGGTACTGGGGACCAGGCTAGGAGCATGGGAGAGGACTACAAGTCTCTAACCTTGGACAGTGTGAACCCAGCCTCTTTTACATATGCTCTGCATGGGAGAGGACTACAAGTCTAACCTTGGACAGTGTGAACCCAGCCTCTTTTACATATGCTCTGTGGGAGGCCAGCTCTCACCTCTGGAAGGGTTCTTATGAGAGAAAGATAAGAAAATATCAGATTAAAAAAAAAAAGACCTAGTTAACGAAAAAAAAGACAGAAACACAGGATAGCCTTGGGAGGGTCTGGATCAATACCCAACAGCCTTGAAGGTTTATTCAGAAGGCTTTTTATAACATGCCAAGGGGAACGGCAAAAGACCTCCCCCTTGCAAGATCAAAGCACACAGCACAGCCAAGTGTAGACCCTTCCAAACACCTGGTAACCACACCTGTGGTCAGATCATCCCCTTATGCAGCCCTGCTGGGTAAAGCAAGCTCAGATTCTCAGACCTTGAGTAAGTTCTCACTAGGAACCCTCTGTCGGCTCCCACAATGCTCTGCATGATCTGAACAAGTTACTTGTCACTTCCGAGCCTGGCTACCCTGGATGTAAGGTGGCCATAATTGCACCTTCATTATGGGATAGTCATAAGGATAAAATGAAAGGTGCCAGTATATTGCCTGGCTCATAGGCATGCTGAACAAGGGTCATTTGTGGTAGTCTTCTCTGGCTCTTGGCTACACTTAAATTGTGTGTGGTTGTGGGGAGTGAACCAGGAAGGCAGTGTCAGAGATGAAATGGGGGATTTTTGTTGTTTTTATTGTTCTCTGGTGTGCTCTGGGTTATACCCAGTGCCTCACACTTGTGAGGCAACAGCTTTTATCTGAGCTACATACACTCCCCAGGCCCAAGCCTAGGCAGTTTTCTTAGGGGATGGAAAAGTTTACACAGTAGTGGCTACATTTCACCTTCCCCACCTAAGGAACTTTTTTTTTTCCCCACCGGATATATGTTTGTTCACATCATGCAGAAAATCTATTAACCTTTATAAAAACCTTACATATTTAAGGTATACGATCTATGTGATGTTTTGTTACAAGTGTAAATCACTAAATAGCTGTAGCTATTGTACTCAAGCAAATTTACATACCCATAATCTTAGTTATTTTTCTGTGGGTGTGGGTGTGGCTAAAGCACCTAAAATATACTCCTTAGCAAAAACTCCCAAACCCAGAACTCATCCTCAGATAGTATATTAGCTCCCAAGACTTGTTTATTCTGTGTGTCTACCTAGTGCACTTGACCTACATCTTCCCTTGGGTTCAGTAATCATCTCCATTGTGCTAGAATAGTAACTGACATGGAAATTTAACCTTCCACGCAGGCTGAAGTGACAATTTTGTGTTACTCTAGTTTATGAGGTGAAGAAACTTCAGGTCAAGAACAGTACTTTGTTAAATAAGTACTAAGTTAAAATAAGACTAAGGTCTTGTTAGCTCCCTAGCCTTAACCGTTACTAGGTACAGTTGGCTTAGGATTTGGGTGGCTGCTGAATTAATCTTCCCCTTTCCACGTTAACACTGTGTTATTGGGCAAAGTGAATGCTTCAAGACTTGTCCTGGGTTGTTCTAGAACATCAAGCCAGCTATTGTTTACTTTGAAAGGAGCGACATGGAGATCTGAGATAATCAAGAATGATCTGCTCTCATTTTTTTTTTTTTTTTTGAAATAGATTTCAGTGTGGACAAGAAAAAGATACAAAGCATGCCGCTTTCTTAAGGATATCCTGTCTATAGTCTTACCTTTCAATAGTCAAATCATATACTAGCAAATTTTTTGTAGTAAGATTATTTCAAAACGGGCCAATGGAGTATTTATTTCAAATATGTCTAAGAGAGAAATTTCTAGTGCACTCAGGCATTTACAATGTCCCCTCATGTGTGTGCACTTCGCGTTTCCTCTTGCTTTCTTAATAGAATTCAACTGTGGATGTTAAAACTCTTATTGTAGGGGCTAAAGAGGTGGCTCAGCAGTCAGAGGGCTTGTTGCCTTCCTAGTGGGCCTGAGTTCATTTCCCAGCACCCGCTTCAGGCAGCGCACAGATGCCGCTAACTCCGGCTGTCCTCGGAGGGCGCGCGCGCACGCACGCACACACACACACACACACACACACACACGGCATTTCCTTACACAGACATTAACGTGTAAATAAAAATAAAAGAAAGTTTTAAGAAGAAACACGGCTTGAAGCGCAGTCCAGTTTTGGGACCTCCCTTTTAGGTTAGAACCGACATAGAATGTAGTGTTTACCTCTTTCCTTTAACATTAATATAAATATGTACACACACACACACTTGTCCACATGAATATGGAACAGAGCCAGTCTGTGACGTTTTCCTAGTTCTGTGTTCGATGTGTCTCACAAAACAATACCAGCTTTTCTTCGTTTGTCTATATTTTCATGGAACTTGGTAACCGTGGCAACCAATCAACACTTAACAGTTTTGGAGAGCAGGATTGTTTAGGAAGTTTGGAACTCACTCAACTAGTAATAAGCATTTTTAAGTGACTTTTAAACGTGTCATATTACACTTAATGATAGGATTTTATTCTCCAATTCTAAGTTATTTGCAGTTCTAGTTATAGCATTGATAATCTAGATTGAGATTGATACACTAGAAAGAGAAAGATGGAAGCTTATTGATACTGTAATCAAGAAATGTTTAGTATTTCATCCTCAACTTGGAAGAGGAAGCTCTTCAGATTTGCATTAAGGAGATTTGGTGGCCATAGCTTCCATGTTTGTAGTGACTTTTATGGGTCCCCAGGGTCCCCAGAATTCACTGTGGCCAGTTGACCAAATCAAGCACCTTCTCTGTTTTAGGCTGGATGAGTCTCTCTGGCAGTCCCTCGACCTTGCCGGTAAAAATCTGCATCCCGATGTGACTGTCCGCTTGCTTTCTCGAGGGGTGATCGCCTTCCGCTGCCCACGATCGTTTATGGAGCAACCATTGGGTGAAAGTTTCAGGTAAAAGAGAAACGACTGAACGTTGAGCTGAAAACAGCTCATAGACCTTGTTTTCTTGGTTGAGACTTAAGCCTGTGACAGACCATCTGTAGTGTGGGCTGTCAGTTGCATATTGTGCCACGTGGCCTCTGGCTTAAAGCATAGCATGGGTTTAAGAGCTACTGGTGGGCTTTCCCTAGGGTCAGAGATGTTTGCATAGGGCATCTGAGGGTGTGGCTCAGTGTTAGAGGACTTGTCTAGCACATACAAGAACCTGGGTTCATCCCATTCTCCAAAAGGAAAACTGCACATTTAGCCACCCGGTATGAGTGCTCAGCAGGTAGGGCTGTGAATCTCCAGGGCCAGAGCCAGATCAAGGCCCCGTCAGAGAATGCAAGCCTGCTGCTTCCATCCCCACTGCCCATCCATAACAAAGTGGGGGGAGTATTTTCATGCTTGCATCATGGGCTTTCTGTCCTATCACGGACAGATTCGCAACCTGAAAAAAATGCCTTCTTCTTTTGTTTTGTAGACTGTTTTGAAAAAATACTACTCTGGTGCTGCAAATTATGGAATACTAAGGTTTCGTGCTATCTGATGCCTAAGAAGAATAGCTAGATACGGACGAGCAAAGCAAGCTAAAGACATAGAACATGTCTCCATTCTAGTACCTCCCCTTCTCTCCACTGTCCATCCCTCTCCCTGCTGCTTTTATTCGTCCCGACAGCTTTCCTCCTTAGCCTCTCCGTATGTTCACACAGGACTTGTCCTCCTCCTCCTCCAACATGCTGCTCTCAGACAAGCTGTGTCCTGTGCACCCACATTATGCTCGGGATCCTCAAACCCTTACACTAGCCTGGCCCTCTTCACAATTCTTAGTTCTAATGACCTAAAAGCTTCCACACCTGCACTCCTGAGTCCTTCAGCATTAGCATATCTAAAAGTAAACATGGCCTCCCAGTAAAACTGGTTCCTCTACTGTCCTCCCTGCCTTAGGAAACACTGTTGCTCATCCACTCAGCCCCCACCAGCAACCAGGAGTCAGCACAGGCTTGGCTCACTCCCTGGGCATGTGGACCCAGCTCATTCTTGTGCTATCCACCTATTAATTTTCTTACTGGGACCATGTTGGCAGCAACATCTACACTTGGAAAATCTTGAGTTTTAAAAATGAATGAGGATGGGAATTAGCTAGAAGCAATTTGTTTTATGACCAGCTCTGTATTCAGTATTTAAAATGTGTATTTAGTCTCATTTGTGATTGCCTGCTCATGTGGGGACAGGAAGGGGTCAGATTGGATCTGAATGGTCAACCACCTTACAGGGCCTCTTTTCTCTCCTCATATTCAGCTCTTTCCGCGTACAGCACATGGACCTGTCGAACTCAGTGATAAATGTGTCAAACCTCCATGGGATTCTGTCTGAGTGCTCCAAGCTGCAGAATCTAAGCCTGGAAGGCCTGCAACTTTCGGATCCCATTGTCAAGTGAGTGGCACCTGAACTGTATCACAAAGACAGTTGCTATGTATGTCAGTGTTTCTTGTGTGACTATGGTGTCCTTATATATATGTCCAGAAGGACATACCAAATATCCAGGGCTGTCCAGGATAATCAAGACAGCAGAAATTTGAATACTGACCACCTGCCAGCCCCTCCTCTAGGCGTGATAGATAATAGAACGAACAGTGTGTGGTGTGGTCTGTGCCTCATTCATGGGTGAGACAGATAATGACAATGCAGGGTGTTCATTAGATGCATTGGTGGCTATGTAGCAACATACAGGGAGGCCTAACTGAAGCTAAGGAGGACAGCCTTCTCAGAGTAGTTAGTGACTCGTAGGCTGGCCATTAACGACATTCAGGTAGGAGATCTCAGAAATGATAGGGCATTTGAAGCAGCCTCAGTAAAGCTGCTGCCCTTCTGGACTCCTAAGTAGCTGGTAGTTGCTGGAGCATGGCAATCAGGGAGACGAGGAGGATCATGGCTACATTATAATGGCCTTCTGTGGAGACGGGTAGTTTGCAAAGAGGCCATGAAGCATGGCGCACCGTGGTTCTGAAAATGGAAGAGCCATGTCAGATTGAGACATATTTGATTAATTTGCTAGGCACCACGTGGGGTTATTCAGACTCAGGAGTTAGGCCATCTCCTCATTCGGATGAGATCAAATGAAGCCTGATAGAAAGAATGGAACAAGAGGGGTAGCAAATATGTGGCAGATACTAAGTTAAAAGTAATTCTGATAGCAAGCGCCTGCAGAGAGCTCTTGCCCTTCCCCCTTTCTGTGAAAGCTGAGGCAGAGAGAGGCTGACTAGCTTGTCCAAGTTTACACAGGTAGTCAGTATCAAACCAAGACTTAACTCCAAAACAATGGCTCTTCATCATCGAGGTTCCCTGATCAGGGGAAGGCAAGCCTTTGAACTTAAAACATCCATTCATTGGTGTTTCTTGTGCATTTACCCTGCAAGTACTGCGCAAATGCTTCAGTACATTATTATATCATTTAACCTTGTTTCTAGCCCTGCCAAAAAGATACTGTCCTTGCCAGTGTGCACTTGAGTAACGGGAGCAAATCACTCTGCTGTGTCAAGAGAGAGTGAAATAGAGATTTTAAGCCCTCCTCTGACTCAAAAGCTTGTGTGCTTAATTAAATTTTATTTGCCTGCTCCCCACCACCACCACCACCACCCACACATACACACATACACACACAAACACACACAAGGACTCACCACTGATGCAATTTATTCCTCTGACATTTTTCTCTTTTCTAGCACTCTCGCACAGAATGAAAACTTGCTGCGACTGAACCTTTGTGGGTGCTCTGGATTTTCTGAATCCGCCGTGGCCACGCTGCTAAGCAGCTGTTGCAGGTAGGGAAGATCGGAGCTGTATCCAACACAGTTAAGCTTCGCATCTGGGTATCTGGATAGACTTTGGAGCGATGCCACGTTCTTGACTCAGGCAATGTGGTATCTTCCACAAAAAACGTTCAGGCTAAACTCCAAGTCTGTTTGTAAGGGAAGGATACTTGGATAGGGATCCCTTTTCTCTGCTGTTGCTAAAGGGAAGTGGAGGAATGTGTTATAACACAACTGTGGTTGTGTTATATCTAACTAAGCCATATGTAATATGGGTGATCCCATGGACTGCTAAGCGAGAGGAGCCATGGTGTATGGCAAACACAATATACCATGCATATATGCTCTTTGTATTAACTGTCTCTGTCTTTCTGGTATTCCATTTGTATCTATATTAATGATCTCTCAAAGGCAAGTTGTCTTTGGATCAGAATGTTACAAGGCAGACAAAATATGTAGGACTGCATTCAGTCAGCAGAGATACAGAGTGAGGGAGGTAGATGTTGACTTTGAAACTCATTGGCCCTCCTCGCAGGAAGAATTGGATGAAAGGGATTTTTGTAGCATCTTTGTCTCTTCCATTAGTAGTCAGTCCGTGGGTTTTATAAAACATTTGAGTTGATAGTTGCCGGGTGCTTTTTTGATAACAACTTAGGTGGTTTGAGAAAGAAACATACAGGCTACAATGTTCAACCCACATCCCCAAAAGGAGGCAGTATTTGCTCCGGCCTTTGCTCTAATCGCTGGGTAAGTTGCGGGCACATAGGTGTTTAGAGAATGCAGTTTCAAATGAAGGACACAGAACAGGTGGTCTGTGCAGGAAGTGGTAAAGCACCTGGTTTTATATTTTTGGGGTGTGCCGCGTTAAGTCCCCCTAGTCCTTCTGACGGGTTCACGTTTTCCTTATCGCCCTTTCTCATGCAGACTGGATGAACTGAATCTCTCCTGGTGCTTTGAGTTCACTGAAAAACATGTGCAAGCAGCTGTGGCACATTTATCAGCGACCATCAGCCAGCTCAACCTCAGTGGCTACCGAAAGAACCTCCAGAAAACAGGTTAGAGCTTCGAGGCCGGGGCCACTGAGGCTGTAACAGTAATAGATTTGCTTTATGGTATGCCTGTGAAGTTTCTGTCCCTGTCTCATTTATTAGTCCAGTACACGTGCTATTTCTGTCTTCGACAGAGGAATTGCTCGTTGGAAGAGTTAGGTAAAAGGTAAATAGCTCCTGAGCTGGCATCAAGCTATGAGTCCAGGATCTAGACAGCAAATCTTTTAAAGCAACTTGAGTGTGTGTGTATGTGTGTACATGCACACATGCGTGCACTTGTACTTGGAGGCCAGAAGTCAACACTGAGTGACTTCATCAGTACTTCCCCACCTTTTTTTTTTTTAAAAAAAGATTTATATATTTTTATTTTTATGTGTATGGGTGTTTTGCCTGTATTCATGCCTGTACCACACATGTACCAGCAGAGGCCGGAAAGGGCAGCAGACCTCCTGGAACTGGAGTTACAGCTTAGTTGCCTGTGGATGCTGGGACCCAAACGCCGGTCCTCTGCAAGAGCAACAAGTACTCTTAACCGCAGATCCATCTTTCCTACCCTCCTACCTTATTTTTTGAGACAGGGTCTCTCACTGATTGGCAAACAAGCCCCACGGGGTCCTCCTGTGTCTGCCTGCCCCGTCCTGAGTCTACAGGTGAATGCTCTCCCACCCAGTGTTCTTACAAGGGTGCCACAGATCAAACTCAAGCCCTTGTAATTACAGACAAGCACTTTATATCTCCCCAATCCCAGAACTACTTTTAATAAACAAACTTACTCTGAAGAACCCTGATGTAAAAATGTAGGTAAATGCACTAGAGTCAGCCCTCTGTATCCATGGGTTCTGCATCTAATTAAATCATTAAGGGATCAAAACTATTCAGGGAAAAAAAACTACATCTGTATTGAACATGTAATAACTTCTTGGAAAAGACGCTCATCAGTTCAGTGTAACTACACATTTATAATATTAGGTTCTATAAGTAAGCGGACAAGAGGATGCCAGAGTGACCTCGGTATCCTTGGCTCTGAGTGTCCAGATGGGATCCTGGAGTCAAACCCCAGGGATACAAAAGGAATACTGTGAGAAGTTGTTTTCAACTAAGAACAGCTTTGCGAAAACTGGACAGTGTTTTGATTGTCTCAGCGCAGGGGTTCTGCTGCCATCTAGTGGTCAGAAGCCAGAAATGCTGCTGAAGAGCACAGAAAAATTAACTTGGGAGTCATCTGGCCCAAAATGTCAGCAGTTGAGATTGAAAATTCCTGCTAGAACCCAGCCTATAGGTTCATATTTACACCTTCTGCTATTTGATTCAGTCTAAAAGACAGAGTTGATGAACACAGGCATTTGAAGTTGGGTAGGTAGCAGCTGTGGTACTGATTAAAGCCTAACACATTGCTGAGCTTTGTATTGTGTGTATGACACTGAGAGTCTTAATTTGCACACACAAGTGGTTGCAAAAGGAATTTTTTTTTAACAGCTTCATAGCTCAGTCTCCAGCTAATATTCAGTCCGGGCTGCACAAAGTCAAATTAATTTAGGTGCTCAAATCAACCCTGTCTGGTGTCCCGAGGGTGTTGTTGGCTCACCTGGGTGTAGGTAATTTCTTTTTTTTTTTGGTTTTTCGAGACAGGGTTTCTCTGTGTAGCTTTGCGCCTTTCCTGGATCTCGCTCTGTAGACCAGGCTGGCCTCAAACTCACAGAGATCCTCCTGGCTCTGCCTCCCAAGTACTGGGATCAAAGGCGTGCGCCACCACCGCCCGGCTGGTAATTTCTCACTGAAGTTTTTATTATGCTTAAAGAGATGTGAACCAAACATCTTGAAACGCTTCTTAACATTTAAGTAGTATTTGGAAACTCCTTCTCTGGGGCTTAATAATGAGTAAGATGTGTTAGACCATAGGAAATGTAAGTGGTCTTCGTGACTGGCCAGAGGTTTAAGTCCATTCCCTGTATAAGAAATCACATTTGAACAACCACCATTGCAAATGACTGTCTTCAGCAAAGAGACAGAGTAAAGAGCGGCGGCCATGTCTTGATTTCCTGTCACTCTCCCTACACAGTGCTTCAACATTTTCCCTTTAAACACTTTAAATTCTAAGTGGAGAAATCAAGATAGCATAAAAATGCACAAAGCCAGACAGATCCACGGTGAGCAGACTTCCTAAATGGTATGAATGGAATTGAAAAGAGGAGGAGGAGGAGGAGGAAGAGGAGGAGGAGGAGGAGGAGGAGGAGGAGGAGTGGATCTGAGGGAGTGGGGAGGTGGGGGAGGGCTGAGGAGTGGGGGGAGGGGAAACTGCAGTTGGGATGTCTGAGAGAAGAATAAATAAAATATAGAGAAAGGAAACTATATAAGGAGGAAGATGAAGCAGGGTGGATGGGTGGACTAGAAGGGTCAGAGGAGGACCTCTGATGGCATGAGAGATAAATACATAGGAGTTCGTGGAAGAACATTCTGGAACTAGATGCAGTGATCAAAGAGAGGACCTCTTATTTAGACAAGAAAATACACAGAGGTTTGTGGGAGAACATTCTGGAACAAAGGACCACAAGGCTAAAGGCCTTGAATGAGAGCTAATGTACTCTCAAGAAGGTGGCAAAGGTAAGGTGGCCAGCACAGAAGGAAGAAGCCAGTGGAGTGTGGGGAGTGGAGCAGTGACAGGTCTGACTTTCCACTAGTCACTGGCATTTGAAACTGTGAAGTGTAGGGGGAAGTATGTGGCCACTGGTACAGCTATGCGAGTAAACATTCAATGGAGTTCATCAATTTTAAATAAGGAACATCTTTTTTTTCTGCTTTAAGAAGCTCAGTTCATGTCATTCTCTTCCAAATTCTGCAAAGTGTCTAATGTCAGCACTGGCTAGCAGCAATTAACAATTCGCAGTGTTTCCTTCAAGCTGTTTTCCTTTGCTCTAATTATATGAGTGTGTGTGTGTGTGTGTGTGTGTGTGTGTGTGTGTGTGTGTGTGTTGACCAGATTAAGATTACAGTGCACTGTGTATCTACGTGTATTTTGTTTTTCATGCAAAACATTTCCTGGCGTTTGTTTTACATTGATTTATTTTGCAAAGTGGAGGCTCTGGGGGAGTGTGCTAGGGCAAATGTGTGGGCATCAGAGAACTTGCTGGGTCCTGCTTCTTCTACCATGTGCGTTCCAGGGATGATCAAACTCGAGTTGTCAGGCTTGACAGCCTTACCTCCTGAGCCTCTCTCCAGCCCAAGAAGCTATTTACTTAAGTATTTCCTGCTCCGTATCTGTTTTACAAATATGTTGATGCTCTTGATTTATTGTTTATCCTTTTCTTACATTTTCTGGTACTTCTCTAAATGCTCTCCCATGCAGATTTTTTGCTAGGTTTTTATTTGTGAGGCCGGGTGTCGCTGTCTAGCCCTGGCTGGCCTAGAACTAGCTGTGTAGACCAGACTGGTCTATAGTTTTCAACAATTCTTCAGCCTCTGCTAGTCCTGAGTTTACAAGTGTGCACAAACATGCCTGGTGTAAATGGTAGAATTTTAAGATTTTTTTTTTTGGTAGATTATGTGGTGTTTCTTTGTTTATACATTCCTTACCTAACCCAAGATTCTGCAAATAATTCCTTGAAAAATGCATTTAAAACTTCAACATATATGGAATTTACTGGGTTGTAATTTCAGCGGGAAACTCATTTTTACAGTTATGGTACAACAGTTTTTTGAATAAATAAGATTCCCGTGACTAAGTTGAAGAGCCATCTTCATAGAATATCATTTGCCTGTATGTACTGGCATTTGGTTTTGTTGGCTGTCATGAATTGGGATTGCCCTTTCTTTTTCCAGCCTGTTACTATTGCTACATAAATAGTTGTTATCTAGGGTTCCCTCAGCTCCTGTAACAGTTACAGTAGATTCCCGGGGGCTCACGTGGCTTTTCTCTCGGCAGGGAACTTTCTACTTGAAGAACTTTGCTAGCTGCCTTGCTGCCCGCTTCCAGTGTGCTGTTGAAGAACAGCAGCGAACGCAGATACCCTTTCCACCCTCCTTATTTAACAGCGGCGGTGACCATCACATTTGTTTTCTTTTTCCTAGATCTTTGTACCATAATTAAACGGTGCCCCAACCTTGTCCGCCTCGACTTAAGGTACTGTTTGTTTTCAATCAAAATTTGGAAATCTGTTGGTTGTTTTTGACATGGGAAAGGAGCTAATGAAGGGATTAAGCAGTAGTACTCTCAACCTACGAATTGGTTTTGAATCTTCCTTCCTTCCTGTTACAGTGACAGTATCATGCTAAAGAATGACTGCTTTCCAGAATTTTTTCAACTCAACTACCTCCAACACCTCTCACTCAGCCGGTGCTATGATATAATACCTGAAACTCTACTGTAAGTATGTTTTGTGTTTGTTTATGCTAGTGGAAAGCAGGAACTAATACTTGTTAGTA
This sequence comes from Peromyscus californicus insignis, assembly GCF_007827085.1. Taxonomy (NCBI): domain Eukaryota; kingdom Metazoa; phylum Chordata; class Mammalia; order Rodentia; family Cricetidae; genus Peromyscus; species Peromyscus californicus. Next base: position 28,925,987 of record NW_026294480.1, read on the forward strand.
AAAGCCATCATTAGTAATGGATGTTCACAGTGTGACCCTTAGTATTAATACGCTACAAAATGTCTAGGAAAGGAATATCAAAATAGTTCACAAAATGTTTGTCTGACAAAGTTGGACTGACTGAGCTCATTAACGTTTATTATTTAACTGTCAGCATCACTGTGTTAGAATGCTGTCCTAGTATCTGTGAAGGACCTACAAAAGGAAGCTTTTACCGCTAAGGAACTCACTGTGAGCCTGGGAGGCAGACCCAATGTGAGTGGGATCGTTTCAGATGTTTCCTGTTCATTCTTAAAGCTTGTGTCTGGACTTACAGGAAAAGTTCTATAGTCTAGTGATGAGAGTCCCAGACGACCAAGGAAAGTGAAGAATTGGTACATGTGTATGAGAGTCTGACGCTATCTGAACAGAGGGTATATTATGTAGGTCCATGAAAACTAAGTCTCTTATCTCCGGGTATTGCTTATTTCATTTCAAAGGGCTATAATAGTCTTCCTTATACCAAATGTAAATGCATAGCCATTTCATTGAAAACCACGAGAGGTCAATATCTTACACGTGGTCAAGTACCCTTCTTTTTACTGCAGCAGGGTCATATGACTTGAGTAAGACTGTTGTTATTTATGTTGCTATCAGAATGTCAACAATAATTCTTCCTACCTAAAAATGGTGAATTTTTTTTAAAAATTAATTCTTTAATATGGATTAGATCATACAATTTCAATAATAAATGTTCTGTAGAGAGTTCAGTAAAATTGGGAAGTCTGGTAATTATGTGACTGAATTAATCATTTTAACTAGTCTCATGAGCCTTAGCTAGTAGTATGCTGTTTGGAAAAACACTACCTAAAAAGGATTCTGATTTTTCTTGGGTCTCTCAAATTTATTGCATGGAACCCTGATACAAATCCCTGCTTGTGTTGTGTAGCATCCAGAACACCTAGGAACTTCCAGTGTCCACACAAAAAGGTTTCTGTGTCATTCATTCATTCCATCTGGGCTTCACATCTGTCTGGGCACCTCCTAAGATAGGAGAATATTCTTTTCTGGTTTCTTTTCTCAAGCAAATCTGTGAGTCTTGGGTTTGTTCCTTCACTGTGAAAAGAAGCTAAGCAGTACTTAAATGCTTGCTTTCCCTCTAGCAGAGGCAAGGGGAAGGCTATATTCCCTCACATTTATCCAGTGGAATCTTGGTTTACCTGCATAGTAGTCCCCACGTGGATCGGCGGGGAAGAGCATGAGCCTAAAGCCCTCAACGTAGGTGTGAACCTCAGCAGAGTTACTTGTCAAACTCTGATCTTTAAAGAAAGAATACCATCCAGCGCTTTAGTTTCCCATCAGAGCAGCAGTGTGGAATGAGATGTTGTCCTTGAACATCAGGATGTCTCTTTGAGCATCATGTAAATACTAGTGGTGTGTGTTGCAGATGTTCTAAGATGAATTCACTGGTGTCCTTTTCCTAAGATTAGTCATTCTGGCAACTGATGCCTTTGAAGTTCTTCATAGAAATCTCAGTGTGTCTCAAGGGTACTATCCACAGAACAGCCATCTACGTAGCAAAATAGTTGATGCCTGATCTCAGAAGTGGAAAAGTAACATGAGTCTTTGACAGTGTTCTAAAATACTTCCAAAGCCTTAGCGCCCCACCCCTGAAGACCCCTGCCTGCTGTAGTCACCCTTTCCTTTGTTGCTCTTAGTTCCCACTGAATTTTCTTACAAATATCTCCTATTTCTTGGTCCATGATAAACCCAACTTGGGGGGAAAACTGATATAAAATTAAGAGAGTTAAAAGGTCATTGGGTAAGGCATTTTGTATTTAAAGGGAAACAGGATTGTATAGATGAGCTAAGAAGAAAACCTCGAAGTTTATAAGTGTCTTTTTTATTGTTGTTGAGATCGAGTCTCAGTATTTATCCCCAGGCTGGCCTATGATCCAGCCTCAGCCTCTTGTGTGATGAATGCCTTTTATTAAACTTGAACAAAGAGCCTTATAAGCCATTTTTTTATTATCTTACACAAAGTAAAGGGCGGCTTGTAAACGGTTCCCTTTTCTCTTCCACTGTAAAGTCAGAGCTGCTTGCGACTTCGTTTTCTGCCTTGTGGCCTACACACACAAGAGGTGGAGGGTTTTGTTGTTGCGTCTTGTCCCATCTTCTACAGCTCCCTTCTCACGTGTGATGCCGAGCACCATGTGATAGCCTTCCTCACCAACTTTCTCCCTGTGCTGCGGCACAAACGCTTCCTCCTCTGCCATCTGCCGTCACTCTTCTTTTTCTTACGCCCACCCAGTTCTTCTTTTAGATATTATCCATTGCCAATGACTCACAGCTTGGCTGCCTGGATATCCCAGAACCTGAGTTCTCCCAAGTATGACCCTGTTCTCAAATGCTGATTTCACATAAGTGTAGACGAAATTCTAAACAGTCTTAGTAAATAAGAAACACAGAGCCAATAAGACCTTTAAGATTCATGCTACACATGGGCGTTGTTCTAAGGATTGTTGTCATCTTTGGTGTTGATGGGGATAGCCTGGTCTAAGTGCACAGCCTTTGTATTTGTTTCTGCATTCCAGAAGTTAAAGATGCAATGTGTCCCTCTTGACGTTCATGTTGATCTCTTATGACCTGATCGCACTGCCCCTTAGAAACAAAGACACTTATTTTTAGATAGTGCTTTTATTTGCCGTTTGTCTTGTATTCCACAATACACACTAAATATTGTGGTGCTTGCCTGTACCATTCATACGTTGAGAGGGGTAATGGGAAGATGCATGGAGCCTGTTCAGCACAGATGGTTTCTAGAACCATTCAGAAGGCATCAGTAGTTCTGGAGCAGGTAAGTGGCATGAACTGATTGAACCTTCAGAAGGATGTCTTGGATGCTGCATGGAATGTGCTGGAAGGCTGAGACATTGGCAGCCAAGTGACAGTACAAACTTGCTTTGAATAAGTATTGACTGTGACAACAAAAGGTCACTGCTGTGCACACTGATCTCCAAGGGGTTTTGCTGAATTTCCAAAATAAATGTTCCCCTTCCTGAGACTTTGCACTGTGTCCCAACTAAAGCAAACACAGGTCGGAGAGATGAAGCTGGGCATACAAACCAATGTTAAGAAGAATCAGTACCAAAACCACACAATGTTTTCTTTGGATAAACAGGGTCAATTTTGTGTGACCCCAGATCTCACTGTTAACACAACTGTCTGTCACCTAACATGAAAGACATACAAAAAGGTCTGCCCCATCAGTAAGATTAATATAGAGAGAAGAGGTCCTTGTCTGCTGTAAATTGGTACCCCATTTTTTTCATCTGTGGCCTATATAGTCCCATGTGAAAAATACCTTGAGGGAGTCACTGGTGGGTTCTGCTGCAGTAAGGTTTTGTTAATGCTGCATCATTACTAAGAAGCCATCAATGCTGCTGGTATCTTCTGTTGAGAGAGCCTAGTTCAAATAAAGGTCATGGCCAGATTCCTACATTGTATGGATCTTGGGGTGGTTCCAGTTGACACCACAGTGAAACATTTACTTTTACCATTCCTCATTTACTAGCTCACTAGCTCAGATCACAGTAACCCTTCCAGAGGTCTGTATAGATCAAGAATGGAGAAAGGAGGCAAATCCAGTCCGATTAAAAATAGTAATGAACTTCATAGTTCCACAGGAGCCACATGGAATAAGACACACAGGCTTGTTTCCTATACCCACATGGGTTAGGTTGCTGTGTTTCCCAGCTTTTATCTCCCTGTGTTACTTCCTTAAATCATTTGTTATAATGTTTTTAGGCTGCATTTTTGTAGACTGATACAAATTATAAACAATGGGTTATAATAACTAGTCTAATAATTGCCATACATCCTGACATGTTCTCTTCCTTTTCTAGTGAACTCGGAGAAATTCCCACACTAAAAACACTGCAGGTCTTTGGAATCGTGCCGGATGGCACCCTTCAGCTGTTGAGAGAAGCCCTTCCTCATCTGCAGATTAATTGTGCCTATTTCACCACCATTGCAAGGCCAACTATGGACAACAAAAAGCACCCGGAGATTTGGGGTATCAAGTGCCGACTGACTCTGCAAAAGCCCAGTTGTGTATGAAGTGCTTGCTGCAGGGTGGTGTCTCCTCCTCCTCTGGAATGAGGAACACAGGCAGCAAATCCACTTGCTGGAGACCTTGGTTACCTTTCCTATTGGTTTTACCTTAGCCTTCATTATGCGTGTATGTTAGGGAGCCATTTGCAAGGGAGAACTATAAAGTGTTGCTTTTTCAAGAATACAGAGACAATTCCGTCAGTGCTGTGCCCTCAGAGGCCATGCGTTATTACATCTTTGGAAATTTTAGGTGAACCTGTTATTTCAAAATAGCTTTTTAAAAGCAAAATTTGAGCCAACTCTTCCAAGTGCCCTTCAGATTAAGTCTATTTAGAATCACATTTTTAAAATTACCCCTGGCTAACAGTTTCCATGGTGTTTGTCATAACTTTTTATCTATTTAATTATTCAGTATTTTATAAAACTTGATTTTGAAGAACAATAAGCTGTGTGTGGTGAGCTAAATGGAAAGACTCACGGGCTGGTAGCGTTTGAGGCAATCTTCTGGGAATTAACACATTTCAGCTTTGGTGCAGGTGTGAAGTTAGTGTAATAGAAACATAGCCCTGCATAGTGTACCTTGAACTCTAAATGAGAAACAGAGACACAACCCGAAGGACGGAATTGGATTTGAAGCCTCATAGGGCCGTTTCCCAAAGTCAGGTGAATATGAAGTAGTCTTTAATGGTTTTAGGTACTATATGCTATGTTCCCAGAATCCTAAATTAGGTGAGGAAATCTAATTGTGCTTTTTTAACTTTATAATCAATGTATGTTATGTGGGTTGTTTAGCTTTTTAAATTACTTGCTTTGTTTTTAGAAGTATGGTATTATTCTAATCAGCATTCTTGAGAAGTCGGATAGAATTCTGAGCTGATCTTGTTTGCTGTTTCTTCCTTTAGCGGTGCAGTTATTTTTATATTACTCTGCAATCAAGGACTTGAAACCCTTTTAAGTGGTCTTTCACAACAATGGCTTGAAACTGCCCATTAGGTTCCTGGATCTAAAGTTCCTTAGGTAGAACCGCTGGTTTCTCTCCATCAGAAATGCACGAGAAGCAGGTGCGTGGACAGTTTCCGAGCGGCCGGCACCACGTGCACGTCACCTAAGTTTTTAAGACTCACTGGGCATTAAACCTTCTGATAACAGATGCATTTTTTAACATCTGATAGACAGAAGCAAAAAGATCAAATTGTGTTTCTTAGAAAATGAAAAAAAATCAATGCAGTTACCTCTTTTGACTATGACAGAGCCACAATACATTTCTATTAACTTTTTCATCAAAAAAATTTACTGTTACAACAATAATATGAAGTGCCTTTATCTAGCTGCTCAGACCTAAAGAGCAGTTTAAAAAGTGTAACACCAGAATGATCATGCTACAGTTCCCGAGTAGTTAAAGTGCTAACTACGACTTGAAACTATTGTTTACAGATTAGTGATGGGCTGACGGTGGGCTCTGGTTGGACTCTGGCCTCCAGCTGCCCCAGACATACAGTTCCTGTTCTTCCTTACTCAAGTCCAGCTGGGAGCTATTTTGCCAACATGTCGCAGTAATCTGTATTTTTGTATGTGATTTCTACTTTTATAGACTCTTTTTAAAATAAAATACATTTTTATAAAAACGAGTACTTGAGCTAATTTGTATCCCTTTTTTCTGCGGTCTTTAAATTTAGAACGCATCCGTTTTGGGTTGCCATTTGGGTCAGATAAAGTAAGAGTTCAGCCTCAACCCCCATCTGCCTATTTGCTTTATGTGCTTGTTGTCAAAATGCGTTCATAATGCATTCTGAAAAGTGTTAAATACAGGCTTGTTAACTTTAATGTGCTCAAGAATAATGACATTTATAAAATATTTGATGTGGCTGATGACACATAACACTAAGTCCAGACTGGATCGGCTTACACTGACTATTTCCATGGTTTAAAGACAGTGTGAATAACTTATACCGGGTTGAACCTTTCCATTTGAATGCCAGGCTGGTGGTTCTAAATCACCCAGGTTTGCTGATTTTTTTTTAATTATAGTACCATTATGGTTCTAATTTTGTTTTTAAATGATGGACAGTATAAAGTATATACATAGAGCCTCAACATCCAGTTTCAACAGTCTAACTCCTGGCCGGCCTCATTAATGTGATCTCAACCATTCCCTCATATGAAGGTAATTTTGAAGCAAACTCAAGACTATAATTTTATAAACACTTCAGTATATATAAAAGATAGAGATTCGGCATTAACTATAAGCACGGAATGAAGGGATAGGGTTTTGAAGAGCTGTCGACCAAGTTTCCTGTGTTTTCAACTGTTTGGTTTGGACACAAAAGCTCATGTATCTCATGCTAGCCTCAAGACAGCTCTTAGCTCCAGCTGACCTTGAACTCATGACCCTCCTCAGTCTTTGCCTGCTAAATGCTGGGATTACAGGCTTGTGCCCCCATTCCCAGTTTGTTTTGATCAGTCTCCTAACATGGTCCACATGTTGCATTCAGTGATTCTTTAAAAAGTTAAGCATTAGGTTTTCTTTCATCCCTGGAAATTTATCTACTGAAGACAGATCATGTGTTCTGAATTCCACAGTCTGGGATTTAGTGATGTCATCCTTTTAAAAATTGCTTCAGTTAAGGTGCCCATTTTCATAAGCTGGAGATAGATCAAACACCCAAAAGGTCTGCACAATAGGAGACACTGGTAAGATTTGAAATGGTGTTGGGCATCAGGCTCCATGTTCAGTGAGAACCATTTTAAATTTTACTGTATGTATTTGTGTGTGTGTACATGTGCACATGTTTACAGGTGTCTTTGGGGGCCAGAAAACACCATGGACCTGGAGTTACAGGCTCTTGTGAACTGCCTGACACGGGTGCTGGGAACCAAACTTGGGTCCTGGGAACCAAACTTGGGTCCTCTTCAAGAACAGCCCATGCTTTATCTTCAGCTCCTTATCTAATCCGTGATTTTCTTTAGAATACCTTGAAGTACGCCTTCCTTAATTACAAAATAGCCTTGTCACTGACTTATGCCCTCTAATACCTCATAAGTATAAGCATTTGAAAACATAATTGAAATATTATTTCAGAGGGTTCATTATTTGAGACTATATACTATATTACTATATAGCCCAAGCAAAACTTTTCACACTCTTACCCACACCTCCAGAGGACTGGGGTTACAGTTCAGCAATGTATTTACTTTTACCCCTCACCCACCATTATTATTTCACATATTAGTTATCCCTGGGATACTTTTTAGTATCCTTGAGCATATGGATAGAGATAACATATACACAGTGGAAAGAGCTCCTAGTGATTTAAATTCTAAATTTATACTAGTTTCATAGCTCAGCAGTGGTGTCCTTAAATACTTTTTATCATTCTGTTCGTGTGTGTGAGCAAATCTGTGCCCGCGCACGTGTGTGGGTGCCACAGGAGGACTTCAGGTGGCCGTTCTATCATTCTTTACCTTATTCTTGTGAAACAATCTCACCAAACCTGGACCTAGACTAGCAGCAGCCTGCAAGCTCTGGCAATTATTTCTCTGCCACAACACCTGCCTCCCCAGCTGCCATCCTCAGTGTGGGCTGCTGGGGATCTGAACTCAGGTCTTCCTATTTGTGCAGCAAGTGTTCTTAGGTGCTGAGCCATCTCCCCAGCCCCTGTATTCTTAACGTTTTACTTGACACTTTCAGCTCAAGTGACTACTTTATACTTATTTGTGTTATTTTACTTACATAAAAATGATTTTGTACGTGAAAGCTATCCATTCAAGAATATAAAAATTATGGAACATCAAAAATATTAAACTAAATTATATGAAAAATACATTTTTGAATTAAGCATTTTGCCCTCTGAATAAACAGATTATCATTCTGCCAAGTAATGCCAATGAGCCAAGTGCACAGTGCACAGAGGATATGGGTGTGGGGATAGACTTGAAACGCAATATTCAGGGGAAATTTGATTCTTATATAGTGATCTCCTAAGAATTTAGGAAATAAGAAACAAAGTAAAAAAAAACGGACAATGGTTTAATTTTATTTGCATACAGTGGTCATTAAAGATTAACCCATTCAAAAAGACATTTGACACGCCAACATCCTTTGCCATTCATCTATTACAAATAAATCCCCTCCTGCCACAGAGCAGAAATTAGATTGCAAATGGAGCAGTCAATAATTTTAGTATCTTTCCAAGTGTTGCTTATGAACAGTTCCACACAGCTAGTTACCAGTTAATGGGACATATTAATAGATCTGTGGTGAATCATGGACAACCAGATTTCCTGGATATAGTAAGGACAGGAGTGGCATTTTTTTCCTAACAAAGTACTTTAAAACCTTTTAGGGGAATTTCTATAGTATGGAATTTAACTTCCATATAAAGTGGTATCTTAAATATATCGTCTTTTTTAAAAATTATACTAGACATTAGACTTGGCTCAGCAAAAACACTAACACATTTCCTCCTGCAGATACTCTTAGGGAACACATTCTGGATAAACAACAAAACCTAGACAGACCTAGATCGCCTTGCACATTGACATTAATTTTTTTAATTAAGAGCAACATGTTGAGTTTGGCAAGCTAAAAGCATCTGATCTGATACTGCATCCTAGCTTTCAGCTTGAGCTCACTAGGCCCCAGTTCCATTAACAGTCTATTCCAGTGTCATTCCAACACTTCACTATATGACATGTGGTGATAGATGGCACAGAATGAGACTTTAATAAATACTGTCAATGAAAAGCCAATTTCACCAACAAGTGACAAGTCTACAACTCTGAGTAAGTGGCATGAGAACACCATTTCATTTAGCAATGGCAGCTTCTTGTGGAAACTAGTTTCTTTTAAGGAGATCAAGAATTAAATGACAACACTTTCCTTCCAAACTACAGTGGTTTTCATACAGGGAGTGGAGAGCTCTGAGGTTCTGTCCTCCAAAGCTACTATTTAAAATTCAGAATACATGAATGAAAACCACAACACTAAAGTCAGGCAATTCCCGAACTACGTCTCATGTGTTTACTAAAGAGTCCAATTCTCCAAAACTAAAGGAAGGTTTGAGCATTTCACCAAACTCCTTATAATCCTTGAGTTCAGACTAGAGATTCAAAAATAGGAAAGGGACTACTGGACTCTTTATTTTTCAAAAAAAAGTCTGACCAACAATTGCTATGGGAAAATTAATACATTTACAAGGACATTATGATTTGTCCCAACAGATGTATTTCATCTAGCATTGGCGACATTAACCCAAAGAAGTCAGAATTCATCTACAAATAATTTTTAAAAGGATTCAATTTTTTCAATCGATAGTGATTTCATCATTATTTCCTAGAATTAGAAAATTCTTAACATTTACAAAAACACATTTACCAACTGCAGTTAGGTCAACATCATGATTTATCAAAATTCTCCATCATCAAAATTTTTAAAAATCTTTACTTTTAGGTGCTATAAAAATAATACACTAATCAAATGACACACAGCCAATTCCACAAAGTTAGGAAAAAAAAAAAAAAAACCAAAATGCTTGTACAGTTAAATTTGAAATCCTAAATACTTAACTTTTATTTAACCTTCCTCTCTATAAAGAATATCAATACTCTTGGTTACCAACTGTAAGTAATATAGAAGCTTCACCAACATAATTCTAATCCATTTAGTCCATCATTTCTCATATGGTGAACAGTTTTTGACTATCAAAATGGAACAGAACAGCACATGGATCCCACTTTAGTCTCCACCTTTGACTCCAGTCTTGGTACAAACCAAAATAAGGGAGGTTTATGGCTGGTCATCTGTATCTGCAGAAAAAAAAATATGTTTCTAGTAATCAAATCTGTCTTCTGAGGAAATCCTTTACTGTTCTAGAATCACAGTTCGAAGCTCATCTTCTTTATTGATCATCATCGAAGCAATGGCTCCATCGTTAAACTCAAAAGAAGTTCCTCCATCCACAACCATGCAGGCATCCCAACATCGAGAACGGACACAAACTCTAAGCGGAAAGAGATGTCGCATTAAATATCAAGTGGACTTAACACTAAGTAAACTCTGACTTTTGTTGACACAACCAACAGCTTATTTGGCCTTGATTTTAAGAATTTAGTTGCTCTCTGATGTGAGAAGCAGTGACTGTAAACAGTATGGGTGCATTATCAACATCTCAAGTTTAAAATTCAAGGAAAAACAAAAAAATAGGCTCAGTGTAGTAGCCAGGTCACTTTCATGTAACTCCCGAGTTATTTCCATTACAAGGATTTTAAGTACTGAGCAAGAGCGCATTCTCATGTAAAATTTTACTTACAGATTATGTAATCAGAGAAGAGGTAACTCACGAATGTACAGTTCATGAATACAGCATCAATTACCTTCTCCCAGATACTATGTCTGCCTGCTCCATCTCAAGTATACTCTCTGTCTACTGTCTTATCACTGCAGTGAACTGTCCATTCTTGAACTTCATTTCAGCCATGCTAGTTTGGGGTGTTTTCATTCCCCAAATGAATAAGGTCAAGCATTTCTTTTTAGATGTTTATTAAATATGCCTTTGGGAAAGACCACACATCTTTGGCTTTTTATTTGTTAAATGCACTGGCTGCCTTTTACTGATTTGCTAGAAATTTTATATTTAGACTGAGTATCCCTTAACGAAAATGCTTAGAAACAGAAATCTTTTAAATAAGATTTTTCAAATTTTTAATATTTACATATATGTATATATATATATGAGGTAACTAGGGATGAAACCCAAGTCTAAACAAAATTCACATTTCATGCACACTATACCTTTACTGTACACACATTCTCAAGTAACTTAATACACTTTCCAATGCATTAGCATTTCAGTTATGACCCCGTGAAGTAAAACTCAGAATTTCATTTCATAGCCTAGTTGGCTACTGGAGCAGTGATTTCAGACACCATTCTCAAATACCTCGAGATAGACCAGATATCCTTTGCAAATATCGTTCTCTGTACCTTGCTGTTTTGTTTCCTTAATGGAATATTCTTTGAAGTTCCTAATCCTGGTGTCGAACAATTTACCAACCTTTTGTTGCAGAAGGTGCATTTCATGGTATGTTTATATAGCTTTTCCAATCCCCTATGTCATGAAGCCTAATTAGTTAACATTCAAATATAAGAAATACACACAAGTGAGTTTAGATTTGTAAATAGAAATTAAATGTCAACTGAATAAAACAAAGGCTAAAATGTTTCCTTCTAAGCGGCATTCCTAGGGGGAGAAAAAGGACATTGGTCTCAGTGTCTCCAAAAGAAAAGGAGGATTTACTTTGTTTGTTTCTGTGGGGTTTTCTGTTTTGCTTTTCCTTTTCTCATGTTTCTTTGGGATGAACGAGCTGACTGAGGATGCTTACTTTGAGGAGAAACATCGCTGGCGGCTGCTTGAGAAAACTCTGTTTGCTATCGGCTCTCGAATACTGAAAAGTATTCTTGGTTCTTCGGGACTGTAGAGCAATGATTCGTTATATTCATTCGTTACTGTAAGGGGAAAAGAGCACATTTAATAAAGGATGGCCACGTCTGAGAAGCACATGACAGACACATTGCTCCCAATTGGAAGCGTGTGTTCAAAGGCTACTTCAGAGCACATCACTTGGGAACTCGTATTCCGTACTCTACCATAAAAAGCCTTAGAAATCAAGCCTTAGAAATTGATTAGGTTCAATTATTAACCCGTAAAAGCACTCATCACTCACAACGGAGAAGAGGTCCAACTGGGGAGAAAAAAAAGAAACAAATCAAAGCTAGGAATTAAGCAGTGGCACAAACTCAGGACTGGAACATGAGTTGTCAAGTTCCCTCAAGTATCCCATCAGAATCAAGAAGAAGAGGAAAGTGCAGTCTCAACCAATGGAAGGCGGTGAATCTTTGTGAGGCTGCACATCTTAAGATACTTGAAGAAGAAACTTTTAGGACCCATTTTCTCTCTAACAAAGAAGCACCTGAGGCTTGGCCAGCAAAACCTAAGTTAGTTGAAGACAACTGTACAAGCAGGCGTGGCAGCCTATGTCTGCGGTTCCAGCTACTTGGGAGGCAGGAGGATGGCTTAAGCCCAGGAGAAATTTGAGGCCAGCCTGTGCACCCAGATTGTTATCTCTTCAAAGAAAAAAAAAAAGAAGAGGACAACTATACAAGAAGTTAGAAGTGAAAGTTCAGCTGAGTATCACACCGAAAAACCAGACTGTCGAACAATGCATCTTGTTTGTGCAACTATGGTTAGAATTTTATATGCATGCGTATGTTCCTTAACTTGCAATGTTATATCTCAATAAACCCATCATAACTTGAAAATACTTCAAGTTGAAAAGGTACTTAGTGACCACAGCCTACTGAACATCACCGCAGCACAGAACACCAGAGGGGCTATACGTGCTGTTAACCTTCTAGGCGCTACAGCCCACTGCCACGTCAGGGCCCCAGGAGTTATACCACAGTCTGGGCACTATTAAAAGTATCATTTTTTAAAATCCTTATTAAGGCTGAAAAACTGTATTTGGTTCTGTAAGAAAAAAAATAATCCAACTTATCACAAAAAGTAAACTAGAAACTGTGCTAGCTATGAAAGAAAGAGTGGTTGTAGGAATGTCTGTGACAGTGACGTCCACTGACCGTCCAGTTTCTGTAGATAGCTCAATCTTCAAAGAAGTGTTCACTCAGTAAAGCCTTTACACATTCCTTAATGTCTGTCCTTGTATTCTGCGTGCAACTTTGATAGGAATTACACAAATTTCAGCTGTATTATGTTTACTGTGTTTAGGTTTGCATTTGACGTAACGTTAGTACATATCTGTACATAAGGCACAAACAAGGTGATTCTCTGACTCATGTATACACTGAGGAGTAATCAACCCAGGGCACTAACAACATCCAACACCATGTATCTTTACTTAGATCTCATGATGTCTACACTAAATTCTGTACCTAGAAATTGCGGGTGCCAATTTCCCTTCCACTGATACCAATTTAGTGCTAATACTAACTGCCAAGCCATGACTAAAATCTTTTAAGTCTCAAACTGAAAACGGGAAGAATCCGTTTGATAGTGCTTACACCATGAAAAGCAGGACCATGACTACGGAAAAGCCTACTGGGACAGCATGAATTTAGATATGCATTTCCTCACTTACAGCACACAAATCTATCACCCAGGCTGTATTTACAATTGTAGTGTCTTGATATATGGCTGTATTTCATGGGGAACACAAGTGACAGTATAAAACTCCAGCTTTAGGGCAGGCAAGACGGTCCACAGGTAAAGACGCCTGCCATCAAACCTACTGACTTGAGTTCAAATCCCTAGAACTCACTTGGTGAAAAGAACCAACTCCTGTAAGTTATGCTCTGACCTCCACAAGCACCATGCACACATACACACAAAGTAAGTAAGTAAATAAAATTGTAATTTAAAAAACTTTTCTTGGAAGCCCTGCTTTGAGTTACCTTGTTTTAGCTACGTTTAATGAGACAGTGTGTAACATCTAATTAAGTGCATGCACATAATACTGTTCTTTCTCAAAGCTGACCATATGGTACTAACCTTTTTCTACCAAGTCTTTGTTCAACGGAAGAGTCAGATTTCCTTGTCGTCTTGCTATTGACAGAGGAAAGGTGGAAACAGCTTCAGTTACTATTGTACATCACACAAAAGCCAACACATAGCATGCACATTACATAGTACACAATAATTCTATAATACAGAATAGCTGTTTTAGTACTCACCAATATTTAAAACATCTTCAACAGCCTGAGCTGCAACCCTGTTGATATTGAATGACCTAGAAAAAAAGCAAGCACATAATTCTTGTTTCAGTACTAAAAGCACACTAAAAATGAAAAAATGCACAATGTATTTACCATATAAAGACTTCTTAAAATTAAGACAACTACAAATTAGTGGTTTAAAAAAAATTTACTGGCATGAGTATGAGGGGAGAGTATCCTTATACCTGGGTTGACATACAGACTTCCAACTGGAAAGCAATTACACACTCAAAGATTTGAAATTAACCTATTACTCAATTCTACAAAGAATCCTACTATTGATAAGAAGTCATTTATCTCCACACATTTCCACATATAATGCAGACTGGTGTGGTGATATTGTGTTCCCCATATATTGTACAACCTAATAAACTTATCTGGGGTCAGAGAACAGAACAGCCACTAGATATAGAGGCCAGAAAATGGTGGCACACATGCCTTTAATCCTAGCATTCCAAAGGCAGAGAGTTCAAAGCCACACTGGAAACAGCCCAGGCATGGTGACTCACACCTTTAATCCCAGGAAGTGATGGTAGGAAGCAGAAAGGTATATAAGGCATGAGGATCAGGAACTAGAGCCTGGTTAGCTTTTAGCAGCAGTTCAGCTGAGATCCATTCGGGTGAGGACTCAGAGGCTTTCAGTCTGAGGAAACAGGATCGGCTGAGAAGTTGGCAAGGTGAGGTTAGCTGTGGCCTGTTCTGTCTCTCTGGTCTTTCAGCATTCACCCCAATATCTGACTCCAGGTTTGTTTTCATTAATAAGACCTTTTAAGATTTGTGTTACAGACTAGAAGCTATCTTAAAAAGCTAACTGCTGCCAGTACATGGGGTACAAGCATGTATCACATTAACCAGGACTGACGAGAAGGACAACTGACTTGCTGACACTACAATCCCAATGTCCTACTCCTGGGGGCACATGTCCGGTTATGCAAAAATGAGCTTTCTTCAAACACTTCCTGCCACACACATGGTTAGATTCCCACCTTTTAGCCCCTCACTATGGAACCGTGTTACTAAGTGCTAGCTAAGGAAATCCAAGTGAATGACACCCCCATGCCTGCTGACCAGCCTCCCATGGGAGCAGTCCACGGTCTTCCTTCTCTACAGCTCAGTGCAGTGACCTTAGTCACCACGTCAGAACATAGCAGAGCCACAGAATGGCAGGAGCTGCCCTGCCATCCCCACCCCCTGCCACTAAAGGAGAGCCACCTGTCAATTGGGAATGCCCACACTGGACTTTATGAGCACAAGAAATAAGCTTTTTAATGTATTAAGCCACTAAGATTGGGGTTGGTTTTCCTGTTATAGCTGCTAATGAGTCACACATTTAATACTCAAAACAAAAACTGAGGTCAGATAAACTTTTTTTCTCTATCAAAAGCAGTAAGACAAGATCAAGAAATAGTATCCTAATCTTTCCCTTCACATGGCAAAGCTACTAACTGGTTTATCGAGTTCTAACTCCCGAGCCTGTACCCGAATGGTGACACCATGCACGTTCTTACAGAGCATGTTGTGGAAGAAATGGGAAAGACTCCGAGGAACAATTCCCAATTCTCACTTTTGTTTTCAACCGATATGCTCACCCTTTTCAGTAGAAGAAAGGTTTCCGTGATCACCAAAAGCTGCTCACTGTTGTGCCCCCAATTTAACTTACGAGATGGTTAAAACTAATTTTGTAGCCTATCAGAGGATATATTTTCTTACAATTATTGATTAGGTTGGGGGAAGGAAGTGGGATGGGGGACAGGAAGTACACACATATTGCCACCCACATGGAAGTCACAGAACAACCTTGAGGAGTTAGTTATCTTCTTCTACCATGGAAGCCCTGGGGACCGAACTCGGGTGTGGTGTGCTTGGTGGCAAGTGCCTTTATCCACTGAGCTAAGCTGCAAGCCCCAAGTGATTAATCTTTAAAATGATCTGAAAATCTATTTTAGAAATGGTCCTCCTGCTATTCCTTAAAACAATGAAATGTTATTTAGCTGGGACTAACATTTTTTTTTTAAGATGTACTAGTCCTGCTCATGAAGGAAATGAAATGATTTTTGAAATCTACTTCAGAATAGTATGGAAGAGATAGTTAAGATCAATGTACACAGAAAACAGTATGGGACATGGATTCACCACTGAACACTAGACTCTCTTTGTCTCTGTTTACATAAATTAAAATGTTCTGTAATAGAAAGTTTTAAAAGCCATGCTGAAAAAGTAGCAAACAAACTCTACATTCACAAGCCCAACTTAAAAGTGACATTTGATGAGGGAGACTTTAAATGTTTTTGTAAGACGGAGTCTCACTATGTAGCCTCCAAGCGCTTCAAACCACCATCCTCTTGCCTCAGCCTCTCAAGTGCTGGATTTTAGGCCACCACATACAGATCAAATCACAGCTTCACAAACACTGTGCTAGTTTTGAGAGCATGCATTCACTTACTTAAGAAAGATCTGAATAAGTATGTACTAGGCACTATACCCTGCTACACACAAAAATCCAACAGGAGGGAAACAAAAACACTAGCTCCCATCAAACCCCTCAAAATGCCCAGAGTAGCCGGGTACCATGGGCCCGCTGGACTCGTCATACACGGGTGCTATGACAGCACCAGGAGAGGCGCTGGGGACAGACAAAGGGGACCCATTCATTGTGCTTTTGAAAGAAGCTGAGGTGAACGACGCTGCCTTCAGAGAACGGCATCTGAGCACTGGACGGGAAGTGGAGGCGACTCAGAAATTCCAAGCAGGAAGCAGCAGCATTGACCAGGAACAAAAGGCTAAAGGAGAGCAAGGTGTGTGCTGGGAATGACAAGCAGTCTGTGTCTCCAGAGGGCTCTCGGGGAGGGGAGGGCACCACGGGATAAAGAGAGCAAGGCGGCCATGGCCACATTTGCAGGGTGATGGTGTGGGGCGAAGCACTGTGTACACAGTGCCGACAAAGCGTTAGAGCAGAAAATGGACGTTCTCTATGGGTATTTTCAAGCACCACTCTGCACTTACAATGATCACTCTGTTGGTAGTGCTTAGATGACAACCAGGAGCAAAGGAGGTCAGGCACAAAGAACATCTACCTAAAAAGATGGGACCCAGACCAAAGCAGCAGCAGCGGAAGATGACAAAGTGGGCAAAGAGTTGGGAAGTACAAAGCAAAGGATTTTGAGACCAGTCTATGTGGAGGCAAGGGCAAAGGAGAGCAAGAAGGAAAAAGTGAGATTGTAGGAAGCAATGCTTTTCCTCTAGCAATGGAGTCTGGGTAAACAGTGACAGAGGTAAACAGTGCATGGACCACAGAAGGAAAAGAAAACTGAAGACCTTAGTAAGGTCAGCTTTGAATGTGTTCAACAACAGTGTGCTGCCCCTGCAGGTCAGAGGAGTCAGAGGCATCATTTAAAAGAGAAAATCCATTTTGTAACTTAAAACAGTTCACACACCCTGACAGGCGGCTTCCCACCTTACTCACCAGGCCTTTGATCCTGTTCCAGTACACAGATTGAGCCCTGAACTCTTCTGCTTTTCCCAGGGGCCATCATCAACTGAAATTTCATAGTAGGAAGCCCTATGAATTGAAAATAGAAAACTGTGTTTGCTGAGCTGTGTTAGGGTCCCAGTAAAAAATACTGGTCTTAAAATTCCTAAAAATCTAAGTAAATCAGCTTGACCAAGACATATCTGACTTAGCAGACACATCACCATGCTAATTCCAATATTGATTAAGTGAAAAAATTAGAAGGAAAAAACATTTACTTATCTGCATGCCTATCTGATCTAGTCACCTCCTTCCTATATACAGTAGCATTTCAGACGAGGGCTCGCACATTTTCTAACAGTGCTAATTCTGCTCTTATGGAACCTGGCACACACGGTGCTTCCTCTTGGAATTCAAACAATTTCATCTCCAGATGGGTGTCATTCTTGGCACCTAGTTCCTGGCATAACACCATCTACACCTAACTCTTTGTAATAACCAGAGTTGCTGCTAAACTCTTACTTAAGCTATATGCTAGCATACCATTTTAAATGGTAGTAGGACAACAGTCAAAAGCGTAAAGAAAACCTTCAATCAATTCTATATCAGCAGACAAAACTAAGAATAACATCGAGGTATAATTTCTTGAACAGTTAGTATGTTTTAGAATTTTCCACAAATACGAAAGGAGTTTTTTGACACCAGCACACATGAGACTAGTCTTTAAATACTGAGTGGATGACAGGAAGAACTTCTGAAGTATGTAAAAGCCTACTCTGTAAATTCTACCTTAAAATAATGGTGTCACTCGCAAACATTAGACTGTTTCTTCAGCAAATTAAGAAGTCAAACTCTTAATAAAATACGGATTTTCAGAATAAGTTATTAAGCATACTTGCAAACACTAACACTATAGCAATTTATTTCTCATTCTAATTCCTTCAGCTTCTCCAAGCTCCTAATATGAGTTTTGCATGATATAACTTCTTTCGTTACTGTTCTTTATAAAAGACAACAGTCCTAATATTCACCTTTAGTCTATTTCATGGGTCAGTTATTTCTTCCTCGAAAAAGCACATTAGAAGCCTACTATGTACAGACAAGTCAGCAAAATCCCCAGCAATGTCTGCTACTGTGCTAGAACAAAGCTGAAAAAAGAGAGTGAGAGTGGAGAGGATCAGAGGAGAGTGGGAGATGATTACAGCCAGGTGAGAGATGCTGAGCCCAAAGGATGAGCAAATTTAGTGTCAATCTACATGCAGGTTTATTGGGATTAGTTAATTCACAGGATTTTTTGTTTGGGGGAGATTATTTTTAAGGCAGTAATAAAACTCACAGTCCCTTTAGATTGGGTATACTTCTTCTTAAATTGTCCACTGCTACAGCCCAACAATAAGGCATTCTAGGTCAGAACAGACAGAAAAGAAAAAACACGGGCTTTTAAAATGTTCTTCAATCTAAGAACATTGAAAGTGAGGCAGGGAAAACATTGCTGCGCTTCACATTTTCCAAGCAAAGCATGTAAGGTTCCAGAGCACAGTAAAGCCTCAACCCAAGTCTGGGACCAGGAATAATGGGCTCAAAGGACAGTTTTGTTTCTAAATAATTACATGACCTATGCAACTACCTAACCTTCTGGACCTCACTGCTCTTGCAGATAACCACAGCTTCCTTCCTCATGGGGCTGCTATGAGAGCACGAAGTAACAATACAATATACACAGCTTCATCAACAGCAGAGAGCAGACATTTAATGTGTTCATGCTCTTTTTGCCTGTGGGCCCAGTCACAGAGTCTTTAAAAATTAGCCCTAAAGCCTCCAGAATAGTAACACCATGTTCAACAGCCTCAAACTGAACCACTGTTCACTTATCTCACTAAACATCTAAGGAAAGACATCCAAGAACAAAAAAGCAGCAGACATCACCCTGTGAGACTTCACTGACTCCCCCTCTGCCCTCTGGTCCCAATTTCCCAAATCCCCTTCTACATCATCTCTTCAGTAAACACAGTGTATGCAGCCGTGAAGGGAGCAGCTCGCTTTGGCTAGCCACGCCTTCCCTATAACAGAGTGAGGTAAAGCACAAACAGCTTCCCACAGTAAACAGACTCACAGCTCTTTTCGACTTAACGGACGCCCTATGGTGCCTTTCTCATCCTCTCCTCCTCTTCTACACATCAAAACCTATTATCATCTCTACATTGTGTGAAATTTGACACACAGCATGAGATAAAACTTTCTGGACACATATCTCATATGTCTTACTATGTTAAAATAAATACATTTTACACTTAAGTTATAAATGTCCTGTAAGTATTTTATTTCTTGAAAGAATATTCTAAAATTTTAAAAACTTACATTTTTACCAACTTCACCTTTTTCATGCATATCTTTGTATCCCTACACATGGTATGTAATAGGCACACAATATATTTTTATTAAATATTATACACAACAAAATACAGTAATTCAAAAGAATTGTTCAAATAATTCTGCCTCATTAGTCACTATTTTAATGTAAACTGTATTCATGATATAATAAAGCTATTTATTCAGTATTAGCTGGAAGGTGGATGTCACTTTTATGACAAGAGAGTTATGACGAATCGGTCATCATATATCCTTATGAAAGGATATAACTTGCAATAAGGAGAATCAGCAGTGGTCCATACATTACAACTAGGGATTCAACGACGCAGCTCTGAAAGGGTCACGTGGTTGTGATCGCAGAAAGGCAGGACCTGAACTCATCTCCCGCTTCTGCACCTAATTTATACACTCACAAACTGGGGAAAGGGGAACAGTGCACTACAGGGAAACTGACTCTTCCCTGGTGGTCATTTCACAGTGAGTAATCATGTATTTTCAAGGTTGGAAGAAAAGGTTGGCACTTCAAAGCTGTTTAAGTTAGGTATCAGAAAAACACATTCATCAGTAATAAAGTACATTCTATATGTTTACATTGAACTAATTTTTGCTAACAATGGTGATATCTGTGTGTGTATGTGTGTGTGCGTGCATGCACTACTGGGAGCGAAACCTAGAGATTCACACATGCTGGGAAAGCACTCTGCCACTGAGATGCATCTCCAGCCCTTAATAAAGACATTAACCTTGAACTGACACATTTGCGTTTGGGTTACATTAAACACTGAACAACAACTATGTAGCAAGATCAAAACCACCTTATCTGAAGCTTACACAGCAAACAAGGGGCAGACATAAAATAAGGGGTGTCCTGCAACCAATCGGCTCAGACTGGTCCAAAGTATTAGTACCCCAAATGACAAAACTGAGGTGAGACGAAGGAGTTATTATTAATTTTATAAGCAGAAAGGCACAACAGCAAAATGCAGTGTGATTCATAACTGGATCCTGCACAAAAAGTAGTAAATAAGCAAATCAGCTTTAAAGGCACTAATAATTGGAGACATTCTCCTCCACTTGTGTATCTGTGTATGTTTATGAGTATGAGGCAGAAGGGGAGAGAAATGTATGTGTAAGAGTGTGTGAGAATGTGTATGTGTGAGAGAGACATGTGTGTCAGAATGTGTATGTGTGTGAGAATGTGTGAGAGATGTGTGTGAGACATATGTATATGTCAGAGAGAGAGAGGATATGTGTATGTGTGTTGTGTGTGAGAGAGGTTTTTACTACGCTGTGAGGCGGGAGGGAGAGGGAAGGGTAGATAGAGGGTGGGAGAGAGCTAAGAGGAGGGATAGGTTTTTCACGATGCTGCCTAAGCCAGGGCCTCAAGCTCCTGAGCTTTCAACTGTCAGAGGCCTCCCAAGCAGCTGGAGTATAGGAATGCGCTACTACACTCACTTTCAGAAGAGAAATTTTAATACAGACTACTTAAAAAATGTTATCACCTGCAAATGTATGCCGAGTACCTCAGTCTCCTAAGCCTTCAGGATAAGCGGTAGTGCAGTAAGGACTCTGAGGAACTGTGAATGTGGAGGTTCACAAACTTTTTCCTCACAGAATAGTCTACTTCCTTAGTATCCGCATATGTGACGGCTTTGAAAATAATTTTATTAAATAACAATTTCTCTTATATACTACTATATAGTATTACAATATATGCTATATACTATTATATTACTACTTCTATAAGCCAGGTTGTAGAAACTAGATGAAACTATCAAAAGAAGTACTGGAACACTGAATTCCGCATTCCCAATCACAATCGTCAAGGTACCTGGATGACAGACTCTCCCCAATGAAGACTTCATTCAGTGCTCTCACTGGCAAAAGCTGAGGTCCAGAAGCCTCGGAGCCTGCAGGAGAAGATGAGAGATCAGAGAGTTCCTTGAAGTTCAGAACTACTAAAATAAACAGCTCCGAAAACTCCAGAGTTTGAAAAGCATTGGATTCTTTAATACAACGAACACCAAAGCATCTTAAACTGTTCATAAGTTAAGGCCTGAAGTCACCTAATCTCTACCAACAAATCAAAGTTCTGTCTCTCTAGCTGTAACCCTTGAAGTCGTGTTTTAAGTGTTACAATATTAACAGAATTTTATCTGGAAAGAACTAGAGGAGGAACTGACCACACTCATAGAAAAGCACCACTTTGGATTTAGGGCACAAGTTCCTTGCATGGTTCATACTGGAACCAACCCAGATAGATCTAGCAATGTCAGAGCTGCACCTACAAAGTCTCACTCACATGACTGTGCCAACATGAGCCGCACAGGGACAGTGACAACAGACAATGCAGGGTGGACGAGGGAAAGCCCACGCAGCCTCAACCCTACACAAAGAACTATAGGCTGTAGCACAAATCTTAAAGGGTCTTGTTAATAAAAAAACTCCGGAGCCAGATATGGGGTGAACGCTGAAAGATCAAAGAAAAAGAACAAACCACATCCAACCTCACCTCGCCAGTTTCTCAGCTGATCTTGTTTCCTCAAACTGGAAGCCTCTGTGTCCTCATCCGAATGGAACTCAGCTGAACTGCTGCTAAAAGCTAAAAGCTTAACAAACTTAGTTCCTGAACCTCATGCCTTATATACCTTTCTGCTTCCTGCCATCACTTCCTGGGATTAAAGGCATGAGTCACCATGCCTGGCAGTTTCCAGGGTGGCTTTGAACTCAGAGATCTGGATGGATCTCTGCCTCCAGAATGCTAGGATTAAACATGTGTGTGCCACCATTTTCTGGCCTCTATGTCTCTCTAGTGGCTGTTCTGTTCTCTGACCCCAGATAAGTTTATGAGGGTACACAATATATTGGGGGACACAATATCACCACAATAGGCAACTAAGGAACACTGAGAGCCAAGAAATAGTCTTCGCCAGGGAAGAGAACAACAACTGGTTGGCTAATACCAAATGGTTTGCCCTGAAAACACACGTTAGTAACATTATACAGTCAGGTTTAGAAATGCACATGTGTGTATATGCATATATATATACACGCATGTAACAACCATTAATGAAAAATGAGGCCATGTATTTGAAAGAGAACAAGGAGGGGTATAAGTGGGAGTTTGGAGGAAAGAAAAGGGAAGGGAAAAATGTTCCAATCTTTAAAAAAAAAAACAAGTTAAAAAAAAGAATGAAAGAAAACAGCACTTTTTTTTAAATGAGAAAAATCTCAAAAATGTTTTTAGAAATGAAAATATCAGAAAGACATTAGCACATCTTCCTTCCACATCTTTTGTTTAATCTGTACCATTCAACTAAGTGTTCTCCATCAGTACAGTAGTATCGGAGGATTAAACTTGACCTTGTCACTTTAAAGAATTCCTTCCCCTTTCTGCCGTTGGTCAATTTTCAGCTGGAAATGCCATCCCCATGCCCATGTCATCAGCAGCACTGGAAGTCAAGCGTCTCCCACGGGGAAGCAGTGTGGGAAAAGTGTACTTGTCTCCTCCTTCTACACTTTCTCCTAAGTCAACACTTAGCCAGTGCATCCCAGCTACGGCAGCAGCCTCCAGGCTCTGGTTATCCCCGCCATGCAGAGTTCCCAGCCTTCACCTGTTCCGTGACATCAAACCAGGGGTGGGTCATACGCCAACACAAATGATCTGACAGTGCACCTATCACTGAGAAAAAGTAGGTCAGAAAAGACACTGTACTTCTGTCTTGCTATGTATACCTGTCTGTCTCTGTTTCTGTCTCGTCTGTCTGTCTCTCTGTCTTTCTCTCTGCCAGCCCTGCAGTCACCACTCCAGGTTAAGGCTGGAAATGAAGCCTTCTGCTAACCATCACATGAGAACCAGCAAGTGAATTCTCCAGTTCCAGGCACACCTTCCAGTACTGTGGTTCAACTTGACAGCTTGACTGCCACCTCCTGAAGAACCCTAACCTAGAACTCACAGTTAAGATGTTTCTGGATTCTGAGCTTCGCACCCTGTGAGCTTATAATGATGCTAAAGATTGGAGTAATTTGTTGCATAGGATAGAGATCTAACTCACATTAGACACTGAATACACTGATGAGCCAAATGTCACCAACATGACCTCCGACTTCTGACCTGCTTATTACAAAAGTCTACGTACATGTCGAATATGGTATTTTTCTCATTCCTTCTGGATTTTAACCTCCTAAAGGGACTGAACTATTCTTTCAGCTATACAGCGTTCCTGTTACAGTCCCAAACGTTCTCTGAGCAGCTGCTGTTTGCTGGCTTTGTCAGCTCAACATAAAGAACCTGACATGCCCATGCATCGCAGGAATGCAGGGACACACCACCACACCTGGCCAAAGGCCATATTCCAAAGATTCTGTGTTTAACTAAATTTTATTGCATTCGAGGCCATAATTCAGTTTAACTTGATATTATCCCAATTTGCTTCAAGACAATCTCATATTGACAGATACATAATGCTAAAAATTTATTGTTTAGACTATTTTCCTTAAATTAAGTAATTATTAATGCAATTGTTTACATCTTCATCCCCATGGATTCTCCACAAATGTTCAACAGATATTATTAGTACATGTGAACTCCAGTCATCACGCAGTTTTCCTTTATATGGACTTAACTTCTACCTGTGTCTATCTTCCTCTTCACACCATGTGGTTTTTGGAATTTGTTCAGGTTCTTATGGGGGTGGGGGAGGGGGACAGGGTCTCTCTTTTATATAGTTCTGGCTCTCCTGGGACTCACTTTGCAGACCACACTGGCCTCAAACCCAAACTCAGAGAGATCGACCTGCCTCTGTCTCCCACACACTGGAATTAAAGACACCTGCTACTACACTCAGCTTCATATCACATTTTTAAATATCTGTGCTAGTTGAATTTTTGTAAAGTAAATTAAAATTTCTTTAATCATATGCTTTTATTTTTCATGCTAAATGACTACCAACTTTTAAGCACTTAAAAACTACCCACTAATAATTTGCTTATATATAAAGATATTATGTATTTATATAAAGATACATTGTATATAAAGATATATAGTATATCTAGATACAAAAATATGAACTGAGTATCAATTAACAATGAATTAACAATTCAACACAATCAATTACAAAGTCATTAATTGACACAGACAAATGTTAAAACTAGTGGCAGAGACTGCTATGGTGTGTAATTCTCTCATATCACCTTATTACCAGACTATCTAACTGATATAATTAAAATTTAAAAAGGAAAAACAAATCAACCCACCTTCCCCTTTGAAGGGACACTGGTAATAAAATATATATATATATATATATATATATATATATATATATATATATATATATATATATATATATATATATATATATATCAAGAAACCTAGGCAAGGATGGGTCACACTACATAAGGCAAAAATGTCATTGGTTCAAAGCTGCATGATTTCTTTTGAGTTCAAAGATGTAAAGTCTTGTCCTACACTGAAAATCGAAATTATCAAATGTCCGTATAATCTCAAACCTATTCCTGTATTCAAAAACCCAAGTGTGACTTTTCTAAGCAGTGTTTCCAGCTGACACACAGAGAACTGAAGTTAGACATCCAGCACACAGCTTGAAAGGGCTCTCAATTTCCTCTGAAATACATCTATTAAAAATAAACTCTGGCCGGGCGGTGGTGGCGCACGCCTTTAATCCCAGCACTTGGGAGGCAGAGCCAGGCGGATCTCTGTGAGTTCAAGGCCAGCCTGGGCTACCAAGTGAGTCCCAGGAAAGGCGCAAAGCTACACAGAGAAACCCTGTCTCGAAAAACCAAAAAAACAAAAACAAAAACAAAAAAAAAAAACAAAAAAAATAAAATAAAATAAACTCTAATCAAAACCCTCTAAAACAGTCCCTTGACACAGCGAATACCATGCTGTCAATCCTAACAGTGACAGCTGTAGAGTTACAGTGACATCAGCGTCTGATGCTGCTACTGACAAACCGGAACCATCCTGATTCCAGATCCTGCACACACAGGATCTGTCCATCAGTGATCTATCCCACCCTCCTGCAAGTCCTACTCCCATGCTTCTGACACACGTTGGGTTTGGGGATTTACTATCACTACTTACACTGAAGATTTCTGAGTTCTTTCAATTCACATGATTGCCTAAAATTTTGAGACGTTTTCTTGGATTACTGCGGGGTGTTTACCCACCAACCCCACAGTTCCCCACAGTTTTCTTGAGTGAGAGTAGCAAGAAATATCAGACAGAAGAATTTAGATTGTGGAGATAAAGGGATAGAAAATACAGGATAGCCTCAAGAGGGCCTGGAACCTATTCCAAAGGGCCCTGACTGTCTCTGCCCCAGGGTATTTATAGAAATGCCAAGGGGTGGAGCAAAAGACCTCCCCCAGCACAGCCAAGTGCAGACCATCTCAGACACCTGCACTCAGGCCCGTGGTCCAATCATCCTCTATGCGGACCTGCTGGGTAAAGCCACGAGGAACCCGAGAACGGGCTCCCACAGATAACTTTACTTCAGCCACTTTTTGTCACTTCCCCAGCACTGTCTGTCATCAGATGTTCATCCTGGATACTGAGCTGCAACTCCTGGAGTGTGAACAACTCATTTCTAGGGATGGTCTCTGTATGGCTTTCTACATCTCTCAGAAGACGGAACTACTGATGAAAAGAAGGGATTCGGCATCTTTTGAAGATGTGGTGCTTTCCATGGTGTGGTGTGCCTGCAAGTGTGTATGTAGCTCGAGTGTGTGTGAGAAGGTGTGTGTGCGGGTGCAAGCGCACACGTGAACACGCACACGTGACCAGGCCTGTGGAGGCCCCAAGTTTGAGTGCAGGAGCTCCCTTGGTCTCTCTCCACTTTACTGACTGAGGTGAGATCTGGCAAGTGAAGTTGGAGCTCGCGGATCACAGACAGTCTCGCTTGTAAGCTTGTGCCAGCAACCCTGCCTCTGCCTCTGAGTGCCGGGATCCGAGGGGCTGTCACGCGGGCTCTGGGGATCCAGACGCCAGTCCTGACACTCGAACATAAGTACTTCATCCAGTGGGCCATCTTCCCAGCCCAGGAGAAGCTTCTTTTAGTGAAGGATAAAATAAAATTTCTAAGCTATGATAATTAAATCTTACTTAATAATGAATAGAGATTTTCAAAACTAGTAATAGGAATTCATGTATACATAACTCCTCAAAAGATTTATGAAAGCAAATGATTTTTTTAAGGGAAAGGGAATCTTTCCAATGTGACATGAAATCAGACCTTAGAAACATGCTAAAATAACAAAGCTATCTGTCACCAAGACACAGCAGAAAGGAGGTGCAGTGGTGGGGGGGCGGGGGTTAAGACGCTATACCAAGTTTACCCAGAAAATTTTCAAAGAGAAGAAAAGAATCTTTTTATAATAGTCCATGGATATTTCTATTGTGGTTTTTTTTTTTTTTTGTTCCACGTAAGTTTTAGAGTTACTGTTTTCTTATTGTTTTCAATAAGAAAATACGACACAATAAAAATCCATAAATTAGAGCGAAGCTGAATATTCACTTTAACCCTCAGACAGAACAGCTGCAAATTACCATCTGCCAGGATTCTCCTTAAAAATGCTTTGAATAGAAATCTCAAAGCTGAATGCAAAATTTTCCAACAAGAAAGGTTTTAATCAACCATGACAATAAACAGAGTAAGAGAGTGAATCACACACTTAACTACAGACACACATACTTACGAGCTCTCCCTCAGGTCAGCTCATTTGGTCTCTCCTGCTTCCTTCTGACTTGTCAAAGGTCTTTCCCTAAGAGTCAACTGTCCTGCCGGGCATTAAATAATCCATCCCTAATCAACTACTTTTCAAACCTGTCCTGGAGACAATTCATCTGGAAACATGTTCTACTCAGATTCTAATTATAACAACAAGAAAAACTTAAGCCAGCAAAATGTACTTTTTTAAGAGTTACTAGTGGCACTAAAAGCAAATTAAATGTAAACTGTTGCTTCAAAAACCTAGAAGTTAAATAGTGCCCACCCAAGGCTAATGTCCAGTCCACCTACTTCCGTCATCAGCTCTTTTGACGTTAAAGGCTCTGCTGTGCTGATTGAAACTCAGCTGCTGTTCATGAAGGTCCACAGGAATGGGGTTTATGCCAGTCCCTTCCAGATATAACCTGATACGCTGCCTCCATAGCCACCTGAAAGTGAAGAAAGGGAATGTACAGTAAAATCAAACACACTGAAGTAAGGGTTAGACATTGCAATAACCCCAGCAAATCAAAAATGCATGAGAAGCTAATTATAGGTTGAGCATGGTGGCATATCTATGTCTCTAACACCAGCCCTGGGGAGGTTGAGGTGAGTTCCAGGCCAGCCTAGTCTACAAGACTAGTTCCAAGACAGCTAGACCTATATAGAGAGACCCTGCCAAAAAGGGGGATAAAACATTTTAAAAATTAATTATTCCATGAATAAATTATAGCACACACTCCTGAGGCCCACGGGTCCCTAACAAAAGACATGTGTGGATGTTTACTTCTCTTTCCAGTTGTTGGTAATGTCTAATAAGCTTATATAAAATCTACAAGGTAATCTAAATTAAAATCTTAATAATAAACCATTAAATCCATAAAAGCTGGACATCAGCATGCATTTGCTCAGCAAAATCTATCACAGAAGGCAAACAGTACCCGACTAAGGTAAATGTATTAGATGAACATCCCCTAAAATTTCAAAATGGTGATTCATTTTGCTGTTGTTTTGGGGTTTGTTGTTGTTGTTGTTGTTGTTTGAGACAAAGTTTCTCTGTGTAGCCCTGGCTGTCCTGGAACTCACTCTGTAGACCAGGCTGGACTCAAACACAGAGATCCACCTGTCTCTGCCTCCCAAACGCTGGGATTTAAAGGCGTGCGCCACCACTGCCAAGCAATGGTGATTGTTTTTACACAATAGGAAAAGAGATTAAGAAATGGCAAGCATGAGTTACTTACTACATCTAAAGACATAAATGATAATTCAAAACGTGGGTCCCCATGCTTTCATAACAAGCACTCCCACCCACTGATCCATCTCTCCAGCTCTGAGAAATACGTTTTTAAAAATCTCATCCCACTGCTTAAAAAGCACTTCATAGATAAGACAAAGATACTAAGAAGTACATCTTGGTTGGATTAAACATATAAGCATCCATTCATTATGAGTTAAAAGAACAAATATAAAACTGATTCTTCAATTTTACCGAACAGCTTGAACTATCTTTCTACCAAATGCCAAGAACATGTATTAGTGATAAGACTTTAAATAAAGTAGAGTAACTTCACTCTGGCTGAAGGAGTAAAATCTTCATTTGCAATTCTAGGCCGAGTAACACTTGTCACGTTTTCTCTATGTTCTAACTGGACTAGGAGAAGGTAGGAGAGATCTACAACTGACTCCTTGAATTTCTTACCGCTACTTTTGAAACAACGAAGTACCCCAGTTTATCTGCTTGTCCTCTTTTTGAGAGCATCAGCAGCACAGATTTATTACAGAATCAAATCCGAAGAATAAGAACTTCCTACCTGAACTCACCACGAGAGAACTTCTGTAAGGCTTCAGGGAAGGAATGTGTGTATCGAACAGGCAGACATAAATGACCTTCAGACCTGCGATGTCAAGGGATGTTCGGGTGGAATAAAGGGTGGAGGAAAATGGGGAAAGGAGAAAAAATTCAGAGCATCACTAAACTATAAAAATTAGAGACCAATTTTTCTAAATTTCAACCCTATACTTCATTTCTGCCACAAACTGTCTGTACTTTCAATAACAACAAGACCTAACAAATGATAGTCTACAACCAGCTTTAACAAAACAGAATTACACCTATGTTTCCACACTATGATGAAACCAATAATAGCAAAATTCTTCTACCAATCACCCTGCCAATTTACCCAGTGGTAGAGTGGGATCCTTCCCCATACCTCTAAATTACTTAACCATTAACTTTAGGGTTATTTCTAAAACTGTCATGAGCACCAACCACACAAGGTCATTCTAAAGAATCAAACTGTGAAATCAAGATGTGAAAGCATTTTGAATCACTTAAGTTATCCTTAAGCAAAAGAACTGAGAAAGCTTATCCCAAAATAACCTTTCACTCACTCAAAATATATTAAAGCTGAACTTCAAGGAATTCACAGATTGACGCGGAAGACAACTTAAAATGAGGACTTGCAAAGCTGGGGAGATGGCTCTGTGGTTAAGAATATGTACTGCTCTTCCAGAGGACCAGAGTTCAGCTCCCAGCACCCATGCCAGATGGCTCACAACCATCTGTATTCTAGTTCCGGGGCACCTAACAGACACCTTCTTTTCCTGATTCTGATGGTCGTAAACTCACATGACTATATCCCACACAGACACATACACATAATTAAAAATAAAATCTATAAAACAAACAAACAACTGAAAATTACCAAGAGGAAGATTCCTTTTAAGCAGCCACAGGACACTGACAAGATATGACTCCTAATGATAGCCAGACATTTTCATTATCCTCATTCCTGTGGTGCTCTAGTCTTGACGCAAAGGCTGAGCAGACCTCACCAAAAAGAAGTCTTGATAAGAAACTAATATATTATAAAATGTAAATTAATGAGTAGAAAAAGAAGTTTTTGCAAAGTACAATTAAGCAACGTCTCCATCTACAGAGGTCAATAACAGATAGACCCTCATTTTTTAAATTTTTTGTTATTGTTTGTTATCACAGACTGCTTACAGGTCTGGGTGCTGAGACTGTAAGCCTGGACCACTTGAACTACATCTATCCTCTAGGCTTCTAAAATTTGTGTATCCACTAATACTTTACACAATGTTTACTATATAAAAGGTAACACAGTCATTTGATGGAAAACATCTCCTTAGATGAAGTGCAAGTCTAAACTACTGTCCACAGAAGGTTACACTCTCTCATGAGGTCATATACTCAGACACCAGCTTGGGCTCCAGGTATCTGAAGGCCTGACTTAGGCTACTTGATATATTAAGGTTGCTTCAGGCAGGCAAGCTAGTGCCAGCTACAAGCAGGAGGTCTCAGTTCCTCTGATGTGAGCCTTCCTTCATAGGGGTAACTACACTGATGTCAGTATCGTGGTAACTGACCAGTTAATAAGCAATCCAACACAGAAGCTGCAATACATCATTTAGAACATGGCTTAGAATTTTCAGTGTCACACCAGTTCACTGGCCTCACTGGCCAGCCCTGACTGAAAAAGGAGAGCAAGATGGAAGCCACACAGAGTGGAAATATTAGGATACTAATGAAGGCTGACTACTATGACATTCAAAGCTAATTATTTACCAGGCTCAGTAGAGTGAGTGTGGAAGACAGAAGAGACCAACTAAATAATATTTTTAATTCAGATTGAGTCCATGTGAGCTAGCCATCTTAAAGCTAATGTTTCGGACCAAAGGAAACCCTCAAATGCCTGCAGCCCCAGATGACCTTTGACTTCATGACAAGGTATTAATAAATACAGCTTTCCCTTTTCTCTATTTTCTATTTAGAAGAATAGATTTTTAAGAGTTCTTTGTTTTGTCTCCTTGCCTCCATAGGCAAATCTAAGGCCTCCAAATGTGACAGGCTTATGACTTAAAGCCAGCTTTTCAAAGAAAATACAATTCAACCATAAAATCGTTCAAGTTAACAATCTCTTATGGCAATGATATAAAAACAGGCTATTAAGAACTGCTAAAACCTACATGCATCAACACTGAAGAGAATCAAAGGTTAATTACTAAACTAATGATCTTACTTTCTTAATCTCAGAGAACATTAATTCAGGTAGGTTGAAGGCCTAGGCCTGCTCCCTAAGATCATTTAATTACATTCATTCTTCACATGTTTCCTGAATCCTGTGTATAAACTATGTTAATGTTAGAGAAACTGAAACTCGAGGTCCTATACTGAAAAGAATTAACTGTGTAACAGCTGAGTCAGGCAGAAAAGACAGGAAGAGGTTAGTTACATGCAGTCTGTGCAGGGAGTTGGGAGACCAGCTGAGGCCACTGAGGCTTGACTACGAACTACAGTAGTATATTCTGACACTCCATCTTGAGGGAACAGCCACGGGTAAGCTTGGCCCGAGCACAAGCGCACTCTTGGCAGCAGAATACAAAAAGCATGAAAATAGCACAGGCCTTCTGGAGAGCTCCCTCACTCCTTCCAACCATCTACTATCTCCTATGTCAACAAAGGCTCTGGCCAGAGCCAACGCTCGCCTGGGTCAGTTTCCAACCAAGGTGTGAACAGATGCTCACATGGTTAGCGTTCACTCTGAGCCTCTTCGGAAGATTCTGGGCTGCTCCGGGAAGTTTAAATCCACACATGCACTTTTTTCAACTGCAGACTACACAGTGCCTGTGACTACGTTACAGATGAAACCAGAAGCGCAGAGAAGCAGCAGATGGCAAAAGAATGTGTATCTTAGCTAAGGGCTTTGCAAAGCACCCTGGAGATCACAGGGGAACTGAAAAAGATTTTAATTAAGGAGCAACTATAATCAGACGTGCACTTTAGAAAAGGACCAGGAGTGATGTGTGAATGTCCCCCATGGGCTTCTATGTTTGAACTCGTGGTTACTAAAGTATTTTCCACAACAGCCTATGAAGAAGGCCTGAGCTATGTTTAGCGGCAGTGAAAATCGTAAGAGATGGACTCAACTGTGTCTTCTAGACATGGCAGGTTCTGGACAAAGCCTGTGCATGATCGAGTCAGTCTATCTGGCATGGAGTGAGAGGGGTCCATGAGCCCTAGGTCTAACCCAAGAGCTATGGAGAGCTGACAGCTTCTAGGAAAAGCTGAGTCGGTTGTCTATTAGTGTGTGGCTCCTGGTGGGTCAGCCACACTCCAGTGGATAGCCCCATACCCAGAACTATATGGGCAGCACATACTGAAGTCAACGGGTTAAAAAAAAAAAAAAAAGGTCAGATTGTTGAAGGGGTGAGGGAGGTGAAGGTGGATCTGGAAGGAGCTGAGGAGAATATGAAAAAAATTCACAGTATTAAAACTGTCAAAGGATTTTAAAAAATTTTTTGAGAGGAAGAATCAAAGGCAGAATTCCAAGAATTTACTCACAGTTTGATGAGAAAATAAGAAAGTAGTCACAACTGCATCACAGATAATGGTTCCATTAACCAAAAATGACGCAGAAGAGAAAAGCAATGACCACCTGTAGACAAGCTGCTTTTTTAATACATCTGACAAAAAGCCAATTTGCTAGAACAGCATGAAAAACAAGGAATGAAAATATCAGGAAATTAGAAAAGAAAACAGGAACCAGCAAATAATGAAGTCTTGTGGTTCATGAAGGTGACCATCTGTGGACCATTTCCTAAGATAAAGGATCTAAGTGTTAAAACTTTAAAAAAAAAATTCAAGGAAAGGTAGCGTGAGTTGGCTGGGCTTATCACAGTTAAGAACTAGACTTACTCGGTGGCGTGGGGCGGCACTGTAAGGCTTTGAGACCGTATGAAGCATCACTGACTGCAGTGGACGTGTTAAGGATAAGGACGGAAGCAGGGGATGTTCTAGACAATGAAAGACAAAAGGACCCAGAATACAATCTATGAAAACAGCATTATAGAACAGTGACCAAAAATAAGTCCCTTTAAAGAAATAGAAATCACAGAGGTAGAAAGACAAGAATCTTATAAATGATATGCTTAAAACCCCCAAACCCAGAAAGACAGAAATTACAGTGTCTGCTGGGTTCAGGATGTCTCTTAAACAGTGTATCAGTGAACCTGTTGAGGACAGATCCAGAAAAGGCTCGAAAGTTCAGAGCTGGGGAGTGAGGATACAGGCTATGTCTGGGGGCTCAAGAGAACCGAAAGGGCAGTAACCAAGATGCAGAGCGGCAGGAAAGGCCTAGGCCTGGCTGGGGGAGACTGCAGGCTGAGAGGGGTCAGAGGGAACGGAACCCGTGACAGAAGGAGATCTCCTCCCTTCATCTCCTCTGTGAACATGGGAGGGCCCACTCGAGCGAGAATAGGATGCAGGAGTATACAAAAGTGAGCAGGCCCTCCTGAGTGGAGGGACGGGGAGTGGGGTGAGATGGGAAGGCTCAGTGGAAAGATCTCCGTGAGCGGCCAAGACTCTACGCTGGAAGTGTCAGCAAGCCCAAGTTTCTAAGATTTTCTTTTCTAGGTGATTTTTTTCAAGCCTAATATAGGAATAAATAGGATGACAGACAGGTGGATCTAGAATTGAGCAGAAAGGTAATTATTTAAAAATATTTATGCAGCCATCAAAGAAATAAATGAAATGAAGAAAAATAGAGGGGACCTGAACACCAAATACTAAAGGGCAGATCTGCAAGGGGATAAGACTGGTATTAAGGTACGAGAGTGTGTTCCTAGAAATGAGACTGTGGAGGTGGGAAAAATCCAGACGAATTTTATAAAGTCCAGTAATGGTCATGGCTCTAAGTGGCTGGAGTAAAAAAGAGAGTAGGCATCTGTAAAGTTGGGAAAGAAAAACAAAAGCTTTCAGACAAATGAAACCAATGCAGAACCTCCACCCAGCCCTGACTGACCACACACGTAAATGACAACTATAGGAAGGGTAGACAGGAATCAGTTATCCAAGGGTCTCGGCAATCAATCACTCGATCGACCGCCCATTTCATCACTAAATTGGTTTTGGAACATGTTCTGATGCTCATGGTACCAGGAACAAAGATAACTCTAACATCATGTACTATGGCAAAATCCCTGAAGCAACAGAGCCCCACATCATGACTACACAGAGACAATAAAGAATAGATTCCAAAGTTTAAGATTCATCAAAAACAGGCAACACACAAAACAAGGCAGAAATAGCTGCATGTAGGATATTTAAAAAAATCAGTTCCACAAACCAGACACAGAATAAACATGTTCTCGCTTACCGTTCCGGATCAGTGTTGACCCCAATGACAGGTTTAAGTCTGTCCAAAACTTTACTCGCTGCCAGAAGCATCGTGCCATCACCTGACAGAGGGTGAGACAACCAGACTTGTCTTGTAAAGCAGTTTTAACATCATTTTGAAAACAGTAGTTTTAACAACCACACCCTCCTAGCTGACTGACACAGCTTCCCTTCCCCTCCACCTACTCCATCTTTGGACTGTCCTGAGCTGCTGTACTCTGCCACACCTACGCTGAGCCGGGCCTGCTGTCCTGGGCTGGGCCTGCTGTCCTGGGCTGTGCTAGGCCTGCTGTACAGGGCTGGGCTTGCTGTACTGGGCTGGGTCTGCTGTACTGGGCTGTGCTAGGCCTGCTGTCCTGGGCTGGGCCTGCTGTACTGGGCTGTGCTGGGCCTGCTGTACTGGGCTGGGCCCGCTGCACTGGGCTGGGACTGTTGTTCTGTGCTGGGCCTGCTGTACTGGGCTGGGCCTGCTGTCCTGGGCTGGGCCTGCTGTACTGGGCTGTGCTGGGCCTGCTGTACTGGGCTGGGCCCGCTGCACTGGGCTGGGACTGTTGTTCTGTGCTGGGCCTGCTGTACTGGGCTGGGCCTGCTGTACTGGGCTGTGCTGGGCCTGCTGCACTGTGCTGGGCCTGCTGTACTGGGCTGGGCCTGCTGCACTGGGTTGGGCTGGGCCTGCTGTACTAGGCTGGGCTGGGCCTGCTGTACTCGGCTGGACCTGCTGTACTGGGCTGTGCTGGGCCTGCTGTATTGTGCTGGGCTGGGCTTGCTGTACTGGGCTGTGCTGGGCTGTGCTGGGCCTGCTGTACTAGGCTGGGCTGGGCCTGCTGTACTGGGCTGGGCCTGCTGTACTGGGCTGTGCTGGGCCTGCTGTACTGGGCTGGGCCTGCTGCTCTGGGCTGGGACTGTTGTTCTGTGCTGGGCCTGCTGTACTGGGCTGGGCTGGGCCTGCTGTACTAGGCTGTGCTGGGCCTGCTGTACTGGGCTGGACCTGCTGTACTGGGCTGGGCTGGGCCTGCTGTACTAGGCTGGGCCTGCTGTACTGTGCTGTGCTGGGCCTGCTGCACTGTGCTGGGCCTGCTGCACTGTGCTGGGCCTGCTGCACTGTGCTGGGCCTGCTGCACTGTGCTGGGCCTGCTGCACTGTGCTGGGCCTGCTGCACTGTGCTGGGCCTGCTGTACTGTGCTGGGCCTGCTGTACTAGGCTGGGCCTGCTGCACTGTGCTGTGCTGGGCCTGCTGTACTGTGCTGGGTCTGCTGCACTGTGCTGTGCTGGGCCTGCTGCACTGTGCTGGGCCTGCTGCACTGTGCTGGGCCTGCTGTACTGTGCTGGGCCTGCTGTACTGTGCTGTGCTGGGCCTGCTGCACTGTGCTGGGCCTGCTGTACTGGGCTGTGCTGGGCCTGCTGTACTGGGCTGGGCCTGCTGTACTGGGCTGGGCCTGCTGTACTGGGTTGGGCCTGCTGTACTTACTGTGTTGTGCCTGTTGCACTGAAACAGGATTTCAACAGTGCCAAGACTAGCCAAAAAAAAGTGTTCCCATTAGAGGGCTGTCCTGCACATTAAGGTGCCTGGCAGAATTTCTCCCCTCAACAACACATTAAATGACAATAATATGACCCAACTAGACATCATTGCTCTAATCCCAAACATCATCTTCCCTGACCTATAAAACAGGTCCAGCGATTTATGACATTTTAGTGAAAACATATCCAACTTTAATATAGTCTCTCCAACAACTACTTTTGATTTAAAGCTCGATAAAGTGGCCACTAATAACAAAAATCAAGAAAAAGTACATGTTGCTGTACTGGGGCCAAATAATGAAAACCTCAATAAATTATCACAATTGGCTCTTTATTAAGATTGTCATAATTAAACCAAAATACACTTAACAAATCATCTTTTGAATCTGAAGGTAAGACCTGTAAATCTACACTAAAGAACACACAGAGAACCTCACAACATCAAGAATTATAAATTAACTAATAATAAAGAAAAACATGCAACAACAAAAAACAAAACAAACAAAAACCCCATCTGGCAGGACTTGGAAGGATTCAAAAGTGCTAACTCCAGGTATCTGGAGATGACGCTCACGGACGAGATCCCACATCCCAGCACCTGGTCTCTGGGGAGCAGTTACCTCCTGCCGCTATGACAGCATCTGCCCATCCAACAGCTTCTTCATTGTACTCCCTCCGCTTGACTAGACGAACCTCAATCCCTTCATCCCTAGGATAAGAAGAAGTTGCATACGTTTTCCACTGGTGACATATCTAAGACACGGACATTTTCTAAGAGGCAGATTTTTACCAAAAAAAAAAAAAGTAAAATCTTTGATGTAGAAACCAATTTAGGTGTAGCTTGTAAAGTTAGCCGATACAGCCAATTAACTATGCCAGGGCAGGAAGCAAATGCATGAAAGTTGACAACCAGATCTCCATGTGCCTTAAAACACATTTTAAAATCACTAACAGTAATACTGATTGATCAGAACTTTACTTTCCTGTTTCTGATGCTGAAATTTAATGTAAAAATGTTTTATATTCATTACATAAAACTTATACATTCATTATAAAACCAAACAGCTATTGCCTGAAATTCAACCAATATGGAGTGGCAGGGACTGAAAGTACTTGGTGATTAGCATGTTCTTAGATTCCTCGTTTATAGTCACTTAAACTTACTCAGCTGCAAACTGAAGATTCTCCAGTGGTCATTTTTAGACACAAGGAATGCTTTAATGAACACTCATATCTATTACTCTGTTCCAAGAAATAAAACTTTACACACAGAGAGGAAGTCTGCTGTGAACTTAATCTAACTGTGAAATGGAACTTCTCTAGTAGACGGACTTACTGAAAATAATCTGAATTTTAAGAGGAA
Organism: Peromyscus californicus insignis; assembly: GCF_007827085.1. Classification (NCBI taxonomy): domain Eukaryota; kingdom Metazoa; phylum Chordata; class Mammalia; order Rodentia; family Cricetidae; genus Peromyscus; species Peromyscus californicus. Next base: position 28,963,514 of record NW_026294480.1, read on the forward strand.
AATAAAAATTTCCTTAGAAAATGATGAAGTTGGGTCTTTGAACCTCAATATAATTTTCTGGAAATGTGACAGACTTTACTAAAATTCTAAGAATTAGCTGCTAGTACAAAATACGATCAGAATCCTGACTACAAAACACCACCTAAGACACCATCCCACAGACTTACCGTAAACTATCAACTATATGTTCTACATTTTTGGTGTGAATATGATGTCGTTCAAGTAGTCCACTGTAGCTGGAGCCTTTCAGTGCAAGCTATCAGAACAAAAGAAATGCCATTTTACATCAAATATTATATATAATACAATGTCATTTAAAAGCTCTATGTAAAATAAAAATTTTAAAGGCACATTTTAATAACTGCCTATGAAACCTACCAGTTCAAATTCAACTAAAGGCCAGATTTCAGAAAATCATAATCTGATTTTAGTATCAAATACAGCATTAGGTTTTGTGAAGCATGCAGTCAACAGTTTCCAAGAGGCACAGTCTATGTAACTTTTTAATGCCTTTACCAGATTACACGTGGCTATCTGAAGACCAAAGACAAACTATCACTATTATAGGCAGTTAGCTGACCTTTGGTCCACTTGGGTTTGCTGATCCTGTGTTCACATTTGGACCCTATTTGGAATTTGCCCTGTGTCATCTAAACAAAGGGCTGGGGAGGTCTCTGAGAAAGGGTAACTTTCAAATATATAGAACTATAATCTTCAAGCACTATTCTTTCTAGGTGATTCGAGTAATATTTTATATTTATCTTACCATTAATACTCTACTTGAAAGATTGGATAACCTAAAAAGTAAGATGTAAAATATGTGTCCAATATAAAATCATAAATATATTATTATCATTACTTACTAAATTGCAGATTAAAACTAACTTCTAAAAAAATAATTTGGTATTTATTTTACTTTGGGGAATGGCTGAGTCAGGGTCTCTGCGTGTAGCAGAGGTTGGCCTCAAATTTACACTCTTTCCTCAGCCTACCAAGTATCTGTATCAGCAGTATGTGATCTTTAGATGCCTGGCTTACGTCTTACTTTTTTGAAAAGAATACTTATTTATTTTTGACAACTGTATTTTGCTTTTTTGAAAGATTACAAATATAACACTAATGTGGATGGCATTTTTTAAATAAAATAAAACCAAATATCTTATTTCTTAGGAATGATTACTGCTAATATTTTGATGCCTGCCTTCCAGGTCTTCTCTTTACAAATACTGGGTTAAGAGTTCCTTAACGTACTTTTTTCCACTTCTACCATTTAAAGAGAACTGTATGGGTCCCAAAAGAGAGAGTGAAGGAAAACATCTGGTTATTGTGAAAATTAATAAATGGATGCCAGATTACACCAGACAGTCGTATAAGTTGAATTGCTTGCTGTCCATTAGAATCACTGAATTCCGGCCAAATCGGCAGTGACCACAGTGGAAAGCAGAAAACCCTTCACTTGACCTTAACCAAATGAACACAGACCAAGTTTGTTTCTGATTAAGGACAAGCACAGCACTCACCTTTAGATTACTGTCCTTCATTACTCAGACCTAAAACTTCCTATCAACCACCTCCTAAGGAGTATAACCAAAACAGCCTTTCTTCTCCATGCTACCCTGCTCCGTGACTTTAAAAGAAATCTGTATATTGATGCTAAGGATTCCCAACTGCTATCCCAAGCTCTAAAGTTTGGACTCAGCATAAATTGGTCTATGAGTCTGGCCAATGCCTTTCTTTAGATGGCTAACAGGCATCTATCTATCTTTTAATGTTCAATACCAAGCCCTTCATTTTCCACTCTAAGGACTCCCCATCTACAGCTTAAGTGAAGGCTAGAGTCACACTTGAGACCACCTCTCCTTATCCCCATAGCCAACTGCTAAATCATAGACGCCATCAATGCACATCCTTACGCTCATCACTACCACAATATAGACAAGTGCACACGCCTCTCCTCAGCTCCTGGGCCTACAGTCTACTCCGCACACAGACACCCAATCACTTTAACACATCGGCGATCGGCTATGAGCACCCTAGTAACTCTCTCCACACTCTTTTCCTTGCACTTTCTAGAATGCTCTCCCTCCTGAAGCCCAACCCTGGCTCTTCTCAGCCTTGAAGTACAAAGACAGCTTAACCACTAACACAGCCAAGGCCCTGGCATACTTATCGCTCACAAAACAAAAAGATGCAAAACCAATTACTTTTGGGGGATGGGGCAAAACACTCTATTCCAAAGTCTGTTAGTTGCCTCCATTGAATTTGCTACACTTAAAATTACTATGAGTGTATTAAAAAACAACACCCTGTTCCTGTCCCTTTCCTAGACTATAATTAACACAAGAGCAGTGATATTCTCCTGCTCACCAGTGTACTCTCAGCATATGGTTACTGGAAAAGTTATTTGTTGAGTGAATTCATTCATTCATTCATTCATTCAGTCAGTCAGTCAGTCATGTTTTGGCCTGGGGGTAGGTGGGTGCTGGGGATGCCCGTCTCAGAAAAGAACCAAGAGTGCATAAGCAGATGAAAACCTGAGTACAGCTTGCCTCCCAGGCAATCTCTGAGACCTGGTCAGGACTGAGGAGAGGCCAAGAAGTGGAGGAAATATATTATTTTGTTACAGTAATGCCACACATGATTTCACCTAAGGAGTGAACACTTCACAAAGCTAGAAACTACGATTTTAAAAACGTAATGTGCCCAAGTATTTGAGTACCCAGCTACTGTTTACTTAAATATTAGTTGAGTTCAATCAAATGCATTAAATGGAAACTATAAATAGCCCAGGATGACGACAACTATTCTGAATGTACAATAAATCTTTCAGAATTATGTCATCAAATTTATCATTTCTCACTTGCCAGAAACAAAACTTAAGGGAAGTTGGCCCCCAGACTTTAATAACCTGCCCAAATATTGTATCTTCTGCTCCCTCTTTTGGTTGGACTTGATGAACATACACCCTGGAACAAGAGACATAAACAGGCTGAGACTTTTGTTCTTACTTCCTGGTTCTCAGCAAGCCGCAGGAAATGAAGCTGAAGATTAGCAACGGAGCAGAAATGTCTTTATCTCAAATTTCTCCGTGTGAAAACACTCTCTCTACGTTAGGGTCAGCATTTACCTAGAAGGCACTGCTGTAGTATTTTGACACACGAGCTGTAGTAGCTGGTAGAGGAGCTGGGCTTACTAACAAGGGCTAAGCGGATAAGCGGCGAAACAGTCTGGGAAACACTTTAGAAACAACTAGCCAGGCGGTGGTGGCACACGCCTTTAATCCCAGCACTCGGGAGGCAGAGCCAGGCGGATCTCTGTGCGTTCGAGGCCAGCCTGGGCTACAGAGTGAGCTCCAGGAAAGGCGCAAAGCTACACAGAGAAACCCTGTCTCGAAAAACCAGAAAAAAAAGAAAAGAAAAAAAAAACAACTAGACTACTCTGAACCACCACGTAAATAGCGCTGAAGCTAGCGCAAAACACAAACTATGGTGGAATGGATAGCTATCTCCCTGAAAACAGCAGCTTCCAACACCTAAAAAGCTCACCTTCATCAAAAAATACCAAGTACAAATGAATTCCTGTAAAATGGCTTACAATTAAAAAGTTAGAGAAATTCAGAATATATCCTCAACTTTGCAGCGTCCCATATTACATATTCAGAAATACATTCATTTATAGTATTTTTCAAAAATGTCAATGATTTCCATTAAAGAGATAAATAAAATGATTATTCAAGTTAGAAAAAGTAGAAGAATCTAAAAAAATATATAAATAAATCTGTATACAGAATATCTCATTATAAGCGATACAGTTTCTTCTACAAAAATCACCAAAACCCAACACCCCTTCTCTTACCGCCATTAACACACACAGAGGTATGAAAGAACAGAAACTGAGAACAGATCTGCCACAATTTACAGAGGCTTTAATTATGAAATTTCCTAAATGGCTTTCAGCACTTTTACATTATTACTAATTTTTTAACTTGGCTTAAATTAAACTCATTACAATTACAAATTTTAAAAACTTGTTTTACCAGTTAAGTGTTATTATTTTGGACTCTTTCATTTCCAGGAAAGGTCAATAAAGTGTTCTTAGCACATATGAAATACACAATCTTGCAAGATAATGCAAGTTTGCTATGTAAACTCACTAGACATAATTCAATCATCCTTTCATACACATAACTCGATGACTTGCTAGTACTCAAAACTGCCTGGAAAAGATGTGTGTGCACCTTTTCAGTGGCTACAAAATCAGCTGCTGGCCTCTCGGGCTCCGGCCTGCAGCATCAACTCCGGAAGGCTGATCCTGGGTTCTAGCAACTTTACCTCACAGATGCTCCCTTCCCTCCATCACAGCTGCCTTGGCCAGTGTTCATTCTGTTCACTCTGTTTACAGCCTCCCTTTAGTCGCTATCGTTAAGGCTCCATCTTCGGCTCTCCCCTCTGCTCTCCCTTCGCTGCCCTGAGTTACTTTCAGTCCCAGGACCTGGCCTCCCGAGTGTGAGGTAGTAACTGAAACCTGTCCTGTCAGCTCTAACTTCTTTTGATTCATAGACTTTAATTTTCAAATGTCTCCCTTAGCACCCCACCCAGTTCTAGTTCTCACCCCACAGTATCGAGCAATTGCATGGTTCCACTCTCATACATGCTCTGGGAATCACATACCTGTTAATAAAGGCATCGTTTCTTCAGTCAACTGAAAACACCCAGCCGCCACCCTCGGGTCTCTCACATTCTAGCTCCACAGCCAGTCAGCCAGCTTATATACTGCTGTGTATATGCTTTTTCCAAACTATGTCATGTATGGAATTCCACAATACCATCTTCAGCTCTGGACCACATCAACTCTTACAGAGATGAATGCAAAGGCTTGCCTCTGGATTTTTCTAGACTAATCCCTTCAAAGTCTGATAAATTCCCATCTCAAACCTAATCATCAAGACCAGAGACGTCGTCTTCATCCTAGTCCCCAAATACTCAAACAAGATCAAAACCCCATCCTCCTCACTCACTCACTCTGAAGATAGCCAGGCCTACAACTGGATTCCACTGCCGAAGAGTCTCGAAAGCATTTAGCAGAGGATGAGGACTCTTAGAGTTACAGTTAACATTCGCTTGTCTCGCCCAGCCTACCTGTCTGACCACAACTGCTATACATTAAAGTCAGCTAGAACAAACAGCCAGCATTTCAATTAAACAGAAAATACCATGCATTCTATTAAACTGGGTTAAACTGTTTTCTGTCGCATTTCATTCCAGTTAGTACTGAGTCACAATGTGAAGCTTCTGACTGAGTCACAAAGCCTCAGCTTCTGCTGCTGTAAGACAAACTTCATTCTTTGCTCTCTTCACACACGCAAACCCTTCCATCCTTCAACACTTAGTAACACCCTAGAAATAAAAGGGGTCATTTGACTCCTACCATACCGGTAAAAATGTGAAAGCTGCTAAGTGCTGGTGACAATTTGTAGGTCGGGGAATTCATTCAATGCTTATGAAAAACTTATTTTTACTTAGAACTGTCCTTAACAGCACGAAAACCGGGGCTAGCCAGACGGCTACACAAGCCAAGACACCTGTCACTCAAGCCTGGTGGCTAGAGTTCCATCCCCGGAACACGTGAAAAGGTGGAGGGAGAGAACTGCACAAAGCTGTCCTCTGACCCCCACCTACACACTGTGACATGTGCACCCACACACAAACCACGTGTGCACAGACACGTGGTACACACAATAATCATCACATTTTCAAAGACAAAACAGAACAACTGCATACAATCTGTAGTTACCCCCAAAGAGGAATGCTACATAGCAGCAGTCATTTGTATCAAGATAGATAACTTCTAAAAACAACTGTAAATATATGCAAATTTGTAAAGCCCAGGCACATACTCTCAACCCTGTATCATTACTGTAACTTTTAAGGATGTATAAAATTTTATATCTATTTGTGGAGAGCCATACCAACATAAAACCATCTGCACAGCTGGGCAGTGGTGGTGCACGTCTTTAGTCCCAGCACTTGGGAGGCAGAGGCTGGTAGATTTCACTGAGTTCGAGGCCAGCCTGGTCTATAAATCGAGTTCCAGGACAGCCAGGATTGTTACTCAGAGAAACCCTGTCTCAAAGAACAAACAAACAAACAAACAAAAATCTACGTGGTAATGGTGGTTTGAAGGCCTAACACTTTCAAACAAATAGCGATCACCCTTGGAACGCTGGGAGGAGAAGAGACTAGCTAGGTGGGTAGGGCTATACTTCTAATAATTACCATTCTTTCCTTTTTTTTTTGGTTTTTCGAGACAGGGTTTCTCTGTGTAGCTTTGCGCCTTTCTTAGAACTCACTTGGTAGCCCAGGCTGGCCTCGAACTCACAAAGATCCACCAGCCTCTGCCTCCCAAGTGCTGGAATTAAAGGCGTGCGCCATTCTTACTAAACCAAACCTAAAGCAGGGCAGGGAAAGCTCTTTTGGGAAAGTACTTGCTTACCTGAGGACCTGACTCAGTCCCAAGCACCTGAGTAAAAATTTGAGCGTGCTGGCCCTCACTTAGGATCCCAGAGCTGGGAGGCAGAGAATGAGGACCCCCAAGGGCTTACCACCACCACCCAGTATAACCTAATGGGCAAGCTCAAGCCAATGAGAGTCCTCCTCTGAGAAGGAGCTAGAGTATTTTCTGAGGTTAATCCCCAACATTATCTTCTGGCCTGACTCTTCATGTGTGCAGGAGACACATGGGTACATCCATTTAAAAAGTTCTAAAGCAAATACGGAAAAAAAAATGTATCTGCTAAGTCCAGGTAGTTAAATACACAAATTATCTTGCTACTGTGAAACTTTTCTACAGGCTTGAAATATTTCGTAACTGAAGATCGTAACACTAAACACATCACTAAAAAATTTTATTTAAAAGTTGTAAAATAAAAAGAAAAAAATCACGGGTCTTTGACCTCCTTTATCTCTATACTTCCTAATTATCCTCCTCCTTTTCTGTATGCTAATGGACTACTTTATCTACAGAGTTAGAATACCATGAAACAGATCTCCTCCAAACACTGGAAACTTTCTTTTGGTCCCTGGTTCAGCAGATGGCCTGGTAAATAGCTACTTAACAAACCTTATCGGGCTGGTGGGATGGCTCAGGGTGAGGGCAGCTGACTCTGCCTGATGACCTGAGGTTGCTACCCTGGACCCACATGATGGAAGGAGAGAACCACCTCTCCCAATTGTCCTGGGACCTCTAGACCTTCACCATATCGCTAAGTAAATAATATATGCAGAAAACAAAAAAAAAAAAAGGTAATGAGAAAACAAAATAAGTCAACTGAAAAACCCTTTCTGGATACTGATGACACTGTGTAATTACACTGTAGCAAGTTTTTATTTAAACAGTGGTTACACTTTTATTTGGCGTGTATGACCAATGTATGTGGAACTAGAGGACAACTTGAGGAAGTCAGTTCTCTTCGTCCACTCTGTGTGCCCTGGCTACCACACTGGGGTCCTCAGGCTTCCTTTACCCATGGAGCCGTGGCGGAAACCCCAGCAAGTGTTTCTAATGTAGACTTTTAAGTTATATTCTCTATTACAAACATGCCTCATGACAGAGGCTCACACTTCAGAACGACAGCTACCCCAAAGCAATTACTTTAAAAGAAAAGAAAGGAAAAAAAAGAAAGAAAAAATTCACACTGCATGTCGCTGGGGCTGCTGCTTAACCGTAGGGCACTACCCAGCATCCACGTGGCCCTGGGTTTGACGCCAGCCATGTAAAATGAACTAATTGCCACTTCACAATGTTAAACACAACACGTTTTTAGTTCACCTCAGTGATCTTAAAAGAGCAACCTCCTAGCCGGGCGGTGATGGCGCACGCCTTTAATCCCAGCACTCAGGAGGCAGAGCCAGGCGGATCTCTGTGAGTTCGAGGCCAGCCTGGGCTACCAAGTGAGTCCCAGGGAAGGCGCAAAGCTACACAGAGAAACCCTGTCTCGAAAAAACCAAAAAAAAAAAAAAAAAAAAAAAAAGAGCAACCTCCTGGGGCTGGAGAGATGGCTCCGTGGTTAAGAGCACAGGATGCTCTGCCAGAGGACCCAGGTTCAATTTCCAGCACCCACATGGCAGCTCACAACTGTCTGTACCTCCAGTTCCAAGGGATCTGGCACCCTCACACAGACAAGCATGCAGGCAAAACATCACTGCACATAAAATAATAAATTAATCTAAAAAAGAAGAAGAAAGAAAAGCAACCTGCTTTGGAATGACAAATCAGTGCCACTCGAAGTAAAACTTTCAGTTGGGTGACAATGTTAATATGTTGCAAAAATTGGTCTAATTACCTACACGGTGCATAGCTAGCGGTTCATCATAAAGAAAAACAAAATATAATTTCTCTAAGGCATGGAATAACTGTCACAGTGACTGGTATTTGAAAGTATGTATTTCTGTTACATATTAGTAAGAGTGAAATAGTCAACTTGAACTTCTCTGGTTAAGAAATAAACATGTCGCCGGGCGGTGGTGGCGCACGCCTTTAATCCCAGCACTCGGGAGGCAGAGGCAGGCGGATCTCTGCGAGTTCGAGGCCAACCTGGGCTACAGAGTGAGTTCCAGGACAGGAGCAAAGCTACACAGAGAAACCCTGTCTCGAAAAACCTAAAAAAAAAAAGAAATAAACATGCATCCGTGAACAAACACTTGCATCTATGCAGAACTTCCTTCCCCCAGTTAAGATCACAGGAAGAGTGATCAGGGTTTGGAAAGCTGGTTGGCCACACACTTGAAGTTAACACTTCCCCAGGTAACGCTGGTAACAGTGAACACTGAGAAAACCAGGACATTTCAGCTGCTGTGACATTCAATCTTTCTCTTTTTGAAAGCTCAGGGACAATCTTATTTCAGCTTAAAAGAAAACCCACAAAGCAGGCAAGCTGGAAATCCTGGCAGCGGCCCAGAGGAGAAAGCTGAGGAAAGCAAACTGCTTGCTGGTCTTTTTTTTTTTTTTTCCTGAATGTAAATATTTATGGAATGAAGTATACTTTTTAGCCTTTGTTTTCCAAATTATGTTCCACATAACTTAATCTTTTCTGCCAAAACAATAAAAATCATCCTTTGTTTAGTTTGTTTTCCAAACATTTTAAGCCTGAACCCCCTTTAAAGAGCCTGTGTTGGCAATCTCTGCCTTACCAACTAACCCGGAATACTGCCAGATGGTGATAAGGCCTGGGATGGGAAAAAAAAGCTGGTACCAGCTTCAGGAAGAAAAGAATTGAACACCATTCCAAAGAACATCAGAATCACTTCCCCGAGACCTCAACGGGGGTTGGAAGGTAGGGAGAATGATAAGACAGAACACCTGCCCCTAAATAGCTGACAGGCTACAGAAGAAATCATCACAGACTGGTATTTTTCATCGTGCCGTCATAATACTCAGCACGACCTTGGTAGGCAAAGCATAGCGAATATCAAGGACGTCTGAAACGTTTCAGTCTGAATCTGACCTCAAAGGGCAAACAAGAACTGGAGAACAGAGAAAAACATTAAACAAACTGGGCTGCAAAAGTAAAGACACCAACAGATGCAGATTAAGTCAAGTTAGCAAAAATGCAAACTTCTGATAAACCATTTATGAAAAGGTAGGTTCTCCCATACACCGCTGGGAAATAAACATCCCGTGTTGGTTTTCTGGTTGTCATGACAAAAAAAAAAAAAGGTGGCGTAAGGAAGGAAGGGATGGTTAACTTTGGATCAAGGTGTAAAGGCAGACAGTCCATTCTGGCGGGATCGACAGGGCAGCCCGAGTACAAGCTGCTGCTCATACTGTGTCCACCATCAAGAAGCAGTAACAGGTGGTGGTGGTGCCCGCCTTTAATCTCAGCACTTGGGAGGCAGAGCCAGGCGGATCTCTGTGAGTTCGAGGCCAGCCTGGTCTACAAAGTGAGTTCCAGGAAAGGTGCTAAACTACACAGAGAAACCCTGTCTCGAAAAACCAAAAAAAAAAAAGCAGTAAAACATGAATGCCTCAGTTTCTGCTTTTCGCTTGTGATTCAGCCCAGTAGTTTATGGCATGATGCTATGCACATTCCTCAGCTAATCAACTCAGAACATCCTCATAGACCTACTCAGAGGAAAGAGTCTCCTTGGTGAGTCTAATCCCAGTCAGAATAACAATGAAGATTAACCATCATATACAAGAACACTCTCTGAGAGACAATGTGAGAAACCTATTAAAATCTCATACGCACATGTCTTTTGATTCCCTCTACTTTGGGGTATTTGTACTAGAACTTCATTCTCACATATATGAACACAAGATGGTTAATGGAGGAGGTGTATCTGACAGAAAATTAAACCAACCTAAACAAGACACATACAAAATGGAATGATACGTACGTGCCGTTAAAATAACAGAATGTGAATACTCTGTATGAGAATCGGCATAAATACTGCTACGCTAAAGAAAAGCTACAGAATAATTTATCTTTGAGCAAAATGAGATGAGTTATAGAAAAAAGCAACTCCCCCTTGCCCCTGCCACCTGTGGCAGGGGCAAGGGAGCTGACACTCCCCCTTAACAGCTGCAGCACTTGGGAAAGTGGACCCTACACCTAGACTAGACAACACAGTAGAGCTGGCCCTGAAGGTGTAGGTGTGGGAGGACCAACCTGAGGGTGTGAAAGCTGGAGAACTGGCCCCATCCCTTGCTCAAGGGGTGAACTAGCCAGGGAAATGCTGGAGAGCTCCCCCTGGGGGTAAGGACAGGGGAGAGCTGGCCAGCTGACCAACCCTGCAACCACCCAGGCCCAGAACCAGGGTTAAGTGTTGGCCCACCCCAACTGTGATCTGCTGGAACATGGTGTGTGTGTGTGTGTGTGTGTGGGGGGGGGGGGGGGTTCTTCATACCCAGGACTACAGGATCCCCACGACACAGGGCAGCAACAGGATGCCCAGGAACAGTCCCAGTGAGAGCCCAGTGTTGCTAGTGTAGCAGAGACCAGAGGCCTCAAACCAAACCAATGATTGTGATGAGCACCTGCATGTAAACATGTATGGATAAAGGGGTTTACTTCCTGACTCACTGTGTCACACTGCAGCTTCCATGACAAGATTTCCCCTTTCTTCCCTTTATTTTGTTCTTTTCTTTTTCCTTTTTTTTTTTTTTTTTTTTTTTTTTTTTTGGTTTTTCGAGACAGGGTTTCTCTGTGTAGCTTTGCGCCTTTCCTGGTACTCGCTTTGGAGACCAGGCTGGCCTCGAACTCACAGAGATCCGCCTGCCTCTGCCTCCCGAGTGCTGGGATTAAAGGCGTGCGCCACCACCGCCCGGCTTTCTTTTTCCTTTTTTAATCTTAAATTTTAATCTTGTTTTAGTTTGTGGGGAAGTTGCAGGGGCAGAGGGCGGATGAGAGGGGATGGGATATGGGTGGGATCGGGGATGCATGATGTGAAAGACAGAAAGAATAAATTTTTTCAAAAAGAAAGTTAAAGAGAAAGAAAGAAAGGAAAAGCAAAAGCATTTCACTGTGCTTACTCATGCACAGGGACTATTTCCAAAAGGAAACACAACACAAGACATGGATGAACATGTCACTTGCAGGGGCCGACACTGAATAAAAGGCGGCACCAAGAAGGGAAGACTTTGATTACACAGCATTGCTTTGCATCTTGAACAGTTTTAATGGGCCGCTGATCCATAAGGAGCTCAAATTAAATCAGCACATCCAACGAAAATTAAAACTGTTTAAGACTGCCAAAATGTGAAGTTCTAGAAAGAATAAGCAATGAAGTCCAAGAGGGAGACAAGAGTCCCTACCTATGAAGAGGTTACTGAAATACAGTGTTTCTCCAAGTATGATCTGGGAACCAGTCGAAAACACAGGAAACTGGTTTAAAAAATAAAACAGTAGATCCCTAGGATTCATCCATAGTAATCTTAGGCATATGGTTCAGAGAAGCACAGTGCTGGAATTCTCCACACAGAATCAGAACCGTGAGAGGGGAGGTTCAGGGATCTGCACTTTGGTAAATTCCCTGGGTGATGAAGGGAGCCTCTGGGTACTGACACGCCGCCGAGGAGCCGAGAGGCCAGATGTTCACCCTTAGATAGATGGCTCTGGTGCCTGTGGCTGGAAGATCTGACAGTAACACCCCAGATCTTCCAGCCACAGGCTGGAATGTGCTAACTACTTACACAGCTGACTGCATCTATGTGGGAGAGAATTAGCTGCCCAGGAGTTACTAAACCTAAACCGCCCATCTTTTCTTTTTTTTTTTCCCCAAACAAAAGGAAACAAAAGCAAGGCATTACATCTCCACCTAAAAACCAGCTATGAAGACAAAAAGCAGACATATTTTAATCCAAGAGATGTGTCATTAAGTGAACTTACTTCATCCTGTTGTATCTAAAAACGGAAGTCATTAAAGATGGTTGTTCCTCTGAGGCTACAAGAGAATGGGAGAAGGCAAGACAGAAACGGCATCTTTCCTATCTATTTGTTCAATGAAGTATCTTAAATAAAACCTTTTCTTTGGCTGACCAAGTGTGGTTTTGGCAAGAATATCCTTTGCCAAATCAGCTTTGTTTCACCTAAAGTCTAACGTGTGGCTGTCAAGGTGTCCGGTTAATAAAAGCTCCGCCTCTGCCACCAGCTTCTGATAAGTCATGAATCAACCAATGGGAAGAAAGGCAAGACTGAAATAATGCAATACTACCAGCAAGATCAACTGAAAGGCGGACTTCTGCCCCAAGCGGGAGGATATAATCCTATCCTTGTACAGGCTTCATCAATTAAAAGGACACTTCATGTAACTCTTTGCCTTTCTACAAAGGCAGAAGGCCAGATGCTTCAGGAAAGAAAACTACACGGACACTCTGGCCAGCATCTACTGTATTTTAAATAAGTACCCTAAATAGGGACCTATTTTGCACTATTTTTTTTAAAAAAAAAAAAAAGCATAACAAAAGGGAATGCTCTCATACAAAATCATGTTATCATGATGTTCTGGACACAGTAGCTGTAGTAGCAGTGGCATGAAACACACACTTAGTTATTTTCTTTTATAACCAATTCATGCACCTTAGATGAGTTCTACCCCAACAAGATAACGAACAACGTGAAATTCTTTCTGTTCCTACTTTCTACGGAATACCATGGGAGAACTTCACACAGACTGGTATTCCTCAGCTCTTCTTATTCAGGCTACACCTAATGCAATCTCACTGCAAAAGCTGCCTTAACATCAATGCAAAACCAACTCCTATCGGTAAGGAAGAAATCCAGTAAAACTGCAGCAACAAAACCCTATTCCGCCTCCGTCTCCTGGCGATCACAAAACTGTACAGCCCAGGAGTCATACTTCAACGCTGTCTTATTCTAACAGCATCACCCAGTGACAGACAAATACTACGTATTAAGATTTTTCTTCACTCAAAGAGGGAGGTTGAGTTTTTAAGGACACCAATTATCCCTACATTTTAAGAGGTTTCATTAGTAGTGATCTAGTTCAGAGATTTAAAAAAAAAAGTTAATCTCAATTCAATACCACCCATTTTCCAGAGTCCTTGAAATAATTTCAAAATGCCAGCTCCAGAAAGGACCTTGGGAGCTATTTAGCCCAACCCATCGGGAACTAGGTGAATGAACTTTTGAAAGCTAACATTACAGTACAGATGTTTTATTTCACTCAGGAGGTCAAGAGAAGTTGAACAACGCAAAGGGAGTCGGTCACACAGAACCAAGCAGCACCTCAAGCTCCTGGCAACAATCCCACCCTCTGTACTGCAGACTTGAAAAGTACCAGTTCATTTTTGTTTGTCTATTTCTTTTTTTTTTTTTTTTTTTTTTTTTTTTTTTTTTTTTTTTTTTCGAGACAGGGTTTCTCTGTGTAGCTTTGCGCCTTTCCTGGAACTCACTTGGTAGTCCAGGCTGGCCTCGAACTCACAGAGATCCGCCTGGCTCTGCCTCCCGAGTGCTGGGATTAAAGGCGTGCGCCACCACCGCCCGGCTGTCTATTTCTTGAGTGTACCATTTAGAGAGTCTTAGATAAAATTGTGTGAGGCTAAGCATACACGGTGTTTCACAATTTCTAAAAGGTGAACCTTGCAAAGTCGGGCGTATAACCAAAAGGACACACCTCTTTTTCCAAAATAGAAACCGTGTGCTTCCATTTGGCCAACAATCTCCCCTCACTGCATTCATTTCAGTCGATGACACAAACTACCCCAGGCAAAGTGCTGATATTCTCTAATAACGCAAATGTCTTCTATAAACACTTGGGAGAAAGAGACAATAAATTTGCACACTGCCTTCTACCAAGTGGCCCTTCAATTTGCCAATCAAACAAGACTGACAAGATGCTATAGCTAAGCAAAGATTTACAATGTGTTTCTCCCGTCTCCCCCCCGCCCCCCAAAAAATGGTATTTTACAGAGCATCACCAGGTTTTAAGAATAGGCAGCCTATCTACTCTTGTACATAACTGAATAATGGTTATATACAATTAATTCTAAAGCCTTCGGGTGCCTGGAATCAACAATTACAGACGTTCAATGGGGAGCTTTCTAGCATCTAGAAAATTTACCTAGAATCTAGATAAACTGCCAACAGCCCATTTCCCTAAAGTTACTGTGTAGCACAAAAATCAAATTTTTCGAAAATGGGGAAGCTCAAACTCTGGGTTCAGTCCCTCCCACACACATACACGCCTGGTTTTGTACACCTGGCAAGGCTGTTAGTAAATATACCAAATACAGTGTATCGCAGAGGCACTGTTACTTCAGGGGGACAAGCTCTTCCTTTCACCCATTATCCTGCTTACTTGTCCATTATCTGACCTTCCTACACAAAAACACATCTCAGGTCAACTTTCCTGCCACGCTGTCCCGGGCGCTTTTCAAGTGGCCAGAGACCCTGGACCAGCGACCACATTCCAGCAAGGCTTTCCCTGGCCAGGCCTCGGTCCCCGGGCGTCAAGGGGGTGTGTCCGTGGCACCACGGCCCTCTCTCCGCCGCCAGCAGCCGCGCACGGGAATTTTTTTTTTTTCCTCGGGGCGGCCTGGGGAGAGGTCCCCAAGGCGAACAACCCTCAAGCCACCGGTTCACCTTCTCAGCGATCGGCGTCAGTGCTCCCGAGGCCGGGGCGAGGGCACACGTGGCTTCCCAAGTCCCGGTTCCAGGGGCCCCTCCATGGAGGGTTCGGGACGCCAATCTCCCAAGCTCGGAGTTGGGGCGGGGTGGGGGGGGCGGGGGGGACACAGGCAATCGGAGGGAGGCCGTCGGGCTTTGCGGGTGCCCTGTGTCCCGCGGGGCTCAGCTGCACCCCCACCCTCCTACCCCTCCCCCGTCCCGGCCGTCCCCGGCCGTCCCCGGCCGTCCCCGCCAGGACCCACCAGCTGCTTCAGGTCCTCCTCCGAGAGCTCGGCGTAGCGGTACCGCTGCTGCTCGAACTCGTAGCGGGTGGTTTTCGCCACCACCACCACCCGCGAGGGGCGGAAGCCGCCGTCGGCGGGGCTGCCACGGCCCGCCAGCTCGCGCGGCTGCCCGTGCCCCAGGGGCCGCCGTCCGTCCGCGCCCGAGCCCCGCAGAGCCGCCCGGCCGCCCGCCACGCGCCGGCAGCTGCCCAGCAGGAAGCCCCGGTAGCAAGTCATGGTCCGCGGGGCTGCGGCTGCAGGCTCGCACTCCCCGCCGCCAGCCCCGCGCCGGGCGCGCAGAGGTTAAGTGCGGGGAACCTGCGTGGAACGCGTCACTAGCGGGGAACGTGCCCAGACGCTGGCGCGGCCGGGGAGCCCCGGCGAGGACCGGGGGTGGGGGGTGGGGGTGGGGGGGGACAGGGGGGCGGGGAACGGGGCTGGCCTACGGGTGGTGGGTTTTGTTTGTTTGTTTATCCGTTTCCTTCCTGCGCCTGCGCAGTGGCCTCTCGGCCCGGCCCCCACCTCCCTCTCCACCCTCTGGTCCGCTCTGCGCCCGCCCCCGGGCCCGCCCCGTCAGCTAATCAGCGTTCGGGGAGCTTTGGGAGCCCGAGGGGCTGCAGGGATTGGTTGTGGCTGGGAAAGCGCAGGAATTCTATTTGGCGTTTGAGCTGCCTGAAGAAATCCAGCTGGAACCGGTCTGAGGCGGCCTAGGGGGGTGCAGGCGGAGTTTTGAGCGCCTGGCGGGAAAGAGAGGTCCTTGCGCATCTCCACCTCGGTGCTTTCATTTTTGCCTGGTTTCCTGGCCCCGTGCTTGTCGTGGGTGAATTTTAACCAGTGTCTGCGGTGAGAGCTGAGGACACTGACCTCGCACCAAGCGGCGAAGTTGGCGGGGCCCAGTGCCAAAAGGAGATGCCGAGCCCTTTATTAGGAATTACAGATAGCGAGAAGGATCACAGAGCATTAACACGAGCTCAGAGATCTAAGCTCCTGGTCCTTCTGATCGCCAAACCAGCAGCCTAGACTACCGACTGTCCTGTCTGTGAGAAACGTGGAGGGTAACGAGGGAAGGAGTCTTGCCTAGTGGTGCGTGTCCCTAGTAGACGGAAAGATTTAGGTTGGAAAACAGGGTAGGGCCAGACTGGAGGGTTAAAATGCTCGCACTTTGCACTTTATTCTGTAGGCGGCCCACAAAGAAGCAAGTTCAAAGCAGTGTTTGATGACTATTGATCTGGCTCTGGAATGTTGGGTAGTCTTGGAAGCCAGAGCAAGGGAGACTGTCAGAGTCTGTGGGGACAGTTACACAACCAGAGAGATCTAGGCTGACGAAAAAATACTGCGAACAGAAGGGAAAGTTACTCTGAAGGAGAAGTCCTACGACAGTGCACGTCCTAGTATAATGGCACCTGCCTCTGAGGTGCTTGCTGTGGCCCTCTCCTTTGCAGTCCTGGCACCCCAAGAAAGTGGTTTCTGGATTCCAGGCACGCTGTTTCATACTTAGGAAGAGACTCAGATGCCTCTGTAATGTCAGACCTATTATTTTCTCTCCACTTCACAGAAGATTAACTCCCACTTCCAGCTAGGAACATCCCAGTGGGCTGTCCTCGTCAAACCTTACTTTGGATCCTTTCTTCTGCCTCTTCCCCGGCGTTGCTTCATTAAGCCATCCTCTCAGATGTATCTTGAATTCTCTCCCCCTGCTGGATTTTCCGCTCAAGTTCTTAGACATACCCATGTCTGTGACATTTGAAACTTCAAAGAATGAGAAGAGCCTCCTAAGCCCCAATTGTTTACTTGTTCCCTCTCTCCCCTTTACATATCGATTCTGGACAGAATGACCTGTTAATCGGTCATCAATGCTGCCAACCTTTTCTTTTTTGGTGGAGAACAGGGTGGGAACGGGGTGGGGTTGGGGGGCTCTTAGTTGGCTTACATTCTAATCCATCATTGAGGGAAACACCAACCTTTTATCATTTCCCTGTGCTTTCTTCACTACTCTTTCTTATTTCCAGAGTTAACCAGATGACCAGATTGAAACTCAGAAGATACCATTTAGTTCTTAAATTACTTGGTTATGTGAAGCATTGAGCCGGCTCTATACTTTCTGGAGTACTTGGCTGTTGTTTCTCAGCACACCAGTCCCTAATGGTGTTTCCTTCACCTCTCAGTTCCCCCTCTTGGATTCTTCGTAGACTCATCTCTGGGATGTAGCTCCTGCCACCAACTCTTCTAACGTTCTTCCTTTCACTTGCTCCCCCCACTCCGTTTTCCTTGGTGGCTTCATCTTCTGTGTGTGATGAAGAGTTTGGGCCTTCAAAGACTGAGTCAAATCCCAGCTCTAGTGTGTATTTGTTTTGTGAACCTTGGACTGGTTGCTTAAGCTTTCTGAGCCTATTTCTTTATCTATGAAACAGTAGCCACCTGTAAAGTTGTACATAAATGAATAAATGCCTAACCTATGTCCACTATAAATTAGACCCTGCAAATATTAGCCCCCTTTGCCTTAAAAGACTTCAGCTATTTCCAGCATCTTTAGCTCATATCATTCTCCTGAACTTCAAATCCTCATTTGTAGCTTACTGTAGGGTGTCTCTTCAGTTCAAATATACAACAAGTATCAGTGGTCATTAAATTATATTGGAATAGAACACCCTTCTGGGTGCTGGAAATCAAATGAGTTTTGTTCTTTAGGAGCCTGAAGAGTGTACAATGATAGAATTCTACAAAGTGTTTCTAAGAATTCAGAGGAGCAGGTTTTAATTCAGCATAAGAGTTAGGGAAAATATCCTGGAAATGTCTTGAACTGACACTTAGTAAAACATTAGTGTCATCAAGAATGAGAAGGGAATTCTACAGAGGAAATAGTATAAACAAATGTGTAGAGACCCAGTGAAGTGGCAATTCCGAATTTCTAGTGAATTGTGAGCAGTAGGCAACACTGGGAGTCATTACTACAGATACAGACAGAGGAAAGTGTTATATCCATGCCAAGGACCTTGGCTTTTCTGCTATACATGTTAGTAAGCAACAAAAAAGACATGATGGCATAATTAGCTTTGCAAAATCATTAAAATTTTCTCAAAAGAAACACATGCAGTAAATAAACCCCTGAAGAGATGTTCAGCCATATTACAAATCAGAAAGATACAAATTAAGGTCGGAGTGAAATGGTTTTATCCACTAGATAGGTAGAAATTAAGAAGTTCTAGGAATATCCTAGTTAGAAGACTATCAAGCCACCAAGACCTTAATAGGCGAAACCATCAATCATTTCAATGGTTCTACCATTACTACAGTTTACAAATATTGTCTTAGAAGTTCTAATATGCTCTTATATTTCAGTTTGATAACTACAAATCTGAGAGTTTTAAAAAATAATCAGTATAATAAAGTATATATGAGAGGTATGATCTGACACAAAACTCCTGGCATTCATTGGACAGGGTATCAGCTTCACATTCTCTCAGACAAAAAGGAAATTTTAAAGATACTGAATTTCAAATTCTAATCCTAGTGGTTTAGTATGGCAAAGCCGATGCCATTTTCTTTCTATCTTTCTATCTTTCTTTCTTTTTCATTTCTTTTAGGTTTTAGTTTTGGTTTTGGTTTTTCGAGACAGGATTTCTCTGTATGACAATCCTGGCTGTCTTGAAACTTACTTTGTAGACCAGGCTGGCCTCAAACTCACAGAGATCCACTTGCCTCTGCCTACGAAGTGCTAGGATTAAAGGCATGTGCTGCTATGCCCGGCTATGGTTTCCTAATGAATGATCCAAGCAACTACATGATAGCCACATCTAAAGCAAATATTACTGTTCCTAGCATTTTATGAAAGCATTGTATGTCACTGATATCTTCAGTTTGGAGATTTCCAGATGACTTACGATGTACTCTTTCCAATCTCTATAACACTCAGGTACATGTGACTCTGTAAAAGATCCATACCCCTCTTTATAACATTCATATATTCTAGTACTTGTATAGATAGTTTTCATTGGGGATGAAGGGCACCTTACTTTGGTAATAATGGATGTGTGTGGGAGTTTGAATGAGCAATGTCCCCAGTAGGTTCAAGTATTTGAACACTTAATCTGTGGTTTGCACTGGGATAGGTTAGAGAATGTTCAGGAATTATGTCACTGGAGTTGGGCTTTGAGAGTGGATAGCCTGGTCCCACTTCCGATTCATTCTGCTTTCTGCAGGTGGGTAAAGAAGTGATCTCAGCTTCCTGCTCTGGCTCCCTGCTGCACTGCTTCCCCACCGAATGGATTCTCCCTCTGGAGCTGTAAACCCAAATAAATCTCCCTTCTGTGAGCCCCCTTGGTTTTGATACCTTATCACAGCAACTAAAAGTAACTAATAAAGGATGTAAAATAATGTTTTGTAACATAAAACATTTTAATAATTCATTATTAAGCTAAGCAATTGAAGTAAATACTATTGAAAGAGAATGATTCGATAATCTTAATTTAAGATATGTAACTCAATATAAAATTAGATACATATGTGATATATTTGGAGACTAGTTAATCAGATCTTAATAAAAATAGCTCATATGGAAATCCAGGATGTAGGATTAGCAATCACCTGTCTGAATAACGTAAGAAAAAGGTATTATTGTATAATTGATTATTTCCCATTGAAAGGAGATAGAGGTTTTAGAAAAGCAGAGAGAGGCTAGATGATGTTTCTTTTCATGTTTCTGCTCTTTGTCATCGTTTTATGGTCCAGAAGTTTCCACTGCCTCTGCCTTGCTGACATTCTAACCTACTTGGGGGTCTCCTGGCATTTCTGCATAGGCCACAAGTAAGTCTGTTTCTCCTTTACCATCTGCACAGAAGACCAAAGAAAATCAGAGTAGATTTAACTATATTAAAACAGTTGGGACCCGGAAAAAATATTGCTTCGTTTTCATTCCAGTTTTGGAACAAGAAGAAACATGCCAAGAAATAAAGGAGGGCTCTGTTCTCTGCTTCACTTTAACAATTATCCTATAAATACAATGTTCCCACAAAGTTATGGTCTTACAGGTGAACCGATGCTGCCTCCTGATTATGTTATGTTCCTAGTAAGAATTAATCACTGAGTGTGTTCTGCACCAGAGTTACTTTCAAGAACGATGGTAGAGGAGAAAGAATCTTAATTATCTGTATTAACTCCTTCCTCTGATACTGTCTCTTTCTCTTCAGTATTCCTTTTCTCTTTTCTTCTGAACATATTACTCAAATCATACTCTAAAAGAGCTTATTCAGCTGCCATATGCTAAACTCTGAGATTTGAGCCAAGGTTTGGTTAATAAATATGTACATGCAATGCTCTTGTATTTATGAAGGCAATTAAGCAATGTCAGCTTTTAAAATATATATTCAGATGTATACTTCCAAAGAATATTTTCTTCAGTGTAGCAGTTTGTAAAATTATACCCTCATTACAAGTATGTCAAAGTTCAGAACACATTCTGAACATTTAGGATCCTGAATCTTTATCCCATGACGGGATTGTTTAGAGATACTAACAAAATAAAATATGGCCCTAAGTACTGAGTCCGATTTTCATATGTGAGTCATAAAGTATCTCTAAATATCAAAAGGTCATAAACATATCTGCTAAAAATTATTGAAATTACTATACCAAAATGATGGAATTTGAGATAGTCATTGGCCATATATGATACATTTGCTATAAAAGGGCTTCTACATAGCCACACCTACTAGACTATTAATGACACCCACATAAATAAAGCACATTGATATTTGGCTTTTGTATTTTTGACACATACATAATATATTACATTTTGTTCAATTATTCCCCAACATTTGTGGGCTGACTGTGAGTCTAATACATAAGATGCAATGGATACAAGTCCAAAAATGGACACTTTTGTAAAAGAATTTCTACTTGAATATATGTATTAGGAGACTCAAAGTATAAGTGTAATATACATTTCTCAGAAGATAAACATGATTTAATTAAATGCCTTGCAGTTATAATATTTTTAAAGATATGGCTGTAAAATTAGTAAAATGTTTTTTCTATAGCCAGACAATGTATGACTAAAATACTTTAGTGAGATATTTATCAAAACCAACAATTTGTACTTTTAATTATTATATCCATCAACATGATGAATAGTCTAAATTAGTTATCAAACCCTATTCTAGATTAATCCACAAAATGATGAGAATTTTTATCTTCTGAAGTTCATTTCTTAAATTCTATCCACAATAATCAAAATGTAAAATAAAACAAAACTTTTAATTACAAGAAGTTGTATTTCTTTAATTAAAAAAAAAAACTCTTCAAAGTATGTGTAGAATCTTTTCAGGACAGTCTGGCATTTCAGTAGAGTGACCAGTTTCTGTAGATGTCATGTTTACAGTAGAGAGTGCTATGAACAGACAACTGACTGTCTGTGGTTCCATCTTGAAGGATCTGTGGCAAATGTAAAATATTTCATTACATAACATCATATTTAGACTTAATATCAAATACAGACAAACATTAGTAGCTTAGTGATAAGGAAACGAAAGATAAAAGTATGTCTTATGTATGTTTAAATAATGTTAGAAAATATTGCTAATAATTTCCACTCCCACCCTATATCAAGTGTGGTTGATTTTAGCAAGTGTGTATTTTTTTTTTCAGCCTTTGGGTTTATCATCACCATTATCGTGTGTGTGTGTGTGTGTGTGTGTGTGTGTGTGTGTGTGTGTGTGTGTAAGAGTAAGAGAGAGATGGGGGAGCACACGTGTGCTAAGGCATGTGTATGGAGGCCAGAGGATAACTGTGTGATATTGGGTATCTCCTTCCACCTTTATGTGGGTTCTGGGGTTCAAACTCAGGTTGTCAGGTTTGCTTGACGCATGCTTTCTCTGCTGAGCCGTCGTACCCAACAATGTTCGTAATAAATTTAAAGATGATACTTTCTGACAAAACGTTATTTAATTCATGGGCACCGAAGTCCAAACAGGCATTTTATAACTTCCATAACTTTTTAGCATTGTGTGCAATACTTCCTAAGGAAGGTGCTGTGTGTGAACGGGGAAACAAAAGCAGAAGGAGGGGCCTGTGATTGACAGTTGCCTTATATTTTTTCCATTCATTTAACAGGTAGATGGTTGCTTATCAACCCTTTCTTAAAAAGTTTCATTACTGTGTCTCATTGATTAAATCTTGCCATTTCATCTTTATTTTAAGTTGACATTTTCTAATAGAATCCATTTTATTGTGGACAATACAAACATAGTAATATGAAAGATAATTTACTTATTAATTTCATTTAATTTGGAGAATCATAAACCTTTTGCTCAATAGATTTGTGTAAAGTAGAAAACCATACTCGTGTAGTTCTCTGGCTCATTGAGTCAAGCAACCTAATCTGCCCACATGGTAGAATTTTCCTTTTAACTGTAATTTTAATGTTAAGCAAAGTCTTCCATCCTGTTTTATATGTTCTTGGATAATTTTTTAAGGTTATGTATGATTAAAGCAGCTTTAAGATTTTAAAATGATTGAAAGTGGGAAATGGTCATCACATTATCATTTTATATTGTCAAGTCTCTATAGACAGAATTTGAGGTAAGTAAAGCTGTCACTAAAAATGACTAGATGACTCTGTTAGAATAGCCACATCCATAGAACACAGCTGTGCTTACTAGGTCTTTGGCACTGCCCCCCAATAATGATATCAGGGTGTCACTTTTAAATCCACACAGCAGGACAAACAGTAAAATCTAAAAATCATTTTACTGCTGGTTCTGTTTCAGCCTTAGTTCATTTGTGAATCCTGTCCCAATTTGAAAAAGTAGTCATTTTTGCCCTAGTCAAAGGAGGACCTTGCAGGATAATACTTACACCATTTAGGTGTTTTTCTAAGCAGTCAAATTCCAAAGTAGGAATAAATATGATGTTCAGGACTTAAAACTAGATTTACCTGGATCCCCATTGCATACATTTCTATTTCCTCTTGTTATAGCCAGTAATAGACTGGAACATGAGAAAATGAGTCAACAGTGGTTACTTTCAAGACAGCAGTGTAATACTTTAAATTGTGAATGAAGTCTTTTATGGGATTTATAGGCAAATGACCTAAGGGTCATTTGGTCACAGGGAGGCCGACTTGAAGGCCCCTCATAGAAGACATTTCCAACCTACGAACAGCCAGGCTCCTACCACCACTCACTTAAAGCAACCATTTTTATGACCCAAAGGCCTATTCAATATTCTGGACTATGATTGTGATACTGCTTTTACGCTCCTGACCTAACAAGAATTATTTACCTGATTCATTTTTAGTGACTTGTATGAAGTCATCCTCATCCTCGTCACAGCTGAACTGCTGGAGGACTGTGTCCGACGGGCTTTCAGCTGGATCACCCTCAGCCTGCTTCCTGAGGCTCCGAAGGGCAACAAGACGGTGATGTATTGCTGCGTACAGATAGCCTATGTCTTTGGCACTAGCCTTTGTGAGAAAAGTTAAGTTGTTAAGACTATAAGTAATGGATAAGTGTAGCCATGTTTACCTCTTTCTCTCTCACTGTTTATAAAGGAAGGAATTGTACTACATAAATCTGGAAAGTAAATAAATGCCAGTAGCCCAACATGTTCAAAACTAAAGCTGATTCATTTTACACCAAATTGTATCCCAAAGTGAAGTAATGTTATAAGATCTCAATCCATACATTTTTAAATTAAGCAAATGCAACTTTGTAATTTAAGAATCCTGTTTGAAGTGAAACCGTTAAGATGATTCTTACTTTACTACCTTCTGCTGTAGAACAGCGTAGACCTAGAGGAAAGCACTCCTGCTTCTTCCCATCACTTTGCTTATCCATCCTCCAACCCACACAGCTTTGTGGAGAAGCAAAGCTCCCAAGGAATCAGTGACATTTTCAGACATTGTACTTCTCAAAACGTCTCCAAGCTAAGTTTTGGTTGTCATTAAAATAAACATGATGGCAGCAGTAGCTGAATACTGGTATAGCATTAGCTGTTGTGTTTGTGTTCATCTACATTAGCAAAAACAAGTAGTATACATATACTCATCCCTCTTCCCTTTACAAAAGAGAAACCTGTGACTGAGAAAAAGAAAGGGACATGTCTATGTTACAACATTAAAGTACTCATTTATATTAAAAAATTAATGTTTTTTTAATCCCAGCACTCGGGAGGCAGAGGCAGGCGGATCTCTGTGAGTTCGAGGCCAGCCTGGTCTCCAAAGCAAGTTCCAGGAAAGGCGCAAAGCTACACAGAGAAACCCTGTCTCAAAAACAAAAAAAAAAAAAAAATTAATGTTTTGCCATCATTGTAGCTGTTTAATCTCAGCAGTTTTATAAAGTATATTATTGTTTCCTTCATTTTGCATGTGAGTAAGTCAGTTTAATGAAAGCTAAGTGATTTGGAGGTCATATAATTGGTTTTTTGTTTGTTTGTTTGTTTGTTTTAATTCGGAGCTGAGGACCGAACCCAGGGCCTTGCACTTGCTAGGCAAGCACTCTACCACTGAGCTAAATCCCCAACCCGAGGTCATATAATTGTACAATGTGTCACATATGTATGGATATGTACACATTTAGCTTTTCCTGATTTTGTAATATTTACACATACATAATAAGATACTTTGTGGATGTAGCCCAAATCTAACCAAAGAATGTATTTATGCTTCATCTATACATAGCCTATAGGAATTTTTTTTTACAATATTTTAGTGTGCCTGGGTGTTGGCTGGGACCCAATCATACAAAGTCAGATGTGGAAATTTCCGTGTTGAAACTCAAAAAATGTTTGAGTTGGGAGCATTTTGGATTTCAAATTTTTAAATCCGGGATGCTTAACCTATTTGTGTAAGACTAAAATGTTGATAGTGACCACAACAGATGGTCTGTATTGTATTTCCTTTGTTGGTCTCTTGTGAATGTACCACAATTTAAAAGCTAGTGGGGTGGAGTATTATGTCCTTAAATGATAAAGAGGAGTTATCATCTTGCTCTTAGGTTTTTGTTGTTGTTGTTGTTGTTTGTTTGTTTTGTTTGGGTTTTTGTTGTTTGTTGTTTTTGTTTTTTGTTTCTTGGGTTTTTTTTGTTTTGGTTTGTTTGTTTGTTTTGGTTTTGGTTTTGCTGCTGATTGAACTTTTCCTAAAACTTTAATACCCAAAAGGTCCCTTACCCCTGACAAAGCACTTTAAGTTAATAAGATTTGGGAGTTTTGTCACATACCAATTTTTTCTTTGTTATTTAGTAGAAGTCTATCCACTTATATTATTACCTACTCCAATATCATTTGTGTACTCATAATTTCTCAAGTTCTCCAGGTCTCAGACTATGGAAAAACCCAGTTGGGGGTAGGAAGCTGGGGCTGGCGGGAAGAAGGCTTTGTTTGGGGCAGCTCTCTTGTATCTGTAGCTTGTATTTGAGGTCAGGCATTCCTGCTGCAGGGAACAGCCTGACTGTGCTTCCATCCGTTTCCCTGGAGATTTTCTCATGTTCAGAATTGGAATTTGCTGTTGGACTGGTTGTAACATGCTGGCCCTGTGCTTTTCCATTTCTCACTGGCTCCTTTGCTCTGCTCACAAAGCCTCCTCTATCTGGGTAACGGCGTTAAGTGGCAGGTTAAGATTCTGCTGACCTCCTAGGAGCCATTTTGACAATGTCATCACTGGGAACTCATAAGCTTATTGACCTGATTGCAGGAGTAAAGGGAATGATAGGTACTAACATCTGAATGTCTTACAATGAGGACCACCTGATTCATATTGACTTTGGTGTCAGTTTAAATAGATGTTAGGACACATTACACTGTCAGTAACCATAGTGAGCGGCTGATTTCTTTGCCAGTCATGCAGATGATTATAGCAAAAATGAATTAGGAGTTGCAAGAGGCTAATTATTGTATTAGTAGGCTGACCCCCTCATCACCGAAATCTGTAACTTACCTGAATTAAAAATACCTTGATACCATCGCCTTCTAAGTCAGTCGCAGTGATTTGCAAGTTTTTGTGATTTGCTCTTTGAACCTTCATTTGAGTCCAGAGCCTGCTGTTGAGGACCAGCCTCAGATTGCCTTGGTTGTGCATGACTGTGACGAGAAGACAAGAAGTCAGGTTAGAGTTCATGATGCCTTGACCTGAGGAAAACATCAACTTCTCTGAAGGAGAAGTTAATCCCGTGGTGGTTTTTCAAGCTGTGTTTTCTTTCACTAGTGAGTGGTCATTTAGCTAGATTATGACTCAGTTTTAAAATTGAGTCTTACGTTAGAGAGAGTTGATCTAGTAACTTACTCTAGTTTCAGTGTTAGAATTCTATTTTTTCTAGAATTTTTAAATGATTAAATTTAAAGGGCTTCTTTGAGGACCTGGTGACATGAAGATTATCTAAGAAATGTTTACAATGAAAAAAAACAATGTTTAAGTGTTCAGAATGTTGAATCAGATCAATTACAGCTCAGCCAATAGAGAGAACACTGAAAATCCATTAACAGTACTGAAGAAAGGTACTCATATGGGAAGACGATCCTGGAATACTATGTAAAAAAAGCCAGATCAGTACAGCACCGTGAACCACAAACTGTACAGTCTACATAGCAGTATACAGAGAATGGCTTCCACAGAATGCATTGTTAACAAACTGTATCTAGAAAATAGATTCTGATACTATTGTATCTATTCTTTGGTTGATTTATTTGCTGCTTTCTGTAGTGAGCCCATATTACTCACATAATAACAACAACAGTAAAGGTGTTTGGAAATTTTGGTCTTAATTTTTTTTTTCCTGGCGAACAGTAGAATTAAACCAGAACAGCCAGTGCTGCCTTGGTGGCATTATTTAGCAACCTGTTTGTCCATTACGAAGCTGAGAACCCTGTTCTTGGTCTTTTGATCTGAATTCTATCCCTTTGCATTGTTTGAGCTTGACATTTGAAACTCAACAGATCCTCATACGCCCCAGATCCTGTGTGTAGTTTCCTTCAAAACTTTGACTTCTCAGAACCATCTGGCAAGAGATTTCACCACACCAGGCCTCTGCCCTTGCTCAGGTGCAGTCTGGGTCCCTGAACAAAGTCCAGTGTGCCCTTTTGAATGCCAAACATCTGAAATCTTTCTCCAGCTTTTCATCATCCCCTTGCTGCAGGATGCAATAGTTACACACTTGTCTCCTCAGAAACTGACCCTTTATCCCAGCTCCACACTGTGTTTGGATGCCAAGGATACATGACGGGTCAGCTATTTCTTTTCCCGAAACTTTAAACGTTGCAAAGCTATTTGCTTTATACCCCTTCCGGTACTAATGACATCACTGTTCAGGTGTGTGCTTAGCTTTGGCACAGCGGCTTTCCACAGAGCATCTCATCAGATTTTCACAGTTGCTCAAAAACCCTTGAGTTATAGCATCTCAGTGAATTCTCACCAACACTGAAAAGGCCACAGACTACAGTTATTCACATGTTTGAATTCGTATAGTCAAGCCATTTCTTTGGGGTTACTAGTCAGTGGTGGAGGAAAAATTGGAACCCGTGCTGTCTGATAGGAAGCTTACTTAAAATGGGAAGCCCCTAGAGTACGTTAGAAATATTGTTTTCCATCATCAGATTGATCGGTGTGTTTTATAATGCATCTCCAGAAAGCAGTGTGCATCTCCATGAGACATTGCACCCTGAGAAATCATGGCTTACTTTACAACATTGTCCTTACTTAGTCTTGACTGTAGTGTCCCACAGTCACTGCTTCCTATGTCATTCAGTCTCAGAGTTCCTCTGCCTCTTTCAGTCCAGGATTGTGTTATCTTGGTGAATACAAATATCTTGCAGTTGATCTAAATGACAATTGTTTAAAATGTCAGACGTATTAAAGTTTTTTCAGATTGAATTCTTTCTTCTGCCCTAACACTATTATATCTGACTTGTCTTGTACTAGATTTATCTTTGTTAATGATGAATAAACTAGAATTTGAGATTTATTTAACTTTCAAGAACATGCAATCTCTGAATAGTTCAATCTGCAAAAAAATATGAAAATTACAGCACAGAGTGAACTGAAAAGGGCCCCCAACCCTTGCTCTCCATTTTCCACTTCTGCAACAGGTGGCCACTAATAATAAAGAATTTATTGATTCCTTCAGAGATGTTTGTAGGTGTCCATACCAATACATACATGTTTTCATCATTTTCTAAAACTATAGGATACATGTATACCTGCTGCTTTATTACTTAATATCTCTCTATATGCCAACTTCTGCATTAAATTTGATATTATTTTGGCCACATAATGTTATTCGAAATAAATGAATCATGAATTTGCATGCTAAAATATTTCAAACACAGCACACGGACATGGAGAGTTGTGATATGATAACATGGGGTCCCTTGTGGTAATTTAGTGGTTGCCAGTTATCAAATACTTCCATGCATAAGAAGTCATCTGTACATTCAAATAAAAATGCAGTGCACCAGGGACTGACCCCTAGGAGTTACTTCAATTAGGCCAAAATTATGCCTTGAGATGCATTTATATAGAATAGAAGGTCATAGTGGAAATAAGGGGGAGTGGAGAGAGTGTGGGAGAAGATGGAGGAGGGCCAAGGGGGATTGGTGCCTTTAAACAGTGAGGTTACAGGTCATACCTGACCCCACTCAGCCCCAAATCAGATACAGTGCACACCTGTAGTTCTTGATTTATGCAAAAGTCTACACTTTAATAAATAATAACAAAAAAGCTTTTTGTCTTAACCTAAAAGCAAATCACCTTTCAGTATTAGTAGAGCTGATCATAGTAATGGCACTGCTTGTGAGAACAGACATGAGAAGTGTCAAATGGAAGTCTGAAGTTACTTGAAGACAGAATCCTGGCCTGTTTATACAAGCCCCAGAACTCGGGAAGCTAAAGCAAGAAGATCCTAAACTTAGATTCATTGCCTCTTTCTTCTTGGAGAACTAGAATGAGTGGTTGTAAACCTACACACACACACACACACACACACACACACACACACACACACACACACAATTTAAGAAGATGACACTGCCTTAGTTTAACAGTGAGGTTTTACAAGCCTCAAACAGTTTTTCTTCAAGCAACTTAGTCTTCCTGAAATTCTATTTCTAGATATTTCTGAAGATGTCTCTGCTGATGTTGGCTTTAGTCTATATAACATTTTTAGTCTATATAATACATAGCATACAAACCTTTAGCACATTATGTTCCATTTCTTCTCCCGTTATGACATCAATTTTCTCGAGCAAGCATTTTTGTGATGGTTTGGAAGAAAAAGCAGCAGCTGATTCAATTAGGGATACAGTTTTAATAGAGTCTGTCCCAAAGAGAAAGCAGGAAGAAAAAATAGGTAAGACCTTGTTTCCTCTGCTATGAAGGTTGTGTGCTAACCTTGCTAATACGTCTTTTTACCTTATATTTAAAAGTCGAACTGTTTGACTAGGTTAAAAACCACCTAATTCACTCTTCCATAGTATTAAGTCAATAATTTTAAAGTCTATGTTAAAACCTAATTATATGTTTTACTCCTTGCCAAAACAATTTAAATACTGGGTTGTAGGCTTTTAAAATTATTGGGATATTAAGTAAATGTCATTAAAAATAGGAGAACAGGGGCTGGAAAGATAGCTCGGTGGTTAAGAGCACTGGCTGCCATTCCAGAGGACCCAGCTTCAGTTCCCAGCATCTACACGATGGTTGCTCATTCCCAGAGGATCCGATGTCCTCTTCTGACCTTTTTAGGCATGAGACACACATATGGTCCGCTGACAAACATGCTTCAAACCAGCCATACACATAAAAACAACAGGAGACAGTGAAGTTAGATGGTTTACAAGTGAAACGATTCTTACTTGGATCTGAAGCAGCAGTAGGAAATTTCAGAACAGATTTGACTGTTTTTTCCTTGGCGTACGAATGGTTTTGAAGTAGAGGCTGGGTGAGCCTTTGAGTGCCCTAAGTGAGAGAAAATGTACATTGTTTAATCTTATGCCCAGATATTTGCAATAAGCCAAAGACCAAAAGATTTTCTTTTTCAACACAGCACACAAGAAAGAGCTACTGTGTTTTTGTTTCGGGCTCCTCTGCACTCGACAGAGAACTGGGCTACAGTCAGGAAGCGTTGGTTCTAACCTCAAACACCAGAGCTCACTTATCCCAGCCTGTCCAGATGGGTCTGGTTTTAAAGAAATAAGAAAAGCTGGAGTAGCCGGGAAGCAGGCGGCTGTGGCTCTGTGCCCCACCAGGCTGACCAAAGGGCCGTTCTCTTCGCTTTCGGTGTTTTTCAGTGATCCCAGAGATTCACTATTGCTGTCTACTTCCCAGGAAAAGAAAACTCTGCTAGATATCTCAGAGAACAGAAGGAATCCTAATGTCTCCTCCGACATTACTGTTTGCCAGCTGTCTTTGTGTGTGTGTGTGTGTGTGTGTGTGTGTGTGTGTGTGTGTGTGTGTGTGTAGCATGTGCATGCCAAGACACGTGTGTAAAGGTTAGAGAGCAATTTGCTGGAATCCGTTTTCTTCTTCCCCCACGTGGTCCCTCGGATCAAGCTCAGGTCACCAGGCTTGGTGGCAGGTGCCTTTACCGCTGAGCCATCTCTAGCCCCGCAACAGTCCCTTCCAAGGCTCTGCAGATCTAATGCCATAAACGCCTGTATGGAAAAGATTAACAACTGTGCTACTCGCAGCCGTGTGTGTACTCCCCTTGCAGAGCAAGATGGAACAGTGCCTTTGTGAACTCAAGATTCTGCCGTGTCATTTAGTGGGAAATCAGTGTAGTCCCTGAAACTAGGCAAAGACAAATCATTTTCAGTTTTAAGAAAATAGAAACACCAGCTCAGAAAGATCAGTGACTCATTCTAAAAGTTCAAGTCGGGAATGCACTTTGACCCCCGTATCACAAGGCCATGGGTTCACAGATTACTTAGAGGAAAAGCACAAACTATCTGGATTGTTCCAGGATCCTTGGGACATCCTCTCTGAGAGAAACGGGAAGCTCCAGTCCTTTCATAAGCCACATCAAAAATGTCCGGGTGTTATATTGACAAGTGCTCTCTCTCACCAAACCTCCGTGGCCCCGACTGTAGTTTGTCCTCACAGGTTTCTCTCTGTCTCCCTTACTACACTGTAAGCCTCTCTAGAGCACTGTCTGCTTTAGCTTTGCTTAACTACTTAGGTGGATTCCAAACCTAGCTGTACATTAGAATGACTTGACCCTTAACCTCACTCATAGCATTTCTGACCTAATGATACAAGATCTTACTTAATGGCTCCCCGGAAGGGAGCTGAGAGATGGCTCAGTGGGTAATGATGGTTATTGTACAAACTTCAGGACAAATGCCCAGCACACACATAAAGCTAAGTATGGCCACATGGGCATATAACCCCAGCACTGGGAGTCAGAGGCAGGTAGAGACAGGAACTCTGCAGCCAGCCTCGTCCAGTAAGCTCAGGGTCAGCGAGACCCAGTCTCACGGGAATAAATTGGAGAGTAGTAAGAAAGTGGCCTCCAAATGTACATGCATGGCATGTACATACACATGCATACACACACACACAAACACACACACACACACACACAGAGAGAGAGAGAGAGAGAGAGAGAGAGAGAGAGAGAGAGAGAGAGAGAACTTTCCTCTTACTTAACATAAACATACAAGCTAATAGGACTCATTATGGCATCTTTACACATATATTGTCTTTTGCCCCTTTACTCTCCTTCATCCCTCCTGCTCCCCTCCTGCTGGCCCCCTTCCTCCTCCCAAATAGTGCTCCCTCTGCTTTCACGTCATATTTTTAAAAAGTCTACATTCTGCAGACAACGTCCACTTATTGTGTAGAAATCAAACCAAATGTGCCTAAAATTACTTTAGGCAACTAAGAGTGAAAATTATCATTTAAACTGAAGGATAAACTATGTAAGCAACAAGGTCATCAGTATGTGAACTCAGGACCTTGTGTACCATAGGAACATGGTACATGGCTGGTAAAGTGCATGTTAAAGGTCATCTTGTGAATATGGAAAGCATCTTAATTGTGCCTGGCATTCTACAGAGCCCATGACTACCCGAGTGTCAAACTTAGGAAAAGGAAAAAAAAAAAAAAAAAAAAAAAACAACTTGCCTAAATGTATTGCACAGCTTTTCCCTGGAACTTGCTTGGTGCACTCTAGTTCTGGTCCAAAGATGTAGATCACTATCTCCGTTATTGGTGGAGTTGCCCATCATTTTGTTTTGTTTCGTTTTTTGACAGTCTGAGATGGTCTCACTGTTTCGTGCTCGCTGGCCTCAAACTGTCTACCTTTCTACCTCAGCCCCTCAGTGCTAGAATGAGAGGCCTGGACCCGCATGCCAGGTGGACCCGGACTTCTTGGCAGTGACAGAACGGTACTCTAAGCTAAAAAGCAACAGAGCTACCCTTAGAATTAAGGACAGTCCTGAGGTGTGTCTACAACAAGCAAGATCAAAAAAAAAAAAAAAAACTGACTAAAGAGAGCTCTAAAAATATTGAAATCAACTAGCTTTGAGAATTTTTTCTTTTCATTTCTATTAGCATGTGCTAATTGTACAAAATAATGCATTTCATTGTGGCATTTTCTCTCTCTCTCTCTCTCTCTCTCTCTCTCTCTCTCTCTCTCTCTCTGTGTGTGTATTGTGCATGCGTGGTATATGGGCACATGTGAGTATGTAGGTGTGTTCATCCATGGTGCGCAGGCATGCAGAGGCCAGAGGAGGATGTCATTGGCATTTTCCTCTATGGCTCTCTGCCTTCTTCCCTGGAAGCAGGGTCGTTCACTAACCCAGAAGCCTACCATTAGCTAAGCTGGTTTTTACAGGGATGCTGCAGATTCCAACAGATTCCTGCACTTGCACAGCAAGTGATCATACCCACTGACCCACCTCTCCCCGGCCCCTCACTGTGACGTTGTGACATTTTCAGACATATTCATCGTGTTCTTTGATCATAAACAACCCTGCCACTTCATTAACCTGCCTCATATAACCGGTAACCCTGAGACAATCCCCTCACGCCAAGTTCAGATATTACTCTAGTTTAAGCAAAGGCCGGAAAACCCTGTGAATCATGACAATATGCGGGCATGCCAAGGCTTTCACTTTGCTCTACTGCTCCTTGCTTTACGGTAATGCTGCCTTAGAAATCAAAGTTCTGGGCAAGGCCCAGCAGCAGCAGAGGAGCAGGGGAATTAAACGTAAATGGCAGAATAGCAGTTGGGAGTTTTCACCTGTTTCCTAGACAAGTAAAGCACCTGGATTTTTTCTCATAAAATGCAAATGATTATAATAATGTTTTTTCAAAGTAAAGGTTTGGCTGTGGTTAATAAGAGCATATTGATTTATTATTTTCAACAGGGTGACATTTGTTCAGTGGGGCAGCCACTGAGAAGTTCCCGTTGATCCAGTAAATAACCTCCCACTCATGATCAGGCAAGAAACTCATTCAGTAGGCCACACAGAAAAGGAAGACATGAACGTAGGATGGGAACTTGTTGAGAACAGCGCCAGCAGGAAAGGGCGGAAGATGAAAGAGAGAAAGAGAGTGTGTGTGTGTGTGTGTGTGTCTGTGGGTAAATGACAAAAACTCACAACTATATATAACTGTCAAACAATTTTTAAAAATTAAAGAAAAACACTGCTGGAAACACTATTAAAATATTACTAATTGAGCTTATCCTTTAACAGCTGCATTGTTTCTGAAAGTTCAATGAGTAATTTAGGCTTAACACAAGGCAAAGAACTGTTTGACACTTCACATTGGTAATAATGAAATGATTGTACAGTTTCCTTCCTCTCTGGCAGTGGTTCTCAACCTGTGGGTTGCAACCCCTTGGGGATTAAATGACCCTTTCACAAGGCGTCATCTAAGACCATTTGAAAACACAGGTATTTACATTACAATTCTTAACAGTAACAAAATCACAATTATGAAGTAGCAACAAAATAGTTTTATGGCTGGGGGTCACCACAACATGAGGGAGTGTATTAAAGGGTCGCAGCATTAGGAAGGCTGAGAACCGCTACCCTATGGGCATCACATCAATTATTCAAACAGCTGAGACATATTTCCCAGAAGCCTTTTGTAGTTAAAGAAAGAAATTGTGTCTTTTAACCCAAACTAGGAAGTATTCTTGAACTGAACACTAATTAATTTGCCTTGAGAAATGTGAACGGACAGTTCCTCCAAGATAATTTACCAAAATCTTACCAAAACTCTTTCTACCATGTTTTCTCCAAAAACAAAGTCCGAAGTGCAGCTTTTGAAAGAACACTTGTCTTCCTTTGGTTGGCACCTATGAAACAGAGATAAGTATTCGGTTTTTAATGTGTGGGCAAAGCCGCTTTAAGCCTTAGCAGGCAAAATAAACAGGTGGTTCAAACATAAACATACTGCTTTGTTCATAGGAAATGAATGAGAAGTGAAGGAAAAACGTGAGCTAAAGACTTCCAGGGGTAATAGTCAGATATTGTTGCTTACTGTTATGACGCTGGAGTTGGCCTGTATAGATGACCTCATGCCATTTACTCTGTGGGCTGCATGACCAGCTGGAGGGCTGCCCAGCCCTTATCATGTTGCATTCCAGCAATCCCTAACCATTATTCCTTGTCCTAAGTGGCCAATGATGCTTTGAACAATCCAAGATCTTCAGGGCGTTTTATCAATTGTACTTGACTGTGCATTGTCTTAATTCTTGTACTCCAAGAAATTTGATTTTTATATTAAAATGTTTTGCATGATGAGACAATCAAACATTCAGCCCCTTGTTTGTAGGCAGATGCACTGAAGGTCCTCAGCACATCCCCATGAACTCATAGTACTCGACCTGGATGAGGCTACTCGTGTGAGTCAATGCTTGTCCACGACCACCTTCAGTGTTCTCTCAGGTAAAACATTCCTTCATCACCAGTAATACTAAGTCACAAACTTTTCACGTAACAGATGCATGCTGCTTTCCTTTATCTAAACAATCAATGCCAATTAATCATAGATGGCACCAAAATTGATTAGAAAGAAAGAGGGGGAAAGGACATAAACAAAAAAGAAGGAAGATCAATAGCAAGAAAACTTGTACCTGAAGCTTACTCATATCTTTTCGAAATATTCCATCTCTATGAGATAAGGAAGGTAATCCAATGTGATTATGACAGTGAAGTAGCTGAGGTATTCTAAAGAGCTTTCTAAACTAACATTCTTATAAGATGTGTTTTCAAATTAAAATCTTGTCAATTTATTCAGACAATATCAGAAAATTACAGGGTATGAATAGTTAAAATGGTTAAAGAAAACAAAAATGAAAAGGAACCATTTTGGTTTTCTCATTAGGTTGAACATCCTGAATTAGAAAATCGGAGGTACAAAATTTCCCCAAATCTGAAACATTTTGAGCACTGATATAAAATCATGAGTAGAAAATTCCTGGCCTCATAGTCAAAATCATTAAAAATATTGTATATAGTTACATTCGGATTATATACTCGAGGTGTATGTAAATCTGTGTACGTGAGTTTTATGTTTATATTTTAGTCCCATCCCAAAGATATTAATTACAGTATATGTATTCAGATATTACAAAACTCTAAAAAAAAAAAAAAAAACTAATCTGAAACACCTCTAGTCCCAAACACTTTGGAGAAAGAACACACAGGCTGAATATTTTACCCTGATGTTGCCTCTGAGACTTGTAGGTCAGTAGACAGCTGGGCTGAACTTCTGGCATTTGATAAATTTTCACTTAGCAAACTAGAGTTCGCCTCAGATACCTGAAAAAAGGAGAAGTCCATCTGAAGGGTCGTTAGACTTGCTCTCTCCAGAAACATCAGACAGAAACCAGTTCTAGTCACACATGTTAAAAGCTTCCTGTGTTCAGACACACCCCAGCCCTTCATGTGCCTCCTCTCACGTGATCTTCACGGCTCAGTGCACTCTTTACTCCTGCTGCCCACAGTTTTTACAAATGAGCCAACCGACAGAAAGAACTTGGAGAACTCACCCACGTCACACAACCAAATGGAAGTAACATTAAGTACAAGTCTTTGGTTCCAGAGACAGCGGGCGTATTTCATTATACTACTCACAAACTTGGTGCCTTTTGTAAATTTTATCTACTTTATCCATTCGGGCTTAATGATTGCTTCTGGATTAGTGGGGGACTTTTCAGGGCTGTTCAGTCCCTGGGAGTACCCTAAGAGTTTCACTACCACATCCACCCAGTGTTCTCTGGCCTCCAAATGCACATACATGCATCTACAAACACAGATGAGATTTATAAAAGTCATGACAAGGAAGAAATATAACTACATGTTATAGTTATATATAATAATGTTATAACATATAACAAAAATTTGGTCTATACTTATACACCATTCTAAAATGGTGTATAACATTTCAAAACTTAGTCAACTTTTCCTTACAAAATTTAAGGCTTATTTAACACCATTCTTCCCAACATTCCTAAATAGATAAAAGTAATTACTAGATTGTATTTAGTTAAGACTTTTAGTAGTATATTATTCTAAAATTAAGAATATGTTTTATCCTATAAACCCCTTATCATCTGCCATGCATAATTGATTAAATTATTATTAAAATTCACAGTGGGTCTCACCAAAATCGTATCTTATAAAGAAGAAGGTTTGGAAGCATAACAATTTTGGACAATGCTGACCAAATTCGGCTTCATTTTTTCCTGGTAAGGGGAGTGTTGGGTGCCTTGTTTGGATAAGCACAGGTAGCTGCAGGGCAAGACGACTTCCTTTCTGATTCTTTTCCCTGGCTGATACATTTCACTTCCATGTGCTACTGTCATTGTGTTCGGCGAAAACCAAACCAAACCAGTTGAACAACCTCAAGAGTTTGAAAACGGCTGTTGGAATAACTCAAATTCCAGACGCCTAAATTGTGCCCGATTCCCCCAGAGTGTCACGGTCATAGAACATTCCGGAACCCCACGTCTGCATGCCCCAACAAAAGAGGATCGCCTTAGGAAAGCCTTTCAGTGAGTGATTCAGACCCTTCAGTGTTCAGAAGAGAGAATTCTTATCTGTCCCTGGAGGCTGCTAAGCTCTCCTCCTCCACCCATGGTTATTCTGTGTATGGAATCTTTGCTGCCGTTATCCGCGAAGATGTCTGATGTGACCTCGACTGGCAAAGCCTCACTATGATGTTCGACAGTTGGGGATGCAGAACCCCCTACTCCATTTTTTGACTAGAGGTTCTGGCCCCTGCTCATCTCACTGCTTTCCCGAGTTTCCTACAGCCAGCAGTCTGGAATTCCTACTATGCTCACGAGTTCCCACTGCCTGCTGCACAGTCTTCCCACTTGGGCATGACAGCAACCACATCATCTGGATCAGGGAACACTCTCCAATTTAATACGATCATGAAGAATGGTCCAATGTCGCTCCTACCAAATGGAATTTCTTACCTTGTGCTTGGTATTTTCCTTAATTTTGCAAGATTTCGAAGCACCATGCCCAGATGTTTTGCTTATGTTTTCGCAGCTTTGAACTTGAGGGGGCTGCAGAATAGCAGGTCTTAAAACATTCTCTGAAGGTCTCACAGGACCTTTAAAGAACAGAATGAAAAGATCAATACCTTTTGGTGAAATACTCCTTTGTCCCTATTTTTAATATGATGCTTTTTTTAAAAAAAAAAATCACAATTAAGTTTTTAGAGACTAGTCAAAGTCAAAGCCCATGAATTGCCTGCTATTCAGTTCTTACCTAGATTTTGCCAAATAAGTGTTTCTTTTGATCACATGGCTTGTCTAATCAAATATTTTATCCTCTATGTTTTGTCACTCTGTGCTACCTACATACACCCAACACCACACACACACACACACACACACACACACACACACACACACACACACCCAACACACCACACACACACCCAACCCAACACCACCCCCACACACACAGAGGTGGAGGGAGAGAGAGATTAAAATAGGCAGGGTAAACAAAACTTATGGACTTCAGCCAATAGGGTCCTGAGTCTACCTTTTCTCAATTGTTTAGCAAAGCTTGCCATTTTCTTTGTTTCTTTCTATCTCTTTTCTAAGCATGCCTCCCTTGACACTTCAAGCTTACACCGATATTCTGAGCTTACTTACTCTTTCGCCAAAGTTCCCCTCCTTGCCCTGTGGCTACTTATCCACGTGATCTCCAGAGCAACCTCCATGGCATGGCTGTGCCAACCTCCATGGCATGGCTTTTATCCCTTCTATTCATCAGGCAGCTGCTGGAGTCCTATAGCTTGCCTGCCCAGTGTTTTTCTTCTAAACTCTAACACAATTTCCCTTGTGCCTCAAATACATTAAATAAATAAACAAACAAATTAATGGTGAGGGGTAGAATTTTGGGGGTTCTTGAAACTGAAGAGTCATACCTTGCTCTACACTGTTCATGTCAATATTCCTCTGCACCAGACTTGATGTCATAAAAACATTGTTTTTCCTCACTATAAGAAAAAAAAAAAAAAAAACAACAACTTTAAAGTCTGTGAAATATTTTACATTTTTGTTCTGTTCTGAGATCACCAGTAGATGTCGCTATTGGTACTAATACCACTAGAAAGTATGGCTCATTGGAGGGCTGGTCCTGATAAATATGTGATTGCCAGGTGAGTTTTGCTACCTACTTCTGCTCAATTCTCAAAAATCTAAAATTAGGCCTTTTATAGAAGAGGTAATCTTATTTATAATCATTAAATAGATTAGTGCCATTAGAAAATTTGCAAATTACAAACCCTGCAGTGAGAATGAGTCCTGTGTGCTTATGAATACCTCTCACAGGATGCTCTAACACTATCAACAACGTCTTCACGTCCTCTTTTAGTGATACTTCAGAGAGAATTAAAGATGGCAGCTATGCTGATTAGGTTTGTTTGTTTGGTTGGTTTTGGTTTTTGTCAACTTGACACAAACTAGAGCCACTTTGAAAGAGTGATTATCAATGGAGAAAATACCTGCTTAAGATAGGCCTTTAGGCCAGTCTGCAGGGACATTTTCTTGACTAATGACTGATGTGGGAAGGTCCAGCACACTATGGGCAGTGCCGCCCCTGGGATAAGTGGTCTTGGCTGTTGAAGAAGCAAGCCGAGCATGCCAAAGAGAGTGAGCCAGGAAGCAGCCTTCCTCCGAGGTCTCTGCTTGAGTTCCTGCCTCCAGGTTCCTGCTTGCAGTCCTGCCCTGACCTCTCTTCATCACAAACTATAAGCTGTAAGGTACAATAAACCCTCCCCTCTCCTAAGCTGTTTTTTTTTTTCCTTAGTGTTTTGTCACAGTAACAAAAACCAAACTATGACAACAATGACACCAGATTGTTTTCCTCTAGGTGTGTTGCTGGGTAGGGTTGGTCATGGCTGCAACATATGCTTCTGTACTTTTCAAAGGGAGGGTATTGCCTTGGTACTGCAGTGGCCTGCATCTGACTAATGGAGATGGCAAGGGACTAGAAACGCTCCTTTAAGGTGTTCTTCAACGCATTATCTCATGGTGTTGCAATGGAATTGCTGCTCTAACCAAAGCTGGATTTGGTAGTCCGCATTATCTTTATTACTGGAAACAAACAACAAATGGACCACATACACTGTGCTACTTTTCTCATTGCCAACACCATTTATGACTCTGCACAGCATTAAGTAGGAGTGCTGCTTACTGAGTATCCTCCGCCTTGTCTGTCCTTTGTGTGTCTGATTTTTAAAAATGAAGTCGTTATATAGAGCAAATAAAGCTGTCCCTTTGCTTTACACAAAAACAGTGAAGCAGAATGCTTTGCCTCTGGGACTAGCTCCCTCCCCATTTCTCTTATACAGCTTGCCATGGGGGTTCAGAGAGTCTACTGAATGGAGACACATCTCTTCTGTGACTGAGAAGTGTCTGATACACTGTTGCTCAGTCATGATTGTAATTACTGTTATTAATGTAATAAGGATGGATAGATAGATGGATAGATAGATGGATGGATGGATGGATGGATGGATGATGGATGGACGGACGGACAGACAGACAGACAGATAGATAAACAGGATTTCACAGTGATAAACACTGGAAAATCCAGTTGATTGTTCAGTACAAATAAAAATACCCAGGAATATAAGTCATTGTTTAATGTGAAGGTAGTGCCAACCATTTCATTGTGATAGACATTTCATCACAATAAAATCATTTTACTTGGCAAAGCATTATGATTTTTGAGAAAAGAAAAATAATATTTTAATTAGTGAAATCTCTCACAGAACCATATTCTAAGTGTTAGAATATTACTCGAAAGTATGGTTGTATTTTGAGTACTATATAAGCGATATATGTAAACAATACTAAATTTTAAAAAAAAGCAAGCTCTTTTTAGTTTGTAGATTTACCTTCCATAAAGTATTGCCTATGGCACAAAGGCTATAAAACCTATTATGAAGAGCATTCCTGAAGTCCTTTGATATAGAAACAAGGCAAACTAAATTCTCAACTGACTCAGCATACATTACATCACAGAATTCTTCTTTAAATATAGGCATCCGTTTATTTCATATACAAAGTCCTAAAACATTCCAAGCTCAAACTTTTTGCCAAAAATAAAAGATGCATTCACTGTCTGGATTTGTAAGGTTAGTATTCTTCAGATAGCCCTCTGGCATACGTGGCTACGACTTCTCTCTTGATTTGTTGCTCACACTATTAGCATCTTATGATGTCTGAGAAAGAAAACTCATCGTTGATAAGAATGATTTTTGAGACATCAGAGTGTCAGGATTGAGGGTCTAGGAGTCCATCCTTACCTGGTCCAGAAGGTGGGAAGGTTGGGACATCGGTGAATGATGAGGACCTCAGGCGCCTCTGAGATGAAGCTGCCACTAAAAGCAGATTGCAGATGCAGGTCAGTAAGAAGTGTGTCTTTCATCTAGTTTGACTAGGATTCTGTTGTTTGGAGAAAAATTTAGATCTCCAATTCAAACAAAACCATTTTTTTTGAGTTTTTAATCAATCGAAACAAAGACAACCTCTCATGATCATAAGTTAACTTTATTTCTGCTCAACTCAGTAAATATTTCTTGAATACTGGCCTGTATTAGACATTCTTTTAGGTATACAAAAAATGCCACTTGTGAATTCATACTGGGTGGAGATATGTGTACATAAATTGCTGCTTTACAAAGCCCAAAGGCAGTAAAACCCATTAAGCAGAGCAGTACTGGGGTACGCTGGAGTGCACATGGGCAAACTATGTCCTCAGTTGGCTCAGATATAGCGTAAGATGAATTTCTTCTTAAAGTGCCAGCATGTTCTTATTTCATAGGTGCTTACTTTTAAATGGCCAGTTTGAAAACTGCTTAGTAATTTCACATGTAGAATAACAGTCAAAATTATACCTACCTCCTGGAGCCTGAGAATCTGTAGTATGAAGTGTAACAGATGAAGACCTTATCCGCTTTCTGGAGAAACCACTGAATTCTGAAAGAAATTCAACAGGAACAGTAATGTTGTGTTTAGGGTAACACACAGTAGAATCGACCCCTTTGTGTATGTAAGTTATCATTTCACAACATGATGACTTGTGGAGCCCAGCATTAAATATTAGGGGTCCTAAGGTGATTATAAACCTACAGACATATTAACATAGAACAGATAGAAAAGAGGCTTCTGCAGGAAGTTGTATACACATTCTGAAGTTCTGCTTAGAATCACAGAGGCTATTCATTCATGTCCCTGTTCTCAGTTATCTGCCTGTCATCTTTCAAACCAATCCATGTGCACACTTAAAAACAAGGAAAATCATTAGTTTTACAGGGTCGGTGCCACAGGCCCAAATTCTATGCTTTACTTATTTTCTCTGTATAAAGATTGGGGTTTGGGGTTTGGTAATACAGAACGTAATCCATTACCATGCTCTGCTGATTCATCCAGCCTGTCTTCTGCAGGTCTCTGAAAAGACACAAAACTGTCAGTGAAAGCTGAGTAGTTGCCGTTTTTACACCAATTTTCCACCCTGCCTCTGTATAAGAGAATTTCAGGAGCCAGAGTGCTTCAGCTCACAAGGATAAAGTGACACACCACAGTTTCGTCAAGAACATGTCAACAGAGAAGTCTAGCCCAGTGGTTATAGACATCAGTGACTATAGAATCATTTCTGAAAACTCATTGAAAATGTAGAATTTTTTTTTGAAGCACCTGCTCTCATGATTCTGAAGTGGTTGATCTGGTGTAAGAATCTGCTCTTTGAACAATGGAGTAAAGTTAATTTTGTGATCAGTTCATTAATGACTGGATGTAAGAATGAATTCTCACAACCATAATAAGGTAACGGGTGCTGCTGATCCTCCCAAGCCCTATGGTTCCAGGATGATGCTTCAACATTAAATGGACTCTATAAGCCCTTTCAGACTAATATTGCATGCTGGAGTTTTTAGACCCAGTTTTAGGCTCTTTCAATAGCAGGGACCTAAGGAGATCCTCAACCTTCTTAATCTTTTTCTATTGCTTTTTGTTTGTTTGTTTGTTTGTTTTTAAGTCACCTTTTAAAAGTCACTACAAATAAGCGTATTATTTTAGGTAAACCACTTTACCCACAATTTAGAGTTTTCAACCAAACTGATGTCTCTGAGTCTCAACTCCATGAGCATTCAGCTGATGGAGAAGGACACGATAAAATCATGCAGTTACCATCTCTTAGTCTAACTACCTCCTTAAAGTATTATTTGTCAAAACCAGAATAGTTTGATCTTACCTTGAAAGTGTGTTCTCCTTTCTCAAAAACAAATATTGGTTGAGCAATGACATATTTTTCTGCAAAAGAAAGGAAGTCAAAGAAATCAAAGCATACTGCTATCTCTAATG
Source organism: Peromyscus californicus insignis (assembly GCF_007827085.1). NCBI lineage: Eukaryota > Metazoa > Chordata > Mammalia > Rodentia > Cricetidae > Peromyscus > Peromyscus californicus. Next base: position 29,006,749 of record NW_026294480.1, read on the forward strand.
CCCCTACAAATACTTGAAGGGTTTTTTTTTTTTTCATTTTCCTTGCTGTGATGATTTGAATGGGAATAGCCCCCAAAAGACTCATATATTTGAATATTTGGTCCCCAGTTGGTGGAAATGTTTGGGAAGGATTAGGAGGTATATCCTTGTTAGAAGAGATGCGTCACAGGAAGTGGGCTTTGAGGTTTCAAAAGCCCATGCCAACCCACTGTCTCTCTTTCTCTGCCCGCCGATCAAGATATGAGCTCCCGTCGGGCGTGGTGGCACACGCCTTTAATCCCAGCACTCGGGAGGCAGAGGCAGGCGGATCTCTGAGTTCGAGGCCAACCTGGTCTCTAAAGCGAGTTCCAGGAAAGGCGCAAAGCTACACAGAGAAACCCTGTCTCGAAAAAAAAGATATGAGCTCTCAGCTACTGCTCCAGAGTGATGCTTGTCTCTCTGCCACCATCTCCCCACCATGATGACCACGTACTAACCCTCTGAAACTGTAAGCAAGTCTCCAACTAAATACCTGACACAACATCAATGTCCATCCTAAAACTCATAGCTGGCCTTGCAAACTATCTTAGTCAGTGTTCTGTTGCTGTGAAGAGATCGTGACCACTGCAACTCTTATAAAGGAAAGCTTTGAATTGGGGCTTAATTACAGTTTCAGTGGTTTAGTCCATTATTGTCATGGCAGGAAGCATGGTGGCATGGAGGCAGACATGGTGCTGGAGAGGTACCTTAGAGTTCTACACCTGGATCAGCAGACAGCAGGAAGAGACACTGGACCTGGCTTGGGCCTTTGAAACCTCAAAACCCACCCCCCAGTGATATATTTCCTCCAACAAAGCCACACCTCCTGATCCTTTCAAATAGCACATTCCCTGGTGACCAGGCATTCAAATCTATGAGCCTGTGGGGGCCATTCTCATTCAAACCACTATACTAACTGATGACAATACATTTAATGAGCCTAAGTCAAACAGCAGTTCAAGCAATCTCCTTTTAGCACTCATTATCAGCATACTGTCAGTGCTCTGGTGAACTAATTCGCATCCCTAAGCCTAATAATAAAGCTCCAGTTGAAGAATTTTGAGAAACTGTCACACAATCACACTGTGTAAACATCAACAAAGAAATTCCCTTCCCCATGATCGCATCCTGTGAAATAGTGTCTAACGCTCCACCTCACTAACTTCCTCTTGCATGCTACTGAGATCCACTCTTCAGTTCTTGTACATGATTTTCCTGCTATCTTCCCTGAGAACCAAATGACTCCCCTCCATGAGGAGAGGTCTCTGCAACACTGGCATTCTTATAATATGAAACTTCTGTTAATCCTTTGTTCTTTTATAAAATAAACTCCCTGTCCAGAAATTGCATTATATTTGAGCTGTAAGATTCCTTAGTGACTGAAAAGAAACAGTTTTAGATAATGTACTGTAGATACAAATTACAAATTAGGGTAATAAATGGCACTCTTATGAAGTAGCCTTATGGCAGTCATCATTAAAACATGCCGGGCGGTGGTGGCACATGCCTTTCATCCCAGCACTCGGGAGGCAGAGCCAGGCGGATCTCTGAGTTCAGGGCCAGCCTGGGTTACAGAGTGAGATCCAAAACAGGCACCAAAACTACACAGAGAAACCCTGTCTCGAAAAAACAAACAAACAAACAAACAAAAAACAGTGTGACTTCCTCTAGTCCTAGATGAACAATACATTGACATCCCCTCTATCAAAACATACAACTGAAACATGCAAAATAATCTTCAATGGTAGCATTAAGGAGTTTTCTACAAAGTGCTTATAACTTGGAAGACATATTATAAAGTAAGATGGTCACGTTATTTGTTAATTCAGCAAACACTGAGTATCATTTTTTTTTTTTTTTGGCTAAGTGCTAGAGATCCATGAGCATGTTAAAGCTGCATTAATGTTGGTGCAGCCGCCTTCTCTCCGTGACACTGCCTAGCACATGGATTATCACACGGTCTTCACACTTTGTTCCATCTAGGTTCCTCCCCAGTCTACGCAATTGTTTTTTTTCCAAGAATGGACTCTAAGCATTTCTCAGCTCAATATGTCTGGAGTGGGATGACCCAGGAGGAGAATTGGAAAATAAAACAAAGTCCTTAAAATTTTATTTTAAAAATGTAGTGTTTTCTCTCTGATAAAGTCATGAATGAGCCCATTTAATCTCTTGAGATGGATTGCAAGGTGATGATGCACAAGACATTTTCAAGACTCTGGTCTTGTGGTGAGGCAGGGCATCAAGATGGAAATGGAAGAGCCGATTCCTTCATCTCATGTTCTGGGAGCAAAAGAAACGGAAATCATGTACCCGGAGTCCTACCACCCCATAAGGAACAAACCCCACCACCTAAGTTCATCCACTAGATCCTACCTATAAGGTTTCTACCACCTCCTCCTAGCGGTGCTTCCTTAGGGACCAAGTTTCTAACCTATTGGCAATAGGAAATAACCAGGATCCCAACCATAGCATTGGTGTACATCCAGTTGTGCAGGTCTGCCAGCAGAAATTATGCTCTAAATGGATGCTATGCATAGTCTACACCACGGCAAGGAAAACATGCATAAAATAACATCCTTTTTAAACCTTGTTGATTGACATATACACATGCTCTTCTACTTCCTTTGGAAATCAGAACACACAGCAATGGAGAGTTTCAAGCAGTTGTGCAGTGGCATGAGATTTTTGGAAGCTAGGAAACAGAAAGATAGGTGGTACCTGATTTAGCAGACCAGGAAAGCTCAACTGAAAGTTCAGGGTAGCAGTGGGGATGCAGAAAGCAATCTAGTGCACCATGCCCCCAGGAACACCACGATTCAAATACTGATAGGACTGAGAACTTCTACAAGAAGAGATGAAATGGGGCTTGAGATAGGGAGATCTTGTGTATATTGGCAGCAGAGTAACCCAGCTGTCCTACTCCTAGCCTATCAGAAGTCCGAGATCTTCACTTTTATCCGGGACACCCATCCAAATCCCATGGCAAGAGCTCAGCTCAGTGTTATGTATATATGCGGTGACTCCGCTTTTCAGGATCTTCAAGTGCTATGGCAGTGTTTACAACAAATACACAACCTTCCCATTATTTTAATGCATACCACAATTTTCCTATTCTAAAAAATTAGGGTAAATTACAAGTTTTTGCCTCTACTTTCTTTTTCCATATATTTAGTTGACAATCTGTTGAATACACCTATCTCCACTAGAAGTGGCTGGAGATTTTGTTGATGCGTCGTCTTAGAGGAAGGGATTAGAAAGGATCCACTGAACCAAAAGGAGACCCTTGAAGGTAGAGAAGAGACCAAGAGTGCAGCAGCTTTAGCCTGAGTCTGAGAGCCTAGAGACCGTCAGGTTTCTGCCGCTTGGCTCACCACCTAGAAACAGCCTTCTGCTCATCACAACCTGGTAAGTTGAGGGAATGCAGAAACTGAATTCTTTGTACCGACCAGAACCAAGCTACCCTAGCCAGGGCTGGAAAGCCATGTCCACCCAAGCCTTGCAGGAAAGAGGGTGGCAGCAACCTCTCTGCAGAGGGCCAGCCCTGCCAAATGGGTCACTTCTAATTGCCACCAGGACTGGAAGTCTCCCCTTGGACTGCATCCCTGACAGGCTCTGTATGTCCCGCTCCCTTTCTTTCTGGATCTTCCATGTGTCTGTGCCACATTTTCTTCCCTAATTTTTTTCTCCTCAGGCATTCTTTGTTCTCTAAAGCTTTCCTTTGTGCCCCCATCCTTTTCTGTCACTGTCAAAGTCAGAAGACAGTCCAAGACCTGTTGTCTTGTTTTTGTTTTTTAAATTCTCTCTCTCTCTCTCTCTCACTCTCTCTCTCTCTCTCTCTCTCTCTCTCTCTCTCTCTCTCTCTCTCTCTCTCTCTTCATATATATGTGTGTGTGTATGTGTGTGTGTCTCTTTCTGTGGTGTGTGTGTATGACTGTGTGTGTCTGTCTCTGTGCCTCTCTCTCTCTCTCTCTCTCTCTCTCTCTCTCTCTCTCTCTCTCTCTCTCTCTCTCTCTCTCTTTCTCCCTCTTCATATATCTCAGAGGTTTGCCTTTAACTACTAATCCTCCTGCCTCTACCACCTGGGAGCTGGGATAACAGGCATGCACCACCACCTGGCTTGTGTGTGTGTGTGTGTGTGTGTGTGTGTGTGTGTGTGTGTGTGTGTGTGTAAAGGTTGTTATGAGGATTGAAGCAAGTCCTGCCTGCAGGGACAGCTTTTTCTTCAAATCCTGTTTTGAAACAAAGCAGAATTTCTGTGTCTACCATCCATCTCTCTATCCTTGGTTCTCCCTGTATGTATAGTTCTCCTTACACACCCAGGCATGACTCTCTCTCTCTCTCTCTCTCTCTGTGTGTGTGTGTGTGTGTGTGTGTGTGTGTGTGTGTGTGTGTGTGTGTGTGAACATGTAGCAACACACCAGGCTACAAGTTGCATAGAAAACACTCATTAAAACTTGGGTCCGTCCCCCCCCCCCCCCCCCGCCCCCGGGTCCTAAGCTGTCAGCAGTGGACACGCCACTTTGTGGTAGCTCTGGTGGAAGTAGGTCACTTGCTGTGGGATGTTCTGTATGGCAAATGTGTTGCTAATTAGTCAATAAATAAAACACTGATTGGCCATTGGCTAGGCAGGAAGTGTAGGCGGGACAAGGAGGAGAATAAAGCTGGGAAGTAGAAGGCTGAGTCAGAGAGACACTGCCAGCCGCCATGATGACAAACAGCATGTGAAGATGCCAGTAAGCCACGAGCCATGTGGCAAGGTATAGATTAATGGAAATGGATTAATTTAAGCTGTAAGAACAGTTAGCAAGAAGCCTGCCACAGCCATACAGTTTGTAACCAATATAAGTCTCTGTGTTTACTTGGTTGGGTTTGAGCGGCTGTGGGACTGGCAGGTGAGAGAGATTTGTCCTGACTGTGGGCCAGGCAGGAAAACTCTAGCTACAGTCACTTCTCAAAATGGCATTTTCTTTTCACTCACTTCCTTATTCTTATCCTGAGTTTTCTTCTACCTTCTCCTCCACCCTTTAGCCCCTCTTTTGAAACAGTTTAATATCAGTATGGTCCTATACTCAGGCTTTGGCCAGAAGAAGCCTTAGAAATTCTTGCTCCTCAAAAATGTAGTCCCTGGGCCGATGGGTCCAGTGGGTAAAACACTGGCAGCTCAAGGTCAAAGTTTGTGTCCTGAGGACTTATTTACAGCCAGTAATCCCAGCACTCCTATGACAAGATGGGAGACAGAGACAAGAGACTCTTTGGAAGTTTGTGGGCCAGCTAACATGCTGTTTGTGGCACTGGACAACAAAAGACTCTGGTGGGAGGCTTGTCCTCTGACCTCCATGTGCACACACATGCATAATATACTCTACGGGCACACACACACACACACACACAAAGTGTGATTGAGATAAACCAGCAGCATTGACCGGAGTTTGTTAGAGATTCGAACTATGAGTTAAAACCTACACTTTATACCCTTTCTTGATGAGTTAGTCATTCAAGAAGTCTTGAAGAACACCGGATTTCGGTCAACCAACGTCAAATACATAAAGACAGCAGTAGAGACTCTTGAAGTTAGTGAGTAACTCTGTGGATATACTGAGAATGTTGGCAATTAATGAGGAAATGATGATATTCAAACCATATACTCTGATTGATTATGATTCAATGTGAATTCATAGACCATGCTAATCAATTTAAAAGAAGTCTCTATATTATAGATATTGGAATGTCACTATTGATATTGAAACTAGTCATTCATATTTGCATGAATTCCTTTGTGATGTAGAAATTTGTTTGCTGTTTTAAAAACATGCCCATTTTTCATGAAAAAAACTTAAATGTCGTTACATGAGATTATTAAACATTAATTAAAATGTTCATTTCTACACAATTAGCCTGGAATCAGGCATTTCACCAAAATCATTTGTCACAGTTCTGAGTCTTCAAAAGGAATTTGAATCATTTGAAGTCTCAAGTGTGAAAAAATGATCACATTTTAGGAAAAGTAGACAATCATAGCAAGTGACCTCAATTACTTACATGGACCCCCAGAAAGGGTTGGGTTGTTTGTTTGTTAAAGAAAGAACAAAATAAACTCCAGAGCTTTATTAAATTCTCCTGAGGATGTTCTGAGAAAGACAAAACATAGCCCCAGAATATAGAATTGTTGCCAACTCACACTGACATTCTGTAATATTTCTAGCCACACAAGGGGGCACTCTGTGAAATGCACACAGAGTTAAATAAGCAGCAAATTGTCTGTGGTAATATTTAAGAACATGCCTCTATAGATCATGAAGATGGGGGACCACAGCATCTGATGTCATTATTTACTATGACAGTGCACTCTCATGAACATGAGGGGAGCCACAGCATCTCATGTCATTATGTACTATGACAGTGCACTCTCATTTCTATGTTATGAGATGCTTTGCTCTGGCTTGAAAGCAGAAAACAGGACCCCAGAGTGAATCAGGCAGTCTGCACAGCGGGTCTTCAGCCCAACTCACAAAGCACTAGCTCAATGAGTAGCCACCCCCATCCCCCCCCCACCCCCCCCACCCCCCCACCCCCCCCGCAGTGGCTTCAGGCTGGCCATCCCTGCTGAAGTTATGAGCAATTTGTGTATTGTAAATATCAGCTGATTGGAAGACATACAGAAATATTCTAAAAAGAGCGGGGGGGGGGTGGGGGGTGGGGGGGACCCTTTCTCCTGTCTGCCTAAGTCTGCAACTTTCAACACTACTTTCCATTTTTATTGGAAAAGGAGTTGTCACTTGCCAACTGTAGAAAATTTAACAGTTCTTAGTTTGGATTCATATCTGAGGAGTACATACTGGAGAGAAGAAAGCAAAGAACACCGTTTCTCTTTTTGTGACTACTAAGTCATTTTTGGAAAAAGAATCATTTTACAGAAGAATCATTGTATAGGAAGACAGGAGAACTCTCTGTCACATTGAATACAAGCAACACCACCCAAAGCCAGCCTGGCTCGGGATTCCCCAACTTGTTTACTCCTCCTGCTGACAGCCTTCAAGGGATCCATCCATGTAAGTTCCAGAGACCCTCCGTCCCTTCCTCATGGAATTTTATTTTGGTCAAGATACAGACAGAGGCCAATTTAAAAAGAAACAGCAGCACAGGAGTAAAGGCCTATCTTATTTGTACAAGAAGCATCAGAGAGTGTCCAACATAGACTTGGCTATGATTCTGGAAATACAGCAAACCCTTGAAAGTTCTGTGTTGTGTATGCTTTCACCCCAGCCACGACTCCAGCTCAGCTATGAACCATCTGTGCCCATGGGTGTAGTCAGTGATTATTTGCATTTAGAATCTGAAGACTTGAAACAGCAATGATCAATGATCGGCCAGGGAGCTAGGGGAAACCAAATACTACTGTTCTACTAAAGAAACATAGCAATAAAATGACTTCCAACAGAATTCCGATATATCCATAGGTCAGTGTCTCACTCAGCCATCATCAGAGAAGCTTTTGCCTGCTGCAGATGGAAACAAATACAGAGACCCACAGCCACAACAGGACAATATGCAGAGAGTGGAAGACCTTGGAATACTTAGTCCTAAATGGAATGTCTCCATCAAATCCCTCCCCTCAAGGCTCAGGGAACCCAGTGGAAAAGTAGGTGGAAAGATTTTAAGATCCAGAGGAGACAGAGTGTTAGGACCGCCACTCCAGCTGCATGACCGCACATGCACAGCTCAGGAGCTAAGCAAGGGGTCTTATGTCATCCATGTGCTGCATGATTGCACAAATGCTCGGTCATGCAGCTGGAGTGGTGGCAGAATCCTAACATAGAGGACCCTAAGGAAGCAAGGCTTTCTAAAAAGAGCAGGATTAGGGCACATATAAACTCACAGAGACTGTGGCAGCATGCACGGGGCCTGCACAGGTCTGGGCCTGATGAGGTCTCACTGCTGAAAAGGAAAGTGAACAGAAGCCCACGCCCCTAACCCAGAAGTTATCTCCAGTTGTTAACTGCTTGCAAATGAAAAATTAGTTTTCTCAAATGGACTCTCACCGGGAATACAAACCACTGTTAAGGTCAGGTCACATGCCCAGCAGTAAATGACAAGCACAAAATGAAATCAATGGTATTTTTGGAGGTCCTTTGTCTCATGATGCCTTGTCAGGGCTTTGTATTTTTTTCCCTTATAGGACTTTGCATATATATTATGGTTTCTAGTTTTGTGTTTTTATGGAGTTTCTGTGTGTGTGTCGATGTGTGTCTCTGCATCTGTATGTGTTTCTTGAGCTTTTTTGGCTCTTTTTCTTCCGTCTGTTTTGCCTTATTCCAGTTTGTTTGTTTTTGTTTTATCTAATTTTATCTTATACTTATTTTTTAGGTGCCAGTTTGTATCCTAATGAGAGGCAAAGGAAAGATTTGAATGGGAAGGGGAGGATCTGGGAGGAACTGGGGGAGGGGAAACCATAATCAGAATATATTGTATTTTGTATTAAAAAAATTGTTTTCAATCAAAAATACAAAAGCAAAAGAGCCAGCAATGAATCAATGGAAAGGAAAAAGTATCCTCATTTCTTTAGTTTACTTCCTAATGCTTTTTAAAAATATTTATTTTCAATAAACGAATTGATTTTTTATGGATATTACAACATACTACACTGCATGTTTCAATGTCAAGAGTCTATTCTTTGGCTAATTTCCTTTCTTCTTTCCCTCTTCAAGACAGTAACTGGCATAGGAAATGCTTTTGCAAGTCCTGACTTGTCTTGACCTGTTTGCCTTTTGGAGTGTTTGACTGGATATGACCCCAAAGAACACTGAACATTAGACCCGGCTGAGCTCTCTGGCTTCTGCTTTTATGTGCGGGCATAGTTCAAAGACTTAGGCATTTGCATCGTACTTTAGCTATTGCAAAAACACATTTAAATATATTCACATTTGGCAAATAAATAAACGATTACTAGGAGCCAGAATACATGGATTATAGAAGCCTATGCTTTGAAAAGACAGGTAATTGGCTATGTGAGTGCTGGAAGGTCGTTGCCCCTCTGAGCAGACTTCCTCATCTGTGAAATGGGGATCATAAGGCCCACCTCACTGAATAGTAATGATTAAGGAAGGTTACTGTGTGAACACTGAGCACAGTGCCTGGCTTCTAAGAGGTGAGTTCCAGCCCTTCCTCCATGATGTGCTCTTCAGGGTGAGTTATTATACCCTTTACCCACAAAGGAATTAAGACTTTAAAATCACATCATGTGCCAGTGTCGGACAGAGAGTACCTGGGGTTCTATGTGCTCACCGCTGGTTCCAAGTCTCCTAGCTTTCATGTCAGTCCAGCCTGCATCTGGGTTTCTACTGTAAGCTTTCTGATGATTTGACAGTTGTTTCTGAAGACTGGCATGGCTAGTGTAGAGCGGCTCTTTCCTTCTCCTATGGACCTGGACAGGCCTGTGGGGATGGGATCCAATGTCGAATGTGTGTTCCTGCACATTGACTTTTGCCATTTGAGTTATGCAGAAGGAGTCTTTTATTTTTACTGTTACGTGTTCACATTCTGACTCTAAGGAACTTTGTTCCAGAGTGTCTGCAGGTAAATGACATGGTGACCCTAGCACCTCTAAGTCCCATGACAATGTGTTGAGCCTCTGGCAAAACAGTAACAAAAGAAAGTATTTCCTTTGATGAGAACATACCCATTTCTCCATAATTTGAAGGTGCTATTTAGTTATTAATAAGACCGTTGAGCCGGGCGGTGGTGGCGCACGCCTTTAATCCCAGCACTCGGGAGGCAGAGCCAGGCGGATCTCTGTGAGTTCGAGGCCAGCCTGGTCTCCAAAGCGAGTTCCAGGAAAGGCGCAAAGCTACACAGAGAAACCCTGTCTCGAAAAACCAAAAAAAAAAAAAAAAAAAAAAAATAAGACCGTTGCGTGCTTCTGTGAGAAGGGTGCCTGTGATCATAAAATAAATTTATCAGAGCATATGTGGGGTTCTGAAGTGATAATTCCAGAGTGGTCTGCCTGCTCCTTTTCTACAGCATTCTCTTGTTTGGGCCTGAGGGCTAATAAACATACAGAATGTGTCCCTGGATGTGCTTGGTCAGCCAGTACCATTTGGAAATACATATTTCATTTGACAGCATTTGTAAGACACATATTTTCCCCTCAGAATAGCTCACAGTGTGAAAATGCTTCCATATGCTGTAAATGAATCCTCACTTTGCTGAGGGAGGAGAGGAGCAGAAATACAATCTAGGTTTCATGGGACATTGAAGTTGTGTCCTGAGCAGGCACATGGGTTCAAAGTGCCTTATTCTTAATGTTACTCTCAACTAATTATGCATCAGTGTTTACTGTTAAAATTAAGCAGGTAATTTTGATGCAAAAGTATTTTCTTCCTAAGAATTAAATCACTATTCTAAAAGACTACTATATATTCATGCATTGAATTCAGATAAACTTATATCCTTCCATTTCAGCAGAGAGATAACACTGTTTTTAAATTCCTTCATGATTCACAAAACACAATCAGTATGAAAATAATGTGTAGCTAGAGTTTTTCTGGTCCTGCCTGGCCCACAGTCAGGACAAATCTCTGTCATCTGCCAGTCCCACAGCTGCTCAGACCCAACCAAGTAAACACAGAGACTTATATTGCTTACATACTGTATGGCCATGGCAGGCTTCTTGCTAACTGTTCTTATAGCTTAAATTAATCCATTTCTATAAATCTATAACTTGCCACGTGGCTCGTGGCTTACCGGCGTCTTCACATGCTGCTTGTCATGGCGGTGGCTGGCAGTCTCTCTTACATGCTGTTTGTCATGGTGGCGGCTGGCAGTGTCTCCCTCAGCCTTCCACTTCCCAGAATTCTCCTCTCTCCTTGTCCCGCCTATACTTCCTGCCTGGCCACTGGCCAATCAGTGTTTTATTTATACAGAATGATATCCACAGCAATAATGAATGTGACTTTCTCCAGTTTCTAAAACCTGCCCATCTCCGTCTGAGTCTTTGAGCGAGATAGACTCCCTGCTTCCCCATTTCCACAGGAATAACCAAGTGTTCTACTGTGGTTGGTCCTTGCAGACCTAGCCAATAAAAAGGAAGCCAATCTGCCATCCAGCTTCCAAACCCAGAAAGCTATAGCCCCTGTCCTCTCGGGAGCACACAGGAAGTCTAGGCACAGTCTGATCCTTGATGGGAAGGCTCATCTACCCTCAGACTCCTGGGAGCTGGAAGTAAGCAGGGATAATGTTCTGCTTGCTCTAGATTGTTCTGTACAAATAACATGCACACTAGGACAGAATTAGGATGTAAAGGGTAAAGAGCAATCTGTATACTTACTGCAAACACTCTGTTCATCACAACATAATAATATAGAAGTAGGAGAACAAATTTCACCCTTAAAATTTATGTGACCTGATGTTTTCTCAGGGGAGTTGAAAATGGCCCTTCAAATGTAATATCTCATGACCACTGGAGTCTCAGAATAAATCAAGCTTGGAGGATTGGAAAAGCCATGCTAATTGCATGACTTTTTCATTTTTCTAAGTGGTAAAGTAAAAAACATTGACCACTTTAACATATTAAGGATACAAAATGGCATTAACTGCACTCACATCATTGCATAAGGATCACCATAACCCTATCCCCAGAGCTTCACTCTCATCCTTTACCCAAGATCTTGCATTTAACAGTAAAGCCTCATTCCATACCCCACTCCCCAGCCCTGGAAACCACTATTTACCTTCTGTCTTTGATATTTCCACATACTTCATAGAAGTGGGATATTCAATATTTGTCTTTAAATTTGTCAGTATTTGTATTTGAAATTGCAGTGTGTGTGTGTGTGTGTGTGTGTGTGTGTGTGTGTGTGTGTGTGTACCACAGTGCACACATGGAGGTCAGAGGGCAACTTGGGGGTGTTGGTTCTCTTTTTCCACCATGTGGGTTCCAGAAGGAGAATTTAGGTCATCAGACTTAGTGGCAAATGTCTTTACCTGCTGAGCCATCTCTCTGACCCTATACCTGTCTTTTTAATCTAGCATAATATCTTCATCCATGTAGCAGCAAAGGCTGAATAATGATCAATTCTCTATCTATTTATCTATCTATCTATCTATCTATCTATCTATCTATCTATCTATCTATCTATCTATCTTTCTTTCTTTCTATCTATCCATCTATTTATCTACCTATCTGCCTATCTATCCATCTATTTATCTACCTATCTGCCTATCTATCTACCTTTCTCTCTCAGAGGTGATGAAGTACACAGAGCATTTACAACTTTATTTTAGGGGTATAAAATGGCATTAACTATACTGTATTATATAACACACTTTGCATTTTTAATCCTTTAGTCCATTGATGGATATTTAAATCAACGTCTCCCTGCTTTCCTCTTCCTCATTTCTCTGATGCGTTTGGCTCCATACTTCTAACGTCTACATGCCCTCACCAGTCTCCCACCTTCTCTTGCCATTTCTTCCCCCCCTACTCTTATACACTCATAGCTTTATAGACATGTTTAATGTTAGAATTATTATATGTCAGGTCTATTGTCTTCTTCTATGTATGCAGTGTTGGTGACTGAACCCAAGGCCTTAGGCATGCTAGGCTAGTGTAACTACTGAGCCACCCACTGGTCCCTAACGACTCTGGTACTTTCAAATGAAATGTCTGCAGTTACCGCACCTTAAATCCTCTATCACTGTGAGGGGGCAGCTCTTACACAGCTGTACCGAGATGGAGTTCTTTGTCCTAGCCACTGACCTCGAGCACAGTTTTCAGTGCTAGTGTAAGATTTGTGGTGCATAATGTCAGTGGGGCTAAGTGATCTTGGAAACCTTGAGACTCACTGACTTATGGCTGCCAATCACTCGAATAAACTATTTAGAAAATAGATTTATTCATTTGTTAAGGGTTAGTTGTTATCAAGGACAATAGCAGTCTTTTAAGTTTAAGGCTGAAAGAGCGAGAATTGTTCACACAGGGAGGAAGAAGTTTCATGTGTCTGCGATGATGCTTTTTAGATTTGTCTACATGACTTCTCTGCATCTTTAAATTTGTAGCTACGCTTGTTTTCTAAACCTCCCTCCAGACCTTAGTTGTTTCTTCACAATCCAAATAGCCACTCTCCTTAACTAATTTTAGCTTAATTCCTTTCTCAAAAAGAAAAACAGTGGAAAATACCTTAACTCTACCCATCTTTGAGACTGAGGCACCTTGCAAGCAAAGTGTCTTGTGAAATAAACAGAATTCATAGTCAGCGGTGCTAGTTTGTGTTTTGCCTGTGGTCGGCTTATGAACACGTGCACACGAGCATGCACACACACATACACACACACACACACACACACACACACACACACACACACACACACACACACACCCCTCTACCTACAACCACGTTTCTCTACAGATGACTAAAGGATAACACAGCCAACCCCCAATCCCACTGGTCTACTTCTAATATTTCCAGACTTTGTCCTTCTTTTGCTCTTTGTCCTTACATGGCAATGTCCCTACGCCCTTTTAGAACTCGTGTGTTTTTTGATTGACCACGGTGGATTTACCCCACGGCCCCCGTACTTGCTAGGTAAGTGCTCTTCCACTTAGATGTATTTGAAGTCCTCTTTTTTCATTTTTCACTTTGAGACAAGATCTCACTAAGTTGCCCAGGCTGCCCTTGACAGAAATTGTTCTTAGGCCAGGCAGACTTTGAGCTTGGTGACGCTTTTGCTTCAGTCTCTAGAGCAGCTTGGATCATGTGTCACCATGCCCACTGTATCCTAGCTTCTTGCAAATGATTTTGGAACAAGAGAAGATTTGATGACAATTACTTCAGCAGGTCATTGTACAAATCCCTTCAGGTCATTGTCCCTGGTTGAAAGTCTAGATCATATTCCTATGACCTTTTGGTTGTCAGTTGCCATCCCCCGCTGTGAGGTATCTGATCACTGGGTAGAAGGAATGCAGCTTTACAATGAATAAAATTTTTAGTGCATTTTAAATCCTGACTTTTGGGCATTTTGCTAGATTTGCGTATCGACTTCATTAAAAAACAACTGGGATGTGAAGCTTCCTTTGCCAAAATGTTGATTAAAATTTCAAGTCAAGTTAATGATTTAATACAATAGCTGACCCAACGTTTGAAACGTAGTCTCCTGTTTAAATTAAAAAAGAAAGCTGGGCCTGGGACTGTAGCTCTGGAGTAGAGCACTTGCCTAGCATGTGTGAGACTCTGGGTTCAATCTTTAGCATTGTCAAAAACAAAAGGTGAATTATAATAATGACCATTATTTAGCCCTTTTTCAATTTGTAGCTTTGAATAACTAACAACCTAAACCATTTCTGTCAAGCCATTTCAGCCCAGTTTATTAAAAAAAATGGTGCATTACATTGCTTAATACTTCATAAGATGTAAAAGACATGGGTTCTCAGGATTAAACAAAACTGCTAGCCTGGCCAATGGGTTGCTAGTTTAGGGTCCATAGGTTTGCACTGATACAGCTACATTTTCTTACTGGTTTTGTTTAGACTAAAAATTACCCCCCTGATATCTGTTGGATGTGGTTCAAAATCCATATAGAATTTAATTGGTGACTCAGTAATAGCCTATTTGAAGCAACCAAACCACAAATTGAGTTCAAGGGCACCAGCCACCAGGGCAGCTCTTTCACAAATTTACCTGAATATATAACAGGCACTGGGCATGGCTCAGTCAACCCAGACTCAGGCCTGACTCAAGGTTATCTAAGCTACCTTTTGTAATGAAAGAAATACATGAAGTGCTTAGTGGTGTCTGACATCTAACAAATGTTCCATAAACACAATTTGTTCCTATGTTAATGCTGTGGCATGGTCTAAGATACAAACCTACTTCTCTGCTCTCAAAAAAGTTGTCAAACATTAGTTACTTCATGTGATTGTCCTCAAACCACAGGCTCTTGGAAGTCCTTGTTGGAAAGTATCACCCTCATATAACACAGAACAGATAATAAGGGTTGCAGTTAGATTAAGACCACCTTCCCTAACCCCACTGTGGCAGCACACACGTATGTGGGCTGTAGGTATGTCGAGGTCTTGCCTCTTCATCGCATGGGGCCAGCTGCCAGACTCTACTCTGAGTGCTATGCATACTTTATCACTATTATATATATGCCTGATTGCAGAACCCATGAGAATGCACTTTTCCCTATGACAGTCCAACTGGCTGCAGAAGACATGAGCAAAGGTTTATGATTTACGCATGAAGGCTAGCCAAAGTTCACTACCTTTGGTGGTATCTGATGACTTACTGGGGTATTCGTACCCAAGGGGCTGTTTTCAACACCAGGAAACTCTCACTACTAGCTCCTCACTTATCTATCTCAATATCAAAAAAACGTGAGAGTTACTGCAGTTAGCATCAGAAATAGACTTTTAGTGAAATTATTGACATTCAAGAACCTTGGACTATCTAAAATGTTTCAGGAGTGCCTCCTAGTCTTGCAAAAATGGATAGAAGAATCTGGCCAGGCACATGGTCTGTACCCAAGTTCAGTGTTCAGTGTCCAGTGTTTTTTACTGAAGGTCCAGTGTCCATTAGTGAACAGAAGAATTCCTAGCTACTAACTGACTACACAGAACACTGTCTGCAGAATGCTGTTTCATCTAAGCAAACTTGGTAGGAAAGATGTAATCAGATTACTAAAAGCAAAGAAAGTTTGGAACATCATATTAACTATTTCATGCTTGTTTGCACATAAATATTTGCTTAATAAGTGCCTGTCCGCTCAAAAGAGCTTGGCCTAAGACTTCCTTTTTTTTTTTAACACAACAATGCAACTGTCAGGGTGTGGTGATATCGTGTTCCCCAAAATATTGTGCACCCTAATAAACTTATCTGGGGTCAGAGAACAGAACAGCCACTAGATACAGAGGTTAGAAAATGGTGGCACACACACACCTTTAATCCTAGCATTCCTAAGGCAGAGACCCATCTGGATCTCTGTGAGTTTAAAGCCACACTGGAAACAGCCAGGCATGGTGACACACACTTTTAATCCCAGGAAGTGATGACAGAAAGCAGAAAGGTATATAAGGTGTGAAAACCAGAAACTTGAAGCTTTTGGGGGTTAAGCTTTTAGGGTTTTGAGCAGCAGTTCAGCTGAGATTCATTCTGGATGCTTCCAGTCTGAGGAAACAGGATCAGCTGAGAAGTTGGCCAGGTGAGGTGGCTGTGGCCTGTTCGGTCTTTCTGATCTTCCAGTGTTCACCCCAATACTTGGCTCCGGGTTTGTTTTATTAATAAGACTCTAAGATTCATGCTACATTGGGGCATAACAATTTTTACCCCATTTCTAACTTTTTGGTGGTTACCTCTCCACAAAAATGCCAAAGCTATAAATGACCAAAAAGCCCAAATTAGTGTTTAGTCACTCCCATCTCATATAGAATCAAAACCAAAGATCTTATATAAGTGCTCTCCATCCCTTCTCTCAGCTCTCACTGGGTCCTTAACACTCACCTAAGCCAACTCAGTCTTCTTTTGGTCCTTCCAAAGCACTGGTACCCAGTGACCCACGGCAGCCACAAACAGCAGATGAGAACATGTTAGAAAGGAAAATTCTCAGTCCCATCAATCCCTACAGACATTCTACTTGGAAAGTCACCACTTAGAAACTTCTAGCAACTGTGCTCATTTGATGGTTGGTTGGTTAGTTTTTGAGACAAAGTCTTGCTTTATAGCCCAGACTAGCCTGGAATTTGCAATCCTGCCTCTGGTTCTCAAGTGCTAGGTGCAACCCCAAGTTTGGGAACCACCAACTGACACACTGTTATATAACAGCCCCCAAGTTATTCTCCGACATTATTGTGAGTATTCTGTTTTGTGTTTTATGGTTTTAACCCTGCATCATGATTGACTCATAATAGGAATTTATCATGGGTGTGTCGATAGTCATCCCTTGTACATGAAGGGAACCATGGAGTGACATTGTACTAAAGCAAGCAAGTCAAGAACCAAAATCACACACGGAGTCTAACTCATGAGCCTCCCTACCTGTACTTTTGCACCAAACTAAACCCGGAGGCTGTGCTCCTAGTGTTACACAGCTTTCTCCCTCATGTCCTGCAGGTCTCTCTGCACATATCTCTTCCCTAATGAGGCCTGCCTGATTTCTTAATGAGCACCCTCCACGATGACACTTCCCGTCCTTTCTACCCAAGTTTTCTCCGTCTGTAGTATAACCACTTACACTATAAATTTTATTTCTTTTCTTTACTGTCTGCCCTTCAACCTGTTAGAAAGTGGTGTCACGTGGGCAGGAAGTTCTGAGAGCTTTGACCTCTAGAACCTTAACACGGTAATTCAAGCCAGAGGTTCAGAAAACATCTATTTAATAGAATGAATGGATCTCTTCATGAGTTTAAGCAAGAAGAAGAACTTGAGAGCTGGGTGGGGGGGGGCAGGAAGTTCATGAAATAGTCCATTTTTGCTGTTTACTACAAGAATGTTTGTAAGATACCATGGGTTTAACAGAAAAAGTGAATTTTGAGGAAAGAGAAACCATTGACTCTAAATGATGTTCGATGTCAGACAGGGGCCTAAAAAAGCAAAATGCTAAGGTCTCTCCCTAGCTATTTTTTGGGGGTTCAGGGGATCAAATTTAATGCTTTGTTCATGCTTATCACACAATGCACCACTAATCTCTACCCCTAGCCCAAGCTGTGAGATAGTGATTTTTTATCATATTTCAATTTATCTGTCTTAATCTCTTTGATTTGCTAATTTTACGTCTCTGTGCTATTAATAGAGGAGCTCTCAGCTCAGGGATCATTTAAACCACAAAGTAGTGCTAATTACTAAGCTCATGGAGGCTAACGACTCCCATTTCATACTGAAGGCTTGCTAGTTCCTGAGCCGAGCTGCGACTACACTGCCAACAGGCCACTGTTGTGTTCTTGCTTCTTCGGCAAGTAGTTAAAATTCACCAAGACACTCCAGTCCCTTCATTATCTGCTGAAGTGGACAAAAGAGGCCTGGAGGCAACTCAAGAGAGCTAAGCCTCCCAAGCAATCTCACACTTAAGAACACAGAAGGATAAATCACAAACAATAAAATGCATGGGTTAAGTTTTGAGAACTGTATATCCTCAAGTAACCAAACCTCTGTTCTGATGTAAGACGTGTCCACTACCCAAGAAGTTCCTTCATGTCCTGTTTGAAAACTTTCCCTACCGTGGGAACAACTGTTGTGATTTCTGTCACCATGGCCCAGTTTTGTTTCAGAATTTCATGTAATTAGACTAAAACATCATATACTTTTTGGTGTTTGGTTTGTTTTGACTCAAAATAGCATTCTCCAGGACTCACCTTCATGGTTGAATATTTCAGTGATCCATTCCTTTCTACTAAATGGTATTCCAGCCTATGAATACACACAGTGTGCTTATCTATGTACGGCCATTTATAAATAAAATCTGCTCTGTGTATTCATTCATTTCATACTTCCCAGTGGAAGTGATGGTTCATAGGGCTAACTTTAAAAACAAAACAAGACAAAACAAAACAAAACAAAAAAACACGACTAACTCAGTTTTCAAACTGGTTAAGCCACTTCACAGGAATGCACAAGAGTTCTCCACATCTTGCCAGGCGGTGGTGGCGCACGCCTTTAATCCCAGCACTCGGGAGGCAGAGCCAGGCGGATCTCTGTGAGTTCGAGGCCAGCCGTGGCTACCAAGTGAGTCCCAGGAAAGGCGCAAAGCTACACAGAGAAACCCTGTCTCAAAAAACCAAAAAAAAAAAAAAAAAAAAAAGAGTTCTCCACATCTTTTTTCAAACATTGTATTGTCAGTAGTTTATATTTTAGCCACCATGGTTACATTAGTCATCTTTCCATAGTGTGACAAAATATCTTCAGTAACCCATTTAGAAAGAGGAGAAATGTATTCTGGCTCACAGTCGGGAAGTTTAAGTTCGTGGTTGGTTCATCCTACCGTTCTGGGCCCGTGGTGGCACAGCAGTGGGAGAGCATAGAGGAGTAAAGCCACTAAGTTCATGGTCAGAAAGTTTAAAGAGGAGAGAAAAAGGCAGAAGACCCATTAACCCCAAGGGCCTCACAACCATGAGGTTTTCCAATGGGCCTCACTTACTCCAACGCCTCCAGGAGTGCCACACCTGCTAAGAAGCCTTTGACACATAGACCTGTGATGACATCCCAAATTCAAACTACGGCACTCACAGATGCACAGTGATGCCTTGTGGTGGATTTATTCTGTATTGCTTTAAGAAAGAACAATGTTGAGCATTTTTAATGTACCTATTGGCCATTTTGTTTTAGAAGTATGTGTCAGACCATTGGCCCACATTTTAAATCAAATTATTTTTCTTGAGTTGTAAGAGTGCTGTATGAATACATGACACAATCATTTTTTCCAGTCTCCCTTATTCATAGTATCTTTTTAGTAACAGATACTTTCAATGCTGATAATCTAATTTATATACTTTTATAGCTTAGTGATTTTCATGCCTGCCATCAAAAACTGTCCATTCCAATGGTAGGGATATTTTCTTATACTTTCATCTAAAAATTTTATACACTTAGCTTTTGTGTTTTAGTCACACCCCATCTCAAGCTAGCTTTTATGGAAAAATGGGTTTTGAAATTTGTTTTAGTAATATGTTTTTGTGTTTGTTATACAGTTGTTACAGAAAAGACTACCTTTTCTCCTGTTAGAGTTATTTGGGCTCTTTGTCAAAGACCAGCCCTATATCTGTTTTTTTTTGTTTTTTTTTTTGTTGTTGTTTTTGTTTTTGTTTTTGTTTTTTTTGTTTTTTGTTTTTTTTAAATTTATTTTGCAATACAATTCAGTTCTACATATCAGCCACGGATTCCCTTGTTCCCCCCCTCCCGTCCCCCTCACCTTCCCCCCAACCCCCCCCCATTCCCATCTCCTCCAGGCAAAGCCTTCCCCACAGACTGAGGTCAACCGGGTAGACTCAGTCCAGGTAGGTCTAGTCCCCTCCTCCCAGGCCGAGCCAAACAATCCTGCATAGGCCCCAGGTTTCAAACAGCCAACTCATGCAATGAGCACAGGACCCGGTCACACTGCCTGGATGCCTCCCAAACAGATCAAGCCAATCAACTGTCTCACCCATTCGGAGGGCCTGATCCAGTGGGGACCCCTCAGCCATTGGTTCATAGTTCATGTGTTTCCATTCATTTGGCTATTTGTCCCTGTGCTTTATCCAACCTTGGTCTCAACAATTCTCGCTCATATAAACCCTCCTCATTCTCGCTAATTGGACTCCCAGAGATCCACCCAGGGCCTAGTCATGGATCTCTGCATCCAGATCCCTCAGTAGTTGGATGAAGTTTCTAGCACAACAATTAGGGTGTTTGGCCATCCCATCACCAGAGTAGGTCAGTTCGGGCTGTCTCTCGACCATTGCCTGCAGTCTGTTGTGTGGGTATCTTTGTGGATTTCTGTGGGCCTCTCTAGCACTTTGCTTCTTCCTATTCTCATGTGGTCTTCATTTACCATGGTCTCCTATTCCTTGTTCTCCCTCTCTGTTGTTGATCCATGCAAGCTTGTACAACCACTTTGGAAATCAATATGGCGCTTTCTTAGAAAATTGGGAATCAATCTCCCCAAGATCCAGCTATACCACTCTTGGGCATATACCCAAGAAATGCTCAACCACACCATAAGAGCACTTGTTCAGCTATGTTCATATCAGCATTGTTTGTAATAGCCAGAACATGGAAACAACCCAGATGCCCTTCAACTGAAGAATGGATAAACAAAATGTGGTACATATACACAATGGAATACTACTCAGCAGAGAAAAACAATGGCATCATGAGGTTTGCAGACAAATGGATGGATCTAGAAAAAATCATCCTGAGTGAGGTAACCCAGACTCAGAAAGACAAACATGGTATGTACTCACTCATAGCAGGATACTAGACATGAAACAAGGATGACTTGTCTGCTACTCACATCACCAGGGAGGCTACCTGGAAAACAGGACCCCAAGAAAGACACAGGGATCACCCAATGACAGAGAAATGGAATGAGATCTACATGAACAGCCTGGACATGAGTGGGGGTAATGAAAGGCGAGGGTCGAGGGAAAGAGAGCTTGGGGGAGCGGGAGATCCCAGCTGGATCAACAACAGAGAGGGAGAACAAGGAATAGGAGACCATGGTATATCTGGTTTTTGACAGCAGGTGAAGGTGCTCGCTGCCAAGCCTGATGACTTGAGTTCATTTCCCATGTTGGAAGGGGAGAGCTGAAGTCCACCAGTCGTCCTTTGACCTCCACATGTGAGCCATGCTCATACATATAACACCCCCACACATACACACACTAAACAAACACATAATTTTAAAATATATTAATGGATAGATATCCAATTCTGCCCCCAAGAATTTGTTTTTCTCTCCTTAAACCAATATTACACTGTCTAGAAATCCAGAATTAGAAGTTGTCAACTTCAGTTGTCTTCTTCAAGATTTATTAGCTAGTCTGGATCCTTTATAGTTCTTTATGACTTTTAAGCCAGCTTGTCAAGTAAAAAATAAACTGCTGGAATCACAGTGAGAATGCATTGATTCTATAGATCAGTGTGGGGGAAGGTTGGTTCCTTAATAATATTGAGTCCTCCAACTCATTAATTCAGGCTCTCTCTCTCTCTCTCTCTCTCTCTCTCTCTCTCTCTCTCTCTCTCTCTCTCTCTTTCTCTCTCTCTCTGCATGTGTGTGTGTGAGAGAGAGAGAAAGAGAGAGGAGAGAGAGAGAGGAGAGAGAGGAGAGAGGAGAGAGGAGAGGGAGAGGGAGAGGGAGAGGGAGAGGGGAGAGGGAGAGGGAGAGGGAGAGGGAGAGAGAGAGAGAGAGAGAGAGAGAGAGAGAGAGAGAGAGAGAGAGAGAGAGAGAGAGAGAGAGAACTTACCCCTTTGAAACAGGGTCTCTCACCAAGCTAGGTTGGTAGCCAGAAAACCCAGGGATTCTCCTTTCTTTGCCCACCACAGTACTAGTGCTACAGGTACACCTATAAGCCTCACCCCCACTTTTTATGTGGGTGCTAGGGTCTGAACTCAGTGCTCATATTTTCACACCAAACTCTCTTACCATTCAGCCATCTCTCCAGTCCCCAAGGATAGAGATTTTCTTATAATTCAGTGAGCTATTGCTTCTCTTGCCCCTGTTTAAATGCACAGACTTTACGCAAATTTTGTTGACTTAATATGCAAATGTGTATATTGTAATATTTTGAACACACACACACACACACACACACACACACACATATATATTAAAATTTAGTTTGTTGTGTGTTGACTTGATATTCTTGATTCTCTTTGTGATTTTTCTGTCAGTCATTTCTAAATAAAGGCACTTTCTTTCTAATATGTAAGCCTTTTATTTCTCCTAAAGAAACTTAGCACACTGGCTAGACTCTTGAGCATCGTGTTGACTAGAAGTGATAATGGTGAGTGTTCTCAGTTATTTGTCTTCTACTATCCAATAGCATTAATTGTTGATATTTGCTTATCTTATAAATGTGCTGCTGTCATCAGTTTCAGAAAGCTCAATTCTATTCTAAATACTTTGATTTTCATTTTCTCAATTAGTGTTGATTTTTTTTGTCCCTCCACTTTTTTTAAAAAGTGCTAATGATACCCTCTCTAGCACTCATGGTATTAGTAATAAGTTTTGTAGTTTTTCATTAATTAGAATATTATCAATTTTATTGTTTTTAAACAAACAACTTTTGAGAACCAAGGATGTACAGACTACTGCCTTGATGCTTTATTCTCAAGACTAGAAAAACAAATGACACTTGTTTATTTGTTTTTCTTAAGTGTACATTCAAATATGTAATTAATATGGCCTTGGGCAACTGTGGCTTTTTTAAAAATGTAGTAAAATATACTTTCCACAATGTTTGTCCTTATGGCAAGCGGTCAGTTCAGAAGAATTAATGATATTGATATTGATGTTAAGCCCACCTCCAGAACTCTTTTTACCTTACAAAATAGAAACTGTATCATTAAGTCATCACTTACCACCACCATCCATCAGGGAAGTTTATTAAGATAAGGATTCCCGACACTAGGAACAAGCTTGAACACAGGAGTCAGATAGTTTTCAGGCCTAAAGCTTCTCCCTTTCCAAACTCTTTAAAAGCAACCCATACCTATCTCTATCAATTTGTGGCTATAAGTGCAAGTAATACTGCAAAGCTAGAACAAAAGTCATTCGAACCTCTGCAAGGCTCCTTCCGGTTGCAGAGAAACGAAAGTAAGTGTAGATTTTCCACCTTTGGTCTGAGTCCATTTGACTGTGCGTCATTCATATGACATCACACTGTGTCGTTCGTATGATGTCACACTGTGATGTCCAGATGACGTCACACTGTGTGTGCAGCATCAGTGCTTCAGAACCACAAAGGAAAGTACAAATCTATTTGGAGAACCATAACAGTGTTTACTGATAACCTCATCTAAATGAAATTATATATTTATAATCATGCAGTAACTATTGAAGTCTCTCTTTGTGCAGGTATGTTTATTTCATTTAGTTCATAAGTTCCCTAGGTAATAAATGAAGGGCATTCATACATAGCTACAGGAAACATTTGAAGAAAATAGCACATTTACAATAATCCAAATGCAATGTGTATTTTATGGTTTTGAATCTATCCAAAGGGTTGAAAAATATTTGCTCTATTCTTAATATTTAATTCCTCAGAAAACCCACATTTGAAAGTAACCTTAGGAGAAAAATGTGTTTGTGTTCTCAGTGTCTGATACTCACCTACTCCATGGTAGGTATTAATTAAAATGTGATGATTATGAATTCAAAGCTGAGAGTGTTGGTCTCTATTCATTTTCTGTATATTTTTCTTTTACTGAAAGCAGATTTTTTTTATACAACATATTCTGATTTTGTTTTCCCCTCCCCAAAATCCTCCTGGTTTCTCCACACCTCCTCATCCATCAGAATCCACACCCTTTCTGTTTCTCATTAGAAAACAGGCATCATGGGATGTCTTGCAATTCTTGACTTTTAGGAAACTGAATAAGTTATGTTGAGAATAAAGCACAATCAGAAAATTACCAAATATGACACATTAAATATATGTTTTCTTTGTCCCTACTCCTTTCACAGAACTTCACAAGCTGTGAATTTCCTGAGTGATAAGTGTGCTTTTTTATGTGAGTGAAGTGACCAAGAGTAGACCCTCAGATATCTTTTAAGGGTAGGGCTGGCCACATCAAGAAGACTAAGCCTATGGTTGGAGGTTGAACTACTCAGCTCCTGCTCATCCAAGGGATGTAGAGAAAGGCTGGTAACTGAGTTTAGTCACATGATCAATGACATCATCAATCACACTACATAATGAATCTCATATAAAAACTTTAGACACTGACTAGTGAAGTCTCCTGGCTGATGAATATATCAATATATGGGAGTAAAGCACACCCTGACTCCATAGAGACCAGCTCCTATGCTCATAATCCTCCCAGACCTTGAGTCTGGTCTCTAAACTGGTTAATCATCCACATTCTCCATAATGAAATAGTGATCACAAGCAGAGCAATACAGAATTCTGTGAGCCATCCCAGGGAATTATCAAGTCTGGCAGAGTGTTGGGAAATTTTGAATTTGTGGTTGAGCTGGCAGAGGTGTAAGCAGCTTGCAGACTCCTGACATTAGTGATGGGTGTCTGGAACCGGGCATCCTTGTGAGCTTATGTGATTAACTTGTGGAGTCTTTGCTAACTCTCCATAGTGTCAGAATTGGATTGAATCACAGGATCCTCAAAGAATTGATGTCAGAAAACTGGTATCAAAACACACAAAGAAAATCAAGAGGCATTCCAAGGCATTTTGAATACTTGTGGGAAAGTTTCTTTGATATGAACCTATGAAAGAAGATCAAATATTGTAATACTAAAGCACACACTTTGTAAAACAATTATATAAAACAAAAAAAACATTTAAAATAGCCCTTAATTATTATATAACGTAGAAAAGTAATTTAACCTTAAAGAGTCTTTCTACACATCTTTAAAGTGAGATAATATACTGGTTTTTAGTAGACCATGTTTTGTGCCAACTTGGCTGGGCTACAGTACCAAGATAGTTGATCAACATGTCTACAGTGCTTTGAGTGACATTAAAATGTGTGTTTAAGTAAATGGCTCTCCACAATGTGAGCAGGCTTCCCCCAGTCAGCTTAAGGCTTGAATAAAACAAAAGGTTTTTCTCTCCTGGACAACAAGGAACAGACATTAACTGGAACAAGCTTATACCTGGACTTGCCAGTATCCATAATTTTCCTCTCTCTCACCCCGACTAGTGCACTATTTTGCATGTTTGCTGCATTAAATGGGAACACAGATGAAGTCATTTGTAAATTTTGAAGTGCTAGAAAACACAAGGATGGTTGTTTGCTTAATATCTGTAAATCATAATGAACCTCACAGATACAAACATTAGTATTTACCAGTGTGATTGATATTACAGATGAATGGATTAAAATTAGCATAGAAGAAGCTGTGAGACAAAAGGAAGAAGAAAGAGGAAGGTGCTCAGTTTCTGTTCTGGACAAATGTAGTGTTTTTGCCATTGAGAATCAAGTTGGGGTGGACAGGAAACTGCAGCTGAATTGGCTTAGCTCATTTATCTACCCTGCATCTGACACAATACTTTGCACAGTTGCTGCCTAAATAGTCAAAGAATAAATAACTTTTATCTCTGCAGTCATCCAAAACAGTACCTTTTCGTGAGTGGCTAGATAGAAAGACTCAGTTAACCAGAGTTAAAATAGAATACATTCGCACACTGTATGGAGGGCTAGAAATACGAATGTATACTAAAACTGGTCATGCTTCAATGGAGTTACATGTTAGTAAATCATAGTCCACACGGTAGATGGGAGAGCTAGAAAGTCAACCTGGCTGAAGTGAGGCCAAAGGCATGAACTCTCAGGTAGCTGGTGTACAAATCTGTAGCCAGGCGTCACTCTGAGGCAATGGCTTTGCTTCCTTGGACCTTTGCTGAACTTAGCATAATAGCAAGGTGCAAACACAGCTTTTGGGCAGAAAAGCCACTGCAACCACACCAAATGGGCAGTTTACACCCCCAGACTGCAATCCATGTAAACTTGCAGGTTCTGGGAACTGGAACCGCATTCAACAGTGTTACTTGTCAGTTCAGACCTCTCGATGACATTCCTTGTGGCACTCAGTGGCCAGTCTGGGCTTCATTAGAGTGCCTCACAACTTTACGGATTATGGGGTTTTTTTGTGGGCAGATATTTTGAGAGCTGGCCACAGAAGAATATGGTTGCTTTCAAAACATTCCGAGTAAAGAGCTTCAGGCTGAGAAAACAGGAGCAGACTGATAGTCTTCTTGGTATTTTGGGAAGTGTGTCACCGTAATGATATTTCCAGCCTTCTCTGGCTAAGGCCAGGGAAGGAGAAACCATTAAGGCAGCCTTCCTTAAATTAAAACAACAGTGGGATATTATTTTCTACTTATAAAATTGGAAACAAATTTTAGAATTAATGCCCAGGACTACTGAGAACATACTTTCATTCATTACTGGAGAGTGGAAAACCACTTGGCCAGAAAAAAAAAAAAAGTTTAAAAATTGCAAAAATCTTTTAAACACATCATTCTCTAAGAATTTATCCAAAGAAAATAATCATCTGTGCACAGATGCTACTACTAATTTATATTTATTTAACAATGTTAATTTTAGTGAAAATTGTCTAACATTGACCACTAAACTAACACTCTAGAGAGCATATAATGACATGAGAATTTGGGCATCATATACTATTAATTAAAAGGCAGTTTACAGAGTATTATGTGTCAAATAAGTCTGTTTTTTTATTTTTAAAAGCAAGCAAAGTAACAATCCACGTACAAACACTGAAAAAAGGCTAGACTGCCTATTAAAATATTCATAGCACCTATCTTTAGGTAGTAAGTTACAGGTCATTTTTTTTTTTTTACTGATTTCTTTAGGCTCCTCTCACCAACTTTCCTATTATGAATATTACATCTAAATGAGGAGAGGTAAGGTCTTAAACATTTCAAGTAAAAATAAAGCAACAAATAAAGACATGGACAAAACCATGATAAACTAAGATTTTCTAGTAACAGAGGAGCAATGTGTATAGTGCTGTCTAAGGCTATTGGTTCAAAACTATTTATTTTAACCTGGATGGTGTAGCATGTTCTGAAATGTTTGCACTGTAGTCATTTTGCAGGAATCCTCTCCTAGCCATGCTATATTAAGCCCTGTGTGGCATGAGATCACTTGGCTCAGCTCAGGATTCTGGCAGGGAGGTGGCTTGAGACATTCACTGAATGTTAGCACACAGATGCCACCTTGAACATGGAAGGTTTCAGTTCATTAGCTGCTGCTCTCTGTGAGAGTGAAATCCAAAGCTGAGTCTACAGGGAAATAAATGAGGGACTCTTGTGCCATATATCCTAGACCCATCACAGACTGCCTCTGGGGTGGGGGGTGATGATGTCATCAGTACACAGGCTTTTCCCACAAGTGTCTTCTGCCGTCCTTAACAATGAACTGGGGAAATAGTCGGTCTATTCCTGTCAATCATCTGCTGGTTGGGTAGTCAATCTGAAATGCTTTTAGAGATTAGTCATGGAAAAGCTATGAGGTGTGGAGGTTAGATGCTCATCAAGTGAAATGCCACACAGTCTGTTCCAGCTCTTTTGGGACTATAAAACAATGAGTGTCAAAAATATGTATTTCCACAAATGAATGAGTCAGAGGTTCACAAAAAAAAGCTAGATTCAAACAAAGGCCTTACCAGTGGTTAGGACATGGGAAATAGTGCCAGGCTAGCAAAACTGTTCTCCACATACACTCTGTCATACTCTACACAGCTGACAATGGCTAGAAGTTTCAGTACACGTTTCCAAGGAATATGTATTCTTGATAATCTTGTAACCATTGATAATCCTTCAAATCAACAGTGAGTCCATGTTAACCCACTGTCCAGCTTCACTATTATTTGTCACCGCAGAGTTTAAAAAACATTTTTTTTTTTTTTTTTTTTTTGGTTTTTCAAGACAGTGTTTCTCTGTGTAGCTTTGCTCCTTCCTGGAACTCACTCTGTAGTCCAGGCTGGCCTCGAACTCACAGAGATCCACCTGCCTCTGCCTCCCGAGTGCTGGGATTAAAGGCGTGCGCCACCACCGCCTGGCTAAAGAGATGGCTCAGCTGTTAAAGGCTAGGCTCACAACCAAAAATATAAAAAACATGTTTTAATCAGAGCTTCCCAAGTGCTTCCCCAACCGTCCCTTTTCCCAAACACGCAAATGGCCAGAAAGTCACAGAACACAGGACGTAGCTGTCTAGACCCACCTTGCTGTTGCTGGTCCTCCTGCACCTTCAGCTGACACGTGCCCAAACCGGTGAGCAGGTGGCTGTCGTCTTTCCTTTGTGTGGTAGACATGGCACCAACAATCTGGCTGTGCCTCGGGGATCACTAGGGCATTTTGTCTTAGCTAGTCATCTAAAACGGCCTCCAGAAGTCACTTGGAAAGAACACAGAGGCACACGCAGATCTCGCCTCGCATGTAAAACATTTACTCCTCGAAGAACATGACAGAGTTTCTTTTCCCCTGGTTAAGAACCCTGCAGTAAAGATTTACCAGTGTTACGTCTCCTGCCTACAAAGATGCCAACTTATTTGGCTAGAAACAAGACTTCGTTCTTTGCTTCAAAACATTCTGAAAACTTTCTCCTTTTCTAATGTAAAATCCTACAAAGAAACTATCTCTCCCGGTCAGTTTTAGCCATTTTCGCTTTCTTCTCTGATCTGGAGTCCAGTCTCTCACGCACAGAGAGGACTGCTGGAGAAACCCACCGCACAGGAGGGAAGTACTGCCGGATTAAGTCAAGGTTTCTCTGCTTGGTCAGTTTACCCTGAGACAGCTGGATGTGCACAGTTCTTAAGGGAGGCTGCAGGGGGAGGAGCCGAGAGAACTAGCTAATTAGCATAAAGAGACCGGCAAGACAAGGCCTTCTGATTGCTGTAATGTAGTGAGCAAGGCAGGCATCGTAAAGAAGCCCTGAGAGCGGGATAATTAACCATCTGACTTCTGCTGCTCTGTGTTTAAAGCACAAGCCCAAAGCGGGGCTTGAGTGGCGTGGATATCCTCGGGCACATGTGAAATGGAAAAGGTACGGCTGGGGCTGGTCATGAGCTCATGGAAATGTACTGCGGCAGCTCCTGGATTCTGTAAACAGCTCTGAGGCTCCAGGCGAGGACAGTTATGGGGCCAAAGCAACTATTTAGAGTTCTGCAAGAAAAAATAAACATACGGAACACTACCCAGAACCTTACCTTTGCTTCCCAGAACAGCCTCCACTGCTGCGGCTGCTCGCGAGCTTTCTTGGGAGTTGCAGTTCACCCCAAACACCTTAGATTCAACGAAGTCCCAGTGAATGCCGTAGGTCCTGTCCTGCAGCATTTACTCCTCGTAGAGTCAGAAAGTAGGTAACAGGCAGAATTCAACAGGCCAGAGCTGTCTGGATGCTGAGGCTTTCTGCTCATATTTGGAAACTGGTATTAAACACCCTAATAAGGTTACTTCCTCATGATATCTGGGGGCAGGGGAATTATGTCTCTTGCTGTTGTTTTGTTTTTTTACACTGAGGGAATTCATAATTTCCCAAGCATATGCTGGTTCCTAAAAACTCATGAAATATATGATTTCTCTTTTTTAAATTCCTATGACTAATAAAAGTGAAACTTTTGTACTACATTTTGTTTTTTAGTTGGTAGAGTGGTCATGAAGATAGAGACATGGAGATGCAGATTCCTGGGCCCAGCTGCACAACCTGGGCTATAAGGTCAAGTTTGGAATCTATATACACACACATGCACCTGCACATGCATGCACACACATGCACATGCATGCAGAGGAAGACACTTTTACACAGACACACACACAGACACACACACACACACACACACACACACACACACACACACACACACACACGTATTTCTTAATTCTTCTGCTCCAGATAAAGAAGCGGGGCTCTTAAACAGAGCTGGTTTTCGCCTTCTTTGACTGACTACAGCTTTCCTGTAGGCCTGTTTCAAGTGCGACCATGTTAGAGAACAGGGCAGATGCTGAGGACCCTTAAGGGTCTGCTTTGGGTATCACTGTGCAGTCCTGGGCAGTGGCCCTGTGACTAATCATCTGCATCAAGGGGATGTCTGAGCTCTTGCCCTGAATGTTGTTACACTTCTGTCTTGTGGGGTTGGGTTTCTAGACCCCACTGGAGTGAACCCAGCGTGGCTGAACTCTATGCGACAGGAGTGAATAAAGCATCCCAGAGACACAGAGTGGACGTTTCCCTCACAGCCACCCCTCTTACTCACTTTTTATGAACACCCACCAAGGTACGTTACTTCCTGACAATTGTGCTTTGCTGTGCTTTTTGCTTATAAGGAAAAGCAAGACACTGGCATGGCAAAGTTGCTTAGGTCAAGAAACAGAATAATCATTGGTGTTTTATTTACAATTTAATTAAATAATATGCTGTAATACCATAAAGGTTGTTTTCCTTTTCTGTGACTCCCCTCACTTCAACGAATAACACTGATTGTGTGTGTGTGTGTGTGTGTGTGTGTGTGTGTGTGTGTGTGTGTGTGTGTGGCGTGTGGCATGTATGTGGGTGCACATGCCCATGCACGCATGTGTGGAGGCCAGAGCTTGATTTCAAATGTCTTCTCCTGTTACTGTCCGCCTTATATTTTGAGACAGGTTCTCTCAGTGACCCTTAGACTCACTGTATTGGCTAGACTGGCTGGCTGGCAAGCCACAGGGATCCATCTCTCCTTGCCTTCCAGTGCTGACATTATAGGTGTGTTTGGCTAGGACCAGGTGAAGATCCAAACTCAAACTGCAATGTTTGTGCAGCAAGGACTTACCGTGGGAGCATTCCCTCAGACCCCCGCAGACTTCTTTCTCTCTCTTCCTTCTCTATCCTACCTTTTCTTCCTTCCTGGAAACCTGCATCTTTGTGCTCTCCGAATGGGTAGCGTGGAGTGGTGTGTTGTTACAGCTAAGCAGCCTGTTAGCTCCCACTGTCACGGGAGATACTTGGAAATTTGGTATCTTATGATTAGAGTTGACAGTACAATTGAACACTATAAATAGTACAGAGTTCACCGGAGAATTCTCTCCTCTTAATTGAACCATGTTTACAAAGCAGAAATGCATTCACTCGGCATTAGCCCTCAGGTAGGTTACTTGTTGAATTTGTAGCTTGCCTTACTTCAAATATACTTGCAATAGCAAGTCTATGGATACATTATTAGTTTTAGTTTTGAGAATTTCATACAATGAGTTTTGACCTTACCCATCCTCTCCGCCACCTTCTTTCACATCCACCCCTTCCCTACCCACCCAACGTTTCCTCTTTTGTCCCCACCACATGCTATTTGTGCTGCCATGTATACTACTGGGTGTGTGGCTTTCCAGTCAGCGTGGTCAACCAAGTGCTGGCAATGCTCTTGATTCTCCCTCTCCCAGCAGCCATCAGCTGTCCGTAGTTCTTTGGCTAGGAGTGGGACTTATGTCAACCTTGCCCTATGAGCGCTGAGATTTGGTCTGGCTTGAGATCACTCTGCTGTGAGTTCATATGGCCACCTGCCCTGTATTGTCCACAAGACACTGTTTCCCAGTATTCCTTCACCACCTCTGGCTCTAACAACCTCTGAAGAAAGGTGTCACGTGACAAAAAGCCATAGTATGGCATTTGTCATTTTCACCCTAAAAGGACAGGATAAAAGACTGCTAACAGATTGTAAGGATGAAAGCCAGAGAACCTGGTCTGGCCTCAATAGGATCTCCTAAAACCAGGAATGTTTGAAAGACTATTATAGTTGAGGAACAATGGATTACTGCTGAGGCTTTAGGCTTCCCATTGATTTTAAATAAGAGAACCCTTGTTCCTTTATGTAAGCCAATAGTTTCCTCTCAGATCATTCATCTTTAACATACTGACCACAGACACTGTGGATGATAATTCTGAGTTTCAGGATCTAACGGTGGCATATGCCAAAAAATAAAATAGCCATGAAAGTGGGCTGTGTCTGGCTAGAGTCATGTTACTCTAAGTTTTTAGCTCGTAGAGTTTCCTAAGTAATACAGTTGGCTGGATTCCCGCTGTCATCTGTGAACACATGGCTTTACTAGACACAGTTTTACTAGAATACCTATTATCCAGAAGCTTATCAGGCTTCACTGGTACGGCTCCAAACTCCTACTTATGAAAGGTGCTCACTGTTCAGAAATCTCTCACACTCCATAGACACTGGCAGTTCAAAGTAATGTCTGTTCTGTGGCTGGTGAGCACCACTCTGGCTGCTGCAGGGCTCCCTCTGGAGGTCAGCAGAATCCAAGACTGGGTAGCTAAATCACCTACCTCATCCTCGGGATACCTGAGATCCACAGGATTTCAAGTCTAGTGTTTGTGAGTTTAGGAAATGTTTATGGTCTGTATCTGCAAGGTGGGAAAGCTCCCTCATCATCCTCCTATGAGTGAAATTTGGTTGCTGTGTAGTGAGATTTAACCTCCCGTAGCTTTACATCTTTACTGAAGTCTTTTGATCAAAGTCAAAATAAAACAAGATAAAACCAGAGTTGGGTGGGGGAAGCTGCTTTATTTTTATTGTTTTAGGGGAAAATATACCCCAAATACATTAACTCCATTCCAGTGCCATAATGTCCACCTTCCAGGAAGGATAAGCAGATTCCTGGAGTCTGACTATTGTCTACAGGTGCTGAAGTCCATTGCCACCATGATGAATGCATGAGTTGGGACAGAACAGAGCGCTTTAAAGGTAAATATGCAAATAAACCTTCATAAAAGAAAACTTTTGTTATTCCATATAAGTTTACATTAATAGGAATAAAATGAAAATCAAGTGATGTTCCCCCTCCTTTCATAACTCCTTTCCTTATTGGGTGATTTGGGTTTTTTGGTTCCATCTACTTCCCCTTCCTTCTCTGTCTCTATTTCTCTTCATACTCAGTTTCTTCTATGGTAACCATGTTGAGTTTAGAATGATTTTAATGTATTAAAAATGAAATTAATTTGCATTTCTCTGGTGGCTGGTGTGGTTTTTCATAGCCTTGTTGACCATTTGTAATCCATTTTTTGAGAACTGTTCATTTCACTAGCTCATTTACTGATTGAGTTGCTTCATTTTTTGCTGTTTAGTTATTTTGAGTTCTTTGTATGTTCTTGATAGTAATTATCTATCAAGTGTATAGCTAGCAAAGATTTTCTCCTATTCTTTAGGCTGCCTCTTGATTCAATTACCTGTTTCCTTTGCTGAGCAAAACGAAAATCATGATGATTTCATCTTCCTCCAGTTAGAATGGTGGTATTTGAGAAAGCCAACAACACACGCTCAAAAAGGAACCATGACACATTGCTGGTGGGAATGTAAACTGGTTCAACCACTATGGACATCGACATGCAGGTTCCTGAAAAACTGAAAATAAATTCACCATATGACCCAGTTCTTCCACTCCTGGGTATTTACCTAAAGGATACCAAGTTCACATATCTCAGAAAAACGTGTACATCAGTATTAATTTTAACACTATTCACAATAGTTAAGTGAATGAAACAAACTACGTGCCCAACAACAAAAGAATGGATAAATAAAATATGAAATATATGACATATATGATAGAATTTTGCTCATCACTATTCACAATAGTTAAGTGAATGAAACAAACTACGTGCCCAACAACAAAAGAATGGATAAATAAAATATGAACTATATGACATATATGATAGAATTTTGCTCATCTATAAGAGAATAAAGTTACATCACTTGCAGGAAACACATACAATTGGAGATAATCATAGTAACTGAATTAAGCCATTCCTAAAAAAATTGTCATATATGTACATATGACATAAATACAGAATCAGAACTTCCAGGAACAAAGAGAATGGACAGGGAAGAAAGGGAAGGTACAGAGATATGGAGGAATGTGTTCAGCATATAATGTGTGCTTGTGTGGAAGTGTCCTTATGCAATGCAGTGCCAGGCATAATAAATATATACAATGAACATTTTTAAATGAAACTATTTTCTATCTGAGTCTTGCTTCAAGATTGTATAAACAATAGGTGAGATGAAATTGGCCATAATTGGTAATTATTCAATCTAAATGATGATTTCCTAGGGATCTAATGTGCCCTCTCCCCACATAAATAAGTAAATGTAAAAAAAAAATAAGAAAAATAAATAAATGACTATGGCCAAAACTTTGAAGAAGTCTGAGGCACATTCAAGAGCCCTAACCATAAAAAAAAAAAAAAACAGAAAAGAAGAATAGGACGAAGCACAAAAGCATGGAAAGTATACTCTATGAAATTATAGAAGAAAATTCCCTGAGCTTAAAAGGGGGAAATTATGTAATTGTATTATAATCTCAAAATATTATTTAAAAAAGCCAAACACCCCAAAGCAAGAAGCATTTAGGAATCCAAATAGACATGATCAAAGAAGAGTCACTCCATGAAATATCACAATCAAAATGTCAAAAATACAAAGTGAAGAAACAGTATTAAAAGCTCTAAGGGAAAAGTGTCCATTTGCCTATAAAAGCGAAGACATTAGGATAACATCACATTGCTTGGATTTTAGGTTGACAACCTACTAAAATCCAGGAAAGTATAGCATGATGTATTTCAAACCTTTAGAGTAAATAACAGCCGAACTACTTATACTCAATAAAGCTATCTCTTTAAATTGATGGAGAAAGTTGGAAGTGATGGTCTGCAATCCCAGCACTAGAGAGGCAGAGGCAAGCAGATCTCTATGAGTTCAAGGCCAGCTGGTCTACAGAGCAAGTTCCAGGACAGCCAGAGCTGTTGTACAAAGAAACTTTGTCTCAAAAACAAACAAACAAGCAAGCAAACAAAAAACCAACCAACCAAACAACAACAACAAAAACCAAATAAATTGATAGAGAAATAAGAATGCTTCAAGGCAAGCAAAAACTAAGGCAATTCGTGGCAACCAAAGCAGCTCCATGAAAAATTCTTAAAGGAACTCTAGACACTGAGAAAGAGAGAAGGTAACCACATTCACAAGTGTAGGAGAATACACTTCGAGATAAGAGGGATAGATAAACAAAGGAGAATTAGGAAGGAACACTTCCTGTCCAGCACAGCAAACCGTAAAACCCCTAGCATCAACAGGAGGAGAAGAAAACTTACAGTACCATGACCTTTTATTAATATCTTCCTTATTTGAAGAAAATAGGGCACTTTGAATCTGATACTGACCAAGGGAGAGAGACGGAGGTTATTATTTCATTAGCCTGAAGCACTGATCTATGATTTCTGTACCGAATTACCCAAGAGCTTCAAAATATCGAGATCTCTCTCTCTCTCTCTCTCTCTCTCTCTCTCTCTCTCTCTCTCTCTCTCTCTCTTTCTCTATATATATATATATCTATATATCTATATATATATATATATAGATATATAGATATATATATATATCTGTTTCTTCACCTCCATATAGACTGAGTCTGAAGCTGGCATGTGACTTAGCATCCATGTTTTAAAAATAAATAGCTCAGGTGACTCTAATGGGCATCCGTGGTTTTAACCAACGGGGTAGGCATCTGGTTGGTCATTTCTTTGACAGTTTTGTGTCTGTGTTCTCAGCTTTGGGAATACTCACCACTTTCTTCTACTGATTAGGCCTTTGGCTTCAGGTACTTCACAACAGCTTTTTCCTTTTCTTTTTCTGCTGAGGAGTGTGTGACAGCCCCATCAATGACCTGGGAAAATAACCTGTATCAAAGCCAATTAGTTGCACTGTTTCCATTTTAATGAAGTAGATCAATTATTGGAGGAGGGCTAGACTGGAAAATTCCTGAGCCTGGCAGACCAGCAGCCTCAGGCTATTATATGGTCAGGTACAAATCCACTCATTCATTCAACAAATCGATATTAGACACTAAATACGTTTTAGAATCTGGAAATAAAAATGATGAATATGAACTTGATTCCAAGCTTCAAACTCTTGTTGTTGTTGTTGTTTTTGGTCATCCCAGAAATTAATGGTTCTTAGCTAGCTGGAGTTTACTAGTTCTTAGCTTTGGCATTTCAAATACTGTTTTGTAGACTTTGAAATTTGACGGACTAGTAATTTTTTTAGTTGAGTGAACTACCAATTTTTAATTTTTCAACTTAGGCAACCAAACGAACATCTTTTAAACACAAACAACAGCATGTAGACCGTCTTACTACAGTAAGTCACCATTTAATAATAGTTTCATGAAAAATTCTGCAAATCTTAAAATTTGGAGCCAGATTACTACCTATCTGTATCTCTCTCACAGTATATGGATTATTCCCAAGTAAATGTGTTAGTGCATATTGCAAGTCACATTAGTAGCCAGTATGTAGAAGAAAGACCAGATTTGTCCCCATAGAAGCCTCTTAGGCCACCAACAAGAAAAGACATTTAACAGTGTTTTCAGTGTAACAAAGATGACTAACTCCTGAAAAACAGAAAGGAAATGGGGGGCAGCCCTAAGATTTCTCTTGTCTCAAGATCAGTTCGAGTCTACAGAAAAGGGATGGAACCCATGTAGATCTTGGAATATTCTGGCATGATAGAGCTAAAAGTTCAGGATGAACAAGGTTACTGGAGTCCACAGGAAAGAACACTGGTCAAGAAAGCTGTGTAGACAGATCTATCTGAACACCTGCCATTTCTCCTATGATTTTAGCTGATAGGCACATCATGAAACTACCCCGGGCCAGGAGTAAAATCACCTGGAATGGGGAGAGGTTAGGATGTCTGGCAGTCACACAGGGTCAAAATAGTGCTCATATCCAGAATTCACAATGGGAAACCTCATGATTCCTGTTTCTAAAAATGAACAGAGCATCAGTGAACTGTTAGACAAGTCCAGTGATGACATTAATATTCATATATTGTATATACTTATATGTGTAATATATTACATATAGTATATTATAATAACCATTATAAACCCACAAATTCAAGTACAACATTCATAAAGACTATGCCAAGACACATATAATCCAATAGTTCAAAACCAGTCATAAAGGGGGAATCTTAAAAGAAATAAGAGAGAAATATACACAGAGGAGCACTGATAAGCTTAATAGATTCTATATCATAAAAAAATGCAGATAAGAAGACAAGTCTCATTCATGATGATTTTAAAATCTTCAACAAATTACAAATAGGAAATTTCTTAATTTTACAGAGAAAATGAATCTGCAGCCATTAATCCTCCTACTTAATGATGGAAGAACAAATTATTTCCCCTTAAGAAACACACAAAAGGCTATCTATTTCAGAAGTTCAATTAAAAATGCATTGTATGAAATTCACAAGAAGTAATAAAAATGCTATTTTAAAAATCACATGGGATGTTCTTGTCAGTGCAATAAGACAAGAAAAAGAATAAAATTACCCAGACTGAAAAAGTAGAAGTAAACTAATTTTTTTTCAGATGATGCAATCATCCTATGTAGAAAATGTATGCAATCTCTACATGAATAAGTGAGTTTTGCAAAGTGGTAGAATTTTAAGTTGGTATGGAAATTGCATTGTACTTCTATATACTAGCCACAAAAATGCCAACTGAAGCAAGACAATACCATTGGCAATAGTGTCAAGAAAGATGAAAGCTTTGTGGAAAAATCTGACAAACTATGTGAGTGATCAAAACTACAAAGACCTTGATTAGAAAAATTGAGGACCTATGTGATGGAGAACCACACTGTGTTCATAAGAAAGAAGACGCAATTCTAGCCTCAAGTTTGTTCACATTTAATTTTAGCTAGAAAATTATTGACTTTTTAGAAGGAAATTAGTGGTTTCAACAAATATAATTGTACAGGTTGACGAATGTGTGGAAATCAGAAGGATATAGAATAGCCAAATTTATTTTGAGAAAGAACAAAATTAGAGAACTAATACTACTTGGTGAAGATTCATTGTAGTTGTAGGAACTGAAACAGGGAAAGACCATCACCAGTGTGGATAAATAGATCTGTGTATACTATAAATTATCCTGAAATAATATAGCACATATATACACAAATGATTTGGAAAAATGCAAAGGCAGCTCCTAGTAGAGAAAATAATGGCATCTTGGTCAGTTTGGCTGCTGCTGACCAGAATCAGAAAGTATATAGATAAATAAAAATATTAAGTTGTAGTGATAAGGGAAAGTTGCTCAAAAATACTACTCAATAAATTTTTATTTCATCTGTAAAGTTTTCTCATACACCTTCTCAAAGTTTGAGAGATACGTTCCAGAAGAGGCAATGCCAACACAATTACAAAATCTCTGAAGACAAAGTTTTTGAATAAATTGCTGTTGTGTTTTATAAAGTTCACTTTTCAATAAATATTATCACTTTGATGTTTACTTTGACCAAATTCAGTCATGAAGGCATTCAAGCAAAGCTATTTTCTAGTTTAGTTTCCCTTGGGATATGTTTTGATACAAAAATTGTTTATCAAATTGTGCTCATTCCAGAAATAAGAAAACAAAAGCTTACCTTGCAATGGTCTTCTTAATATTTTTGCAGCTGTCCCTCTTAGAACTTACTGCCTGTAGCTTGGAATAACATCTTTCCTGGTTAGGGAATCCTGAGGTGTTGGACTTGGTGTTTGCTTATATAGTCTTGTATTCAAAATATATATTTGGGGGCTATTAGGAAATTCAAGGTTACAGCAGTCAGTAGAACAAAGAGAGCTCCTGCCCTTTAGAGGTTATATCGAATGATGAGTTTCCAACGATAAACATTGGAACATGGCAGCAGCGGAGTAGTGCTTATTCATTCAACTTGTAAGAGATGTGTGAGTCAATCTAAGCCACTGCACCATACACCATACACCACACACCACACACCACACACCACACACCACACACCATACACCATAGGCTGGATAGGTAGAACAACATCTGTTTGTGATAGTTCTGGAGGCTGGTAGTCCAACATCAAGTACTAGTGCTTCTGACGTCTGGTGAGAGTGGCTGGTTTG
Organism: Peromyscus californicus insignis; assembly: GCF_007827085.1. Lineage (NCBI taxonomy): Eukaryota > Metazoa > Chordata > Mammalia > Rodentia > Cricetidae > Peromyscus > Peromyscus californicus. Next base: position 29,045,888 of record NW_026294480.1, read on the forward strand.
CAGATAGCAGTGTTCTCACTTAGTCTTCATACACGAGAGACCAAAAAAAACATCAGACACAGAAAAACAAACACCATGTGTTCTCTCTTATACATGGATTCTAGCTTCAAATCCTTAGATTTGTGTGTTGAACTCAGAGTGCCTGTAGAAGCCAGGAAACTAGAAAGAGTTCATGGTGGGCTTAAAGGAAGGGTAGAACACGGGCCATATGAAAGGGGTGAGGAGAATAATGGAGGATGATTCAATGGGAAAGGGGATGGGAAATAAACATCATGTGGGTATCAGAAGAGAAATGTGGAGAGAAAGACAGAGAGAGAGAGAGAGAGAGAGAGAGAGAGAGAGAGAGAGAGAGAGAGAGAGAGAGAGAGTCAGTCAGTCTTCTCTAAGGGTGGCCTCTCATAGATTACCCCTCACAACAGGTGGGGACACAAGCAGGGCCCACTAAGGAGTGAACACAAGCTAGACAAAGAATGTCCCATCACCAACACTCAACTACGGATCCTGAGGCCTCTGCTCTGAAGACGGACTGTCAAGAGCAGACCCAGTGAGAGCCCTGAGAGCTTGACAATCAGATAGAAGAATGCTGAACAAAGCCTGAGGGAGCATTGAACTGGATGAAAATGGATAATGAGTAAAAATAACAATGCTGCATTTTCTGAATGCATGCTCAAAAGAGAGAATGTTTCAACAAACAGATGCTGAAACTATTTGCAATGTTGTTTGAGTTTTCTACATTGTCCTGATTCAGGTTTCCTGCTGCTGGGTAAATACACCAGTTAGTCTAAACAATGTACACACAGAGATAAACACACAACATGCTATGAACCACACTTGCACAGCACTGCTTGGTGACTAATTCATACTTGCTAAAGGATAAGTTCTGTAATGAATTATTTTAAACCCAAAACTATCTTCCCATGACCCTATTCAGTTATGGGAACGGCTTGCAATGACTATTGGTAAGAGGTGTTTTACACTTGTTGGTTAATTCTGCCTGAATTAGATATAATCTATTGATTCTGGTTACCTTCCCAGTGGAAAGAAGGGCCACAGAGATGGGAGAGGAAGTGGAGCTCCCAGCAGGAGTTCTGTCTTTGCTACTTTTTAGAAGGGAAATTTGACTAAGGATGTACTTGCACTATATTGCATTTTATATTTTCAAAGAAATGCTATCTTTTTATCTTCAGTTCCTGGCACGCAGGTAGTATCTAATAAACGGTAATTACTTCTGCTATTACCACTGTGATCTTTTACATCATAACTGGTTTGAGAGTATCTGTCAAAGAGGCTCTATGGAGTCCATTCCCGAATTCTTGGGAATTCGGTTAGGCAGCAGGATGGACCCAAGTACATGGTCTGTACTTTAGCTGTCATGGTGGTTTGAATAGGCTTATATATTTGAATGCTTAGTCACCAAGGAGTGGCACTATTTGAAAGGTTTGGAAGGATTAAGAGGTGTGGTCTTGTTGGAGGAAGTATGTCACTGTGGATAGGCTTTGAGGTTTCAGAAGCTCATGCCAAGCTCAGAGTCTCTCTCTCTCTCTCTGCTTGCAGATCAAGATGTAGCTCTCAGCTACTTCTCCAGAACATTGCCTATCTGTGCCATGCTCTCTGCCATGATAATGGACTGAGTCTCTGAAACTGTAAGCAAACCACCAATTCAACGCTTTTTTCTTATAAGAGTTACCTTGATCATGGTGTCTCTTCACAACAATAGAAAAATGACTAAGAGGTGTATTGCCTGCATTTTCCCAGTGGAAGTTTCTAGTATGTTCTAGTAATAGAGTGGCTTATCTGGAGCATTTTTCACTCCATGAAACCTTTTCTCTCTTCACCGATTTTTCTCTAGGAAAGAGAGACAAATTCATGAGGCAGATGGTCTGTGTTGGGAAAACCATAAAACTAGACAGTAGCTAGCCAAGGCTATTGGGTATTTTGTGCCTGACTGAAATCAAGAGACCAGACTGATGAAACCATTGTATCAAGAGCACAACAGGAAGAGCTCCAGGCTCCTGAATGTAAATTAGCTCTGTTTATGGGCCGTAGATAAATGGCTTTCAATAGTAGAGTGAATACAAGGAAGAGTTACATTATCTGATGGATGAAAAAATACACTGACACTAACAGTTATTGAACTCAGGTACATTCTCAGATACCCCCCAACAGCCTTCTGGGGTGAAAATTTCCCCAAATTTGAGGAGATTAAGTAGCTTACAAGCCTGCGTAATGTCTAAATGTGTCTGAACTCAGTCTCATGAAGCTTCAGCTCTATTCATAACTTTGTGCTAACTGTCTCAATGATGTCCCTGCCCAAAGGAATAATGGACAGTGGTTGAACAGAGTTTTGTGTTGCCTGAAAGGGTAGAGGCTGAATCACAAGGTGAGGCAAAAGGAGGCAGTTTGCGTTCAACATTAAGAATTTTGAGCCACCAGAGGTAGTCAACTAAAGATGGAGGCGTTGGCTAGCATACACGACAGTGTGACACTGTGACTAGCTAAAAGCACAGGTCTGTGCTCTGTGCTGAACACTCATGCATCAACTGAGAGGTGGGTCTGTGCTCTGTGCTCTGTGCTGAGCATTCATGATCCAGCTGAGATGCTAGACTTGTTGGGTTTTCAGGCCGTCCCAGCACTACAAATCTATACTTCTGTGATTCTGGATGACCTGTTGCAGAAGGTGTCATATCTCAGACAAGACTGGTGCATCTCAGAAACTTCAGGAACACTCTCTCCCACACAATTCCCATGCATCCTCCTGGGTTAAGCTTTCTCTCCTTCACAACTTCCCAAGGGGGACACCTGGTCACCCTGTTCAGAATCTCCTTTTCACCACCCCTGCTTGATCCCCACTTCCTTCCCTCTGCTTCATGTTCTCTTCCACATTCAACACACATGATTTTATAAAACACACATCATTAATATATTATTTTGTTTCTCCCTACTCTGGTTTGACGAGGTCAAGAAGACTTTTCTTCTGCAACTTAGTATCTGGAATATTGTAGAATCAATAAATACTTATTAATGAGTTAGTAGAACAAGGTTGGGAACTGAGGCTCCACTTACACCCAGGTGAATGACTTTGAAGAAAATATTCCATAGTTCTGGTTGACCATATTCTCTCAGGTTCTCTATGTCAAAAAAAAAAAGTAAGTATAATTTAAAAATTCAACCGAATGGTTTGTTCTTTGTCTTAAAAACTTGGCCAAATAATTCTAAATAAACATGGATATAAATGTAAAAAGAAAAGATGCCAACCATTCCTTTTGAAGCACACTTGGTTCTTTATGCAGCTGAACCACTGGGCTGAGGCTTGTTCCGTTCAGATTTTTTGCTGTTCGGAGAACCCTTCATTATTGGAAACACCATTGACAGGCAAATCTAGCAACCAGCATATGCTTGCACACTCCATCTATGAACCTTCATGCTGGGGATTTTCCACTGTGTGGTTACTGCCTAAGGGAAAATTTCAGAGCAGTAAGAAAAAGATTGATGGTTTGCTCCTGATATTGTGAAAGCCATGTTGATTGACATTCCCAACACACCAGACACACAGAGCTAGTATGATTGTTTGATTTTTCTTCATTCACATACATTTTGTAAGTTTTGTTATTTTTGAATATACTCATACGGCTTCTCATGAATATGTGGGAGGGATGTTATATGTACTATGGGAAAATACACAGTCACTAAATAATTGATTGTTTGATAATATTTAATATGTACCGTATTTAGTGAAACAAATATGTATACTTATATAGTATTTCTGAAGAGTAAAAAACCTCAAGAAACTATAAAAATAAGACTAAAGTAACCCCAAAACAAACAGAAGGAAGAAAATAAGAGCATAGCTCAGTAAAACTGAAAACAGGAAAAGAAGAGAATTTGGCAAGATGGCTCAGTGGGTTGAGGTGCTGAGCCCCAAGCTTGATGACAAGAGTTCCGTCCCTGAGCCTCACCTGGTGCAGGAGGAGAACTGACTCCTGCTTGTTGTCCTCTGGCCCCAATCAGTGGAAACCATGGCCCTTGAGCACCAGCCCCACTCATACACAGAAAGGAATGCACACACTCATGCACAAAATGAGTAAATGCAATAAAAATGTAAAAACAAAACATAGAAAAACAGTGAATCAAAGAGTTGATGTCATTATTCCCATTTGAACCTTTATTTCTCTGTGTTCTGTCTCCCCTCTGTGGAAATTCTCCCATGGCCCCTTTCCTGACCTCTATGGTATTCCAAAAGAAATATACATATCTGAAAATTCAAAGCTATCATCCCCAAATGAGATGAAACATGCAACATTTTTCACCCATTTGCTGTAGAATTTCATGATTTCATTTTTCTTAGCTGAATAATATCCCACTGTGTAAATGTACCACATTTCATTATGGATATCTAGGTTGTTTTCACTTCCTAGCCATTGTGAATAGAGCAGCAGTGAACACAGATGAGCAGGCACCTCTGTGGTACACTACAGATTCCCTTGGATAAATGCTCAGGAGTGGAGTAGCTGGATCACAGGGTATATCTATTTCTAGCCTTTTGAAGAACTTCCACACTGATTTACATTGTGGCTACACCAATTCACATTCTACCAATAATAATTAAGGATCCTCTTTCAACACATCCTCACAGCATGTGTTCTCATTTGTTTTGTAAGATAAAATTTCAAACAATTTTAACTTGAATATGTCTGATTGATAAGATATTGAACACTTAAAATATTCCTTAGCCATTCATATTTCTTCTTTTGAGAACTATATTGTCTAGTTTTTGTCAACATTTTGTCAAAAGTCCTGTGGATATCTACTACCAAAAAGTTTCATAAAATATATACATATGCACACACATATAAAGAGTTTAAATGGAGTTACCCTATAATAGGGCAACAATATCCCAAAAGATAATATAAACTAATAAACAGCTTAGTATCAATCTCTTTTGGAGTTGCTGGCCAGTGAGGTCCCACATACCCCCAACATTTGCCAATGCTCCTGGTTACCCTACAGAACTTGACAGTAAGACCCTATTGTAGAAGACACCATATGCTTGAGTCATAGAACACATAGAAAACAAGCTGGAACTTGCCTGGAAGTTTCATCCATAATGATTGGCCTTTGTGGTGCTAGAAGGGGCTATTCATGCTACCAGAGGAAAAGTAATCATTAATCTTACTGAGCTATGAGTGCTGCAAGCTACAATCATGACTGGCAAGACAAGGCAAGTCCACTAGTACAATAAAGGCATGGATGTAATGGGAGGAATCAATCACTTTCTGATTGTACTTAAGACCCACTCCACAAGATGGGCCTAATACCTGATAGTATTACTAACCCAAGAAACTAGCCCAAGAACCTGTGGCTAGATAGACAGATTATAGGCTCCAGGAGAGAATATACTACTACTATTATTTTATTAAATGAACATATAATTAAACTTACTCCTGATGTGTTTTTGTTATATCCATAAATTAATGCCTCTCTCAACCATCAGAGAAGCATCTATTTGTGGTAGACGGTGATTAACACAGAGACCCACACCTGGTCAGGCATAGAGAATAAGAGACTCTAGAATGGAGTATCTGCATCACATTCCTTCCTTCCAAAACTCATAGATTATTGTGGAAGAAAGAGTGGAAAGATGAAAGATTATCCATCGCCAGAGGTGGTAGAGAAGTATAAAAAAACAGTGGTTTCTACATGTAGCAGAACAGATATACATATGAAACCACAGCAGTTAAGACAGCAGGCACAAGACATGCATGCTCAAGGTGGACAAAATGCCAGCATCAAGTGGGGATGTGAACATGAAATTCTGGCCCTAAGCTAAAGAGCTATTGACAGTTGACAGCTGCTGGAAGGGGAGTCAGTTTTCTTTAAGGGTGTGTCCCCTGATAGGTCAACCACGCTCTAGTTGATGGTCACACACCCTAGAGTATATTAACAGCACAAACTGTACTTGATAGGCTTGAGAGAGAGAGAGAATGGCCACAGTAGCTTGGGGCTGGCCATATGCTGGCTTGATGCCCTCCATCAAGATAGCTAGATTCCTCACACAGTGTCCCAAGACTTCCATCAAACAAAGGCTGTTAATTCTTCAAGTCTAGACTAGGCTAGACTAGGCTTGTACCACACTTACCACATTCTACTAGATAAATAAATTTGCAGTGTCAGCCACATCAAAGGGAGTGAGAAATAAACGCCATCTCTTAAATGAATGAAAGTACAGAATTTGTTACCACCTTTAATATACTGTGGTTCTAAATTATTTATATTCTTTCCATGTGCAAAGTATATCATCCTTTCCCAAGATCCTCAAAAGCTTCATCCTCTGATGACATCTGACCAGGCTTAAAAGCCAGTATTTCATCATTAGAATCAGGTGCAGATCTGAATGCAGCTCCAAAATTAACATTCCCTGAGTATAGTCACTATGCATGAGTCACCAACCGACTTCTGAACTAAAAAGGCAAGCTATGTACCTTCCCAAAGTTCAGCACAGGACGAAGGCACAAGTGAAAATGAACAGTAGTACACATTCACATTCACAAAGTGATGGAAGAGCAGTCCAGAACAGTCACTGGTCCATAGTAATTTTTAAATCTACTTGGACAAAGGATGTAATGCTAATGCTGTGATGCTGGTATTTCTAGATTAGAGCCAATTTCTTCACTCCCATTTCACTCTTTGGCTCGTGTTTATGTTGTTCTCAGTGGCTTTTGTTTCTACCCTCTTTTTTAAATTTATTTTTATTTCATGTGCATTGGTGTATTGCCTGCATATTTATCTGTGTGGGGGTATTGAATCCCCTAGAACTGGAGTTACAGACAGTTGTGGGCTGTCATGTGGGTGCTGGGAATTGAACCCGAGTCCTCTGGAAGAACAGTGTGTGCTCTTAACTGCTGAGTTATCTCTCCAGCCCCTTGTTTCTACCCTCTTTATCTTGTTTTTAGGCTCACTCACCCATCACCAAAACACCCCTCACAAAGAAAACCCCCCTCCTCTTCCATAAAACAGGGCCCACTTTTCTGCTTCTGTAGCTGAGTAGATGTACTTGCCTGGTTGTTGCTTATGTAAAGTTCTGTTTTATCTTGTACTGCTACACTATGTCTTGCTCACACTTTTAAAAAAGGTTCATTTATTTTATTATTATGTGTGTGTCTGCCTATGTGTATGTGCCACCTGTGTGCCTAGTACCTGAGGTCAGAAGAGGGTGACAGATCCCCTGGAACCAGAATTACACAGGTTGTGAACCACCATGTGAGTACTGGGAACTGAACTTGGGTTCACTACAAGAATGACAAATATTCTTAACTGCTGAGCCATCTCTATGTTTCCCTTTGCTATCTCTTTCAGTCCGGGATAGTGGTGCTCTTGTTAAAACTTCTCTTTTGCATGTTTTTTTCACATTAAGTTCTTAATTCACTTCATTAAGTGGAAATCATAGGCATAAATACCCTCGATACAACTGTCTTTTTAAAAAACTGCATGCGAAGCCGGTCGGTGGTGGCGCACGCCTTTAATCCCAGCACTCGGGAGGCCGAGCCAGGCGGATCTCTGTGAGTTCGAGGCCAGCCTGCTCTCCAAAGCGAGTTCCAAGAAAGGCGCAAAGCTACACAGAGAAACCCTGTCTCGAAAAACCAAAAAAAAAAAAAAGAACAAAAACAAAAAAACTGCACGTCAGGGTACTGTGGAGAAATGTTTTGAAGTTTTTGAATCTAACATTCTTAAGACCTCTGAGGGTTTTTTTGTTTGTTTGTTTTTTTGTTTTTTGGGGTTTTTTTTGGTTTTTCGAGACAGGGTTTCTCTGTGTAGCTTTGCGCCTCTCCTGGAACTCACTTGGTATCCCAGGCTGGCCTCGAACTCACAGAGATCCGCCTGTCTCTGCCTCCCGAGTGCTGGGATTAAAGGCGTGCGCCACCACCGCCCGGTGACCTGTGAAGTTTTAACAAAGGGGTATATACCACAAACCAATGTTGATCTTTATGGGGAACTCTGAGTGTGGCCTTTGCTTGGCGACCAGTCCCTTTGCCTCCTTAAATAAACGTAGCCTTGTTTCTATCTAGTGGATCCAGTGAATCCATGGGTTGAAACCTTTCCTCTTTATTCTGTTTCTAAAAGGAGGAATTTTCTCCTGCAGCTGGCTTCTGTCCTCCCCTCCTTTAGCAAGAGCCACTCAAAGAAGCCAAGTTTCACTTTGAGTGTTTCCACCGAACATTTCCTTAGCCAGATCTATACATGCGCTAATAAGTTGCCATAGTCAACAGTGTGGTCAAAGAACTCAGCATTGCAGAGTAGGAATTTTGCCTCCTCTGACTTCTAATAGCAAGTCCTCATTACTTTCTCAGCTTCCATGATGATCAGTCTCTGTCACTCTCAAGGCCTCAGACAAACTTATCCAAAGCTAGCTGCACATGGTCTACACTTTCATTTTCTATTTCAGTTACATTTGTTATGTAACAAACATCTCTAAAGCTCATTGGCTTAAGTGAAAACTGTGTTGTTTCTGACAATTCTGCAGTCTGCCTGGGTCAGTCATGAGTTTGCATTTACTAGAGGCTAATCCAGGACTGTTGGCTATGATGCCTTAGTTTTATTCCTCACAGCCAATATGAGCTTCCTTACACACACACACACACACACACACACACACACACACACACACACACACACACACCACTCTTTAAGATGTCTGGAGCATCTTACATATCATTTTCCCTGTGGTCTCCACAGCAAGGCATCTGGACCACTTTATAAAGTGGCTAAATCCTATGAGGGAACAAAGACAGAAGATGCTGACATCCTTAAAGCCTAAGCCTATGACTAGCACAGTATAACTTTTACTGTATTTATTGATCAAAGAGAGACTCGAGGTCAGCCCGGGACCAGGAGGAAAGGAAAATTGATGTTAACTTCTGATAAAAGGAGTGCCAAGAAGTAATTGATTAAACAACATCACTGTTTCTCCTAATTATTAGTTCAAAGGGGATTTTACTATAAATGGGAGGTCTTATTTAGTAAAATGGAGATAACCATAAATAGAATCTTGTCTCGGACAGCAACTAGAGTCAGTTGGGCTGCTTTTAAAAGCTACCCTGTATGTTCATATGTTCAGCCACACTCTCATTCACACACCACACACACACACACACACACACACACACACACACACACACACACACACACACACACGAGGACAGTGATTGTGTTAAATCACAGAAAAAGACTAAGTACTAACAAAGAGTTTGAAAACACTAAGATGTTGTGATAGCCTAGGACTCTTGGCTCTGTGAAATAGAACAAATGATCAAGGAAATATTTTTCTTGGCATTTTAATGGCTGATCTGCATAAACAACTTTGAAGCTGTGATTACTTAACAGGAGGCAAGACCTGCCTTCCAACATCACCAGGGTGTTTCTCTGTTTATGCAGAGCCTCTGACCATGTTGTAGAACTGAAGTATACTAATTATCTTCTCCATTTACCCCAAGAGCAACACATGTCTCTACAGGGCAGATCAAGAGACCCTTTCCTGCCTCTGTGGTTGATGCTTCACAAGACTCAGTGTCCGGCTTCTTTCCCTACCACTATAGGTCTTCACAGGGCTCCAAGTCTGAGTAGGCTCCAAGCTTACCTTGCAAAGGACTCAATGCCAATTCATTCCTGTGGGCAAGGACTTCAATAGGCAAAGTTTTCAAAAACCTTATTCACAAAGGGCAGTACAATGCATTTAGTAGTCAAAGAATCTAGGCAGGGATGCTTTGTTATGTGGATACTTCCTCAAATTCAAGGTCCAGATTTGATTATTTCTCACCACCCCCCATGCCAAGTTAGGTCAGTTAAGAAGAAACATGTGCATTTCAGCAAGGCGAGTTCTTCAGAAATAAGGGCTATGTACAACATCCACATAGATCATCATCTGAGGGGTCCTGCATATGAAATGCTAGTCTATCTACATCTCCTCACTTCCTTTGTCATTCCAGAGTCTCTGGAAATCTGAGTTCTACTTGTGCTATTTCACCCAATCCCTGTCAAATCAGTGGCCTGTTTGATTAAGTTAAATTAATTAATTTATCTAAATACTTTACTCCCTGCCTACGCTGACCAAGCGTGCTGTTTTCTTTCAGCATTCATTCTGGCTTACTCTTCAATTTGGGTTGTGCTAGATGTTTGACTTTAGTTCTTCTATAGTGTACTTTCCCTACTATTATTATACTTTTTAATGATTGACAGCTACTATGATTCCTAAACCTTTCTCCCAGGCCAAGAGGGGACCACATTTGTGCTCAATTATTACATACCTTATAGCTAACAAGTATTTTAAATTTCGTATTAATCCTTTCAGAGTTATGCACACTGTGCTTTAATCATATTTACCCCTTCCTCCAACTCTTCCCAGATCTCATCCCTCTTCCCTACCTACTAACTCAGTATCATTTTTTAAAATCTCTCAAGATCAGTTTATGCCACCCAAATATTTTTGAATGAGTGACCTTCCACTGGAGAGTGATTGACTTATCAGGAGCTACTCTTTGAGAAAACTGTCTCTCTCTCCCAGCAGCTCTCGATTGCTGGTATCTTTATGGTTATGGGAACCAACCCCTTCCTCCATGCTAGGATTTGGTTTAGCTTAGGCTTTCACAGATGGTGTGCATGCTGTTGCAACCACTGTGAATTCATATCTGAGGGATGAAATGGCATCAGCGATAATAAAAAACAACAGTGTAAAGAATGGTAGTAGAGAGTCTTAGTACAACATAGAGGTTTTGCTGCAAGTTTTCCCGGACCTGCATATATTGTCTCAGGGGCTGTGGCTTGGAAAAATACTTGTTAAGGAAGTAAAATTTCAGATCTAAATAGAACATGTGTATCTCATGCTTTTCCTCCCAAGGTTCAGGGATTATGCTGATAAGGACATAGAAAGAGTGTAAGAGCCAGGGGCAGTGGGTGACTACATGGGAGCAGTGCCTTCTGGCCACACTTACAAAAAAAAGTGACTCTACTGCCCACCCTCTGCCATGAGTCTGAGCTCATCAACAGCATTATTCCTCTGGCTTAGGGTAGCATGTCACCAGAGCAGGGCCACAACGAAGGATGAAGCAACTGAGCTCCTGCTTCCTCCCCTGTACCCTGCTGGGTGCTTTTGACTGGTTTGAATCCCACCTGCATCAGATGAGGTCAGGACAGTGACTTATGCTGAAGAGAAGACAGCATTAGCTAGAGATACCTTCCATGAACAACCTTCAACTAGCCTCACCCAGCAGATTCATCCCGTGAAGTTCCAGATCTGCTCATTTTACAGACCCTCAAGAAGTGCCCACCCACAGCCCATCCTCAGCTACGGACACTCTACCAGTGGGCAGCTCTCTGGTTAAATAATTGAAGATCTCCATGTTCTCAAACACCTTGCAAGTAGCTGGGAAAAAGTGAGGCAAAAGACAGGTTGCAATAGCTGTGTGGACAGAAGCGATACAAGGATGTCAAGCAGAGGTAAAGTAACTCCAGCCCAGAAATCCCTGAGAAAAAAATCCTCACTCTCCATCCCACTCCCGCCTTATTGCCCCCACAGTTAACATGTTCTGAGCGCTAACCCTGCGCCAAGCTGAACATCCTTTGCATAATATATTTTTAAATCTTCCAGTCCTGCATGAGAGGTATTATTACCTCCATTTGTTGATAGGACTGAGATTCAATGATGCCCAGAACGTCTTAATTTTTCATCAGCTGGTGAGGACTCGAGTTAGAATTCAGACCTGTGTTTTGACTGACTGAACTCTAAATAATAAGCTATGCACTATAAGCCTAAAGTCATTCTGCTAGGACCTATTGGGAAAATGGTAGACTGAGCAACCTTCTAGTCAGAAAGTCGTGTAGGAGGTCTCAGTTTCCTGTTGGTAAATAACATAAAATTTCCACCATCTGTGTATTTTTCCACTTAAGGAGGCATCATATTTAACCTGGGTCAAACGGCAGTTTACTCACAGCCCGAGGAAATTCTAGAAATTAACGACTACAGTTCGTCTGAGCTCAGCTCATAATTATGTAAGCTCATTTCTGAGCATACCAGTAACTTTCCACTTGAGTCTAGATAGGAAGTAGCCCTCCATCTCCTCCAACATGATGCATGTTATTTTTACAGGGTCAGTCAGAGGATGCAAAATGATAGCAAATGCCACAAAGCTTCTTCTTCCCATATTAACCCCAGACCCCCTTCATCTTTTAACCAAGATTTCCTAAAGAATTTAGACTTCACAGATGCTCGAGCTGGAGGTGTGCATTTTATTCACTGTGTTTCTCTAACATCTACTACAGTGCCTGATAATTTACAGGCACCCAGAAAGTATTTACTAGATGAGTTAATGGATATATTTATGGATAAATGAATGAAATTTGTACTTGAAATGTGAAGGAGCCAAGGCCCCACCCTCTGATAGGACATAACCTGGGAAAATTTTTCCAGAAGTGCAGTTGGAGTCCCCATGAGCCACCATGTCATCTTTTGTGTGGCTTACTCTGTTTTTTCCCTAAACAGCTTCCCTGCAACTGGATTTACTGACACAGCTACATCATGCTTCCAGGAGTAACCTCAACCTGACTAAGTCTTGAGCTAATCATGTTGGGGACAGACAGTGTATCAGAAACTTATGTCTCCCACCTTAAAGGGGCCTGTGACGGGTCAAAGTCCCCAAGGTAGGAATCCAAGAGCAAAAGCTTGGAAGCTTATACTAATAAAATGAAATTTTACAAGAGGGCCGGATAGAAATGTTTTCTCCCCCAAATGCTTAGAACAAGAGTCTAAATGATGGAGCAGGGGGTTATGACTGAGCCGTCCTAGCCTCCCTACCAGCTGAGGATTTGTTCCCAGAGAGTGAGATGATCTTTCCAGTGCTAAAATCACCCGACACCCCTGATTATGGCCACAGGCTCTGGAGAAACGAACAAGCAAGGAAACGTTGTCCCAGGCACTCCTGAGCCCCCAGGTCTCAGGCTGGTGTCCGAGAGCAACAGTCTTAGGCAGTTACAAGGAAAATTGCCTCTGCTGTTCATAACACTATCTGAAAGACGAGATCTGCGGTCTCCTGCCCTCCCTATACACATGTATAGTGGGTCTCAAGAAGGAATAGCAGAGATTTGGAGGATGCCACATAATTCGTTGTACTCAGGACCTATGTGCCTCTGGCATGGGATAGGAAGCAGGTGGGGATGGGGACCCAAGAGGGTTAGGTGGCCATGGAAGATTCTAGAAAATGGTGAGATGGTAACAGCTTCAGTATTCAGCCATCTTTTCAACTCACTCCGCCACAGTACATTACTCCGCAGGAGTCTCTGGAGACTTGGCCACTTCTGACTACACCCATAGTGTCTCTAACATTGTCAAATTGGGGTTAGTTTCGTAGTACTATTTGAGGATTCCGAAAAAGAGCCCCTTATGTCACAGATGTCTTACCACTGGAGGGACTCCTTTGTGCTGAGGAATTCTCCAGAAAACATTATCTGCAAGGCTTGTTTACAGGAGACACCCTGGGTCCGCTCTCCTCTTCCACTGCATCCGCCACCTGCCAGTAAACAGGGCTGGCTTTCACCCAGTAGTGCCCCACAGCAGACAGGCTTTTTCAGCTCTGTTGCCCAAAGAGTTGGCATGCCCTGTTTTTGCTGCCATTCTCGGAACAGTACAATTGATCTGTCAAGGTGAATCTCTCACTCACACTTTGTTTCTTCTCTTGGTCCCCTTCCCATCTGAGGGACACAGTGACCTTTGCCCTTTTTCCTTCCCGCTCTAAACTTTGTTCTGAAATGCATATGATCTCATAGGGATGGGGGCCAAACGTGAAAAACAAAGATGCAAAAAAACAAAACCTTTTCCTGAGACTCTTTCTTCTCCTTTAAACACACCACAGATTTAGTAATTGGGGAGAGGTAAGGTGTGGGTGTTGTGTTCTTTGATATATCTGCTTCCCTTCAAATATTTCCATTGCAGCATTTACCTGTTCGTTAGGTTGTAAATGCTTATCAATGGTTACTATGTGGCCCTTCCTAGACAAACAGAAAAGAAAGCATTTTTGTAACAAGTTAAGGTCAAATTATAGGGTTCTGAACAGCAGTCAAGTGGGGAAAACAGTCTTTAAACCAGAGAGATATTCCCAGTGTGATGAGGAACAGGTTTTGCTAAGGGTTTGGGTGCAGTTTTGGTCGGTCCCTCTGTCCCTTCAGCTGTCAGAGCGGTCATTCTTGTTCAGAATTATTGCTATTATTACAGGCATTTATTCATAAGCATATAATACATGTACAGGGCACAGACATAAAAGGATTCAACGGGTGAATGAATAGAAGGTGCCCTCCCATCTGTTCCCTGCTCGCTGGCCACATCCCGTTCCTCCCTGCAGGATGTATTGCAAGGGAAGATATATTTCCTAACTGCCATCCTTCCAGAAATGTCTATGTCTTTTCAAAAGTAGAGAGGGAGTCATTTGAAGGTAGGGTTTTTTTGGCTGTTGTTGTTATTTCTTTGTTTATTTTTCAAAGATGTCTAACACTCACATGAATCCAAAATTAACAAACTTAAAAGGTAAGCTTGCTACCTTCTCCACAGTTCCTGCTCCACCCACCAGCTCATCCCCACACTCCACTAGGTCACCACTGATTTAGGCTCTTGTGAATCATTGCAGGGTTATTAAAGGCACATGACATCAAAAACAGCTTCTATTTTTTCCTCCCAAAGCAGATATTCAGTTTAAGACTCCATAAACATAACAGGAGGGATTATTTGTAAAATAATGGAATTATCCATATGCAGTCTTTGAAGCAATTAACTAACTTTGCAGTTTGTTGTTGTATACAGCAGACAACACACAGTTCAATTTATCCACAGGACTTCAGGATATTGAGAGCCCTTTAAAAGGGATTCCCCCTTTTAAAGTACCTAAAAATGAATATCACCTGAATTTCTATGAGCCTGGATAGAAGCCCAAATAATCAGAATAGCCACCAATGGAACATACAAGGAGTTACGCTACACAGCATAACACAGCAGGTGCTTCCTGTGATATAGGTCAGCCTGTGATATGCTGGGAACAGGGCAATTTGTCACCTACATTTACTCTAAGATTTTTCCCACCACAAGGTAGACTTTCTAGACAACTGTGACTTTGGATGGGAAAAGGGAACTACACTGAGCCCTGTAGTTTTGAGGGTACCCCATAGCATGTTGGGAGGTCACCCTGGAGAAGCACGTGTTCCTTGTAAGCTCAGGATTCCAGCTGTGTCCAAGCTGTTTTTGTTCCTGCTGTTTCTTGTTCTCTGTATGTGGCCTGATTTTAAATTCCTGGCCTCCCCTTAAAGTCTAATTCAAGAATTCCCTGAAACAGCTCAGATCTCCTATTTGAATGGATTTCTTCCTCACCTGGCCACTTAACACTTCTATAACGCTATCACACTCTGCCTAAGGTTGTCTTCTGGCTCTGGTTGTAAATACATTTACCTTTCCATAAGACTGTAAAGCCATTGGTGAGCTTGGTTATTTATCTCTGAAGTTCTTCCCATAACTTAGCAGAGAGCCAAGCATAAAGTGGGATCTCAAGAAATAATTCGACGACAGGATCGATTATTTGGTGTAATCTTTATCCTTAGTGAAACTGGGTGATTTGGGGTGTTGGGGGAGAGGAGAAGTGATAGAAAAAATTCTTTTAGTAAGTACCCCAAACCCCAATAACAAGCTTTCCATATGGACAATGTAGTGGTTAAGAACTCCATTTTAGGGAGTGGAGAGATGGCTCAGTGGTTAAAATCATTTATTGTTCTTCCAGAGGACAAAAGTTTGGTTCCCAGCACCTATGTAACTCCAGCTCTAGGGTATCCAGCACGTTCTTTTAGCCTCTATGGACAATGCATACATATACACATACACATGTACATCATATTCACATACATAATTTACAAGGACAAACACACATTGAAAAAAGAAAAAGAAAGGAAGAAAAAAGAAAGAAAGAAAGAAAGGAAGGGAGAGAGAAAGAAAGTAAGAAAGCAAAAGAAAGAAAGAAGTCCATTTTTGGCCTTTATGTGACCTGGACTCAAATCCAAGAGCTGATCTTGTAATCCTTAGATCTCAAGCAAGCCATTGACCCTTCTAAACTCCATTTTCTCAAATGTAAAGCAAGGCTGAAGATAATACCTTGTACCTTACAGAGAACTCAATAAAGTGCTGTCATCTCCTCTAGTTTTTATTGGGGTGGTGGCTGTTGCTGTCACCTGTGTGGTTACAAAACTTTGACACTAAGGGCCCAAACCAGGAACTCTTTGAATCAAAGTTCAGAGCATTCCTACTCCTGAGCTGCTATCTGTTTGAAAGTAGGGAAATTCAAAAGCCACTAATGAAACCTTCATGAGCCCTAGAGCCTTACCAGGTAATCAGACTGAATAATGATGTTGACAGTTTTATCTAGTCTCTTTGCCAGTTCAGAAAATACTCTTTCTTCTAAGTGGACGCAGATACTAAGCATCAAGGGACACATGCTCTGGCTTGCTATTTAATACAACTGTACGTTGGTGTTCTTAAAATGCAACTTTAAAAAGCTGTCCAGTTATCTCATTATAATCTCAATAGCAATAAAGCTTAATTATTAGAAGAGGAAGTTTTTCAACTCAAAACAAGCAGAGGGAGCACTCAGAAACAGAAAGATGTGGAAAATTTATGGTTCCTAAGGCAAAGTTCATAGGCAGACTGCAGCTACCATAAAGCCTTGCTCATGTTCAGGAGGCAGGGAGTTAACAAGTAGAAACTGACTTCAGACTGCTGGAAATTTCCACTCTTTGCTTTGGTGTGGAAGGGGTGATACAGCGGCTGGGCGAGGAGTGCTCTCTCTGTGATTGCAAGGAGTGTGTGTGTGTGTGTGTGTGTGTGTGTGTGTGTGTGTGTGTGTGATGTCCCTTCACCATTCCTTTGTAATGCTGCCTCATGTTGTTTTCCTACAACTTCCTACAATCTTCCAGGGTTCTCTGGAGTCACCAGGAAGCCTTCTCCTGGCTTGTTTATTGTATAATCTGTGTCCTACTGTGCATGGCCCCATTCCTCTATCTGACCTATTAATATTCCATTGCAAAAGCAATACTAATGATAATTGCTAAGGAAAGAGCTGTTTAGAAAAGTCTAACAAATATATTGACTTACGTAAACAAAATAAATATTAATGCAGGTAATTAGAAAGAAGTTCAAAGCCTTAGGGACCCCAAAGCAGCACTTGAGCTAACCCCCTCATTTTATTGTGATGAAGGAACTGAGGAGTTGCAGAACTAATTAGAAAACATGGCTTTAGTCTAAGATCTTGTAGTCAGTCACATAATAGACGTGGCTACACGCTACAGTAATGGCCTTCAAAGTAAGTAACTGAGGGACCCCTCTTCCTTAAGTTATCATGTTTAGGAAATGAAAATACCAATATGGCATTTTAAGTTCTATTTGTGAACCAGCCTCACTAAAACTAACGTTGCATATTTCTGTGCAAACATGGACAAAATGAGTTGACATGCCTCACTGTGTGTCTGCCTTTTCCCCTAGGACATTGCAGACTCTGAGAGGGTCACCACCGAATCACATTTGTGTGCTTATCACAGAGAATAGGAGAGCTATGCATCTAGGGATTGCAACAGTCTGTTCAAGGACTAATGGAAGCACCAGTTTGAGACAAAACTGTAAAAAAGGAAGTTTTTCCAAAGGGAGGAGAATGGCACAAGAATAGAATCCAGATGATGAATTCTTGCTCTGCTGGGGCTGCCATCTTGGTTGGTCTTTGGAGATTTTGTGAAGTGTCATATTTTTCTACTATTTTTCCATGGGCAGCTATGAATCATCTAGACCTTTCTGTGTTACTTTACTAATGGGGCTCCCTGAAGTTGAGTAGATGGGAGGAGGTAGTTCCAGGGCCATCCTTGTAGCACATCCAGGACAGTTCCAGAGCAGAAGCACATGGCAGCCAGTGTAATCTGCATGGTCTTGAGCGAACATTCCAGATTCTGTCTGAAGCCATCACCAGCTTGCCTCCATATCTGGTCAGGATGCTTAGTTGTGTTATAAGAAATGATTGCTGTTGTGGTTTGGCAATGAAGCATCCCCTTAAAAGTTGAATTGTTAGCCGGGCGGTGGTGGCGCACGCCTTTAATCCCAGCACTCGGGAGGCAGAGGCAGGCGGATCTCTGTGAGTTCGAAGCCAGCCTGGGCTACCAAGTGAGTTCCAGGAAAGGCGCAAAGCTACACAGAGAAACCCTGTTTCGAAAAACCAAAACCACTTTTCTGTGGTACATAGATTTCTTCCATTTTGCCTCCAGCAATGAAGGTTAACATAACTGTGATCTGGAATTGCAAATGAATGCACAATTTGTCTTTTCAAGACCTTCCCAGATCTCTTACCAAACAAGGGAACACCCACCACCACCATCACCACCTCCAAGGTACCTCAAATCCCTCCCATTACAGACTCACTTTCTAAAATTAAGTTTATCCCAAATATTTAGAAGAAAACCAAACTGAGCAAACCTTATTGATCCACTCAACTACAAAGTCTACAAGTGACCAGACCAGAGATTCAAATGATGTTCTCAGGTCTCTATCTCTGCTTCAGTCTAGACTGATTTCATCTTTTGTCCTATCCCAATAAACTTGGGCTTTCTCTCTGTGGGAGGGCAACTGGCATTGACAGAACAAGTTAATGACCTGGAAGGAAGTGATTCTACATCTGCTTGTAGATAGAGTTTTTCATCAGGACTGCTGGCTCCCCAGTAACCACACAGAGACTTAATATAAATTGTAAATGCTTGGCCAATAGCTTAGGCTTGTTACTAACTAGCTCTTACAACTTAAAATAACCCATATTTCTTATCTATGCTCTACCATATGGCAGTACCTTTTTTCAGCATGGCATGTTCATCTTGTTTCTCTCAGTGCCAGGAGGAAGTGTCTCCTGACTCCACCTTTCTTCTTCTCAGAGTTCTCTCTGCATAAAAATCCTGCCTAGCTATTGGCCAGTCAGCTCTTTATTAACAATGAGAGCAATAAATATTCTCAGTGTACAAAAAGATTGTTCCACAGCATCTATTTTCTTCCTCAAAACCCCAGGGAAGGGCTCAAATACTTCTGTTTTGCACCAGACACCCAGTCTATGAAGCAACTCTTACACCAAGTCCACAAAATACTAGGATGTCAACTCACTTTTGTGGTTGTGGATAGGCTTTAGGATCCATCAAATTCACAGCATTAAACAGATAGCATGCACTCAGCTGAAGAATTTTAAGAGGGTACAATAATGAGAGCACATACAATGGTCTGGTGGAGATCAAGGAAGCCAACCACGGAGCACTAAGACCAACAAGAACAGGAATTCAGAAGGGCCAGTGATACAAGTGATTCCTAGAAAGACAAGAGGTAGCCAAACAGAAAGCCCTCTTGATAGAAGCCACGCCTTTCAGTAGAACACAGCCAACTGTCTCCCAAACAACAGAGCAGTCACCCTTGAGAAATATTCCTAACTGATTCTGTTTCTCCAATCACTGACCCAATAGCTGAATCCAAGTGAAAGCCAGAGGGTATGGGACACCATATCTCATCTACATAGACCAGGTAGACAGAGAAAGGATCTCAAAAAACAAGTAGAGAATATATATAATAAAAGGTGAGACTGCAATTCCCAATATGGTCAACCACTAGGAAGAGATGCTTTGCAAAGACAAAGCAGGTTGCTACCCCTATGACAAAAGAACAAAGTGATGTAGAGCAGTTTAGCCTAGCAAATGTCCATTACAAACACCTAGGGGAGGAACTTGTGCCTAGGGGACATGCTTAGTAATTCATATGGCCCAGGTAAAGGTTTTGATGTTCATATTACAGTCAAAGCTGAAGTCCCTTACCTAAAAACCCAGTTCTGTGGCCAATATTCTTCCCCTCAGAGCCCTCTAACGTCTCCTTCCTCTTGACATCTGCAGCAACATTCCTCTAGGCACTGCCCTTTGCTCCATTACACTCCTTGTCTTCCCTTGTCATATATGCTTGAGTTCTTCAACTAGATTTAAGACTGGAAGCCAGCCTAGAGATTTATATTAAATAGCTGTTCAGCAAAAGTCTGGTGACGAAGCACTGCGGACTCTAGATACACGAAGAGTGACTTAAATATCAAACATAAAGTAGATCTTTTTGCAACTAGTAAAATAGTATGGTTAAAACAACAGCAATGGCCTAGCTTGAGCAATGGCCTTAGCCACAATCACCTGTATGTCACCACAGCCTGATAATCTCTTCAGATCTTAGGGTTGCCTCAGTGGCTTACCAACCTCAGAGATGTTGGTATTTGGGGCAGCACAATTCTTTTCTTATAAGGAGGCTGCCTTGGCTTTTGGGTGTTTGGCAGTGTTCCTGGGTAGAGAGGTGCAGTATATTCCACATTCTCTTCATGTACAACAACCAAAAATGTCTCCACACATTACCAAATATTTCCTGGGAAACAACCACACCTCCTGTCTAATGGTGAGGACCACTAAGTCAGATGACCTCTGTGCCAGTTGAAACACGGTTTGGCTTTGTGTTTCAAAGACTGAAAAGAACAAGGACTAATAATAGAATTTTTTCCTTTATCAAAACCAGTACTGGTAAGGCAGCTAGTCTTCGACAAGCTGTCAAGGTCCCAGACTTCTTTTGTTATGTTGCCAGCCATTGAGTATTGTCTTATTCTGCCATAATACCCACATCTCAATGGGCAGATGTTAGAAATGAAATGGGGTGAGGAGGACCATGATGCTTTCTTATTGTAGTCTGTATGTTTCGTGTGTAATTATTCTCACCTCACTGGCCAGTGTTTTAACACATGAGCATAGCTAGCTGAAAGGAAATTAGGAATGCAGTCTTTCACATAGAGTGTCATGGACTCAACCACATTAATTTAGCATCTTTGGTCTGATTGTTGTTTTTCTTTTTAAGGTTCTTGTTTGGTAGGGGATAGGCTTGAGGAATATGTACTTCGCTGACTTGGGGAGGTGGGTAGCACAATCCATTTCCCTCTGTGTTCTTTCATTTCTTTGGGCCGCCAGAGCCCACAAGGTCCATCTATCTGTGTCACAGAATTACACAGCCTTGCAGATATGCTCTAAAAGTGAAGAGGTAACTGAGTTCAGATTGAGAAAGAATTCTAAAGGTCATACTCCTGTTGATTATGGACAGAAATATGTCATTGTTGAGGGCAAAGCCTGAAGCTTTGACTAAAATGGTTTGTGTGAAAAGAGAGCTATAAGAGATTTGAAGATCAAAGTAAGGCCCTCCAAAGTGTCAGGAATTCTACCCAAACTGGGTGACTTGTGAGACAATGGAGGCAATGGTCAGGGCAAAGGAAGAATAAAGATTTTCTTTTTTTTTTTTACAGTCTTATTGTGGTAAAACTGGCTTTGCCTCTGGAGTTGTTCATTTATTAATTTACTTACAAATAATTTTATTAATAAATTGGTTATTCTGTCTTTTTTCTTCAAGACTGGGATTGTAATACAGTAGACTGTTGTCCTTCTGTGAACTGATAATAGCCTGACAGAAAAACATGCCCAGAACCTTATACTTCATAGTACTTATTATAGCTGTTGTTAATTATTTACATGACTACTTAATTATGTAATGTGTAATTATTATTATACTACATAATTATATCATTATATAATTACATAGGTAGTGTCATTTTCTCCCGGTATGATGTTTATTTTAAAAATGTGCTAAATTGAATGTGTTTGCTTTCTAGCCAATAATACTGAGAAAGATGACATAGAGTTTTTCTGCTACACAACAAATGGTCATCAAACTTCTATGAGTCTTAATGAGGCTATGGCTATGGTTATCACATGTTTAAAATATTTTATTGTGAAGTACCATGAGCACATAGATGCTGTGGGATGTTCTGTATGTTAAATGTGTTGCTCTGATTGGTTAACAAATAAAACACTGATTGGCCAGTAGCCAGACAGGAAGTATAGGTGGGACAAGGAGAGAGGAGAATTCTGGGAAGTGGAAGGCTAAGTCACAGAGACGCTGCCAGCCACCACCATGAGAAGATGTTAAGATATCAGTAAGCCACGAGCCACGTGGCAACTTATAGATTAATAGAAATGGGTCAATTTAAGATATAAGAACAGCTAGCAAGGAGCCTGAGCCATTAGGCCAAACAGTTTAAGTAATATAAGTCTCTATGTGTTTACTTGGTTGGGTCTGAGCAGCTGCAGGACTGGTGGGTGAGAGAGATTTGTCCTGACTGTGGGCCAGGCAGGACCAGGACAACTCTAGCTACACATAGAAAATACACAAATACATAACTAGCATATGTGAGTTAACCACAACATGAACAACCATCTGTCCATCTAGGGCAAAAACTGAATACACCATCCCCACAGTCCTCTTCATGTCTACCCAGTCACCTTCCATTGTTTCTTAGAACATCAGCACTGAACTGGCATAAGAGAGTTAGTTTTATCTCTTTTGATATGTCATATCTTTTGATAGTCATATCTTTTCTTTCTTTCTTCCTTCCTTTATTTGTTTTTACGTATATAGGTGTTTTGCCTGAATGCATGTCTGTGCACCACATGTGTTCAGTGTCCATGGAAACCAGAAGGGGATATCGACTCTCTTGAAACTGGAGTAATAGACAGTTGTGAGCCACCATGTGAGAACTGGATTTAAACCAGAGTGGTCCTCTGAAAGAGCAGTCAGTTCTCTTCGTCTCTGAGCCATCACTTGATCCCTAAATCTTTTCTTAAGGTAACTATTTTTAGTTTTACATTTTAGCAAAAATTGTTATCTGGGTATATTATTTTAGTCAGTAAGAGATGTTTGGAATAGGAGCCACTTTAGAATTCAATCAGTAAAGAGCAGTTCTGATCTGAGATGTTTTACTTTTAAGGCAGAGAAGAGGAAAGGGATGGAAAAATCAACCAGCAGTTAATAAATCTCCTTGAACTTGACATATGTCACTTTCTGATTTATTCCATTAGCAAAAGCAAGCTTTTATTAATGACTGCATTTGCTGTTCATCCTGTGTATGTGTTGGGGGGAACCATTAATCTTCACAACAATGAAGATTATTAAAAATATCACTTTCAAATGAGGATCAATACAAAGTTATAATCTGAAAAGCAAAGGGAAAGAGAAGTAACTCACTGTAGACAGAATCAATCTATTTTTGAATAATCTTTGATAAAAGAAAATCCAACGAAAAATTAAGCACATGACTCAGACAGGTCGGTATCTCATACAGTCCATATAAGAACAGTGACAGCTATCGGAAACATCTACAATGCATAGGCTTTCCAATGAATTCTTTGATCTCCAGGAAAGTTGGACGAATTATGAGGATACCACCCAGATAAAAGAACCATAGTCAAACCCCTGCTTTGTATCAAAAGCCTTTACTCATTACCTATATTTCCAGTGTCTCTTTGGTCCATAATCCTGCCCTTTACATGAGAAGATAAATTCTCCTCCACCTTCCCACACGTGTCATCCATGATGCAGTTTCAGAAATTTCATGGCATCTGATCTGTGAGGATGACATTCATCCTGTTTGAGACTGGGGGGACTGGAGAACGAGTTAATTTCTTCTGACAACTCTTGGCCATAGCATTTCTTTATTTGAACGGCCCCTTCTTAACCTCTTGTAAGTCTGTTTCCTTGAATCCTTTATTTCTCTTTGGAGGCATTTCCACCTAAATTTCGGTGACTCAGACTTCTTGAAATGGAGGCAAGACACTTAAGTTTTGTTTGATCCAGAGAATTTATTCTTCAGGAACACAAGCCCGACACCTTCTGGAAGGCAGAAGACTATTACATTCCCTCAAAGTCCCTTTGTTCAGTACTGAGGAAGCAAGATGCCTGTTAGAAACAGTATGGCATGTTCTGGGAACCTCATTCTAGAAGATTCCTGGCCTGAGTGATATTCATGAATAAATGAAATAGTGTGGAAAATTTTTTTATAACTCTACTCCTATAGGATGTTATATCCAGTATTTTATTTTATTATAAAAATATAATCAACTAGTCATTGCAGAACTGGTGATGTCAACAGTAAGAGTTAGGGATATTAAATCATATTATAGTTATCAAATATCACATTTACATTTGTTTATATTTGTCAATGCTTTGAAATTCTCATAGAAGTGCTGCCACATCTTATTTTTATTTTATTTTATTTTTGGTTTTTCAAGACAGGGTTTCTCTGTGTAGCTTTGCACCTTTCCTGGATCTCACTCTGTAGCCCAGGCTGGCCTCGAACTCACAGAGATCCACCAGGCTCTGCCTCCCAAGTGCTGGGATTAAAGGCATGTGTCACCACCACTTGGCCACATCTTATTATTTAATGCATTTGTAAATGAACAAATCTATTAATATATCGTGTATTAGATGTTTTTGAATACTTCAATATTACAGATCTCCTTTACAATTCAACATACGTTATTTATGCTTTTAAAAGTTATCTGAAAAGATATTCATGGTTTTCAACCGGACAGTAAAAAGTTCATAGTAAAAAGATTAAAATGTTTGTTTTAGATGTGTTCCAGAAAGGATAAAAAGGGATCAAAGAATATATAGAATAGCATTCTTTTGTGGAAATATAGATTTTTTTTTAGTTCTTATATATAGACTAAATGGCAAGACTATCATGTTTATTTTAATTAAAAAAAAGCATCTGGTTCATGTCAATCATTGATGAACAAAGCTCTTCTCTTTTCTTTTCTTCCCTTCTCTTTTTCTTTTTCTTCTTCTGAAAGTGAGTTGAGCAAATGCATCTTTTTTTCCTCCTTTACTCCCCTCTTACACATCCCCCAACAAAGTGCGTTCAGACTCTAAAACTATTTTCTAAGCTATGAAATTTGTCTTTAATGGTTATACCAAGTAGAAGTTTCTGAACTTTCACAATGAAAAGTGAATGAGACTTCAGTGCTTCACATTTCTAATTGTTTGCTGAAATTCTACTAGAGAAGGAGTCTCAGGGTAGAGAACTCTCTGGCTGCCAGAGGGGAAAAATGGGTTCTACCAATATCCTACAGATGAACTTTATGATCATTATGCTTGCATGTCAGACAGCCAGGTTCATAGGACAGGTGGTGCTGTGGATATCGCTCTGTATAAATAAAACACTGATTGGCCAGTAGCCAGGCAGGAAGTATAGGTGGGACTAGCAGAGAGGAAAATTGAGAGAACAGGAAGGTGGAGAGGAGGAGACGCCAGTGTGCTGTCCAGGCAGCATCATGTAGAGGCAGCAGGTAAAGCCATGGAACACATGGCGACATATAGATGAACAGAAATGGGCTGAGTATAAGAGTAAGAGCTAGACAATGGTAGGCCTGAGCTAATGGCCAAGCAGTTTAAATAATATAAGCGTCTGTATGTTTATTTTATAAGTGGGCTACGGGACTGCCGGGACTTGGCGGGACCCGGAGAGAAAAACTCTAGTTACAAGGTGGGGTGTGTGAAGTGTCCTAAATGAAGCAGGAAAGTTCACAGAGCAGTGAGGTACACAGCCGCCTTCCCTTCACTTTGGGTGCCTGAGGCATTCATTCTGTGAAGTAACTTTAGAAAAGGCCTAGAAGTAGCTAGTTTTAACTAAGCTGGCTCTCACAAAATGGAGTATCACGTAAGACTGTGGGGTGAGGATACTATTTGCAATAATGCAATCTAATAAGCATACAAAAATACATCAGCACTTTGCACAGCCTTGGTGCAGGGAGGAGGGGCTTGGACCTGCCTCAACTGAATGTGCTAGGCTCTGCCGACTCCCCATGGGAGACCTTGCCTTGGAGGAGGTAGGAGTGAGGGGTGGGTTGGGGGGGAAGACTGGGGGGTGGGAGGAGGGAAGGCAGGGGAATCTGTGGTTGATATGTAGAATGAATAGAAAATCTCTGGATAAGGAAGACAGTTGCCTCAAACTGTTTGGGGGGCACCCAGGCAGAGGGACTGAGATCCATCCCTGGTACATGGGCAGGCTTCTGGGAATCTGGTGCCTGTGGTGTGATGCCTTGCGCAGCCTTGGTGCAGTGGGAAGGGGCTTGGACCTGCCTAGGCTCAGTGTGCCGGGCTCTGCTGACTCCCCATGGGAGACCTTGATTTAGGGGATGTGGGGTGGCTTGGGAGAGAGGGCTGGGGGGTGGGAGGAGGGAGGAGGTGGGATCTGTGGGTGGTATGTAGAGTGAGTAGAAAATTTCTTAATAAAGAAAAATGAAAAAAATAAATGAATGAATAAATAAATAAGTAAATAAATACAAAAATCCTTTTGGAGAAAAAAATATAAAATTCCTTTTGGAGAAAAAATACATCATCAGAGACTCTTTTAATCATATCTTTTTCAAAGATAATGCAAAGAAACACATGCCACACCATGTGACAATGAAGTGACTCCCCAAATTGCAATTATCAAAATAATTTAATATACAAATGTTTTAAACATTAATGTTTGTCTTGCCGGTGATATATATAATGCCTTGAGAAATTAGTTAATAATAGTTGGACATGTATGTAAAAAATATATATACTTATATATGTATATATTTGATTTTAAACTTTACAGTTTGAAAATCACCATTCTACAATTCTGAGAATAAAGTTTTAAAATTAGAGCATGAAAGAGAAAGGTCTATTGTGTGCTCGGAATCACTAGATAAGGGAATGCCATGCAGGCCAAAATAAGCTTTATTGCCCAAGGTAGACATAATAATAATGTAGAAGAATGAGAAGACATTTTTGGTTGGAATGGACATTGAAGTTCTATGAGTCCCTGTATATACCAATGTCTGCCTGTTTCTGCAGACAAACTGTGGGTAAGAACTGTCCTGTTAACTCTACAGTCTAAGGTACTATGCCCTGCCACCCACTCCTAGATCAAAAGATGCCCAAATGATTGCTGGGTTATTGGGTTCAAAGAAAAATCGAACTAAGGGGAATTGACTTGTAGCCTGATTGCTCCTAAACCCTTAACATTTTGCAAAGATGACTTGCTATTCTGAGTGAGAAAAGAGTCCAGCGCAGTCCATAAGAAGTCAAATGACAGCATCAAGAGTTCAAGTTCATAGAAAGCATCATCTCCCAGGGAAAGCTGCGAGCGCCAGCCCTTACTCCTGCGTTCATCTCTGTATACACTCCGGACTCCGTGCCGTCTAGCTGTCTCCAACCATGACCGTCTGAGGAGACACAGGTCTTACTCATCCTTCTTTTCCTGGATCCTAAAACGTCACTAAACACAGACGAAAGAGGAAACAGAAAATACACACAAGTTCCTATCATGAGAAACAATGTTCCTTCCGTCACAGTAAACACACTTTTAGTTCATCACAAGAACAGGGGAGACCAGGAGTAGCAGGCAGTTTATATTATGACCTTGCAAAGTCAGTCATCGGCCAAGAATGGCAGCCTTGCAGCTGTAGGCAGAGAGCAACTTCTATAAAATGTAACAGCATGGCCCTTCCTCCCTTTGTTTAGTAGTCAGGAGAGTACAACTTGGCACCATCTTATCTTTCTGTCCATTACACTTACCTTTTTTTCTCAGTGACAGCAAAAAAAAAAAAAAAAAAAAAAGAAAGAAAGAAAAAGAAAAAAATGTAGATATGGACTTCATCTCTGCATTTTATACCCTGTTTATCTTAAAGCTTAGCCAACAGATGACCTTTCAGACAAGCTTGGCTGTGAGTAATATTCTATTCTAAACTTCTAGTGTGGGCGGGGTTGGTAGTTTAGCTGAGTTTAGGGGAGTGAAGGGTTAGACCAACTGGCATTAGCAGAGTCTAACATTTTCTGTCCATTTGTAACTGGGCCTAAGCTGGCTCGAGGCACCTTTAAAATAAACCATCAGATTTCACTTCAAACACCATACAGTGCCAGGTCCTTGACATGAACCGTCTGTTTGATCATCTCATTAACCTACAAAGGGTAAAATACACTCCCAGAGTCACATAGTAAGTGAGGAATCTTGTGTTTGCACATAGGCTTGATTCCAAGCCCAAGACTCTTTACCCTGGGTTTCGTCATTTAGTGTGAGAGACACAAATCAGCTGAGAATTAACATAGCCCCTTTACCCTGGTCTCACACGGTAAAGCACTCAACACCAAACCACGGATCCCACTTCATTTCCAGCAGCCTTGGCAATTTCTTTGCCTTGAACTGATCTCCAGTTCTCTGCAGCATCTACGTAAACTCCTTAAGGCCCACTGCCACCCAGGACACTTTATACACCCTCCACACAATTAGCCTATGAAGACAGTGTCTGCCTACCTCTGCCTCACCAAGTCATTCTTTCTCCATGCTTCTATGATCAAACAGCTTACAGGATACAAAGGAAACAGATAATCTTACACCAAGGACCCTTTGCTGTGGAGTCTGTACCTATCTTGCCAGAAGAGTCTTAGGCAGGAAGGAAATGGAGTGTCCTCCTGGCATTTCTTCTTCCACAGAAGCGTGATGAAGGAACTGTGTGGGCCTTGCTTATTCCCCGTGATTATTTCTCTGTGTTAGTAAGCATGGATCACAGGCCTGTCGGAAGCTGCTGATTCCCAGGGCACTCCTGGAAGAGCTTTACAATACCAAGGGCCCAGCCCTGAAAGCAAAGTTATCTCATTCTCTCAAAAAACAGGCAGGGACCACTTCCAACACAATCACTGGAATTTGAAGTTAAAACATAGAGCTTTGAGATCTGATTGTAGATTAGATCAGGAGGGGAAGGCCTGGAATCCACGTGCGTGGTGTGTGTGTGTGTGTGTGTGTGTGTGTGTGTGTGTGTGTGTGTCCCTATGAGCATGTGATTTGCTGATCCCGAACTTGTATCGAAATTCTTTTTATCTACTTGCTGAGATGATAGGTGTGTAATACCATCTGGGCCTTCAAATCTCAGAATCCTTCCTTCTCCGTGACACTCTGTCTTCTGTTATTCTGGTATACACTTGAGCTTGTGAGTCTCTCAACAAAACCACCCATGTCCAGGAGGCTTGGCAGTGGTCCTTTGGTAAAATCCACATTGGCACACGGCAGCTGGGGGCCTGTCCACATCAGTGAGAAATATTTTGCAAAAGAAAAAAAAAAGAAAGAAAGAAAAAAACTGTGTCTCTGTAATATAATAAAATCAAAAAGATGTTAAGCCGTAGGAGCTTTACATCAATCACATATAAAGCCATGATTAAAAGAAAAAGATAGAATCCCAAGGTTAGCAGGGCTGACTTGGGCAATATCCCAGGAGCCTACACCAGACCTCTTTGAAGGTGCTAGAAATTCCCCCTGTGTAGCACCACCTAGTAGATACTTATAAAGGGGGGTGATCAGCCCTTTAATCTTTCAGTCCATAGAGCTTGTTAGATTTGGAAGGTTATATGGGTCAGAGGGGGCAGTAGGATCAGTGCACTAGCCTGGGTCTATCTTGGGGCTGTGTTCACAAGAGCAAAGGTGAAGAAGAGAAATTCTCTTTCTACTCATTTAAAGAAATTAAGAGATCTAATTACTCTCACTACTCTCCTGTTGCCATTTCTCTCTCATACCTCTCCACTCAGGGAAGCTGAGAGCTGGAGACTGTGGGAAGGAACCACAAGACAGGGCTTGGAGGAAAGCTTGACAGGATCCTTGGAAATTCTGCCCTGCGCGCTGGTGTGAGTCCCAGCAGGGCATTTCCAGCGTCTCTACACATGGCTCTTACCATCCAGGTCAGGTCATTCTGTGGCTGTCATGTCTTCCTCTCAGCCTCTGTGGTTTTGTATCTGTCTGAAATAGACAGAAGCCACCAGAAAGGCCACCAAGTTCGTGAATAGAACAGTTTGTGCACTTGATCCAGACGGCAAGAACATATTTTATCCTTAACTATTTGAAGGAAACTCAGCAGGCTTCTTAGTGAACTGCTTGGTCCTTCCCAGTAAGCAAAAAGATCAGAGAGAACAGCCATCGGTGAGGAGGTATCAGCGACAGACTCACTCCTGAAAGAAGTCAGAGAGACTGGACTCCGAGACAAACCAAAATATTTACTTGTTATTTTCCTGTGAACATCACTGACCCTTAGATGAGAGATATTATTGTGAAAAGACAATGAAAAAGGTTGAATGGTGTGGGACTGGATAAGAAAGGATGAGACAAAATAATGTTGGGATAGATTTTCTCAGCTTTTATTCTTAAAGTGTCATGGCATAAGTGTTAGACTCTGGGCAAATGTGTGCAAGGCAGGTCAGTTTCAACGATCCCACTCCCCCGGGGAAGAGAATCTCTTGTTTACCCTTCTGCAGCATTGTCCAAAGGGACAAATTACTTCTCGGAGCACTGGAAGGTCTTTGCTCTCACTACTCCGGGTGCCCCTACAGCAAGAATACAGATTTATAAGATGGCTAATGACGATGAGAAGTCCTTTATTCTTAAAGAAAGAATTGTAGTGTATCACTACAAGACTGTCCATGAGTCTGTGGAAAATTATGACTGCATTAGCTGGAGAGATGCCTCAGGGCTTAAGAGCTATTGCTGCACAATCATGAGGACCAGACTTCAGATTCTAGCATACATATAACAAGTCCGATGTCCCACAAATGTCCGTAACTTCCTCTGCAAGGAATCCAACGCCCTCTTCTGGTCTGCATCTGAACACATGTACATGCATGAACACATACACACACGCACAAATAAATACATTAAATATTTTAAGAATTATGTGTCTAGGTAGAAGACTGGTTCATCTACAGCTTTTCCAGAACACATTTCTTGCACTGCAGAAGCATTCTGCCAAAATAACCACCAAGCTCCGGGCGCTGAGCCGCCCATCTGGGAAACAGCTCCGGAACCCCTTCCGACACCAGGCGGGGCAAGCGGGCAAGCACTAAGCCTCTGCCAGCTCATTTGCGGCCAGTGTTTTTCACAGATGCTCCCTGGTGAGTGGCAATTTCCGGATATTTTTTCAAATGGTTTGTATCCTGCCAGCTGGGCACACTACAGGAACTACAGCTTGGAGAACTCAGCCGGATGGGCCAATCAAAGGCCTGGCCTGATTTGGATTAGGCTGGGTTGTTTCAGCCTTGGAGGTTGTTCAGATTGGAGGTTGGCAGCCTCTCCCGGTTTCTTTCCTCCTTGTGTATTTCCACTCTCCCTCTTTCCACGCCCCTAATCCTGTTTGCCCCTGTTATGAGATCTCATCCCATCTTCTCATCCTCTCCCAACACCTCCCCACAACACCAGCACTGTTCTTGTGTAGGCATCACAACAAAAAATGTAAATCTCAGTCTAGTTCTGTTACTCACTAGCTCTTTGGCCTTGGTTAAATGGTTCAACCTGTCTGGGTCTTAAATGACAGAACCCATCTCCAGTGTCAAGCAAGTCCTCTACCAAGTAACCCAACTCACTCCGTTAATAAGAATACATACGATGACAGGCACTTCGCCCCCACTATGTTTTCTAAGATGTTTTAGAACATGGAACATCAGAAAGAAAGCTATGTTAGTTGCATGGACCTGTTTCACTGACAGGCAAAGACTGACGTGTAGAATGGAGGAAAATGTGAATTCCATGAATGTTGCTGGACGGGCTCCGCCCCTTGCTGCCTGTGTCGGGTGGGACGGCTGGCCTGGCTGGCCCGGCTGGCCCTGAGGTCCTGAGAATGGGAGAAATGGCACTGCCCTCCATCAGCAGCAGCACTAGAGGGAACAGCCCGTGAACCCTGCCAGGGCAGCACAATAGAACTGACCCTGAAGGCGGGCTGCAGGTGAGCAGGCTAGGGTCATGAGAGCAGGTGGACTGATCCCGACCCACTATGTGGTGGCATGAGTGAGGGGGGAAATGCCGTCCCTCCCCTCACCCCTGGTCACCTGTGGCAGGTGAGAGAGCTGGCCCTGGGCCATGAGAGTGGAAGAACTGGCCCTTCCCCTCACTCGGGAGAGCAGGCACAGTGCCTTACCTGGGCAGCACACTAGATCTGCCCCTGTTGGCGACAGCACAGGTGAGCCGGGCCTGTGGGAGAGAGCAGGAGAGCCAGCTGCCCCTGCCTCCTCCCTGTTAGGCCATGCCGCAGCAAGGGTAAGGGAAATAGGCTTCCCTTGCCACCTGCGACAGGCAGGAGAGCCAACCTCCAGGGCATGAGAACAGAAGAGCTGGCGCTGCCCCTCACCGTGTACAACAACCCAGAGGACAGACCCTGCACCTCACCTGGGCAAAACAGTGGAGCTGGCCCTGTCGGTGTGAGTGCAGGTAAGCTCCTTGTTCTCTGTTCCATCAGGTGAGCTAGCCAGGGCAGTGCTGGAGAGCTCGCCTAGGCGGTGACAATGAGGGAAAGCTGGCAGGCTGACCAACCCAGCTACCACCCAGGTCCAGAACGAGGACTACAAGGTAGCCCACTCCAACACCCACCTCATCTATGATCTGCTGGAGCATGGGAAGGGACCGGACCTGCAGATCCAAAGCTACAGGATCTCCATGACACAAGGCAACAATAAGCTATCGAAGAGGAGCCCCAGTGAGGGCCCAGTATCAAGGGTGTAGCAGAAGCAAGAGGCCTCGAATCAAACTAATGACTCACTGCAAATGGCCCTTTCACAAGGGTCTCCTAAGACCATGAGAAAACACAGACGTTTACATTACAATTCCTAACAGAAGCAAATTGCAGTTATGAAGTAGCAATGAAAATAATTTTATGGTTGGGGGGTCACCACATTGTGAGGAACTGTATTAAAGGGTCACATTAGGAAGGCTGAGAACCGTAGGCTTAAGGTTCGAGGGCACAGTCTATCATGATGAGGAAGGCAGCTGGCCTCACCGTTTCTATAGTCGGGAAGAACATACTGATGAATACTGATGCTCGGCTTATTTTACCTTTTCTTTTTCTTGGGGAGTGAGATGTGGTGGTCCAGGACTATTTCATCAGATGACCACTCGGGGCAAGTCTTTTCTTCTCAACCAAACTGATGTGGGAACAACCTCACAGATGTGTCTCCCAGGTGATCGAAGACAGTTGCTGTCAACATTTCCTCCTATCTGTTTTGATCTGAACAGATAAAAACCGTTCCTTCCACTATGTTGAAGTGTCAGTTTTACACCAAATTATCCCAGCTTATAGAGAGAATCTGATCCCCAGCAGACTGAAAATGCCAACAGCGTGTTTCATATTCTTTCCCACGATTCACTCTTACTCAAAATGAAAACCAATGCTTGGGGGCAAATTCTGAGCTCTGTTGTTGTTCAGGCTTCTAAGGAAGACTTTGTCTCTGTCTCTATTTCAGGAGGGGTCCGAGGTACTATTTCCTAATACATGCTTTTTGTTCATCTGCTTTATATTCCTCAATGGCTTCCTGTTTCCCTTTTGACAAAAACAACACCCCTTGGAGATTCAGCCCGTTCTGGTCAGACCCCATCTCACTCTCGGCCTTAGCTTGTACCCTTTCTCCCACATTCTCTTCCATAGCAGCAATACTAACCTTGTGTTCCTCTCCCAAAACAAGTTTTATTGTCATTGCCTCGCTAATTTCCAAGTTTTTAGTTTCTATCCTCAGCATTCATTGCACTTTGTTTTGTTTGGGTTTTTGTTTTGTTTTTTGGTCTTTCATACTAGATTTTTCAATACTCTAAGAATAATGACTATCTGGTTTTTTTTTTTTTTTTTTTTTTTTTTTGGTTTTTCGAGACAGGGTTTCTCTGTGTAGCTTTGCGCCTTTCCTGGAACTCACTTGGTAGCCCAGGCTGGCCTCGAACTCACAGAGATCCGCCTGGCTCTGCCTCCCGAGTGCTGGGATTAAAGGCGTGCGCCATGTATTTCCATCCCCACATATGGACTTCTTGCAAAGTGAGTATTTGACAAATGCTTAAAATATAAATTTTGTTTAAAATTTTAAAAGAGAAAGCTTACATTTCTATTATGTTGGGCTATTAATGCTGCCTAGAATACATTTTAGAATCATTTGATTCTATCTATAAAATTTTTTAATTTTATCTATGTGTATGTACGTGTGTGTGTGTGTGTGTGTGTGTGTGTGTGTGTGCGTGTGTGTGTGTACGTATGCACACCTGCATGTATGTATGTGCATCTGTGTGTTCAGGAATCTCTGGAGGTCATAAAAAGGCATTGGATCCCCTTGAACTAGAGTTATAGATGGTTCTGAGTCACCATGTGGGTGCTGAGAACCAAATCCAGGTCTTCTTCAAAAGTAGTCAGTGCTGTTAACCACTGAGTCATTTTTCCATCTTTCTATTTAATATTGTTTTATTCAAAATCATGGTAATTTCACTTTTGTTTTCCATATGGAAAAGGTTAGCACTGGTACTGTTTATAGTAAATGGCGGTATCATGCATCTACACCTTGTCTTGGGGCTGGAGAGACAGCTCAGTGGTTAAAAATTCTTCTCATTCTTCTGGTAAACCAGAGCTCAGTTCCCAGGACCCACACCGCACAATTCCCAACTGCTTGGAACTCCAGCTCCAGGAGATCCAATGCCATCTTTGATACTTGCACATATGTTCATGGGAGCACACACACAGACACAGCACACCCAATAAAAACAAATCTTTTCCGTGAGGCAGTAAGCCATGTTTTACAGAGGTTTTTCCAGTAGCCACTAAATATCACTGCCCCACTCTTCCATTTAGTGTCTTTGTGATAGTATTTATGGCACCATCAATATCTTAGAATTTTCAATGAAGCCTTAACGGTCTGTCACTCATAGTGAGTAAGTACTCAAACTTGACCAGATCATTTAAAACACAAGATAGCAAATTTAAGAAGAGAGTTAACAGTTAGCAGATTAATTTTTGTTGCAATTATACAAAGGGTTTATCTTATACTTCTGATGATTATTTTGTTACAAGTGAAAGTGGTTGTGTGATGTGCTAAATATAATTTGCTGTTTCTAAATGTTAAAATCACACCAAACATATAAGTCTGTTTCATCCAGGATTTACTATTAACTTTTACCAAGTGCTTGAATTGGGGTAAAGGACTTTCATTAATGAATAAATATAAAATGCTTAATATATAATATATATAAATAAGTGAATTGCAGATCTACTTTACCCTTACCAAGAATTAAGAAATTCTTCAAGAGAGCATGTATTATTTTTTCTGAGTGAGAGACTTTATAAATGGCCAGCTCTATGGAGAAGGAGAGAGAGAGAAGGGAAGAGAGAAGAGAAAGGAGAAGAAGGGAAAGAGAGAGAGAGTGGAGGTTATGACATCCATACTATATGGATTTGAAGTTTAGATGAAAATCAAACAGCTTTTGTAAATAATTGATGTGCTACTCTTATGCCTCCTTAGGGAGGAGAGGAACTAGGGTATGATCAATACTCCCATTCTCCAACTCCAGAGAGTTGCACTAACTTACCACTTACAGGGGTGGAAGATGTACTAGCATTTGTATTACAAGAACCTGTAATATGGTCCAGGCTTCCTTACTAGCATAAAAACTAGATAATGATGACCACACAGACAGCAACCACTTACCAGACAGACGGACAACTGTTGTCAGGAAATCCAGTGTACCCATCTTAACACATTTGCCATTTTTGCGTAGATGTGTCACTAAATCTGCTTTACAATGACAGGAAATGGTTCACAGTCTCTGTAATAACCCCTTACTTTTAGAATGACAGGATCTAAGAAAGACCATACAAAAAAGCCGGCCACTGTGAATGAGACCTGGGATATGCCCACATTCTACCTACCCTGCAACAGCCGAGTCAGTCCCCTTACTTGTTCAAATGGTATAGAAGAGAGACAGGAAAGGATGCCCTACAATCTTTATGGGAACGGAGGGAAGACTAACTTTATCAAACTCCCTAAAGTCGAAGTTACTTATTATAACCTGCATACCACATGAACCTATGTCACGCATCTGCTTTTTGCATAATACTACGAAGTTCTCCCTCCTTGTTCTTTCAGAAAATAAAATGAACAAGCACACCTCAAGGAGAGACTTACCCTTCCACATCCATCTGTGCCCTTGTGACCATTCTTCTCATGCTCTGTTTTCTGTTTTTCCAGCTGACACTCTTACTCCCCATTTCAAGTAACTGTTCATGCTGGTGTACCAGGAAGTTTGGACACTCTTCCTTTTCACTTTTCCTACTGGCTCTAGCATTGATTCTGTTGCTAGATAAACACATGACCCAAAGTAACCTGAGGAGGAAAGGATTGATTTCATTTTTACAGGTTACAGTCCCTCATTTGGGGAAGCCAAGTGATTCAAGTTCAGAATCCATGAAGTTCCAGAAACCATGAAGGAACTATGCTTACTGGCTTGCTCCCTAGTCTCTGCCCAGCAAGTTTTTCTATACAGTCCAGGACCCGTTGCCTAGGAATGGTACTGCCCACAGTGGGCTGTGTACTTCCATAACAATTAGCAATCAAGAAAATGTCCATGACCATGGGGCCAAGGGTATAGTCTTCTAAATGAGACTCCCTCAGGTAACTCTGGGCTGTGTCAAGTTGACAGCTGATGCTAACTAGGAGACTACCTCCAAGTCTAACCTTCTCCTTGAGAACCAACTTCCTAAGACAATCCTGAACATTTTCAATCCATGTGGGCCTGCCATTTACTAGACTATCATAATACCTATAACCAACATCATTCATTTTGATAAGTAATGACATTTTGCTTTACTTTATTTTGATCTTGACTGTTATTACTGTCTCTCTTGATATGTTTCTAAGTCCCTGGAATAAAGAAACTAATTTATATTTCTTATATTTTTTTATTTATATATTTATTTGTCTTAGGGTTTCTATTTCTGTGAGGAGACATGATGACCATGGCAATTCTTATAAAGGAAAACCATTTAATTGGGATGGCTTACATTTTCACAGGTTTAATTCATTATCATCATTGCATGTAGGCAAACATGGTGTTGGAGAAGTAGCTGAGAGTTCTACATCTTGACTCAAAGGCAAGAGGAAGTGGTCTATTTCACTGGGTGTAGCTTGAGCATAAGAGACCTCAAAGCCCACCGTCACAGTGACACACTTCCTCCAAGAAGGCCACACCTCCCATTAGTGCCACTCCCTTTGAGGGCCTTTTCTTTCAAATCACCACAGTATTGTATTACAGTATGAGACACCAAAGGCTGTAAAAAGAAGTAAGAGACTGGGATTACCACGAAATTAACATTGATATGTATGACATATATTCACATGGTAAGTGGCTTGTTATAGATGAATCCATTTAACAACACATAATTAAGAGAATATTGTCAAGAATACATTTCACAACATACAGATTAAAAAGAAACTGAGGTGTTGGTCTTAACTTTTAGACAGATTTCTTTACAATCTAAAGGACTAGGCTGAAAACAAAGTGACCAGCCAGGTAGAAAACATGTATTCTGCATTTGGGTGAATGTTATTTATGAATAATTAGTCTTTAGTTGAGTTAAAACACAACCAATACTTATAATTATAAAAGGGGGGCTTGAGAAACCAGCTTGACCTGTTTATGGTTCAGAAGACAGGGACCCCGCTATTAACACTGCTGGGGAGCTTCAGAAGAAAGAGCAGCACCATAAATATTAAGAGTGGAATGGAGTTTGGACCACTGTGTGAGTCCTATCTCCCAGGATTTTCCCTCCAGGGCCCAGTATCCAGGGAAATGAATAATAATCCAAAACATGATTTGTATGACATTTAGGACATATAAAGGTCACACAGCTTGGCAAAGAACTAACGAAATACGAAAATTCTATAAAATTTAACCTCATTTCTATTACTATAAATTACAAGTAATAAGCCATGTGGGGGTTACACTTGCATTTCTCAGACACATGTTTTGATTCTGAGTTCAAAGTGCCAATGGATTATATGGGAGTTTTTTGGTAATATTTTGTAGTGTTTGCAAAAACAACACATTTAAAATCACATACAACAATTTAAAATTAACATCTAAATAACTCTTTCCACTGACATAATATTTAATGGTAAGAAACTACAAGTTTTCCCAGTGAGTTTAGAAGGCAAGGGTGTTTGCTCTTCCTACAGCTTTTCAAAAAAATTTTCTCACTAATATAACAAAAAAACAAAAAAGAAACAAAATATATACAGATTGAAGAAATAAGACTTTCCTCACAGATTATATGATTGTCTCTGAATAAAATCAGAATCACTAAAATATATAAAACTAATAAGTGGTTAAAATGTGGCTGCAAGATATAAATACACAAGTTAATACACAAAAAATTAATTCTATTCCTATATGCTACCAACAAATAGGTAGAATTTGAATAAGAAAATACCACTACATACATTAGCATATGCCTAAATACTGAAATAAGTATACGTTTAATAAAATATGTATGAGGTCTACATGGAGAAAATTATAAAATTCTGATGAGGGACTGGAGAGATGGTTCAGTGGTCAAGAGTACTTGTTGCTCTTGCAGAAGACCCAAGTTCAGTTCCTAGCAACCATATCAGACAGCTTACAACCACCTGCATCTCCGGTTCCAGGAGATCTGACACCTCCTTCTGGCTTCTACAAGCACAGAGACACACATGGTGCACAGACATACATATAGGCATATACACATAAAATAAAAATGAAAAGGGGCTGGAGAAATGGGTCATCAGTTAAAAGCACCTACTGCTCTTCTAGAAAACCCAAGATTGGTTCTTAGCACCCATCAGATAGTACATAAGCACCTCTAACTCCAGCCTCAAGGGATTCAACAACTTCTATTGGCTTCCACAGGCACCCTCCTGGTCCTGGTATACACACACAGAGAGAAAAGACACACAAACAAATGAATAAAAATTTAAAAAATCTTTAAAGAAATGAATAAATAAATCTTGAAAGAAAAAAGAAATTGATGAAAGCAAGTTTAAGGGAGCTAAAGAAGTGGAAAGCTAATCTATGGTCATGAGTAGAAAAATACAAAACTGTCAAGATGTTGGATCTCCCACACGGGAGCTCTACAAGCAATGTCAAAAATATCCTGTTAAGTTTTGTCCTGGACATCAATAAGCAAAGTTAACACAGTGTTGAAGCAGGAGAGCAAAGGTCGCTCTGCCTTACTTTATCATTTAGTATAAAACTCTTGTAGTCAAGATAGTGTGATGTAAACAAAGCAATAAACAGGGCAAACTACTCAGAGATAAACCCAGGCAAAGACAGAAAGCAGCTCCTTGACAAAGGAAAAATAAAATACCGGAGTGGTGAAATTCTTTTCAACAAATGATTACAGAATAACTGGACACAGTCATGAAAGAGGCATCTAGGCATTTAAGTTGTGTTTTTCATAATAATAAATGCAGTAGAATACTAAATATAAAATTTGGAACCGTAGAACTCTTCTAACCCGTGGAGAACCTATGCTGCCTTAAACATAGTGATGACATTTTAGACTATCAGAAGTCATGACCATAAAGAAATAGTTGGCAAACTGCATTGCATTGAAAAAATCTGCTATACAAAGACACTCTAAAGAGAATGAACACAAATGTCAGTCTAGGAGAAAGAAAAATACAAAAGACACGTGAATGAAGGACCAGCATCCAAAATGTACAAATAACTCTTAAAAACTCAACAAGAAGAAATCAGGTAAGAGGGGGCAAAGATATGAATAAATATCCATTTACAATGTTCTATGTCATTTATCCTTAAAGAACTGCCTCTTAGAACAACTGGATACATCCGTCTCTGATACACCTGTTAGAATGCAAATGCTGGCAAGAATGTCAGCACGGGAACTTGGGTCTTCACTAGCATAACTGTAAAATGGCACAGCCACCAGGGAAGATCGTTTTCTCATGAAGCTAAATATTTTCTTATCAGTCTACCCAGCAATCATACCAGTATGCACCAAAAAGAGGTAAAAAGTTATTTCTCCACAAAATTTGAATACAAAAATGTTTGTGCTAGCTCTCTGTAAAATTTCCAAAACTTGTAAAGCTCCAAGATGTCCTCCAATGGGTGAATAAATAATAATCTAGACAGCAGATTGTGCCTGGTAACACAGGCCTGGAGTCTCAGCCACTCAGGAGGCTGAGGCAGGAAGATCCCCAAGAACTGCCTATTGCAACTTAACAAGGTTCTGCCTCAAAATAAAAGTCAGAAAGAGGGTTAGGAATACAGTTGGGGATGCAGCTTAGTATTATAGTACTTGCCTATCAAATAAGAGGTTCAACACCCCATAAACAGAGAGAGACAGACAGACAGACAGAGAGGAAGAGAAGCGGGGAGAAACATAAATGCATATTTCGAAGTAATAGAGGCCGATATGACAAGGTCACACAATGAATGTTTGTTTCCAACTAAATGATATTTTTGAAAAGGCAAAATTTTGGAGATAGTAAAATGATTGGTGTTTTCCAGCTGTTATGAAGGAGAGAGGCATGAACAGGCAGGGCACAGATGGGTTTTAAGGCCCTGAAACTATTCTACATGACGTTATAATGTTTGCATATCAATATGCATTCAACATACACTGCAAGACAGTCCATCAAGAGGGACTACTAAAGTATACTCTGGACTAAGGAAATTGATGGATGTTGCTAGTGTTGGAGTATAAGGACAGAGAACATGTGGGAAATCTCGTAACTCTTATTCAGTTTTCCTCTAAACCTAAAACTGGACTGAAGTCCTATTTTAAAAAATAGAAACAAAACCTGGGAGGTTGGAGAGATAGCTCAATGGTTAAGAGCACAGGCTATACAGGCTATTCTTCCAGAGGACCCAGGTTCAATTCCCGGCATCCATATGGCAGGCAGCTCAAAATTGTCTGTAATTCCAGTCCCAGGGGACCTAATACCCTCACACAAACATACATACATACAGGCAAAACACCAATACACGTAAAATAAATAAGTAAATAATTAAAAAAAACACCTGGAATAACATTTTAACATTCTTTTTCATCTTTGACAATTCATCTTTACACACACACACGCACACACACACACACACACACACACACGCACGCACGCACGCATGCACGCACGCACACACACACACACGTCTTGTAATCATATCCCAATACCCTCTCTTCTCCTTCTCCCACTCCTGCTGTTCACAACGATTTAGTGTCAAGGATTTCTTGGATGTGTTCATGTAAAAAAAGGTTCTCACGGTGCCGAATGAACTTTCCATCATCTTCCAGAAGGTGGCATGTGTGTACTGTGCTCAAAAAATCCTCCCCTGATTTGTGAAGGTGGAAAAAAGAAAGAAAAGAAAGAAAAACTTTACCAGACAGTAAAACAACTCATAAACCTGTCAGGAGTAATTCCAGCAGCTGTGGGAAAGCAGGAAGCTGCTGCAGACACCTAGGCCTTTCCCTGGCAGGGCGAGTTTGTGTAAGACCGTAGACTTTACCTGTGAACACTGGGACCCATAACTCAATTTACAAGTACCTTAACACTGAAAGGCTATTTGCAGAGCTGACACTCTGGAATTTGTTACAGTCACTGGGAGCTGCATGGCCTAAGAAAGGCCATAGACTGTGACTGGAAAGGTGGACAGGAACAGAGTCCTCAGATTGCAGAGCCTGTAACCAACTTAGCCTTAGCTTTGCAGGGCTGTGCTGTGTGAGCTCCTGGAACTTGAGAGAGAAACCCTCTAATTAAAAGGCAATTACACAGAACTTCTGCATGGTAACTCCCCCTGAGTTTAAACTCAAAGATTTCTGGGCTTTAGAGACCCAGTGACAAGAACATCATTGGGACTTGTGAGTCTACGTTTAAGAAACATCCTAGGGTGAACAACTTCTCAGGTGTCAGTATAGAATGAACTGCCAATGAAAGCGACACCATGGCCAAACCTCAATCATAGGATTCTGAGCAGACACAAGAGGACAGATGCTTCTTCTGAGTTTCAGGATCAAGTTGCCTAGTTTGGGGATTGTCTGTGAAAAAGATTAAAATTCAGAATGGTTAAGACTTTTCCAAAGTTACACAGTTAATTACCAGCAGATATCAAATGCCAATTCCTAACGGCCCCTGTTTTTCACTCAGTGTCCTAGTGTTCAGGGGGTGAGCGGAGAACTTGGGTTGCAGTTGTGTTCGTTCATGCAATAATCATGGAGTGCTTTCCATTCACAATTCTAGGCCCCAAAGAATGAGTTATGCAGAAGGCAGGGGAGGTCCCTGCCATTACGGTCTAGTCAACAGTAATGAAATAAGCAGACCCATACAAAGCAAGACAGTGTCAGTCTGCGCATTGGTCTCGAAGAAAACCCAGGATGACTGCCGGTGTGACTGAGAAAGCAAATGTTTCAGAGCTTGCATCACTAGGGTCAGCTGCTTGGAGGCAGCCATGCTGAGAGGCTAGAGACAGAGGGACTGAGCACTGTCTTCGACACTTCCAGGATAACCATGTGAAGGGGGTGTGATTCTTCAATGTCAGCTCCAAAGGAGAATCGTCAACTGCTGGAAGAGGCAGCTGAGCTGAGCTAAACTTAAGGAAGAATTTCCCAGCCTAGTAGAAGGAACTAATACTCAATTGTAGGTACTCTGTGTCCTTACTCCCTTGTCTGTAGCATTTTGTTCAAGTCCTGCAGACGCAGTGTGCCATAAGAGGAGCAATGCCCAAGAAAGGAGAGAATTTTTTCTGCTCCTAATTTAGATGTACGATCAAGTGGAATAGTCACTAATTAGAAGGTCAGAAGAAGGAAGTTTTCATTGAATGCTAGGGCAATCATGACATCTCTTCAACTTCTACCTCAGCTGAGTAATGTATGCTCAGCAAAGGGACTCAGCTGTGGACTGTAGTGATTGGCTGTGCTGGGGGTGTGTATAGACTACAGAACTCCAGGCTCTCCCAGTCATGCTCTAGCTTAGTATAAAGCACACGGAGGTGACCAATTTATGTTTCCTGAAATAAAATAGCTCCCTGGCTCAGAGAGAAATGAGTGAGTTAGAGACCCTTAATCTTGTGATCTCCAAACACTGTCGGGAGCCCTAATTAAATCACAGAAAACATTGGAAAAGCAAATAAGACATACTCCGGATTCCGGGCAGGTAATGGAAAATTACTGAAGCTCTTGAATAACAATTGGGGTGTTTCCAACTTGACTAAGTGTGAAGCATAAATTCTCAGGCAGGCCTTTCATTGACCATTCTCCCTGTGGAATGCCGCAAAAATGGTACTGGAATAGTAAGAATTCAGACTGTAACCCAAGCCTGCTCTTCGGAACCGGCATTGGTGGGAGCCGGAAGGGCAGGGAACCTTCCCAGGATCTGGAAATGCTGCCCAGGTCAATTTCCTTCCTCAAGAGAAACATTTCTTGATTCACATCAGGAAAATAAGATCATATGTGAAGCAGGAAGAATCTCGATGAGACAGCTCTGAACTGTGTGGATCTCCAGAGAAGCCAAGAGGAAGTCTACATGGGGTGGGGGGTGGGGGGCAAGTCTTGGATTATCTGGGTATCCTGAAGGTCCATGGAAGAGTGACACTCCTCTCCTGTGACACTCCACGGTTTTGTCAAAATTACCTAATAATTCCACTTGCTTCACACTATCCAGTGCTCATTTTTTGTATTCATCTTCAATTTCACTGATTTTTCTTTTGTATCATTTTCAGAGTGTTTGTATTCATCAGCATATAGTAAATATTTTGGAAAGTCTGTAAAACTGAAGATAATAACATCCTTGCAGAAGATATTCACGGCCCTGGCACGTGACCCATGTCCTGTGACACGAGTCGATCGGTTGCTTGCATGGCCAGCACCTCTGGAGCTAGGGACCTTAGTTTTATTTCTGTACTGGATTTAGAACTAAAAGCTGGTGACACAGAAGCAAGTTCAAGCTGTTCTGTGAAGGTAGCCACAGTACATCAGCTCCACTCCATGTCTGGAGGCAGCGGTGGCCACTGTGTGGGGAGCGACACCCTGTCTGCACTGGTGATATCGGTTTCGTGGTCTCCAGTGGCTGGGCCCAATGCCAAGGAGTGTGTTCTCTTCATCGGACCGATTCACTGAAGCATGGTGGGCATATATATGCCCAACTAATTCTCTGGACTGACCCCACGATTCTGTGAATTACCAGTATCCTTTAATTAATCTCTTTTCTGTCTGCATTATGCTGTCTGCTGATTCTGTTACTGAATGAAAAAAGAAAATTAAAAGGAATTTTTTTTTTAAAAAAAAAAGGGATATGACTGCTCCTAGGTATGGTGAAGGAGAAGGTTTATTGTAGGTTAAAAAGGAGAGCATTGTCAGAGGCAGGGACATCTGGAAGAGTCCAGAGTGAACAGGACCCTGAGCCATGTGAGAAGTGGGAGTTGTGGGGGCTGACCAAGGGGGAACAAAAAGAGCCTGGATTATATAGGGCAGCTGGGGGAAGGGAAGTCTAGTGCCTGGGCTGAAGAAGTCTAGGGTAGGGGGTGGGGCATACCAGTCACACCTTGTAACAGGTAGGGACTGAGGGATGCTGGGAGAACCGGGTGGCCAAGTCCACTTTGATATAGTAAATAGGCACCTCAGCCATTTGTCCTGGGTTTGAGCCTTAACAGTTACTTGCAACTGAAAAGCCATGTAATATAAACTTTCCTTTTCATGAATGAACCATGCCTTAGGGGTTCTTTCCAACAAGAAACTTCCCGGCACCAGTTTATGGTTTTTGCAGGTGCATATGTGTGTATAGAAGTGCACGTACATGGGAGTATCTACATGCAGAGGCCGGAGGACTATCTTGGGTTCATTTCTCAGAAGCTGTCCATCTTGTTCTTTGAGATGGAGCCCCTCACTGACCTGGAGCTTGTCAATTGGACCAGACTGGCTGGCCAATAAGCTC
The DNA here is from genome assembly GCF_007827085.1 of Peromyscus californicus insignis. NCBI lineage: Eukaryota > Metazoa > Chordata > Mammalia > Rodentia > Cricetidae > Peromyscus > Peromyscus californicus. The sequence continues at coordinate 29,090,601 of NW_026294480.1, forward strand.
CAAGGCCCTACTGTCTTCAACTCCCCAATACTGGGGTTACAAACACATGCTACTATGTCCATTTTTTTTCCCATGGGTGCTGGGGATTGAACTGAGGACCACATGCTTGCATAGCAACCATTTTAATGACTGGGCTACTTCCCCTGCTATTACTTTTTCTTATCCACTCACCCCTGCTCTTTCCTCTGACCTCTATGTTTTAACCACAGATGGGCTATCACCTTAGGGTGCTGCCCCCTCTGGGAGAAGATCATCCCCTCTCAGTGAATCCTTCCAGGAAATATCCTCACAGACCCACCCAGAGGCATGTCTCTTAGTTGATTCTAGAGCCAGTCAAGTTAACAGCCAAGATTAACCCTGACCACCTAGGATTGGTATAGCTGGGTCGTATGGTCTGTTTTTAATTGTTTTGAAGAAACACCATACTGATTTCCATCGTGGCCGCACTAATTTAAATCCTGTTAGCAGTGTACACGTAAGTTCTTTTTCTCAGACAGTTTGCCTACATTTGCTGTTTGTCATCTTAAGTACATTATGGCTGGGTTAAGCTGAAGTCTGAGTAGTGTTTTAGCCTGCCTGTCCCTAATGGCTGAGAATGTTGAACATTTTTGATGTATTTGTAGACCATACATATTGATTTTAAGAGTTGTCTATTCAATTACTTTACTGATTCAATTTATTAATCAGGTTGATTTGTGTGTGTGTGTGTGCGTGTGTGTGTGCGTGTGTGTGTGTGTGTGTTTAAATTTTAGAGTTCTTCCTATACTCTACATATGAATCCTCTGTGATGAAGAGCTGACAGAATTTTCTTGTGTTTAAGGCTGTTTCTTCATTCTGGGAATTGTGAAACTGCACAACTTAATGTAATTTTGGTATAGAATTTCCCTTTTGCACCCTAGGAAATTTGCAAAGAGACAGTAAGGTGGTGTTAAATGATGAGAACCCCCTTGGACTATTCAACCATTGCTCCATCCATTCCTTTCAAATGATGAGTTTATAAGGGACATTTGGTGGCTAGAACTTGCCAATAAAGCAATGTTTATGTGCAATATCCATATTTCTAAGTGCCATTATGGGCCGGAATCTCTGCTGGATGGTAGAGCAAGTTCAACAAGAAAGAACTAAATGTTGCCTCTGAGGTCAGCAGGAAACTGAAGCACAATGTAATGTGTGTTTACAAGAACATCACATGAAAAAAAAAACAACTGAACTCGTTCTGGGTTCTCAGAGACAAAGGTCTATCAATTAGGTTGAACTGTTTTCAATGGACCAGTGTGTAAACAGGTTATATCTCTGAGTGTGAAGCTTCCAAGGAAATACACAGCAGAATCAGAATTTTATCTTTATTGATGTGAAAAACTATTGCAATAATCGCACAAAGTTTCCCCAGAACGTCTTCTTCCAATGGAACTGAAGAATTTCTTTTTGAAAAAGATTTATTTATTTATATATTTTATGAATATGAGAGTCTTGTCTGCATGTGAATCTGCACACCAGAAGATGGCATAGATTCCATTAGAGGCAGTTAAGAGCCACGATGTGAGAACTGGAAATTGGACTCAGAACCTCTAGAGGAGCAGCCAGTGTTCTTAACTGCTGAGCCGTCTGTCCAGCCTCCAGAACTGAAGAATTTCTGTCCTGATTGTATCAATTGTAAACTCAGTCAGACTTAGCTATTGTCTCCTCAATGAAGAACTATTGAGACCCATGGTCACAGTCAATACCCAAGGTGGGGAAATTGAAAATACACAACAGAAGAGATAATACATCCAGAAGGGCTCTACCTCAGAACCCCAACACTTTCCAATAAACTGCACCTCCCAGTACTGCTCCATTCAGAAACTAAGCTTCTAACACATGAACTTGGCGGGGGGTTGGTGGGGGGGGGTGTCGGTACATTTGAACTATAGAAACTTTCAAAAGTCCAGCTAGTGTTTTGCTCTGTGTATTATTGCCCTTTCTATACTCAAGAACTCAGGTGGAAAATGGGTGTTGGCTTAAGTCTGGTGGGTATATGCTAGACTTAGGAAGACTTCTGATGACAAGATCTACTGTGACAAGAAGCCCTCGCCGAGGGCCTGAGGAAGACTGTGCACAGATGTGGCACTTCATTCACCCTCCTGCTCTATCACCAGGGCCATCTAAACTGGGAGCAGTGTTTACATAACAAGGTGCACGGTTCCAAGTCGTGTTTAGGAGCATGGCATCGAAAGCTTTTCCTAGTGGATCAAGCAGAACATGTCTCTGGCCTCAGTCCTCCTCTGCTATATTTCCCAGACTATTGTTTCAATGTTTAGGGAGCTCTTCCACTTTACTGTGAAAAAAATAAGTACCCACAAGGAAATAAGAGAACCCTTGTGAACAAAACGTGAAGCAAAAAAAAGTTCCTGCTGCGGAGAGAGTTTAAAAGAAAAACACAACTGTTATGGAAGTTCATTTTAACATCAGTGTTTGGAATGGAAAGCACATTTTTTTGCAGCAGCCTAGTTATGAATGGTGATTGGGTTCCCAGATGAGCCCACAAAGGACCGCTTAATTCACACTCGTCCTGTAAAATCCATCATGTTGTCTGAGCCTTGTATAATATCTTCATACCATCTGAGATTTTTCCACTATGCTCAGTTTCTACTGTACAAGTTCATGAGAGAAAACTTTAAAAATGTATAAAGGAAAGGAAAGGGAAAAACAACAACAACAAAGTATCCACTTAGAATTTCATTTTGAATACAATTTATTCTGGTTATCTAGAAATTTTAAATAGACTTATTGAGATATGAATAACATTATATTTTAAATGTACAATTTGATATGTTTGACATACATATACAGCTGTCCGAGTGCCATATCTCCACAGTCAAGATTCTCAAAACATCTACATGCACCCAAAATCACGGCCTCATTCTTCTTTGCCTGGAGAGGCCAGAGGCAAGAATTATTAGTCTACCTTTTGCCACTATCAATTAAATTGAATTTTTATCATTTAATAAATTCATAGAGTATGTACTTCTTTTAGTCTCATTTTTATTCAGTACAATTATTTTGATAACCACCCACAGCTATTGCACGTTGGAGCCCACTAGGTTCCTAGTGGCTGTACTCAGCAGGACTGCGTAAGAGGTTGACTGGACCACGGGCCTGAGTATCAGGTGTTTGTAAGGGTCTACACTTGACTGTAACTAGCAAGGGGGAGTTCTTTTGCTCCACCCCTTGGCATTGTTATAAATAGACCCTTGGAATAACGTTCTGGGCCGGTGGATAAGGATCCAGGCCCACTCGGGTCTAGCCTGTGTTTCTCTCTGTTTCTCTCCCCTCTTCATTTCTATCTAAGTCTCTTAACCCTCATTCCTCAAGAGTCCCTGGGGTAAATAATGTTTTTCTTGCTAAGTAGTATTTTGTCAAACTGATATACAATAGTGTTCTTATCTGTTCATATACTGTAGATAGCTGGTATAAGATCCAGAAAAGGATAAAAGTGAAGAGCTCAAGGGTAGCCGAAGGAAAAAAGTTTTCCCAACCTACTCCTGCCCTCCTGGCTCTCATCCTTCATTGTCCCCCAAGGCAAGCCAAATAGAGAAGGAATTCCTCTTTCCTACAGCAGATTATAAAAACCAGAATGCCTTTTCCCCAAAGGCAGCCGTAAAACTTAAAAATATTACTTTAGCTTCATTCCATCTTTCTATGTAAGAATTGGCCATAAAGAAATGAAGACCTTCATTCCAGAGGTTTCATTTCCCATACTCCTGAGGAAGACATTCTACAGCTGAGGAGTCAAGGAGAAACTGAATACTCTGGCTGTGAGGGTTTCCTCTTCAGTTTATTGCCGTTGGATCACACCTTTTTGTCCAATCGTATTTCTACATGGCTGTCCATGCATCATTAGACACAGGCATAAAAATTAATAGTCCAGAGGCTAATGTTCTCATGCTTTAGGCATGTAATAAATTTCATGTGTTATTTATTCTATAAAAGAAGTGAAGAGTCTGCCCTGGGTCTGTGGGTCTTCTTTCTGAAGGCTTCTGCATCGTTTAAAATGGTGATCAATACATTTGCTATGTGTTTCTCTTAATCATCTTTTGTTAAATGAGTATTAGGAACCTCCCTTTATAATGGTCAGCAAAGGGGCTGCCTTTCCTTATAGCCATATATTGACTCCACAAACAATTCTCCAGGTTTCTGAGACCAATTGTGTTCAATAATCCAGTTGTGATACCTGAATACCTAGAGTTGGTATAAGCCCTGAAAGTCAACGATTCAGCATTGTAAGACTTACTTCATTTCTGGCATGAGTTACAAATGAGCTCCTCAGGTAAGTCCCACTTCCCCAGGGCCACCTAAAATTTTAGGGCTTCCCACCTGTGGTGGTTTGAAAGAAAATGGCCACCAAAGGGAGTGGCACGATTAGGAGGTGTGACTTTGTTAGAGTATGTGTGGCCTTGGTGGAGGAAGTGTGTCACTGTGGTGGTGGGCTTTGAGGTTTCCTATGTGTTTAAGCCACACCTAGTGTCTCAAACCACTTCCTGTGGCCTGTGGGTCAAGATGTAGAATTCTCAGCTCCTTCTTCAGCACCATGTCTGCCTTCACACCACCATACTTTCTACCATGACGATGATGGACTAAATCTTTGAACTGTAAGCAAGCTTCTCCAACTAAATGGTCTCCTTTGTAAGAGTTACCGTGGTCATGGTGTCTCTTCACAGTAATAGAAACCCTAAGACAACACAATTCCCTTATGATTCTGCAAGTTATTTTAAAAACACAGAATTCAGGAAAACACTTTACCAATCATTGCTATTTTATTATAAGGATACATCTGAGAGAAGAAACATATAGAGGAAAGTGATGTGGGACAAGCCACTCTCCCTGAATCTCAATGTAGTTACCAACTTAGAAGCTCTCTGATCTATGCTTTTGCTGGTTAGCTCTATATGTTGCGATAATGAAATACTTGATATAATCACATTATAAAAAGAAAATCTTACTTTGGCTCACAGTTTGGGGAATCAAGATCAAATGGACCACTGCTTTGATTCTTTGGTCATTTTGGTAGATGGTCATGGCAGGGAGAGTATTACAGAACAAACTGCTCACCACATGGCCAGGAAAGAAAGGAGCAAGAGACCAGAATCCAACTATCCCTTTCATGGGCATACTCCCAATGGCTTAAAAACCTCCCACTAGGCCCTGCTCCTAAAGGTTCCATCACCACTCAGTAGCACTACCCTAGAGAAGAAGTCTTTTATATATGGGTCTGCTGGTTAGGAATGCTCATGCCTGCATAGTGTGTAGACATAACTGATGAAACCATTGACTCTCGGTGACTCAATTGCAATTTCTAGTCTCTCGCTATACTTCAGAGGCATTGGTGGTGGGGTGAGATTTCTAATCTTTCAATCATGCTTATTGTCTGGTAAACAGTCCCACCCTGAAGATACTAGAGGCCACACCCTGAGTCCCTTCACTAACATGAACTCAGGTAAGGTCCAGAAAAACTGATTATAAATAAACAAAAGATAAGGCTATCATCAGAAATTCCAAGTATTTAGAAACTGTACTACATGCCAGGGACAATGATTAAATATGTACATATTTATATACTACTGGGTTATTCTCTCTTTGAGGATATTATAAATGAAAGTGCTGTAATTCATGTTCAAGGTCATGCATAAACATATGCTTTTATTTCCCTTTGGCAAATACCTAGGAGTGGAATGGCTGAATCATATGGTAGATATTTGTTTAATTTCTTAAGAAATTACCAAGTTCATTTTCAAAGTAGCTGCACAATTTTTCCATTCCCATCATCAGTGTATTGGAGTTCCTGTTGCTCTAAGTCTTGCTGTGGATAGTGTTTGAAACTTGAGATATTCTAACATATCTGTAGTGTTATCTTCATGGAATTTTGGCTTGCCTTCTTATAATGAGAATGATGAAGAACATCTTTTCATGTGCTTGTGTTAAATATATATATATATATCAGCATATAAGTATGAATCAGCATATCAGTTTATTCCATTAAAATATATATCCTTGTCACATCATGCTGACCACTGTCACTGTATAAGTTCACCTTTAAAAGCCAGTTTAGAAGAGAATAAAGTAATGCACAAGTCACCTTGACCTTGGATAGTGACAGTTTTCCACATTTGTCCTTCTTTCTTGGTGTTGCTTAAGCTGTTGTGAGTCTTTTGCATCTTTTGTATAATGAATTTAAGGATCTGCTTGTCAAATCCTATTCCACTGGGATTTTGATAGGCATTATGTTAAATCTGCAAATAAAAATGTTGAAGTATTACAATTTTAGCAGTATTTAATTTTCTCACACGTGAACATGGGATGCATTTTATATTTTATAGTTTCTACAGTACAAATTTCCAATTTAATTGTTGAATTTATTCCTAATTATTTTAGTTTTGTTTTTATTCAACTGTGCCAAAAATGGATTAAAATGTAGTTGGCTTTGTGATTTATCTTGTATCCTGTAAACTGGCTGAACCTATTCATTAATTTATAGTTTTCTGATTGTGAGATCATGGCATCTGTAAATACAGATACTTTCTTTACCTCTTCCTTTCTGGATGCTTTTCCTCTATGATTAAAAGCAAGACAAGAATATCTGCTCTCATGACTTCTGCATTGTACCAGAAGTGATCCAGCAGAGAGAGAAGTGAAATAAATGATATCCAGATGGAGAAGTCTCCCCCTTCAGTCACCTTCTATTGCCCCTTTGTGCACCATACACCCCACATCTTGACTATATTTTATTTAGCCAGGCCTACAATGCCTGCTTCTATAATTAAAAAAAATCAGACTTTTGTTTCTTGTCATTATCTCCTAAACAAGAGAGTGCACCAACAATTTATATAACATCAGCATTGCAAATAATGTAGAAACGATCTAATATGTACAGGAGGGTGTTGCAGAACAATTTTTGATGATTTGGGGAAAATACTGACAATGTTAAGAAGAGAATAAAATGAAAGAGTTTACATTAGAGTTGCCTTTTCAAATTAGCAAGAATAATAGAAAGCTCAATAATCATTGTTGGGATAAATTATATTTAATACACGCAAAAATTGGTTCTTCTACCACATGATGAAAAATTATTTAAAGAAGGACAAAAGTCTAAATGATAACTGCTCAAACACAATAGAAAGCAGTATAGCTAGCTGTCCCTTTGTACCCACAGGAGAATGGTCCTGAATTACCACCCCACACACCCAAATCCACAGACGCTTAAGTCCCTTACATAAAACAGCATGATGATTATATATGTTTGTAGCACTGTTTGATGCTTATTGTGAGATATAAGGGAGTGGAAACTTAGTCTGTGAGGTTTAGAAATATGAACTTTGGGAAGTAATGAGGACTAGAGGTAATCATGGGGGTGAAGCCCACACACTGAATACTGATGGATTTATAAGACTAGGGAGAAGAATAGCAGACCCTTACATACACTCACGATATCTGATTTTTACCATGTGATGATCTGAACTACTCCAGGATTCAGACAGCAAGAAGGCAATCACACCTTGTCCTTCAATCAGAACCTCATCTAAACAAACCCATTTTCTTTATCAAGTTAGCCCACTTCATGTATTTCACTGTAGTAATGAATAGACTGATGCAATTATGTTTTTAGGATTGCTGTAGCAGCTCTCAACAACACAGGCTCCAGAAAGCAAACGGGTACACTTCTCCCACAGCGTCAACAGACGCAGGAACCGAAACAGGTTTGTTCCTCTAGACTACACACACACACACACACACACACATACACAAACACACACACACATACACAGACACACACATACACACACACACACATACACACACAAACACACACACAAACACACACACAAACATACACAAACACATACACATACACAAACACACACACATACACAAACACACACACACACACACACACACACACGTTTGTCGATTAGGAGGAGTGTGAGGAATGGAAATGAATGAGGCAGGGATGAAGGAGGCTACAGCTGAAGCAGTTGGCATGCCAACAAAGGATGGAGGACATTATTGAGAAAACGGAGGGGAGCTGGAGAGCCCCCAAGCACAGAGGCTGGGGAAACGAAGGGACAAACTCAGAAAGGAATGTTATTTAAAATGTGTGCCCATCTGAGGAGCAGCACAAAGGGCTAACCAAGAGCGGGGAGCCTGGGAGCGGGAGTCGAGAGGGGCTCTTTCAGAACGGGAGCAAATGGTATTAGGACTTCAATGGCAACAACCCATGTGCCAAATCGGTTTGTCCTTCACATGAAATCGCCGGTGTTCCAGAATTACACGACAAAGAACCTGCACTTTCCAGGAGGTAGGAAGAAGGCATGGAGAGGCATCAAACAAACAAGGCTGGAAGCGGGGACAGGGGGCCGCCCTGGTGAGAGATGCACACCCCCATGAAGTGATAGGGGGCAGGGAAGGGCCTGAGCTGCCAAGCTCCCTGTCTGGGAGATCTGTTTACGTTTTTCATGCCCAGACTTTGAGAGGTCCTTTTGGCAATGCTTCCTGGGGGCCGAGACCTCACTCTCGGTGTCCCACTGTGCTCAGGCAGACAGTTCAGTCTAATGGTCTGTGGACTGAGGAGTTGTGAACTCTCTGGATTCTCTTTAAATCCAGGTTCCTTTAGTGTCTGTATTTGCTGGGGAATGCTTACAATAACTGAGTTCAGGAATCAGGTGGTGGTGATGCATGCCTTTGATCCCAGCACTTGGGAGGCAGAGGCAAGCAGATCTCTGTTAGTTCGAGGCCAGCCTGGTCTACAAAGAGAAACTCTGTCTTGAAAAATAATAAATAAATAAAAAATAACTTAGCTCAAGAAGAATAAACTCAACTCTTTCAGGAAGTAATACTGTAAAAATCAGGATAATGACAATTTATAGGAATCATCCTTAGAAAAATGTAATAATTGCTCAGAAGAAATGCAATAGTTTTAAAGTTATTTGAGGCAGTTGTTTGCATACACCCTCATGCATAAGAACTTAGGGGTCATTATGGTGATATTTTATTTGTACTAAAATGTTATTTGTATGTTAATAAATAAAGTTCCTCGGGGGGTCAGAGCTATTAGCAAGCCATAGGAAAGCCAGGTGCTGGTGGCGCACGCCTTTAATCCCAGCACTTGGTAGGCAGAGCTAGGTAAGTCTCTGTGTGTTCAGGGATACAGCCAGCATTGGATACACACGCCTTTAACCTCAGTACCAACCATAGAAGACCTGGAGGTCTGTACAGACAGGCAGTGATGAGGCGATCATGTGGTTGAGTTTACAACCAATGAGAAGGCAGAACAGAAAGTCTATATAAAGACTTTAACACAGGAAGTAGCTCTCTTTCGGAGAGGTAGGACCACTGCAGGAGGAAGGGTAAGGTTTTAGCTCTTAGCTCTGACCTCTTGGTTTTCTTCTTCGCATTGGTTCTGTGTTTCTTATTTAATAAGACAGTTGGTTACATCTACAGGTCATCCCGTAAAAGGAGATGGTGAGATGTTACACCCTGTATATAGCTCTCTTCCCATACCCTAACTCACCAGGCATTGTCGTACACAGCTATAATTCCAGCACCTAGGAAGCTGAGGCAGGAGGATCCTGACTTTGAGAATCAGCTAGGCTATATCATGAGACCCTATATCACAAGACAAAATAAAAGAAAATGTTCGGTGAGAGTCCAACTTTTTCCCCTAAAAACTGAATCAGAAATCAATTGAGGAGGGAGAGGACAATCCTCTAATGATACCTAAAGTCCCACAGCAATGCATACCTGAGCAGGTGGGGCCTCGCACTAAACCAATCAATCACCCAGCCAATCAAATCCAACCAGAGGGAAATTATAAAGATCTTGTTTTATGCTGGGTACACAGGAAGGCAGATAAAACCCTTGAGTATGGATTGGCTTTCCAATCTAACCCTGACACCAAATTGAAGCCAAAAAGGAGTTTACAACACATATTCATGACTGTGATTAAAACAGAGAACACAGACCAGGGAGGTCGAGTCAAAAGTTAGGAGACCCTGTGAAGGCTGGAGGCTTGCTGGTAGAAAGGTGTGACCGAGCCAGGCAGGAAGGTGGACAAGACAACATTAAGGAACAGGCAGAGACAAAAAAAAAAAAAAAAAAAAAAAAAAAAAAAAACCCAGACACCAGGACACAGGGCATGCTGGTTCTCCTGGCATGGGACTGGGAAATCCCTTGACCTGATGTCAAGAGAAGAGAAAGGAACTTTGGGCAGCAGTGGTCTCCCTAACCCATGGCAGGAGGAACCCTCATCTCAGGGAAAGTGGCCTCATGCAAGACGGTGTGGGTTTTCTAAGCAGGACTGAACAGGAGAGCCTTTCTGTGATTCATGACTCTGAATGACCCCAGACAGCAAGCCACCTCAGATCCCAAATGTCGCTTCAGTGCACAGAGACGTGTTTCTTCATCAAAATGGTATGTTACCTCCATGCAAAAGTCAGGAGAAATAATTTATCGCCTGAGAAGAATTTCTCACACGGACCTCTGGCTTCTCCATAAATAATCCCTGAGTGCTTGCAGGCCTGGCTCCTGGGACTCCTGTCCTTACTAGAGCCTCTTCCTGTTGGTACTCAGCTTCTGCCTCAATGAGGAAATTGCCTATTCCAGTCTCACACAGGGAATTAAGGTCAGAACAATACAGTATTTTACAATCCAGTACAAGCTGCATTTATCCAGGGCTTTTCATGCGTGGCATCTTAAAGCTCCTTATGACCCTGTTTTTTTTTTTTTCCTAAAAAAAAAAAAAAAAAAAAAAAAAAAAAAAAAAAAAAAAGGAAAAGAATTTAAAAGGGGAAACCTTCTAAAAACTCAAACCCCCACTGAACTAAATGAGCCATTGAGAGTGAATAGGACTTAACAGTGGCCTTCAGAATGGGAACAGAGGCCCCACTCCAATGGAACAAGAACAACAGAATCAAAGGAAATCACAGTGTAGAGAGGGCTACACGGGGCCTGAAATGTACCCCTGGCCCTATGGGTTCTCAAGTCTGCCATGGGCACACTGACCTTCGGATGAGAGTCAGGAATCAGAGTTCGGACTCCTCTTCCTCCATGATTCCGGGAGGGCAAGCAGGACCAAAAGGCCACCTTGTGGCCCTGAAGGTGCAGCTCCCAGCCTCACTAATGGCTCCCTCAGAGGTCAGAGGCATCAACTCTTCTGGAGCTGGAGTTACAGGTGGTTATGAGGCCTCTGACATACATGGGAATTGAACTAGGATCCTCTGCATTATGTGTCCTTAACTGCCAAACTATCCCTCCAGGCTTCAAATTACTGTTTTTCTTAAAGACAAGTTTATAAATTTTGGCTTTTGTGCAAGTCCGACCTCTTCCTCTTAGAGATTTTAGGAGAAGAATGAATAGTGCTTGCAGGACATCATGGATACTGCTTGGCACACGCATGCTGGGTGCTCCTGGCATGGGACTGGGAAATCCCAGAAATAGTTCTGCTTCTAAAGCTATAGCATGGCTCTGGAGTTAACCTGAGGGTTTTCTGCCCGCCTCCTGTTCCATTCTTGAATCCTCTACTCCCATCCTGAGATTGTTCCATGTTCTATAACAGTTTGAACTAATAACTTCTGAAGACCATATTCTTCTCCTGGGCCCCTGAGAATGGCAGTTAGGGCAGTAGCATGGGAGGATCTGGGACATATGTGTTAGTTATTATATGGCACAATGTTATTCATTAAGCTGTACTGTTTACCATGCCAGAAAAGTCACGGAGTACGACAAAACCCACTATAAGAGTTTATTAAGAGGAAAGACTCCAAAGCTACACAGAGAAACCCTGTCTCAAAAAAAAAAAAAAAAAAAAAAAAGAGAGGGGGGTGCTTACTTAGGCCTATGGAAATGGTTGTGAAGGGAGAGAGAGGAAGAGGAGGAGGGGAGAGGAGTCTGTGACCTGCTTTTTATGGATCCCCCACACATGTGCACATGGACTTAAGTAGCTACGCCACGCATGTGCATTGATTACGTGATCACACTGCATGCAGATTACATGACCATGCAAAACACGGATTACATAGGACTTAAGGCCGCGGGCTGACTAAGCCTCTTGCTTGGCTACTAGACAGCACATGTGCAGTCATGTAGCTGGGGGAGTGGCCAGGAATTCCAACAATATGAGTTGGGAGGCTTCATCACATCCTGATGATAGGCAGCTGTGTGGCTTGGATGGCGAATTTATACCTCTGCTCCTTGGTTCCACCCTCTGTAAATTAAGTGTATTCAATGAAGTGGTACCTAAGTTCCTCACAGTTCCAACATACATGCTTTTTTTTAATTACATTTTTTCATAAAATATATTTGAGTACATTTCCCCTCCCCTAACTCCTCCCAAATTTTCCTCACTTTCCTACTCACTGAACTTTATTTTTTCTTTTCTCTCTTTCAAAAATACAACAAAAAAAACCCCACAAAACACACACACACCAATCAAAACAAGCAAATAAATAAATAAAAGTCCAAAAATGTCCAGATAAAACAAGAAGTCCACAAAACAAAACATGGAGCTCATTTTGCTCTGGTCAGTTACTCCTGGGCATACAGACTCCCTGGAATGGGACTGATATAGAAAGTGACACTCCATTGGGGTCATTTATCTATGACAGCAGATACCAATTGTGAATAGCTTCTTGGTTATGGGTGGGAGCCCTTGTCTGTTTCCCCCACGCAGAGCTAGGACACCATCTGTACAGCCTTGTGCATGCTGTCACAGTCTCTGTGAGTCTGTTGTGTCTGGAAGACACTGTTTCCTTAGAGTCACCCATCACCTCTGGCTCTTATAATCTTTCTGCCTCCTTTTCCACATAGATCCCTGAGCCTTGAGGGGAGGGCTTTGATGAAGACATCCCATTTAGGACAGAGACTCTTAACTCTCTGCATATTGTCCATTAGTCTCTGAGTTAATTCCCATCTACTATAAGAAGCTTTTCTGATGAGGATGGAGCAAGGCACTGATCTATGGGTATGGTACACATCATTACAAGTCATTTTGCTATGTGTTCCTTTAGCACAATAGTATTAGGTCCCCGCCCCCCCAGGCCTATGACTCATCTAGTCTTAGGTTCCTGGTCACTTTAGCGGTGTCAGGTATGGATTCCATCTCATGGAGTGTGCTTTAAACCAATCAAAACATGGTTGGTTACTCCCATAACATCTGTGCCACTATTATACCAGTACATCTTGCAGGCAGGTTGCTGCCTCAGGTCACAGGGTTTGTAACTGGGTGACATTGATGATAACTTTTCCTTTGGTTGCATGCAGAGTATCTTCCAGAACCGGGAACACTAGTCAGTTGGGGTGAAGCTTCTAGTTAGGCACCAGCTGGAGTTCTCTGTGTTTGATGACATAAGGAATGGTTTTTCTTCAGCAACAGGGCTTTACCATCAAGTGGTGGAGAACAACCAATAGCCTTATAAATAGCCTGTGACCCATTCCTGGCACTGGAGGTTTTACTTGGTTGGTAGAAGATGTCTAGTTGGGGCATTGTCGCCATTATTTTTCGGTGATTCCATTCATTTACATATCTGTTCTACAATAGTACGTTTCCATATGATTTTGCAAGTGGCCTTTAGAGTTAGTGGTCCCTCCTCATATTCATTCCTTTACCCTCATCTCCCATCCTTCTCCCTATTTAATTCTCCTCTTCTAGTTTCCTCTTTATCTCTCCATAACACTAGACTCTATTTCTCCTTCTTTGGGGGAGCCTCTCCACCTCATTGGTCCACTTATAAGGTACCTAACCTCTGTGGTTATTTGGGTTGTAGCATATATCAAAAGCTTAAAAGCTTAAATCCACATATAAGAGAAAACATACAATATTTGTCTTTTGGGGGTCTGGGTTACCTCACTCAGGATGATTTTTCTTGTTCTATCCATTTACCTGCAAATTTCAGTTCCTTAAAGGCTGAGTAATAAATATTCCATTGTGTTAAGTGTACCATGTTTTCATCATCCATTCATCAGTTGATTGACATGTAGTCTATTTCTAATTTGGAGATATTATGAATAGAGCGACAATGAACGTGGATGACCTGTATCTCTGTAGTAGGATATAGAGTGCTTTGGGTATATTACTAAGAGTGATACAGCTGGATCTTGAGGCAGATTGATTCTCAGCTTCTTGAGGAAACTTCACACTAATTTCCACAAGGCCTGTATTAGTTTTCACTCTGACCATCAGTGAATAAATGTTCCCCTTTCCTTGAATCCTCACCAGGCTACACTGTCATTTGTCTTATTGGTCTTCGTCATCCTGACTGGTGTAAGATGAAATCTCAAAGTTATTTTAATTTGCATTTCCCTAAGAGCTGAAGAGGTTGAATGTTTATTCAAATCTTTCTCAGCCAGTTGTGCTTCATCTTGGAGAACTCTCTGTTTAGATCTCCACCCCATTTAAACATTGGGTTATCTTCTTGATGTTCAATTTCTTTAGTTCTTTGTGTATTCTATATACTAACCCTCTATCGGGTGTATAATTGGTAAAAAATCTTTACCCATTCTTTAGGCTGTCACTTTGTCCAATTAGCAATGTCCTTTGCCTTACAGAAGCTTTCCAGTTTCATGAGGTCCCATTGATTCTTTGTTGACCTCAGCACCTGTGCTATGAGTGTCCTGTTCAGAAAGTCCTTTCCTGTCCCAGTGAGTTTACTTTCTCTTCTATCAGATTCAGGGTATCTGGTCTTATGTGGAGGTCCTTGATCCATTTGGAGTTGAGTTTTGTCCCCAGTGACAAATATGTATTTATTTGCATTCTTCCACATGTGGCCATCCAGGTTGACTGGTACCATTTGCTGAAGATGTAATCTTTTCTCTACTGTGCATTTTCTGTGTCTTCGTCATAGGTGTGTGGACTTATTTCTGGATGTTCAATTCAATTCCATTGATCGTGGTTTTTATGCCAATACCATGCTGTTTTTACTACTATAGCTTTGTAATACAACTTGAAATTTGAGTTTGTGATAACTCTGGCATTTCTTTTATTGTTTGTGATATTGTTTTAGCTATCCCTGAGGTTTTGTCTTTTTGGTGTGTGTGTGTGTGTGTGTGTGTGTGTGTTGCCATATGAAGTTGAAGTTTGCTTTTTCAATTTCTGTGAAAAACTGTGTTGAAATTTTTGTGGGTTTTGCATTTAATCTGTAGATAAAAGTTTCCATTGGTGGCCGTTTTCACAGCATCTGTCCTACTGATCTGTAAGCATGGGTCATCTTCTTAAATTTGCTTCTTCAATGTCTTAAAGTTTTTATTTTAAAACTCACGTCTTGGTTACAATTATTTCAAGATAATTTTTGAGGCTATTGTGAAAGGTACTGGCTCCCTCATTTGTTACTCTGTATGTTTGCCATTCACATATAGGAAGGCTACTATATTTCATTTAATATTTTTTATTCTGCTACTTTGCTGAAGGTTTTTTTTTATCAGCTGTAGAAGTTTTCTGTTCAAATTTTAGGGTTATATATATATATATATATATATATATATATATATATATATATATATATAAACACTTTCAAATACAGATACTGTGACTTGTTCCTTTCCTGTTATTATCCATTTGATCTTCTTCAGTTGCCTTATTCTACCTACGACTTCATGTAGTGTATTGAGTAGGAATGGAAAGGGTGGGCATCCTTGTCTTGTTCCTGATTTTGGTGGACATGCTTTGAATATCTCTCTGTTTAGGTTGTTGTTGGCTGTAAGCTTGCTGTAAATTGCCTTTCTTATGTTGGGGTATATCCCTTGTATCCTTAGTCTCTCCAGGACTTATATCATAAAGGGATGTTGGGTTTTGTCAAAGGTGTAATGAGATGATCATGTGATTTTTGTCTTTCAGTTTGTTTATGTGGTTATGTTTCTTGATTTACCTATATTGAACTATCCTTGTATCTTTGGGATAAAGCCAGCTTTATCAAGGTGGGTGATCTTTTTTGTGTGCCTTTGGATTCTGTTTATAAGCATTTTTGCATCTATGTTCATAAGGAATATTAGTCTACAATTCTCTCTCTCTGCTGGGTCTTTGTGTAGTTTTGGTATCAGGGTAATAATGGCTTTGTAAAAATAACTAGAAGATGTTATTTCAGTTTCTAATTTGTGAATGATTAGAGGAATATTGGCATTAATTCTTCTTTGAAGGTTTTATAGAGTTCTTTGCTGGATCTGTCTGGTTCTGGGCTTGATTTTTGGTTGGGAGGATTTTAATAATTGTTGCTATTTCACTTGGGGATATATGTCTGTTTAAACTACTGATTTGATTTTGATTTAACTTTGGTCAGTCGCATATACCAAGAACTTCATCCATTTCTTTTAGGTTTTTCACTTTGGTGAAAAATGGATTTTAAAGCCTGTCCTTAGGATTCTGTGAATTTGCTGGATGCCTACAATAATGTCTCCCTTCCTCATCTCTAATTTTATTAATTTGGATAAATTCTCTCTTCACCTTTGTTCAATTTGACTAAGGGTTTATAAATCCTGTTGATATTCTCAAAGAACCAAGTTTTCATTTTATTGATTTTCTTTTCATATTGATTTTGTTGTTTGTATTTCATCGATTTCAGCCCCAAGTGACGTTTTCTTCCCTTCTACTTTCTTTGGGTATTGTTTCTTCCCCTTTTTCTAGAGCTTTCCGGTGTGTCATTAACTTACTAACATGATATCACTCCATTGTATATTTTGTTTGTTTGGTTGATAGTTTTTGTTTTGTTTTTGTTTTTTAATTTAGGCACATAGTGCTATGAATTTGCCTCTTAAAACTGCCTTCATGTGTCCTATAGGTTTGGGTATGTTGTATTTTTATTTTCATTCAATTGTAAAAGTTTTTAATTTCCTTATTTTTAATTTCTTTCTAGTTTTAATTTCCTTCTAGTTTCTGTCAACCTGGCTGTCATTCTGTAGTGAGTTATTCAGTTCCCATGAGTTTGTCAACTTTCTGTTGTTTGTGTAGTTGTTAATATCCAGTTTTAATCCACAGTGGTCGGATAGGATGCAGGGTGTTATTTCAGTTTTCTTATATCTGTTGAGACTTGTTTTTGTGTCCTAATAGGCAGCCAGTTTTGGAGAAAGTTCCATGAGCTACTAAGGAGAAAGTATATTCTTTAGTGTTTGGATGGAATGCTCTGTAGATGCCTGCTAGGTTCATTTGATTTGTAATGTTATTTAACTCCATTTCACAGTTCAGTTTGTGTCTGGAGCACCTACTTATTGATGAGAGAAGGGTAATCAAGTTACCCATTAACACTGTATGGCGGCCAATATGTGATTTTAGTTGTAGTAGTGTTTCTTTTCTGAACTTGGGAGTCCTTGTGTTTGGTACATGGATATTCAGACTTGTTATAGCCTCTTGAATTTTTCATTTAATAAGTATGTAGTTTATCTCTTCTGATTAGTTTTGGTTTGAAGCCTGTTTTATTAGATATTAAAATAGCTACACTTACTTGCTTCTTGGGTTTATATGCTTGGAATATGTTTTTCTATTCTTTCACCCTAAGGTAATAGCTGTCCTTGATGGCAAGGTGTGTTTCTTGGATGCAGCAGAAAGATGGACCCTGTTTTCTTATCCAACATGTTACTCTGCATCTTTTATTGAGGAATTGAGACCATTAATATTGAAAGTTATTAATGGGCAGTCATTATTGATTCCTGCCATCTTATTGTTCAAGCTCTCCCCTTTTTGATTTACTGTTCTTGAAGTGTTTATTCCTTTGTCCTTTTGGGTGCAGTTAATCTTCATGACTGATGTTTTCCTTCTAATGCCATCTATAGAGCTCAGTTGGTAGAAAGAAATTGTGCAATGTTTTTCTTTCCCTGCCAGTTGGTGGTCTTGCTGCTGGTCACAGTCATTTGGGGCTGACATCTGTGATCTCTCAGAGTTTGTAGAACATCTGCCCAGGCCCTTCTGGATTTCAGAGTCTCCATTGAAACTTTAGGTGTTATTCTAATGGGTCTCTCTTTAAATGCAACTTGTTTTTCTTTCCCTTGCAACTTTTATCTTTTTTTGTTCTGTATATTTAGTGTTCTGATTATTATACATCATAGGGAATTTCTTTTATGATCTTGTCTATTTGATGTTTCGTATGCTTCTTGTACCTTGATAAGCATCTCTTTCTTTAGATTGGGAGAATTTTCTTCTATGATTTTTGTTAAAAAATTTTTTCTGTGCTTTTGACTTCAATTTTTTCTCCTGCCTCACTCCCTAATATTTGCAGGTTTGGTCTTTTCATAGTGTCCCAGATGTCCTGGATACTTTGTGCCTGAACTTTTTAGATTTAACGTTTTCTTTGATTGAGCTATCCACTTATTCTACTTTGTCTTCAAGACCTGAAACTCTCTCTTCTACGTCTTATAAGCTTACCTCTGAGTTGACATCTTACATTTTTCATTTTCAGTTTTATCTCAGTTTGAGTTTTCTTTAGTGACTCTATTTCTTTATCAAATTCTACTTTCATGTCTTGAAATGTTTTCCTTATTTCATCCAACCATTTGTGTTTTTATGGTCTTCATAAAGGCATTTATTCATATCCCCTTTAAAGTCCTTGCACATGTTTGCAATTGCTATTTAGAAGTCCTTGTCTTGTTTTTCTACTAACTTGCTTTGCTTGGGGCCTATTGAAGAAGGGTTGTAGGCTTCTGAAGGAGGCATGTTGTCTTGGCTGTTCATGTTTGTGGGAAGAGGGAGAAGAAGGAGAGAGAGGAAGAAGGGAGGGAGAGAGAGAGAGAGAGCACGCATTCTGGGATCTAAGCATCTGAACGGATTGTGTTTGAAGTGTTTCTTGGTGTAGATATCTGGTCTTGTCTTTATTGGTTGGATCTTCTGTTACTTGGTTAGTGTTGTCCACTTTGGGTCCTTGGAAACTGTAGTGGTTGTGGGGTCCCTGGTAGAAAATATTTCTGTGGTTTGGTGGGTGATACAAGCAGTGGACATAGGCTAGAAAAAGAAGACTGAGAAGGACTGAGGGACAGATCTGGGGGGACCCTGGATCAGCACTAAGAAGTGAAGTCCCCAGCAAATGGAGATAGATTGGGATAAAATGCTCCCACAGGCAGGCTGCAGTGGACTAGGAGTTAAGATTGGAGAGTACATTCATGTTTTGTGAAAGATTCCATACATCATCATCCAACTCCTCTGGAGCATTATAATAGCAATGTTCTTTTAAGTTCTCAGCCCTTCACTTTTAAATATAAGCACTGTTTCCTCCATCCTACTAAGATGTGATGCTGAGCTCTGAAAATAGAGACAAAGAAAGAGAACACACATAACCAGATCACATATACCCAGATCATACTACCAGACACTAGTACATGGTCTGTTGAGAATACATCCATAGTAGCTGTAAAACTAATCCAGCAGTGGGAAGGCAGTGGAAGCCACTTGTTCTAAGAAACTTCAGTTTCAGGGGTGACTTATTCCTAGAAGCCCTCACAGCTAATGGCAGACAGGGCTAATGGTAGGGAAGATGTAAAAAGTGTGGAAATTGGAGTAGGTGAGATGATGTTGCAAACACTGAATACATTCCCTACAATTTGTGTGCCCGCCAACCTGACTTCCAACTGCCAATGCTCATCCTTGGCTAAAGGGTTTTGGGGTCCACAGAGCCCACTCTGATTGCAAATATGGCAGTTGGTATTGTTAATGACTCTAGAAACTGTCCTTCACCAAAGTCTACTGCAAACTCAAGGATAAGCTCCCACGTCCTCTGGCCTCTTACACTTTGATAGGGTAAAGCTGAAATGTTGCTCCTCATGGTTCCCAGAACCATGGAGCAGACTATGTCCCCATTGCCAAAAGTGGGCATTTGCTGCATGAGCACTTCCTGTTGGCTGCGGTCACTATCCTGTCCACTTCCTCATTTTCTTAGTAGAGTTTTCAAGAATCACTTCTCCAACTATTTTCCCTCAAATGTGTATTTCAAAGGCTACTTCTAGGGGTTAGAACTAAGATGATTAGTTCTGCTTCTAAAGAGAAAGCTTTGTTCTAGAGTTACATAGGTGTTCAATCAGAAGCTCATTTATTCATTCAACAAAAACACGCTGTGCTCCCACAGGAACAGGCACTGAGCTATGCCTGGAAAGACGATGTATACACGTGTGTTCTGGGTGCATTTACCTGTGAATGCTCTAGGGTGAGCGGAGCTGACTATATGAGGCAGAGCATTATGGGACCACCGTGGTGCCAACCTTTGTTAGGCATAGCAAGATCCAGATGCGGTGGCCAAGTAGCCACAGATGAAAGGCCTAGTTCTAAGAAGCCTCTTGTCTGACACCCACTATTTTCCCCAGCTCAGCAGCACAAAAGGCTCTTTATGACGAGAGGCATCGGAGGGTAGTCCTGGCAAGTTCTGCTTGGGGAAATGAGAAGCTGGAATAAAGAGCCAGGCTGAGCCCTTTGTGTTTTTCCAGGTGTCTGTTCCCATCAGAGGCACTTCCAGGGTCTGACCTGCTGTGGGGATTCTTTCAGGCCTTTGAAGCCTGCAACCCCTCTGGCCATTAATCCTGCCCAGCAGCCTGGGAAGGGATGTTGCTACAAGGATGGGCCTCCACATATTTCAGAGAGCAGCATACCTCTGCCGAGGCAAAGGGAAGCACACAGACTGCACTGTGCTATCGGGGGTTGTAAGGAGAACCCACAGATTTTTAAAAAATAAATTAAAATATAAATGACAGGGCTGCAGAGTTGAAAAATAGTATTCAAGCAGCTGAATAAATGGTGTGCCTGGAACCATTCACGTGCCTGTCACTTTCCAGGAGGCTTCAAGGTGGAAGAGGGTCTTGTACCATGTTGCATGGCAAAAGGGACCTCTTCTTCCTTTCCTACCATCTCTGGATGCTGACAGAGGATACATTTGCACTATTTGCATGGGAACTTGCCAAATCTAATTCTATAATTTCTTTATACTGACACAAACCAAAGCACTATACCCAAGTGTTAGTTTCAATAGATATGGATTACCAGGCTAATGATCTGAGTTAAATGTTAATGACATATTACCTTCAGATCAAATAATAAAGATGATCATTTGAGCCTAGTTGAATTTTTTAAAGATGTTTTTATTTTACTTTTTATGAGTATGGGTGTTTTGTCTGCATTTATGCACCAAATGTATGCAGTGCCTGTGAAAACAGAAGGGGTCACCAGATCCTCTGGAATTGGAGTCACAGGTGGTCTCAAGCACCATATGGGTTCTGGGAATCAAACCTGGGTCCTCTGGAACAGTAATTTTAACTGTTGAGACATCTCTCCTGCCCTTAATTCAATTTTTGTCTGCCTTTGAGTGTACATTAAATCCAGGTCCAGTGAGGAAAAGCAGCCCTTTCCTCTTCCAACACAATTCCTTTCATATCACATCTATGGAGCAATACATATATGGCCTATAGCTCATTTTAAATTTGGATTCTGAATATGACAGAAAATGTGGTATTTTCCTTCTACATTCAGCTTTTTTCTGTTGTTGTTTAACATAATGAACTCTAGTTCCAACCTTTTTCCTACACATGACATTTCATTTTCCTCTTTTAAAGTCGGCATATAAAGTAGGGGATTCAGAATGTCATTTTCTACATATGTGCCATTATACTTTGTTCTTATCTCTCTCCCTAAGGTTCTCCCTCATTCCCTAGGGCTCTAGGGGGAGTTACAGGAAGGGGAATGAGGGACAGGTTTGATCAAGATACAATGTACTCATGGATGGCATCTTCAAAGAATAAATATAAATGTTTTAATTTCATAATTTTATACAAAAAATACTATTTCCAGCTGGGCAGTGGTGGTACACACCTTTAATCCCAGCACCAGGAGGCAGAGCCAGGCGGATCTCTATGAGTTCGAGGCCAGCCTGGTCTACAGAGTGAGATCCAGGACAGGCACCAAAACTACACAGAGAAACCCTGTCTCGAAAAAGAAAAAAAAAAAAAAAAAACTATTTCCAAGCATCAGCTATTGTGAATTATAAGACTTTTTAAAAAATCCCTTCAGTGTGTACCATTTGGCCATATATAGAGAGCATAAGGATGTACGGAGCAGGTTGCATGATCTCTGTAAGTTAATAGTTCTTGCTTTTAATACGGTATGTAGCTCCTTAATCTCAAAGGATGAAAAGTTTGCACAATCATTTACTTTACTGGAATCAAGCCCATGTCAGGTCTGAGGCCTGATGAGTACTGTTGATGTTTATGTTCTATCATCTTTCAAGTCAGAGTATTTTGCTGTATCTTTGTACCTTGTGTCTCAGGCACTCTCTTCCCTCACCCGTGTGGTTCCTTCAACCAATCATGGCCACCTCATGTCATAGACAGGCCCAGGAGCAAACTGAGGCCAAGTTGCAGTTGCAGTCTCCTGTTTAAACGCTAAGCTCCACGGGCTGGGATTCAGCTTATCGCCCTCTCTTTTAGGCAGACAGACGATGAGCTTCTCAAAGAAAACTGGAAGGAAATTTTCAGTCACATTAATTTTCAGGACGACGATGACGAGGCACAGCTCAGTGGGCTGGTATCAAATTTGTCTTTAATGACTCTTATCCGACATTCCTATCTTATTACAGGCCGCTGCAGAAGAACCCACAATCCCAAATGTGCCTTCAAGAGCACGGGAGGATTAAATAATGCATGAAAGATTTCCTCACTGGTCTGTCAGCCTTCAATTTTGGAACATACAGAGCATGACTCAGAGTCTCAGGAGCGGCAGGAGCAGTGAGCAGTGTCGCCGACTTTCTGGATATAATTTTTTAACAGAAAAATCCATTTCGGGCATAATAACTTTTACTTTCATTTTACCGTATTTTACAGACTAGAGCTGCACGGGTCAAAACTGAAGCAACTGGTCACGTACGGCTATTGAATAGTGAAAACGTGGCTAGTTTGAATCCAGATGTGCAGTTTGTATAAAATAATGCATCAAAATCTTGAAGACTTCATATAAAAGAAAGAAGGAAAATTGTTCATTAATATTTTCACTTAATGTATATTGAGGTAACGATGTTTTGCATCTATGGGGGTTATAGAAAAATATGTTTTTGAGCTAAATTTCATCTGATCTTTTGACTTTTTAACTTAGCTATTACAGTGCTTAAAATTTTTGTATATAAGCCACACAAGTGGCTTACATTATTTACAATATTTATTTCTTGTTAATGTTAGAGAGGACGTTTCTCTCTCAAGAACTGGAAGGGACTTTGAGAATTTACCCACATGCATGTTAAGAAGGAGCCACAGTTTCATGGGCATGGATAGAAGACATGAGACTCCTGAGTGAAAGATGCAGGAGCGTTTGTCACTCATAGTTATAGTCGTTACAGGGTAACAGGATGTTCACATCAATTCATAAACCCCAGGAACCAGCAGGCTTGATGACACATGGGTGGTACGCAGTCCTAACGGGAAAGGAACTCCAAACTTAGGGAAACTGATGCTTTCATAAGTGCAGTGCATGCACTTCCCTACTCCACTGTCTCTATCTCCAAGTACTGTTAAGTACTAAGCACCCTTGAGAAGATGATCCGGGACAAAGGACTGCCAGTGCACAGCTTACACTATGTACAAGGATGTAAGAGACCCTGCAGAATTGCTTACTGACTCCCTCTACAATCCTCCTTGGCCCATACATTTCTTTTCAACGTGGTATTTTTCTAAAGACCAGCTCAGTATATATGGCTCAGAAGTCAACATTCACCCTTCACTCACTGGTTCTGGAAGAACAAATGGCTTCTTTATTGAATTATGCACCATAATGTTTCTTAAGCCTGCTCCCTTCCTGTTGTAAAAAACAATATTTTCTGGGACTCACTACAGTCAAATTTGGCTTCCTGTACCTTTGACACTGTTGAAGAAAAGTAAGACAGATCAGAAAATGCAATTAAAATGGAGATTTCCCTGACATGGACATTTATGAAACATTTAGAAGTCTGGGCCCTTTAAAAACAGTTGCTTTACTAAATGGTGATTGTAGACCTGCTTAAAACCCTGACTCCAGGCTTCCAGTTCCCATGAGAGCATACAGGTCTAAACAGGCTCTGCCTTGCACCCTGGAATTTTATTCCTTCAAAGCATTTTACAAACATCAAGTAACTGATTTTAACAAGACAGTGGTGAACTTGATCATTAAGCACTATTATTCAAGTCTGACTGGCATAAATCGCTGGCCTGAGGCCTCAGTAGTCAGTGTTAAAAGGGATCTCGAAAATCAGGCTTCCACCCTATATTAATATCCTTGGATCCAGTCTATTTTTGTGTTCAAAAGCATCTTGTTCTGTTGTCTTAAATGCACCCAATAAGATCTTTCCCTGTGATACTATATTCTGTCCTGGTGCTTACAGATAACTTGTTTCAATTATTTTAAAATCATGGCTGCAGCTCCGCATCTATCCTTGAAGGGGTTGATTCTACAACTTACATAATCACCCATATCTGCTGATGCATAGTATTTATATAACTTCGATACACCCTCCTGTATACATGAATCATCTTTAAATTACTTATAATGCCTAATATGGTGCGAATTCTTTATAAACAGTTGTTAAATGGTGTTGTTTGGAATATTGACAAGAAAAAATATCTATCCGTGTTCTATGTGATGCAATTATTTAGCCTTGGGATAGTTTTCATAAGATCTACACCTGCAGAACCCACTGATGCAGAATTTATTGTTAATTATTTGCATTC
Source organism: Peromyscus californicus insignis (assembly GCF_007827085.1). Classification (NCBI taxonomy): domain Eukaryota; kingdom Metazoa; phylum Chordata; class Mammalia; order Rodentia; family Cricetidae; genus Peromyscus; species Peromyscus californicus. Next base: position 29,115,270 of record NW_026294480.1, read on the forward strand.
ATTTAAGTAGGTAACAGATGCATAGATGAAAGAAAAAAGAGAAGATGGATTTTCACCAAAAAAACCCAACAACTGTGCTCTCTATTTTTCTGTCACACATCCCTTAATTCTCCTCCTCCCTTAATCTCTTGTGAATATTTCCATAAACAAGCCGTGCACATAAAAGAATGCCCCTTAAATTATGCAATTAGTATATAAACTGTGCATCTGTTTCTGCAACTTGCTTTTCTCATTCTCTAATCTTAATAAATTATTCCTTATCAGTAGTGGCTCATTCTTTTAACTACATTGTATTATACTTAGTCTGTTCTGGAGGGCATGTAGGTGGTTTCTGCTACTGGCTATTATCAGGATAGCCTATTTAGACAAAACTTACCCATGATTGTTTTCGTGTCAGGCTCCCCAGGGGATATTCTCACACTTAGGGAACTTCTTTGAATATGAAATGTTCCTCACAGGCTCATGTGTTGATAATTGGTCCCTATCTGGTATTGCTATTTGAGGACACTTGTAGGAACTTCAGGAGATAGTTTTAGTAGGAAGAAGTAGGCCACTGGGGACATAGTTGAAGGTTATGCCTGGTCCCTTTCTTGCTTGCTCTGCTCCCTAACTGCCATGAAGTAAGTCGCCTCTGCCACATGCTCCTCCCACATCACCATCTAGAATCAGTGGAACCATGAGCTGTGAACTAAGCCACCTGAAACCATGAACCAGAATTTAACGTCTTTCCTTTCAATTGTTTCCTCGGGAATTTATCCCAGCGACACAAGAGTAATGCATAAGAGCATTGTGAAACCCAAAGAACAGTGAGAGGCAGTCAATAAACCAGGTACCCAGATCTTTCTGGAAGTGAGAATCTGTGGAATAAAGGCTAACCAATCAGCCGTCAGCCTCCAGTGGGGTCTCCAAGTGTTACAGATAAAGGCTCTAGTGAGCTAATGGCCATCATGAGATTAATCCTGAAGAGCTGAATTGAGATGATGTTACTAACGCTGAGGGTGTTGATGGACAAGGAAAAGAAGAGATCCAGCCATAACCATGCAGGGAAGTTAGGAGTCTCTCCAGTGTTCTGACAGAGGCGGGAAGCTTTTGGGAAGGCATGCCTGTGGTCCCGATGCCAACCTACCACAAAGTGATGACATCCCAAAACGTGTCAGGGTAGTGCCATTGAGACTTCATTCCTGTTGGATGACCGCATCCTTCCACTCTTTTTGAGAACCACACAGAAGCCATCCAGAGTCTGCCAGCTGTTATATAACATGAAGCATTTATTTAACTTATTATTAGTCATCAAATCCACATTGAAACTACACTTTCTGATCAAAGACCCTGGGATATATCCAAAACAAACAAACTGACAAAAAAAAAAAAAACCCTCAAGAATGAAGCAAATTAAAGACCATTGATCTGACTACTGTTCCTACGGGTGGAAAGCCTGTCCTCTGGGACAATGGCGGTAGGACAAGGAATTACTCCACTTAGGCAGGGGTTCAGAGTGAACTGCAGAGTCAGTCAAATACCTGTGGCTCTCCAGCACTCCTCAGGAGGTGCACTGTACAAAGAACCTAGGGCAGCAGAAATCCATTTAACCCTGAAAGACTGAAGAGTAATTAGACCGTCCGGAGTACTCAGTCACAACAAGGCACAATCCTCCTGGATGACCGACATTTTTAAAATCAATAATAACCCACAGACAGAAGTTATAAATTCAGTAACATAACTCTAATAAACACTATCATCAGAAGTAACTACTGTGGCGCTAGAGGTGTATCTCAGTGGTAGAGCACATGCTTAGCATGCACAGGGAATTGTCTTCAATCAATCCTCAGAATAAAACAAAACAAAACACAACAAACAACAACAAAAGGTCCTCTATTTATAGCATAGCATGAATACTTCCAAAGAGTTAAACTGTGTGGCTATGGGCTGGAGAGATGGCTCAGTGGTTAAAGAGCACTGACTACTCTTCCAGAGGACCTGGGTTCAATTCTCAGCACCCACATGGCAGCTCACAACTGTCTGTAATTCCAGTTTCTGGGCACCCAACCCCCATGGCAAAACACCAATGCACATAAAATAAAAATAAATAAATTTTACTAGACAGGTGCTTTAATCAGTTAAGCCACAGAGCCCACACAAAATAAAAAAATTTTAAAAAGGTTTTTTAAAAAAACCTGTGTGGCTATACAGTGGCATAAACTTGAAACCTGTCAAATCTCACCATCATTTTTATTTTAATCCAATTAAGTAAATACAACAAATACCTCCTTAGTAGCTGTTATGGATAAGGGCCTGTAGTAGAGCTAGAAAAAAATAGCAAGAACTTTCCTCATCTATAAAAAATCTTACAATAAAAAAATCTTACAATAGAAGTGGAAGGTGAATGGCTTCCATGCTATAGAGAAAACAGCTGTTTTATTTAGGATCCCGCCAGAAGTCGACTCTGAAACAAAGTTTCAGGAGCAAGCAGTGAGCCATGAAGTAGACAATGATGGAGAAGTGAGACAGGAAAAGGAAAGAGCAAATAAAGGTGTTTTTCAAGGCAGGTGCCACTGTGGGCACCAAGCTAATTACCAGTGAGGAGCTACATTAAACATGCTCAGGGCTGTCCCGTCTGAAGGGCAAAGAGGTACTTTGTGTACCTTGTTTGCGTTGGCTGACAGTTGCTCCTGGCTTGTGTTAGCCACCTCCTATTTTCAACTTACTGTTTCAAAAAATGAAAGAAATTCACAGTAGCTGGAAGTTGTGAACTGGAATAAGGGTGAGGAGATCTGGGAGATACACAAGTCAGGTCTGATGCTATTATAATAGCTCAGCAGAGATGCTAATAAAATATATGAGAGAGAAAAAGGAGGGCTTAACTCTTGTCACAGGTTATAGACAATCTCCCAGCTCAGGGCTTTTGATCTAGATCCAAGTATAATAAACATTTGTCATAGTTATTTGGCACGTCTAATATTTGATATCCTTCTTGTTTACAGGAACTTTGTAAGTCTGCGCCTCCTCAAGATGAAAGGCAGAAAGTGTGCTCTCCAGCTTTCCGTACACGTGTGGAGTAGACAGTTGACCCTGGTTCTGCCTGTCAGATCTGCCCTTGTAAAGCTTGACTTGAAGGCTATGAGGTAAATAAATCAAGTAACTATTGGCTTAGCTTTGGGGAGAGAGCCACCACCTACCCTCCAGCACAGCAGCAAGGAAAAGTCTAGTGCCTCCTAGTGTCAGAAATGGGAAGTGTGCAGTCTGTGTGCAGGAAGTTTGAGTGCTGTCTGATGTAGATTGGAACTGTGGAGCAGCCTTCAAGTTACAAAATAAAGTGTCTGTGTAATACTCAATACCCTTTATAAATTACTTGTCTGCAAAATCAGGTGAGTATAGTTCTGTGTTTTGTTTTGTTTTTTTGTTTTGGTTTTGGCTTTGGCTTTTGGTTTTTGGTTTGTTTGTTTGTTTTTGCTCCAGGGAACCCTGGCATCATGGAGAAAAGGAGAAGAAAGGCGAGGGGAAAGGGGATAGCTATAGTTAGACAATTCCAACAAGGAATTCTAAGGCCCAGAGTTAGGACAAAGACAGACAGGAAGGAAGTGAAGCCCCAGAATGTTCTCAGGAACATTTGCTGACGGATGTGGCTGAGGAAGAAGGGAATTCATCACTAAGAACTGGACGGTGCCCTCGGGTTCCTGGTAGGGAGGAATGCCATTCAACAGCAAGCACACTTTGAGGAACTGAGCTTGCATCTCAGTTGGCTGCTAGTTGTGGTAAAGAAGAGAAAGCAGTGAGAGAGGGTCTTGTAGTTTCACTGTGGGTGGGATTGAGAAACAACGATAGTACAGTATCTTTTTTTTATCTTTGAAGATAGGAATAACAAAACTTACTTGTTCTGCTCTGATCTGCTTCAGACAGCTGGTGACAACAGAGTATGTTAATCAGCCATCACAAAGTCCATGTACCAGAGGAACATGTAAGTTACCTAAATAAAGAAAAAGGTAGATTTTTAAATTGTTTGGACAAAGAGTAAAGGTAAGCAAAATGTATCTAAAGTTATACTTGGATAGAAACAAAAACATTAAGTCTGGGCCACAAAGTGACCCTGGGTCTATTTCCTTAGTAACAATAAAGTTAGGGTAGATGTCGATGCTGAGTACAGACACTTCTCTGAAGTGCTGAACCTGAGGTAGAAGCGTGTCCCTTCCCTGTGGCAAAGCGACTTGGGTCCTCCAGACAATAGTGCAATGCTGTGTTCTTAACCAATCTCAGTCCAGTGAGTTTCTCAGTGAGTGGGCAGTAGATATCACTCTCAGAGAGAGCCATCTTGACTCTATAAAGTTGAAATGTATCCTTAGGAGAAACAGTGTTTCCAGGTAACTCCACAATCAGTTCTAGCTGCATCTTCCTTACAGTCAGATGAAAAGCTAGGATTTTTTTTTATCCCACAAGTTTGTTTTTGTCTACCGAGTCTCTCTTTTTGACCAAAAAATAGTAAGACCAGCCTGCTGGGCATTATTTCATGAAGTTAGATCTTCATTATTGCTCAAGTTCTACTGACTAGGGGGCTGTCTGGACAGGTGGATGAAATCCAGCCCTTTATATGTTCTCTTGGTTAGGATGAGCTATTAAACACTTGATTTGGCAAAGACTTCAAAGTACCATGTAAGACTTTGTCAACTACATCTTTGAACAGTGTGATATATCAATAGGAAAAGAAATGGTTACTCCAAGAGCATAAAATACTTGACCTAGACATTGAGGCTATCATCATAATATATATATATATATATATATATATACACACACACATATATGTGTGTGTGTGTCTGTGTCTGCTGTGTCTGTGTGTGTATACATATATATATACATATATATACACACATATATATATAGAGAGAGAGATCCATGTGTGTTCATGTACAAATTGGCATCATAAATAATCAATAAACCACTGCGATCATACAAGCAATTGCTGTGGGATGGTCTGTATGTGCTCTGATTGGTCAATAAATAAAACACTGATTGGCCAGTGGCCAGGCAGGAAGTATAGATGGGACAAGGAAAGAGGAGAATTCTGGGAAGTGGAAGACCGAGAGAGAGACACTGCTAGCCGCCAAGATGACAAACAGCATGTGAAGATGCCGGTAAGCCACGAGCCACGTGGCAAGGTACAGACTTATAGAAATGGATTAATTTAAGCTGTAAGAACAGTTAGCAAGAAGCCTGTCACGGCCATACAGTTTCTAACCAATATAAGTCTCTGTGTTTACTTGGTTGGGTCTGAGCGGCTGTGGGACTGGCAGGTGAGAGAGACTTGTCCTGACTGTGGGCCAGGCAGGAAAACTCTAGCTACAAGCAATATGTTCTGGGAGGATTTTGTTCACATTTGAATATTTACTTTCAACTATAATTATTACATATGTAAATTGGAATGAAATTTCTTTGGGAACTTCACATTTTGAAATTCTACTAGCAAGCTGGAGATACAGATGAGTGGGTAAGAGCACTTGCTATGGAAGCCTAGGGACCTGAGTTCAAATCTTAGTACCCACATAAAAAGCCAGGTGTGGTTGGGCTTATTGGTTACCAGTCTACCTCAAGGTTGAGTGAAAGACTCTGTCTCAAGAGACTATGAGAGTAAGATCAGGACACTGTACACACTTCTATGGCTTCCACACATGCTGTGGGATGGTCTGTATGTCAAATGTGTTGCTCTGATTGGTCAATAAAAAAACACTGATTGGCCAGTGGCCAGGCAGGAAGTATAGGCAAGACTAACAGAGAGGAGAATTGAGAGAACAGGAAGGCGGAGGGAGTCACTGCCAGCCGCCGCCATGACAAGCAGCCGGTAAGCCACGAGCCACGTGACAAGGTATAGATCTATAGAAATGGATTAATTTAAGATATAAGAACAGTTAGCAAGAAGTCTGCCATGGCCATACAGTTTGTAAGCAATATAAGTCTCTATGTTTACTTGGTTGGGTCTGAGCGGCTGTGGGACTGGAGGGTAACAGAGATTTGTCCTGACTGTGGGCCAGGCAGGAAAACTCTAGCTACACACACATGCTCATTTGAACACACATGCATGCACACACACACACACACACACACACACACACACACACATACACACACACACACACACAAATCTTACTAGTCATTGAAATTGAATGCATGTTTATTTTTCTAAACATAAAATGCATCAATAATAGTGTGGTTGAGTATGTACATTCACCAAGGTAGACATGGGCGATCAATACTCTTCATTCTGTTTATTATGCCTCACTTTTAATGTAATTAAATTCTTTTAATGTAAAAGAAGTAAAGAGTACCACTGGGTATAAATTTCTTGCTGAAGGTTATACAGCAAAACTTCAACAAAATGATCATTGTATGAGTAATTGTGAAAACAGTGGAAGTTGTTTACTATTTAGATTTGTGCAAGCAACGACACCAACAATCAAAAGCTTCCACACCAAGTAAGGAAACAGAATGGTGAGACACACTTGATTCTTAGAAAGAGTGTGACAGCTTCTTACATTATTGGCATGCACTTGAACTCAAGTTGTCCAACTCCACAGCCTGTGTTCACTTCTAAGTTATATTAAATAAACATGAAAATGTGTGATGGAGGGCCCAGTTGCTAGTATTTTACATGGAGTTAGTCGTTTGGAAAGGCTGACTTGCCAGTGTGATGGGCATAAAATATTTCAAACATGCTAGAAGAACCAAGAAGCTTAAAGAGACCTTGTATTTAATGAAGAACATCTAAACAAGCTTGACCTTCCTCAAGGCTTTCATGGTCCTCAGAGGAAGAGGTAGCTGAGAAGAGAGAGGAGTGCTCTTAAATATTTGAAGCTTCCCCAAATGCCAAATCAAGAAACACCATCCCCAGCCCAGGAGCGCCACTACTCCCACCTCCAGCCCAGGAGCACCACTGCCCCCCAGCCCAGGAGTGCCACTGCTCCTCTGCCCCAGGAGCGCCACTGCTCCAAGGGGACACACCCTTGCTGTCAGGAAGAAAGCAGCATTTCGAAATGCTGAGGACCAAATCTGAAACAGAGAAAGTACGTTTTTCCTCTGCTAGTTAGTCTTCTTTATATTCTACTGAGAAGTTGAAGTTCTTTCAAGTTACCATATGCCCCTTTTTATTGTATTTACTTACTTGTTGGAGGAGTGTGCATGTGGCAGGGGCCAAACATGCCACAGCACACATGTGTGAATCAGAGGACAAGTTGGCAGAGTCAGTTCTCTCCTTCCACCATGTGGAGCCCACAGACTGAATTCAAGCTTGCTTGTCAAGCTTGGTAGCAAATGCCTTTACCTGCTGAGCCATCTCACTACTTCTGGGTTATGAAATATCTTGTGACCCTCATCCTCTTCCTTACCCAGAGAAGATGCCAGTGTTAGCACAGACAAGCCTTCTCTGATCCTACATACCCAGGATCTAAGGATGTGAACGCACATATCTCTATGGACAGGATAAGCATCATCTATCACTGTGGGTGAGATAAGCACAGTGCGCTGCCATTTGCTATACCCCAGGAGTTCCTCACAGCAGCAGTCCATAGAATGAAGACCTGACTGCTCACAGGCTCTTCTCAGCTTCTCACCCACTCCAGTGTGGCCCTTGGAGCCACAACAGGTGACCACCTAAACATAGATGCATCTTCCTAGGCTAGGGTCTGGCAGCTTCTCGTGGTAGCTTGTTACTCTCAATTCAGACCTAGTGTGGAGGAGGCAGGGTATGAAGGTAAGCAAGTACACCCTTGGAATCTCTCTCATTGGAGAAGCTGGGGTTCAGACAGACCCCAAGAAGTTAATTCACTTTCCCAAGAGTAAACTTCGGTGCAGAGAGAACAGAGATCCTGGGTGGGCCTTGGGCAAGAGTACAAATAAGACCCATGACATTCCTTGTCGTTTTACCCAATTATATGAACTTTTAGGACTCACTTCAACCTGTTTGAGTTTTATTGTTGATGAGAATAATTTTCTTCCTCAGTTTGGTTATTTTAATAACAATTGGAGAGCTTACTGCTTCTTATAACAGCTAAACTTGGAAAGTAATTTTAAAAGGCTTACAATGCCACATGCCAGCAAGGAGGCAGACAAGACCCCTCACATGCTACCAGTGAGTATACAAGGACACACTTGGAAACTGCACAAGCAGTTTCTGACGAAGTTAGACACGCCCTTGACTTATCACCAGTGGCCCACTCATGATGCTTAGGCAAGAGAAATGAGAGTGTTTCTCTACATAAAGACCCGAGCAAGTGGGTTTGCAGAAGCTTCATTCATAATCAACCCAAACTGAGAAGAACGCAAATGTCCATCAGCTGAACAATGGGCAAGCAAAATAAAGGAATATATATATATATATATATATATATATATATATATATATGTACATGTAAAACATGTATAATATAATAATAGAGGGATAAACGGGAATGACCAGTTGATTCTTGAGGTAACACAGATGGCTTCTCCACCACATGCTTCTGCTGCCATGATGTGCAGCCCGGGGCACAGGACCGAGCAACCACGCACCTTCTGAAACCATGAACCATAAACCTCCTCCACCAGCTTAAGTTGCGCTTTCCAATTTTAGTCACAGCTGCACACAGGCCACCAATAAAGCCAATGTCTTGTGTCACTCTTAGATTGCCGTTTAAATAGCCTTTCCTCAGGCTGGCTTCCTTTCCAGCCACCTCACCTCATAGCAAACCCTCCTCACACTCCACAGTCTCCATCTTAGTTCATTTTCTCCTCTCAGAAACCCTGAGCTCAACATCTGATTATCGTGTGCCTAGCATGTTAGTACCATCTCTACAATCTTGTTCTGTTTTGTTTCCCCTGATTTCTCCATCATGGTTAGTGTGGTCAACATAAAAAGGAGACCAGTGCTTAATAAATGTCTCATTAGCATCTGAGGGTTTAGTTTGCCAGGATGTGTAAGCCCTGAATTTGATCCCCAGCACCACAGAAAAAATGATAGATATTAATAATCCATCCATAACTTCTGTAACTTAGCAGATACACTCTTATTAAGGAAGAATATTTTAAAGATCTATTTATTTTTACTTTATGTGTATGTATATTTTGCCTCCGTGTATGTGTGTATACTACCTAAATGCCTGGTGCTACAAAGCCAGAAGATGGCGTCGAATCCCCTGCAACTAGAGATAAGGATGGTTGTGAGCCACCATACGGGTGCTGGAAACTGACCCCAGGTCCTCTGCAAGAACAGCAAGTACTTTCACGGCTGAGCCATCTCTCCATATACTCTTAACACAATGGAAACACTGCAGCTACTATCCCTCCCTCGGCTTACCTAGAATCCTACCGGATGCCACAGCAAAATAAAATATATGCAGCCATGGAATGCACGGTAGATATCAGTTTGAAAGGTACAGATCGTGACCCCCACATAGAATGTGGGTGGTGCCTTCATGTTAGGGTGTCATTTCAAATAAAGGAGTGTGCCAGAACAGAATTCAATAGGACCTGGTGTTTAAAAATTAATCCAACATGCCATGTACATTTTATGTTAGTCCTAGGCCATTTAACAGATTAAATTAAATTCCAAAAGTGATATCACTCATTTATATTTTATTCTCCAGAACTTGGGTAGAATGTTAATGCATAGTCAGGAGGGAAATTTCCCCCTATTCAAGTTAGTAAGGCCAATAAATTAAGGTCATTCATCTTTTTTTTTTTAAGCTATATGACTCTGCAGAACATTTATCAGGCTTATATATACTATGAGTCAGAACCACAGAATACCCACTCTATTTTTTAACAGACATTAAGATTTCCTGAAACTAAGATTCCTTGGTAGTTTGGGTAATGCCATGGAAGGAGTCTCACAGCACTCAGCCTTAAAGATGCTCCCACACCAAATCCTTGGTACAAAAGAAAGGACTACGAGCCTGGATGAAGAATCGACAGCCCATAGTATGAGTTCATTGAGCCAACTTTGCTTGGCATGGGGCAATTTCTCTGTATTTTCTCCAAACAGCATCTCACCTGCAGGTACCATTCCTCCACACAAGTCTTTGTAATGAAAGTAGCATTCCTGGATTTTTTAAACAACAAGAGCAAAGGGACCCAATGATCATTTTCTGGGTGGTTAAGAACCTGAGAGAGAGAAGGGAATTCCTACTGGAACTCCTGGCAGGTCCCTTTTTGTTTTGTGTTTGTTTGTTTGTTTGTTTTTTCAAGACAGGGTTTCTCTGTGTAACCCTGGCTGTCCTGGAACTCACTCTGTAGACCAGGCTGGCCTCGAACTCATATATCCGCCTGTGTCTGCCTCCCAAGTGCTGGGATTAAAGGTATGTGTCACCATGCCCAGGCAGGTCTCATTTTTATCCATTATCCACTGGAAAGAGTCCAGAGCTGTATATTCTAATCATCTCCCTGCCTCATTTCAAGACTGGATCTGCCATTCATTCATCCATTTGTTCATTTTTAAGTTTTACTTGTTTAATTATCTTTATCTATATGGATGTGTTGCCTGCCTGCATGTCTTGTGCACCGAGTGCATGCTTGGTACCTACGGAAGCCACAAGAGGGAATTGGATCTCCTAGAACTGGAGTTAAAGAATGTTCTGAGCCATGGTGTGGGTGCTCATAATCAAAAAACCAGGTCCTCTAGAAGAGTAACCAGTGATCTTAACCACTGAGCCATCTCTCTAGCCATTCATTCAGTTTTTAAACTATGTATTGAGGGCCTGAGCCGCACCGGGGTTTATTGAGGATCTGTAAGTTAACCAAACAGAATCGCTGCTCTCCTGGAGCTTACAATCAACTGGGAAAGACAAATAATGATTGAGGTAAGTAACACCTGCAGAGGAGTGGTACTGTTAATTGGGAAGAAGAGCCAGGGAGCTTCCAAGGAGCAACATTGCCAGAGAGGCTGGAGAAGACTGCATGGAAAGGCAAAGGTTTGAAGGACATGAAAGGGGGAGCCATGGGGATGTCTGCAGGAAAGCATTGTCAACAGAGCAAACTGCAAAGGACGTCTGAGAAGGTTGGAAGACTAAAAGCAAGGCTGGTGCTGGGAGAGAATTAGCTGTTCATGGCAGCAGAGTTGAAGCAGAGAAGCAATGGGGACATGTAAGGCACAAGGAAGGACAGAGTTCCCAGAACGAAGGAAATGGTCTTCTGACAGCTGTGTAGAAACGGACTGACTGGAGGCAGCCCAGAGCAGGACCTGGGAAGCAACACGGCAGTAGCATAAGAACCAGGAAAATAGAAATGTGTGAAAGCTGCAATCATCAAGATTCCATACTTCCTGCAGTTAATAAATTAATCAAAAATCAATCAACCAATCAAAAAATAAATCAATTTTTAGGTGCCCCATCTTAACTGTTCCTCCAAGCAACAAATTTTTAAAACAACGGAAAGTATGCTTATCACATCGCTAAGAAAATTGAGCCACAGAAGGTCAATGTCCTCACCCAGTTCTGTAGCCAAGGAGAGTTTCAGAGCTGAAAGTAATTCTTTGTAAGTTCAAGGAACCACTAAAGATAAATGGTGATGGGTCTGCCGGGTTTATCCTCACTAATGTGACGGTGGGCAGCTTGAGTTGGGTTCTTTCTTTCTTTTCTCCCTTCCCTCCACTTCAATTTCTCTCTTATTTCTCTCCTTTCCTCTCTCTTTTCACTCTCTCCCTTTTTTCTGAAGCCTGGAACATGCTCAGAAAAGTATGCATACGGTTTAATTAGTTCCTTGTGAATTTCATGCAGTGTACTTGGATCATACGCTCTTCTGCTCCCTAGATCTGCTCCCTCTTCCCTACTGACTCAACTTGGCATCCTCTCTCCTTCCTTTATGCACCGATTTGTGCCATCCTCCTCTGTTAGGCGTGGGACACTGTGCCCACCTTCCCTCTCCACACTGGGATTTTGTCTTGCTTGAGCATGCTGCCACAACTCAACCAGTGTGGGTTCATAGGCACAGCTGCCCTGCTGGATCTGCAAAGTTTCTTCATAGTCATATACCATCTCTGGCTCTTACAATCTTTTTGTGCCCTCTTTTGCAGTGATTCCTCTAAGCCTAAACATTACAGGCTATTGCCAATGCTCTTGGTTGCCCCCAGAACTTGACTCTAAGACCCTATTGCTGCAGACATCACAAAACTGAGTGAAAGAACATGAAGAAATCAAGTTAGTATGGACTGAAATCTTCACCTGTTGCATATTTCATTTGTATGCTGTCAAATAAAGCTTGCCTGGAGATCAGAGGGCTGAGCTAGCCACTAGTTAACCACAGAGGCCAGGCAGTGCTGGCATACACCTTTAATCCCAGCACTTGGGAGGAGGAAGCAGGAAGAGCAGGAATTCAAGGCCACCCTATGCTATAAGAGGTTGATCCAGTCTAAAAGAAGAACAGAGCAAGGAGGTGATAGGGCATGCCTTTAATCCCAGAACTACAGAGGATCATGCCTTTGATCCCAGGACATGGGAGGTGGAGACAGGAATATAAAGGAGGTGGCCATTCAGTCTGAGGATTTGTAGAGATGGAATGCCCTTCAGTCTGAGGATTCACAGAGGTACGAAGTGACTGTGGCTTCTCTGCTTCTCTGATCTTCCAGCTTTCACCCTGATATGTAACTCCAGGTTTTTATTGTTAAGACAAATTAGGTTCGCTCTTCATTCGCTCCCATTGACTAGCTTTCATGGTGCTAGAAGGTACTGTGTATGCTTTTGGAGAAGAAAGTAATTATCCATCTTACCCAGCTGTGAACCCTTTGAACTACAATAATAACTGGTCTGCAAGACGAGGTCACCAGTACAGTACTGGCACAAATACCCCAGGTGTAACAAGCCACTGTCTGATTGAATTTAAGGCTCCTGCCACAAGATGAAACCCACACCTGGCACTGTTATCAGGGCCAAATACCCATAGCTAAACAGGTCAAAGGCCCTAGCAGGGAACGTACTACTATTTGGGGGCTTAAAAGACAAAATATTAAATGGACTCCAAATGGTATCATATACTCATAGATTAGTTCATCTCTCAATCTTCATCAGGAAAGCTTCTGCCTGCAGTAAATGCTGATTAACACGAAGACACACAACTGGCCAAGGTGCAGAGAATAAGAGATTGTGAAAAACTCAGCCTTAAAAACAGAACGTTTAGTTTAAATTTTTAATTTTTGAGATGTTTCCTACATAAATATTGTATTTACATCATTTCCACCACCGCCACCCCATCCAACTCTTTCCATACCCAACTCCCTCTAAAATTTATGGTCTCTTTTTTTCTTTAATTATTATTGTTTAGTGTGTGTGTGTGTGTGTGTGTGTGTGTGTGTGTGTGTGTGTGTGTGTGTATGTGTGTGTGTGGTTTAAATAGAGTGATACCATCTGAGGTGATAATGTTTTCCCCGAGAGCCATAGACTATCTAACAACAACCCAGGTCCCAGGAATAGGAAATCTCCCCTGTGTTGTTGGTTAGGGCATCCCTGGAGAATTTTAAAACAATATAGGCACTGCTGCCGCCTTTGGTTGCTCTAAGAACCTAAAGGTAAAACCCTGTTGCTGAAGGTACCACACACTTCAGTCACAGGACGTGAAGAAATCGATTTGGAACTGACCTGGAAGCCTTGTCCTGGGGGACTACCTCTCATAATAAGGTGCTATGCAAGGTAAAAAGAGAGAAAAAGCAGTCAGTCCTCCTGCCCAGCTGCAAAGCCCATCAACCACAGTAAGGACCAGCACAGCAAGACATCCTCAAGAGTGCAACAGTGACACTTTTGTCTAGGGGGTAACCAACAGTTGTCTAATTGGACTTAAGGTCTGCTCAACAAGAGGGAGGCCATGTCCCATGTCTGATGCTATAAACCTAGCCAGCTACACACAGCTGCTGAGGCCATGGAACCAGAGGAGACACTACTACAGCCACTGTCCTACGCCAGTATCATCTCTTCCTGTACTCTAAATCCTGATCTTTATACTTCTACATCTTTACTCTTTTTCTGCATTCTAAATCCTGTATCTTTACTTTTCTTTACTCTAAATGCTTACCCCTCATCACCCCTCATCAAAGAAGCTCGTTTTTTGCACGAACTAGAGTTTAGTTTTGTTTAAAGAACCTTTGTAGTTTCCAAACTGACAACCAATTTGAAGAACTTTTAGAGCACAGGCCAAAAGGAGGGTAATAAATTCTTGGAAAGGCGTTCTTTTGGGTACACATGAAACCCCTCATTAATTCCGCCCCTGGGATTCCAAAGTTAGATGTGAGAAACTGTTCCACACACCACAAAAAAAATGACTGCCTGGAGACACTCTTTCCAGTTCAACCCTAAGTTGCCCCAACTCTTGCTGTCTCTGCTCGGGTGCGGTGGGGTAGCCAGTTGATGGATACTGTTAAGCTGTATTTGAAGGAAAGCTACTCCTCTCAAAAGTTACTCCTTAAATAAAAACAGTCTGTGGTTTTTGAATTCTGCTCTAAGATGTCCACATGTACAAGAAACATGGCTTCAACTTCCAAGAACAGAAGAAAAATAATACGACAAGGTTTTGTGTGTTTAAAAAAATGAAAACAAGCAGAAATAACAGTAAATAAATCCTAGACTACAAAATCAAACTTATTCAAACAAATTCACATACAACTGCATCAAACTTGAAAAATAGTAACATGGAAGGGAGAATAATTCCAAGCAACTTCTGAATAGAATGTTCTGTATGTGTACACACACTACACACACACACACACACACACACACACACACACACACACACACACACAAATGGGCATGTTTCATGACAAGAAAAATGGCAACTAAGTATTAAAGATCACTCACTAAGTCATTTATCAGTAGTCAGATACTATTGTCATTTTGAGACTATTTCATATGTAATGAAGAAAACAAGCAAATAAAATATAGCTCAAAATCAACATTATAACAAGAGAAAATATGCAAATACAAAATTGATGTAAGTAAGCCAAGTAATAGAAATTTACATTGGGAATAATATATTTTGTTTGTTTTGAGCTCTGTCTACTGAAAGATGTAGAAACAAGGGCAACACTAACAGTGAGAATGCCCAGTATCCACCTCAATAGCATTTCCTACTAAAAGAAACGAGGCTCTCCAGAGAAATAGTTTCATGTCTTCATCATCTTGAGGCAAAAAAAAAGACTTTGATTATGATTAATCAAAGATCAATGTGAGTATGGCAGAATACAGGGAAACATGACTGCCAGGGAAAACCTGGAGAAACTGAGCAATAAAAGAAAAATGTGGATTAGAAAGGATTAAGCACAGTTGGTCGAAGCCTTACTAGCTTTTCTGAAGGTCTGGACTCAGTCTCCAGCACCACATATAACCGAGCACGCTGAGACACACTTGAAAATAGAAGCAGAAGGATCAGGAGATCAGGGTATCCTCGGCTACATAGCAAGTTCAAGGTTAGCCCAGCATACATGAGGCCCTGTCTTAAACAACACCAAAACACAATGAGATGTCACCTCCTATCAGTAGGAATAGCTATTATTTTAAAAAGAGAATAAAAGCACATGTTGACAGTCGTTCGGGGAAAGGGAAACCCTGGTGCCCTGTGGGTAGGGACAGTCATTAGTACAGCCTTTATGGAAAAAACATCCAAGTTCCTCAAAATATGTAACTGTATAATTAGCATACGATCCAGAAATTCTCAGTGCTATACACAACAGCTGAGAAACACAACAGACTACCTCATTCCCCCGACACTGACTAACGTGTTGTTTCAATGTCAGATATACCCACACAAATGGCGTAAAACCCAGCCACAGAAAAGAATGAATTTCTGTCCTTTGCATTGACACAGATGGAACTGGATGGTGTAATGTTAAGTGAAGTAAATGAAGCCAAGAAGGACAAGTACCACAGGAATCCACGGAGGTGCAAGGTCAACGTTGACGCCGTGGAAGCTTCGGTAGAACAGCGGCTAGAGGTCAAAGACAGCAGTGGGGAGAGAGGTGGAGAAAGGTTCACAAGCGGGGTGAAGTCACAGGTAAGAGCAAGCTGGCTTTCTGGAGCCTATTACCTGTGATTGGACGCCTTGATGAAGCGGGGAGGGGCTTGGTCCTGCCTCAACTGAATGTATTGGGCTTTGCTGACTCCCCATGGGAGGCCTTGCCCTTTTGGAGGAGGGAATGTGGGGGGAGGGGGGAGTCTAGGGGGAAGCAGGAGAAGGGATGAGAGGGGTATCGGTGGTTGGTATGTAAAATGAATAAAAAAAAACTTTAAATAAATAAATGGAAAAAAGAGAAATTCTGCTATAGCACAGGAGAGATCATGACAACATGGTATACATTTCAGAAAACGACAGAGCATTTTAAATGTCTTCACCATGAAGAAAGAAGAAATGTTTGAGGACACAAATATGTCTAGCCTGATTTAAATAGTCACGTATACATAAACTAAACATCACATGCTACCATGTGACCTTTATGTTTTCGTGCGGCAGTCAAAAATAAATTTGAGTTGGGTACAATGGCACATACCTGTGTTCTCCATCAGGATCATTTTGTTCAAGGCAGTCTTTAGCTACAGTGGGAGTTTGAGGCCAGTCTGTCTCAAAAATACCAAAAATAAGTAAAAAAATTTTAGAATAAAATTAATTTAAATTTTTTTAAAGAAAGAAAAGTATCTTTAAAATATATCAGTTTTTTTTAATATGAAGGCTTTTCTCTAAAAAATTTGAAATATTTAGGCAAACATAATATATAAATTTTAGTTGACTACAGAGTTTTTAGTAGGCTATAAAAAAAACACTTTTTAAGATCCATGAAATTTCAATGTGGAGGGGGTATTGAATAAATTATATAACATGTTAACTTTTCAAGATGAGATGATGGGAGTGATTAATCATGTTGGCAGCTTATGTTAGGAAAACCTATGTAAATCCAAGCAAGTATGACAAATTGTCAGAAAAGGTTGACATTAAGTGACAGGTACGGTACACATTGCACTGTTGCTAAACTTTCCACCGTGTTTGAATGCCACTACAATTAAAAGATGGAAAATTACACACAGACCCAACAATACACAGTTTGCTGCTGTTCTGAGACAGGCTCTCACCACGTAATCCTCAAACTAAAAATCCTTCCGCCTCCATCTCCAGAGTCCTGTTACTATAGACATACAGCACCATGCCCAGACCAAATAATAGACATCTCTTAATACGTTTTCAGCAGAGGGGATGCGGGGGAGGGGGCCAAGGAGGGGGGAGGCTGGGGGAGGGAGCAGAAGGAGGGATGAGGGAGGGATCTGTGGCTGGCATGTGGGATGAAAAAAAAATTTCTTAATTAAAAAAAAAAAACAAGAATATCTACCTCCGCCAGACCATGGTGGCGCACACCTTTAATCCCAGCACTCAGGAGGCAGGGGCCAACGGATCTCGGTGAGTTTGAGGCCAGCCTGGTCTACAGAGTGAGTTCCAGGGCAGGCAACAAAGCTACAAAGAGAAACGCTGTCTCGAAAAAACAAAACAACAACAACAACAACAACAAAAGAATATCTACCTCCAGGGAATGAGGAAGTAGTGTGGTAAAAAAGGCAGCATAGACAAAAACAGCGAAACCACAACCAGCTATGGGCCGAGGGTTCCAACAGAGTCAGCTCCCGGCATCTGAAAAAGATACGTAAACCTCTGAGTAAGCCAAGAGAGCCCCCTCCTTCAGTGTGCTTGGAGAGCAAAAACCTTGGGAAGGTGAACACAAGCACTTGAGCCCAAGACCCACTGAGGCACACAGCTGTGGCACCTCCTCAGAGCTCCTGGCTGCACCATCAGTCTAGAGCAGTGGTTCTCAACCTTCCTGATGTTGCCACCCTTTAATAATAGTTCCTCATGTTGTGCTGCCCCCCAACCGTGAAATTATTTCGGTGCTACTTCATAACTGTAATTTTGCTACTGTTATGAATCATAATGTAAATATCTGACAGCAGGATATCTGATACGTGACCCCTGTGAAAGAGTCGTTCAACCCCCCAAAAGGGGTCACGACCTACAGATTGAGAACTGCTGGTCTGGATGTTTCCAACCTGTTTTGAAAGGAGATGTTATCTCTCTTATGTTATTTGATTTATCATTTCTCTCCTGGAAAGAGATTTGCTCAGAAATCCTCTGGATTACAGTTAAATCCCCAAGGACATATTCATCAATTTAGATACAGAGAAGACCCCCAGTCCAACACCTCGACCTCCCTCTGGGAATGTAACTATAATTCTCATTTGCTTCGGGTGCCTTATCAACTTGTAAATATCCCAGAAGTCTTCTGTGCAGCTTCTGTGCAACAGGGAAAGAATGTATAGATCCCACAGACCTGATCTACACCCGTCTCTCTTCGCTTGATCCCTAGGAAAAAAGCCAGAATGACCCCATCAGCCTTGCTGACCTACAGTCAAATAAACATCACTCTGGGGGGTTGCACAGAGATCGTGGCGGTGCAGAGGAGGCATAGCAATCCAGAAGAAGCTCTCGAAGGACAGGAAACATGTCACCCCCCATCTCAGCCACCAATCCAGTTCTGAGAGCAGGATATGTTTATCAACTGAATACATGGATAAATGACCAGATAGTACCTATGCTGTTCAGATTAGAGAGGAAAGACAAACGGATAAAAAACCAGGATGTTTCCCTTAAACTGAACTGCAAATGATTTGAATTACAAGCCAGAAAAAAAAATGAAAACCAGGAGATATGGATATCTACCCATTTGTTTTGGGTAGGTTATAACAATTTTAAGTCAACATAATAAGCGGTAAGAATGTTGCCAATGTTAGTAAGAAACCAAAGCATGACTAGAAACAAATTGTTCATTTGTGCTGAGAACCAAAGTATTCCAGGACAAACAGCGAGGCTCAGAACTCCCACAACCACTGAATCACCTCTCTCTGGAATTTCCAGTTTAGGGGTGCTAACCCTCAGTCCTTTTACCCACAACAGTTTTCATTTTGCCCCCAAGAAGCATCACAAAATTCTTCCCTAACTTTTCAAAGCAAACCATCTTAATTTGCTGCGCTTTGGGGGAAACAAGGTGGTAATGGAGATGGGAATGCTGTGAAATCAAAGAAGCCATGATAATTCTGAAAAAAAAAAATCTCCATTATTCTAGACACACATTGTTTCTGAAAATGGTAAGTTAAATATCCCCCAGTGGTGGGTAACTCCGCCAATGCAATAAATCAGATGAGGTCAAATCAAACCAAATTAAAGTCCAGGTTTTAATCTGAGCAAAGCGTTCCCAGGTGGTCCCAGAGGAAGAGAAGAAACCAGGAGGCAGCTCCCAAGGAGGGGGCCTTAAATACCCTCTGGGGGAGGAGCCGCTTCTTGGCGGGCTTTCTCAGGGGTGGGATCTAAGAGAGAGAGAGAGGGAGAGATGGGGCCAAGGCAGGGCTCCCACCTAATCAAAAATTCCATATTCCCCCAATCTAGAAATACACAACAGAAACTAAAAATTCTCTAGAGTTTCTCTAGAGTGGGTTGGGGGTGAGGGGTGGATGTATATGTATGTGCCCCATTCTCGGGTTGCTTCTCCCAACTCTTGACTCTCCAACGCAGAAGAGGTACCGCTCCCTGGATGAGAGAAGCGAAGCTTGTTGGGGCTGGCACAGGGTAAACATTTTTGTCTTGCTCGAATTATTTTAAGTAATTGAAAACATCACTCTGCTGGCCAGCTGCGTAAGTCGCAGAGCAGTAAGGACAGGGAAACCAAGGCATGGGACCTGGTCTTCCAGCATGTTCCAAATAGCTGGCCGAAAGACAGGGATGTTAGTCGTTTTTTCGAAGTGAGAAATTAAGTGGAGATTCTAAGTCGGCCCCACACCCTTACACCCACCTCCCCCTTGACATGTCATCAAGGGGAGCCATCTACGGAGCTTCCGTCACCACAGGGATTTCCTTCAGCCTCCCTTACAGAATCACCTAGTTTGAATCTGACTGAAAACTGGCTCATTGACACCTCCCCCAGTGCCTTTCCAAGCTTCTCCTGGACACAAAACCCATTTGTGACCTCTTTTTAGAGCTGTGTTGGTGTAGTTCAAACTCTGTTCCAACCCCCGGGGCAGGCATGATGGCCAACTCTGCTTCAGGTACCGCGCTGGGAAGCGTCTGCTCTTTGGTCAACGTTGAGCACACGTAGACATTTGTTCAGTGGCACAGTTCTAAGCTGTAGGCTGGGGGAGAGCTCGCTCTGTGGATTTTCCCTTTTTTGGAAATGCGTTTTAATCTTGCTTTGAATAGTATTCCTTCATTTCTGCTCCTGCAGGTTAATGCCATCAAGACCCCAGGGTGCCTGCTTGGCAGTGGAGAGTAAAACAGGTAGAAATCTGTTTTGAGTTACATGTCACTTCCTAGTGTTTTAAACATTACTACTTTTACAGTTCAAATTTTGTTGCAAGCCACAAAACTCGGAATCACTGCTTGGGCAAATCACTGACACTTAACCAAGTCATCCTTAGCTGGGCCAGGCAGAAGAGGACTGTAGTCCCAGCTAATTCGGGAGGCTGAGGCAGAAGGATTGCAATTTGCTATAGTTCAACCTGGGCTATAGTAAAAGTTCAAGGCACTTAATGAGACTGCCTCAAAAATTATAAAAGTTCAAAAAGGGCTCACTAGGGGTACAGTGCAATTGTAGAACACTTGTTGAACGTGCATAATTTCTAGTACAAATAAAACAGGAAATTCTTATGGTGAAGAGTTATCATTCAGAGAGTCCTTACTCCACAGCCATCAGTTCAGAGGGCAGGCAGTGAGACCAAGAGTCAGTACTAGAGCAGGAAAAGGTGTGGAGGAGAGGTGGGGAGGGAAGGGAAGAGAGAAATATAAATGAATTATAATTTCAAAACTTAAAAAAAAAATCTCGGCACCTACCAGGAACTATGGGTCATTTTATAAAGTAGACAAGGAACCATAATCCAGAGCACTAAGAGCCAAAACCAACCAGGGTAGGGAAGAATCCTAGAGAACTTAGCAGACGTGGCTACTTCTGTGCAGCCTTTCTGGAGGGCGGGGCCACAGTATGCAGGTGTCCATGCCTGTCATTTCTCTCTTGGTGTCTTAGTCAGGGTTTATTGCTGTGAAGAGAGAGACACCATGACACACTCGGAAGGCGGAGGCAGGAGGATCTCTGTGAGGTCGAGGAAGCCTGGTCTACAGAGTGAGGGGTCCAGGACAGCCAGGACTACAAAGAGAAACCCTGTCTTGAAAAACCAGAGAGAGAGAGAGAGAGAGAGAGAGAGAGAGAGAGAGAGAGAGAGAGAGAGAGAGAGAGAGAGAGACCATGACCATGGCAACTCTTATAAAGGAAAACATTTCATTGGGGCTGGCTTACAGTTTCAGCGGTTTAGGCCATGATCATCATGGCAGGAATCACGGTGGCATGCAGGCAGACATGGAGCTGGAGAAGAAGCTGAGAGTTCTCCATCTGGATCAGCAGGCAGCAGGAAGTGATGGTGACATACCAGACCTCACCTGAGCTTCTGAGACCTCAAAGCCCACCCCCAAGTGATGCCCTTCCTCCAACAAACCCACACATCTTCCAACAAGGCCACACCTCCTAACAATGCCACTCCTTATGGACCTCTGGGGATCATTTTCATTTGAACCACCACATTCCACTCCCCGGGCCCCATAGGCTTATAGCCATATCATAATGCAAAATGCATTTAGTCCAATTTCAAAAAGTCCCCATAGTCTAATACAGTATCAGCCCAGTTTAAAAGTTCAAGTCTCTTCTGAGACTCATGTGATCTCTTAACTGTAATTCCCTGTAAAAATCAAAATAATAAAGCAGATACTTCCAACATATAATGCTATGGAATATACATTACTGTTCAAAAAGGGAGGAAAGAGAGCATAGTGAGGAAATTCTGGACCAAAGCAAGACTAAAAACCAGCTGCGGAAACTCCAAAGTCTACACCTCCATGTCTGATGTCAAAGCACTCTTCAGATCAACAACTCCTGTCAGCTTTGTTGACTTCAACACACTTCTTTCTCATGGGCTGGTTCCACTCCCTGTTAGCAGCTTTCCTCAGCAGGGATCCCATGACTCTGGCATCTCTAACATCTTGGGGTCTCTAAGGCAATCCAGGCTTCACCTTCACAGCTTCACACAATGGCCTCTCTAGGCCTCCATGCAGGGACACCCCTGCCACATGCCTGGCCTCGGTGGCTTTCCTTAGTTTCAAAGGGAGATTCCATAACCCTTTCTTCTATTCTTGACTCTAAGGCCAGAACCACATGGCCAAAGCTGCCAAGTCCTGCTTTTTGTTGGGACTGGAATATGGCCCCCTCATTCATTTACATCTTCACCAACTTTCTGGTTTTCATACTTTCCTTCACAGCCTAAGCTTGGCTGTCCTGAAACTCACTCTGGAGACCAGGAGACCATCTTGAACTCACAGATCTGCCTACCTCTGTCTCCTAAGTGCTGGAATTAAAGGTGTGTACCACCATGCCTAGACCTAAGCTTTTATAAAAATTCTTTTTCACAAGTTGGGAGCTTAGCTGGGTGGGAACTTCTCCTGAGGTCACCACTCCCTTTATTCCATTTAACATCAAGCTTCTCTTTAATCTGTTTATCTCCTTGAACACAGAATTTAGCTCCACTCCACTTCCTGGTACCCCTTCTCTCCTCAATCTATACATTTTGTGTTTTCACTTGCTCAGCTGGCTCCTTTTCATTATAAATCTTTATGACAGTGACCACTAATAACCACACCACAGAGTCAATACTAGGCTGTTTTGAAATTTCCTCTGTCAATGTCATTAATCTAAAACTCTTCAATTTAGCCTCGGACAGGCTTTTCAGACAAGGGCAACAAGCAGCCACATTCTTCGCCAAAATATCACAAGAATGGTCTCTAGGCCACACACAAATATTCTTCTCCTCTGAAACCTCTTGAGCTAGGCACCCACAGTTTAGATCATCCTCAGCACCCCTTGTTATTCATTAAGCCACTCAACGTTATTTATTAAGCAGTTCTGTTTACCATACGAAAGAAGCCACGAGGCACAACAAAACCCACTGTAAGAGTTTATTAAGGCAATAGAGAGGGGGTGTGCATAGGCCTATGGAATGACCGTGCAGGGAAAGAGGGAAGGAATCGGTGGAACCTGCTTTTATAGGTCCCCCTCCCCTCACATGTGCATATGGGCTTACGCCACCCATGCACATAGGTTACATGTATCACGCTGCACACAAATTACATGATCACACAGCACACGGATTACATAGGACATAAGGCCCTAGGATGACTAAGCATCTTGCCTGACTACTGGACAGCGCACACACACAGTCATGTAGCTGGGGGAGTGGCTAGGAATTCTAATACCACTGTCTTCCATGCTCCTGCTAGTATGGCAAATTAAGCTACAGGTAAAGCATTCAACTGTCTTTCTAACCCAAAGTCACAAAGTCCACATTCCTCCAAATAAAGGCATGGTCAAGCCTATCACAGCAGTACCCCAGTCCCTGGTACCAACTTCTGTCTTAGTTAGGATTTTATTGCTGTGAAGAGACACCACAGCCATGGCAACTTTATAAAAGAAAACATTTAATTGGGGCTGGCTTACAATTTAAAGGTTTAGGCCATTATCGTCATGGTGGGAAGCATTGGTGGCATGCAGGCAGACATGGAGCTGGAGAAGGAGCTGAGAGTTCACCATCTGGATCAGCAGGCAGCAGGAAGTGACAGTGACATACCAGACCTCACCTGAGCTTCTGAGACCTCAAAGCCCACCCCCTTGTAATGCACTTCCTCCAACAAACCCACACCTACTCCAATAAGGCCACACCTCCTAATAGTGCCTATGGGCCTAGGGGGAGCATTTTTATTCAAACCACCATACTTGGTTTGTTGTGTACCACTTGGTCCCATGCAAGGAAGGGCTAAAAAGAAAAAGAACTATGCCAAACAGCCACGTGTAGCCTATTTCCCAGACTCAGCCTCTCATGCTTGTCATGTTTGGGGACATTTTTATGTCACCTACAAGCACAGTCCTGTTCCTACTTTCGGGAACTAGCAACCAGAAGTGGGACAGAGGGGACTCACCCACCTTTGGTCTCTGGGCACCGTCACCAGAGCTGCCTGTCAGACTCTGACCTCCTGCTTCTAAGACAGACACACTCAGCCTTTATCATTCCCTGTCCTTCAAAGTGGTTTGTAAGATAATCCCGCTTATGTCTAAGCTGACATCTGGCATTTTACAGCGTGGGGTTGAACAGCTACAACAGGGTATGTGGCACACTTTGCTATCTTGAAGTTAAACTGCATTATGACTCTTTTCATTTAAAAACTGAAGAGAGAAATAGGAAAAATGGGGAGGCCTTCATTGGGGAGAGGGGAGGCCATTAGAGAAGAAGAGGGAAGGGGGAGGGGGAAATGGCACTAAAGATGCCTGGAAAAGCCATCAAAATCGTATTTTTTTATTTACTTAAAATTACATAATATATATGTATTGTGCATATGTATATATATATGTACATATGTATATATATACATATATGTGTGTATATATATACGTATATATGTGTGTGTGTGTGTGTGTGTGTGTGTGTGTGTGTGTGTGTGTGTGTGTGTATCACACACTCTCACACCAACATCAGTAGTTCAAATACTCCCATGGTACCTTCATGGGTTTTTTTTATTTAGAATCTAGGACTCACTTCCTTAGTGGGAAAAAACCCAACCTTTGAGGAACAAAAACTATATCTGACCCCTTTTAGATGCAAAGTACAGATATACATGAAGAGATGCACAGACCATGCCTACAGTACTAAAATTTCATGATGAGGACCACTGAGACGCCTCTGCAGATAAACGTGGTTGCAACACAGGTCATGTTACAGCCTAAGGTTTTTCCTCTGAACTCATATAAAGGTAAGAAGTGAGAATCACTCTAAAAAATTGTCCTCTGACATCCACATGTGTGCCATGGCACAGTGCACCACCCCCTTCACACACGCAATAACAGGAAAACCATTTTTTTTTTTTTTTTTTTTTTTTGGTTTTTCGAGACAGGGTTTCTCTGTGTAGCTTTGCGCCTTTCCTGGAACTCGCTTTGGAGACCAGGCTGGCCTCGAACTCACAGAAATCCGCCTGGCTCTGCCTCCCGAGTGCTGGGATTAAAGGCG
Organism: Peromyscus californicus insignis; assembly: GCF_007827085.1. NCBI lineage: Eukaryota > Metazoa > Chordata > Mammalia > Rodentia > Cricetidae > Peromyscus > Peromyscus californicus. The sequence goes on from NW_026294480.1 coordinate 29,140,385, forward strand.
TGCGCCACCACCGCCCGGCTAGGAAAACCATTTTTAACTTAAAGTTTCATGACGAGACGATTAGAAAGCCTGACCAAAAGCCTCCTTAGTTGATGATAATGAGGAAAAAGTTAAGAGCACTGATAAAGGGCCAAACCCCACTGTAAGATTTGAAAGGGCTAATAGCGACATCTTTTTTGTTTGAAAGCAGAGGTGAACATTTACAGAGCGAGAAAAGGAAACAGCAGCTGTTACCATAGGCGTGTTCAACGGTAGATTAATTAAAAAGACTACACATGATTTAAGACACAGTAAATAAACTAGTACAGGGAAAGTGCTTAGAACGTGTTTTCATTTTAAATATGAGCATTAATCACCATCAACAACAGTGTCGCTTTGATTGTGTTTTATGGATGTTTTAAGCATTGGGCTGTCACTTCTCTAAAAATGTTAAGTGTTTTTGTATTGCATGGAAGATACTTATCCTCCAGGAAAACTTACCCTTCAACTTCCAGGTACTTGAGCTAGAACAGGTTCAGATGTGGACAGTGAAGACAAAAGAGAACAGTGGTTACACTAGGTAGAACCTGACTTCTGTCCAGTGAGCCAGGATCCCACACTCTTTAAGTCTAATTCCTCCACCAATCCCAGAGACATTGCCCTTATGTGCGTGGTCCAAGACAGCTAATCAGCATGTCTTCCATTCCAACCAGGAGAAAGGACAGGAAAACACTAGGATATACTCTGTGTGGACTGAATATTTATATAACTCCACAAAAACTCCATCTTCCAATGAGATAGTATTTGGAGGTGGGGTTTGGAGGAGGTAACTGGGTTTGCATGGGGTAATAGGGTAGGGTCATCATGGTAGGATTATTGCCCTTCTAAGAAGACACCAGGGCTATATCACTCCTAGACATTTACCCAAAGGACTCTAAGTCTCTCAGCAGAAATAGATGTTAGTTTATTGCAGCATATTCGCAAGAGCTAAAGAATGAAACCAACCCAAATACCCACAAACAGATGGATACTCTCTTTTTTTAATGTGGTACAGGCAAGAGAGACGGTTCAGTGAATAAATGTGCTCACCACCAAGCCTGAAAACCTGTGTTCAAGACCCAGGACCTACAGGGTAGAAAGAGAGAACCGACTCCCACAAGGTGTCCTCTGACCTCCGTATGCGTGCTTGGTGTGGTGGTGGGAATGCAGATGCCTTTTTAGTGCCTGGTCCTCAGTCACTGTTCTGATAGCTCATCCTGTCCCCAGCCATGTGCAGCCTGAGACTCTGCCTCACCTCCTGCTCAAAGACTGCAGTCCAATGGACAGATATCCCCGCCTGCCTGCACTCTTGAACTTCACTGCCCTTACTTTTCCCATTCCTCAGCTACACATCTAATATTTTTCTCCTGGATTCAAAGCACTGCAAAGAACTGGAAAATTTTACCTCCATAATGGGACCCACGAGTCTGCCTAAGGGTCATCCCTCAGGTTTAGAAGACAGGAACTAAATCACCAAATGAACTCAGGTTGAATCAGTTGAAGCTGCTCCATTGGCCCCTCCAATCCCTTTGGAATAACTCCAGCTCAGTTGGATTGGGATCAACATCATTATATACTGCCCTGTCCAAGGGAGGCCTCCAAAATGCTTCCACCGCAATTCATCATGAGTTTATTCTTTTTGATGTAGAATAATCCTTGACATCTCCTTAAACCAGTCCTTCTCCACCTTCCTAATCCTGCGACCCTTTAATATAATTGCTCATGTTGTGGTGACCCCTAACCATAAAATTATTTCATTGCTCCTTCGTAACTGCAGTTACTGCAGATATCAATGCAGGATATCTGATATGCAATAACCTGGGGGTTGTGACCCACATGTTAAGGACCACTGCTTTAAACCTTCCTACAGCAGATAACCAAGAATTAACTATAAAGTAAATTTGACTGAATGCCCAATGTTTTATGGCCAGGTGGGAAAGAAAAGGGATCCAATTTGCATGAATCCAAATTCACATTAATCTTTTTTGTTTGTTTTGTTTTATTAAGACAGAGTCTCACTGTGTCCTGCTGTCCTGGAACTTCACAAGAATCTTAAAACAGTGTTATGTAGAACCTGACAAAGGAATTACAAGTCAACATTTGAAGTTACAAATACCCTTTATGTTTTGGAATAATCACTGATCCCTGAGAGGAATTGAATGCATGACATATTTATTATTCAGTGGGAAAAATGGGTATAGCTTGCTATTGCTCTTAGCAATTAGACAGACAGTCTGATTCTCAAGGTAATGTAGTTAGAAGCAAATAAGGCCAAGCCAAAGGGATGGTTTGAAATCCAATTGATGGAGGAAGAAGAGCAAGATGGGTTAGACTATGCCACAACAAGGAGGGGTTAGACTATGCCACAATACACAACCCTAAAATCTTTTTTTTTTTTTTTTTTGATTTTTTCGAGACAGGGTTTCTCTATGTAGCTTTGCGCCTTTCCTGGAACTCACTTGGTAGCCCAAGCTGGCCTCAAACTCACAGAGATCCGCCTGGCTCTGCCTCCCGAGTGCTGGGATTAAAGGCGTGCGCCACCACCGCCCGGCAACAACCCTAAAATCTTGAGGGTGGAAAAGATAGAAGAATATAAATAGAAAGAACAGAACGAGAACATGAAAATGCATATTAGTCTGTTTCTTTGATTGCTTGTGCTGAAACAAGGCTGACCTAGCACTGAAGCAAAAATGTCTGTGTTTCTGTGGGACAGTGGGGGAAGAATGTCTCCTCCCAACCATCCTTTCCCACTCTAGATGAGATCCAGGCTGCAGCTTCCATCCCCAACAGGGCCAAGCTTAGGCAGAGCCAGAGTCTGTTAATGAGGGATCCAGAGACCAGGGACAGCGTCACAAGTTAAGGGAGTCATGCGTCCTATATTGAGAGTTCTGTCTAGGCCTAATCAATAAGTTGGCAGTGAGGTTACTCATTAATCAATGGGTCAAAACTATTTTTTCACTGCTCCCACATGGCAGGCACTATTATGGTGTTGCTGAAGTGTAACTTCACTGATAATTACAATAGGTGGTGTTAATCTGATCCTGAAAGATGATCAAACAGACCTCATTCATACTGAGACGGCTCAGTGCCCAAGAAATACCTGGCAACATAAACTCTCACTTGGTGGTGGCAGTGGCAGTTAAGCTGTTCTCTCTAACGTGACAGCTTTGTCTTCATTTGTTTTGATGGGCAAAGGCGGAGCCACCAGAGCACTGTCCTGAGATACTTGTAGCACTGTTCTCTGCCATTCCATTGTCCCCATCATCGCCTTTCCAAACAGCAACACGGCCCCTATCTACGTATCTTCTGTTTTTCATTTCCAACCCATGTGGATAGGCCTTTGGGGTACTGGGTCAGAAAACCGGGATGTCCCCTTTTATTTCCAATAAACTTGTCAGAGGACCACAGGTAACAGTTGACAAATTATGTGGTCTTCTGTCTTTCTGTTTGTTCTCCAAAGAGCCTGGTAGGGGGAAAGGATTGTAAAAGAAACAGCAAAGCAAAATATAAAGTTATCCCTGCCTTTGAGTTATAGAAGACTGCAAGGGAGCCCTGAGCTGAGTGTTTGATATAGTGTGTGATGAGAAGCATTATCCTCTGGGGCCACTCTCATGGAACTGCTCCCCCAAAACTCACTCTCTCTGTCTGTCTCTGTCTGTCTCTGTCTCTGTCTCTCTCTGTGTTTCTGTCTCTGTCTCTGTCTCTGTCTCTGTCTCTCTCTCTCTCTCTCTCTCTCTCTCTCTGTCTCTCTCTCTCTCTCTCTCAGCAGAATCCTATTTTGTACCTTCAAACCTTGGCTATCATATTTAAATATCTTAGAGAAGGGTCTTACTAAGGTACAATGTATAAAGTGTTTTGTTACAATATAACAAAAATATTGATGACATAATTTACCCTGGCATTGCCCAGAATGGTGGCATGTGCCTTTAATCCCAATACTCAAGAGGCAAAGACAGGCAGATCTCTGTGAGTTCGAGTTGAGACCCTGCCTCAAAATTTTTTTGCTCTGTATTTACCATCTTGATATTTTAAATAACATAGTATGGCATACTGGTAAATTATAAAGAAAGGAGCCTAATGTTGGTTCATGGTACTGGCTTGACATCAAGGAGCTACATTTGGTGATAATCACGTTGCCAGGAGAGTTCCAAGGTAGCAGAGGGCATCATCTAGTAAGACATCTAACCAAACTGGCTTTTAGAGCTGACCTACTCTATATACCGAGCAATTCAATGAGTGAATTAACTCATGCAGGATAGTAGAGTCTTAATTGCCTTGTAAATCCCCAGCTGATCTCACCTCCTAATAGCTCATTGTGGATATTCAATGTCAATGTGAGTTTCATGGGTGGACAAACCATATTCAAACCATAACACCCCTCCAGCAGTGTCTGATACGCCCTTCCAGATGACCTCCTGTGCAGCTGTTTCCAAAGGTCACTTAAGCAACATTTCTGTTTTGTGTTAAATTTCCATCTGACATATTACTGCAAATATTTTACGTGTTTCTGTGTAGTTGGAAAGAAGAATTTTAATAACTGTTTTATAGACCCTTGTGCTGGTACCTCAAAATTTATTAAATTGTCTTCCCCTAAGGATAAGAAAAATTTAGAATTTTTCTTTTCAAATTCCTTGCTACTGATTTCTGCTTGTTTTGTTTGGTTACATGAGAAAAAGTCATGGAAGAATCACCTATCATCTCTCTGACTCTACAATGTTGCTTATTTTAATATCTGTCTATTTTATACTGCTCTTTAGTAAGGACCAAAAGTTCTGGATGCCTGTTGACTGAGACTTATTCATTAAGTATATTAAAACTTCATACTTGGACATCTAAATGCCATAATATCCTAGGGATTCCCTCCCTCTCCCCTCCTCTTTTTCCCCTCTCTCTCTCCTCCCTCCGTCCTCAGGCCCAACCCTCAGCCTTCTTCACTACCACCCATTCAGAAATATCCCACAGAGTATGTTTAGCAAATAAGGAGAGCTAGTTCACAGTTGTGTGACTCCTGCCAACCCCTCTGTGTGTACCCCGTGAGTGTTAAGATCTTCTGGATTTCTTACCCCTTCAGAGTCACTCCATGTAGGACATCCCTGCTAGAAAAGACATCTCTGCTAGAAGGGACATTCCTGTCACATCCACACATTGTGAATGTCCCCCAGAGAGTATTTGTTTCTATAATCTATGAAGAATTCATATGTCCGTGGAATTTGATACTCTTGGACATATTTGTGTCCACAGATGTGTGGTGTCTTTTTAAATACAGCTGTTTAAAAGCTCACCCACTTTTGTCCTCTATTATAGTGTGAGAAATATCTGTCCCACCACCGACATCCTAAGGAAAAGGATTACTGCATAAAGGCAGATGCTGTCTTCTCCAGCCAGGGTCATGTACGGAAAAGCTACTTGGTACTCGATTGTCCTTGGTGGTTTTGTGTGGATGCCATTTGGAATTTTTCCCCCCTTGGGTACTTTAACTAAAAATCTAAACTCCCTGGAAATGATAGACTCAGACAGAAGGTATAATCTGCTAGGCATCATCCGCAACTCTTTCTCTTTTTCTATGTATATATGAGTGTTTCATTTGAAATTTGGCTAAAATAGAAGTGCTCACATTAAAATATCCACATCTCTAATTTCGTTTATGAGTAGTGACATCTGGCGGTATTGGTCACTCCGGCATGACCACAGTGTCCTGGAGCAGAGATGTGGCCAGTCCCTTCCAACAAGATAAGCAATGACACTACTGCCCGTAGCCATGTGAGACTGCAGCCCCTGACCTAAGGAAGAAGCCAGAGTGACATTATAGAAGGCCACACAGTGGCATCTGTAGAGCTTGGGATAAATCCCAACCCACTTCATGACCATAAAGACCTTAGACATTGCACTCCTGGACTCCATCCTTGCTCGCTCTAATGCCTGCTTACTGTTCCTCAATTAACTAAAACCTGCTCTAACGTCAGGCCTTGGCTATTTTTTCTGCCAATTACCTTTTTCCCAGATAGTCATGTGGAGCAGTTTTTAGCTTTTCCCACGTCTTCACTATCACCCATAGGAGAGGATTTTCCTGGCCATCTTTTCTAAAAGAGCAACACTCAACATCTCTAGCATTACACTACGTTTCTGTAGCCCTTATCTCTCACTAGCATTTTACTGTGTTTGTTTGCTAGTTGACTGTCCCCTCTACTTACTTCAGTTTTATTGCTGTACCCCAGCAGGAACATCGGTGTCAAGCACATAAATATTTGAAAGTCAGTAGATAAACTGGAGAGGGCCCGAGCTCCTTGTGCACACAGATAAGCACTAGGGAAATGCAGGGTTGTCTCTTCAACAGAAGAGATGTATATCTGTTTGCTGCCCAGAAAGTTGAGAATGGGTTTAGTTAGTAGCCTGGTGAGTTGCGCTATCTGTAGGGACCTGAATCCCCCAGACTATTATGTTTACCCCACACTCTTTCTTCCCAGACCTTTATCTTGAGCATCGTTTCTCCGTCAATAGAACCCATCCTTAGGGGAGATGTCACATGTACTTTACAACAGCTTAGGTAACCTCTGTGCTGTGTGTCGGCCAGGCCCCTCCTGACTCCCACAGACTTATGCTTAGCTCAGTCGCTCTCCGTAAACCTTTTATCTTGAACACTGTTTCTCAGTCAATAGAACCCATCTTTATGGAAGAGGTCATAGGTACTTTGAAAAGACTTTCAATGCAATCGTGTTACTTGAACTTTGTTGTATGCCTGGGATTGAGTTAATTATCATCAGTAAACATTTTTTTTCCAAAATTGTGCTGTGCTTAAACGTGCCTCAAATAAACTGCCTGGCATCAGACTCTAGAAGTTGGAACCAGCATCAGCTACTGAGTAGAGCTGAACCAGATTTCCTTCCTGCCTCATGCAAATCATTACTCTGCTAGCCCGACTGTCTGCAGCAGCTCCCCCTGCCCCGACACACACACACACACACACACACACACACACACACACATACACACACACACACACACAATGAACATTAGGAAAAAAAAAAAAAAACCTCATATTTTTGATTCCCCAGTTTTCCTCTTCAGAGCAATGAAAGAATTTAATTTTATCAACTGTGATGTTATTTCCAATTTAAAAACGTGTGTCCTAGCTGGATGTGATAGTGCACGCCTTAATCTCAGTGCCGGAGAGGAAGAGGGAGGAAGACCTCTGTGAGGTCCAGGCCAGCCTGCTCTGCATGGGGAGTTCTAGGCCAGCCAAGGTTCCACAGTGAGATCTTGTCTCAAAAACAAGACAAAACAATTAAAAAAAAAATGTCCTTATCTCCCAGTCCTCATAATAGCCAAGAGATTTTTGCAGCTTCTCTATCCTCTTACAGGACATCAGAAATGCCCATTTTAAAGAAAAAAGCAGAGAGGAAATCCAATGATTTAATGACAGCAGATTAAAACAAAGGATTCTATGTACATACCAAAATCTGTGGCTTCTCAAGTCCTTTATATTATAGGGTAGCATAGTGTTTATTATCATCTGCACAAACTCATCAGTATATGTTAAAGCATCTCTTGGTTACTTAAAATAACCTAAGCCAATGAGACTGTTAGGTAAATAGGCATTCACTTTTCAAATTTATTCATTTGAAAGTCAAAGGACAACTTAGGGTATCAGCTCTCTAATTCCACCAGATGGGCCTCAGGGATCAAGTTTAAGTGACCAGGCTTGGAGGCAAGAGCTTTTACCCACTGAGCGGATTCTCCAGACTCAGAAACATTTTTTCTCTGAAGTTGGTTGAACGTATGGACATGAAACTCACAGATACCGTAGCCAACTTCTATGAGCTTCGGGGGAGTCCCTCAAGGAACTTGAGGACTAGTCATGTGGCTCCTTCCTAGTAGACCCAGGCATGTGGCTGCACAGCTGACCAGGATGCAGATACTCTCCACCAAGTGAGCAGAGGCCAAGGTTGGCTTGTTCAAACCTGAGACCCTGATCCTTACTGTCCAATAAGGTAGCCATTTCCCCTGACCTGCACAGCTTTGGACTTGACATGACTAGGGCTATAGGGAATGAAGAAATGACAGACAAAAGTTAGGTAAAGCTGGGATCTGGTGGGCCGTGTACAGAGAGGCAGCAGCAGCAGCAGCAGCTCAGAAGGGCAGGTTATGGCGTCTCCGTAGAGAGTTTCTGTAGTCTCAGGCTATTCATCTGGGATGAGGAAGCTATGATTGGTACTTTCTTCACATACTGGTTTTAACTAAAAATCAACCATTTGTCAACATCTGTATTTAGATCAAGGGAAGGCCTTGCTCATTCCCATGAGTCTAAGGCATTAGCTTTCTTGACATAGCTGTCCTCACATCAACAATACACAATCACTCAGGATTTCATCCACTCCACACTGCTATTATTAGCCTCCGGTAGCTATGTGAGTAACTGAATTTAAATGAACTCTAAAATACCTGTTGACTAGTAAAGATTTGAACAAATTACTTGGAGTTGGGCTAAGTAGATGTAGCCAGCAACCTGGCTTCCTACTTGCTTTTAACTTAGATTCTTCCCCTCTCCCTCTTGATGCAAGAACTCCAAGTCTGAGAGAACAGGGCCATCAGTAGAATAATATAATAGGGCACCAGTAGAGTCCTGAGAAACAGCCCTGACTGACTGTAGCTCCCTCATTCCTTGAAAGGGCTGCTCAGCACTCAGACTCTCCTTCCCTGAGTCACTTCCTCGGGACTGCCAGGGAGTCTAGAGAACTTATGTGTCTTGGTGGCTCAGGTCCTGCTCTGGGGCAGCCCTTCTCGCTGCTCACAGCTGCCCATGCACATTTCTCAGCTGCGTCCCGCAGAGCATTACAAATCACCTTCTGTCTCTGAAGAAAAAACAAAATCTGGCTCCCTGGAGCTGCTCCAGCTCACTTTCTTGGTTGGAATTCGCTACTTCTTTTGATGTTTATCAATACATCACTACTCAGTGTTCGTGCCAAGATCATGTCTTGGTTGAGGTGATATATCACCCACCCAAGGCATATTCCAAGCAACTTCCCACCACTTGTAGGGGCCAAAAGATCCGTGATCAGCATAGATGGCAAGATCCCAGGCAGCAAGGCCCCAGATCTCCTCTGGACATCTTACTCACCAACACAGGGCAGCCTTTGAGGAGCTGTGTATGTCAGGGAATGCTTCCAAGAAGGTGTGTGACTTTGGAATAATTAGAGACTGGTTAAGTAAGTTGGGAAGCCTGGAAGTCACAGCTACAGCCAACCCTAGACAAGGTGATGAAGTTGCAAAGTTTGGTGTTTGGCTGCTTTCCAAACTGTCCTGAGAATCTATCACTCTCTTTGTCTCCTAGTCTCCCTTCCCTCTTGCCGATCTGGGACTCTCTGTCTCGGCTTCTCACCCCTCAGGGAAGCTCCTCTGAGGTTCTTTTTCTCCCATGGAAACTTCATTCCTTTCCCATCAGGCTCTGCTGGTTGAAACAGGCCAGTTAATGGGATGAGCCAACTTACTTAAAGGTGGGAGTCCTTCAATCTAGTCAAAATATGAGATTTGGAGGGCATTAAGAACTTAAGGTGGTATAACTGTGCACGCTCATCTTTTAGAGAAATGCCTCCCATGTCATCATATTCTAAAATACGTCTGTGATCCCACATAAAGTCAAAGCAACTGTGTCAAATAATGTGTTGGAAACAGGAGGGGGACTTCTCCCTGACAAAGGTTCCGTTAACCACAGTGTGATGGAGAAATAGATGTAATGAAGAAAGGGGCTTCAGCGCGTGGGTAAGTGAGGGAGGAAAGGCTATGCAGGCAGGAAGCAGGGTCTCACATGCACGTTGCCTTGGAAATCATACCCAGCATCCTTTTGGTCCTGACAAGGTGCATCTCATCTTCTCAGGGGCAAGTGTTTCTCTTAGAACACAAAGCCTTCCCACTCACAAAGTATAGGCATTGTTTGGAAATGTTTAAGGTATTTATCAGGCTTGGGATGTCACCCATTTTTGTCACCACCAACAAAATCTGGGATAGGTAGCAGTAGGTGTGGGTGAAGGCTGGGGAGGCTGAGTTTCAACCCCAGCTCCACCACTGATCTAAGGAGCAAACTTCTGAGAACAGTTTGGAATCTCCAGGCCTTAGTTCCCTCACCCCAAAAATATTCCAGACAGTCTTCTCCAGTCCTGAAATTCTAAATAAGCCACCAAATGTCTACTGTAAATAAAATTTCTCTACCGACTTTTATTATTATTAAATTTTGTTTTCATATTTGAAAAGGAAAAATTATCTAGCCAAACACTAAGCTGTTTTCTTCCTTTTTAATATGTTAACATCTTGTCCCAAGGAGCAAAATCTTCTCTTGAAAGCTGCAGAACAGTTTGTGGTGATTGCAGTTCTTGTCTCGGAAAGATTAATTGGAAATGAAATCTAAGGAAGAAAATTCAAAGCCCATTTCTATGCTTCCTGCTTTTCAGATCTTCTAACATGTAAATCGACCGTTACAAAGAGGATTAGTTATTAGAATGGTCTGCGTGCAGTCCAATGTTCAGCTCTCAGTTCATTCCTTGCCAGAGAGTCCCAGCTGACCCGCATCTTAATGGCCTCCTTTTCATCCTTCAGGGGGACGAACTGCATACTAACTCCAAGACCTGTGTTTCCCAACTTCAATTTAACCATAACTTTAACAAACTGCAGACTCTTCCCCCAACTCACAAACTGTGCTTAAAATTAAAAACAGAACAAAACAAAAAACTACTGGTAGTAAAAGTGATAAGCACTTTGCTCCCCACACTGCTTTTGGTCATTGTGTTTTATCACAGTAGAAAAACTAAGACAATGGCTGAGGGGTGACATACAGGAGCAGAAATGACTCAAAGGCAGCCACATCACCAAAAGCTCACATCACCATGGTGACAGTTCATGGAAGCTGGACCACAGGAGCTCACTGCATGACTTGAGGGCAACTCAACAGGTGGGAGACTATTTTGGGCATCTCAGGTAGCCTGAGCATCTTCCAGGCAGTTGTGTTGGCCTGAGAGCGTCTCTCAACAGTCTTGATAGCTTATGCTTAGAAAGGGAGGGGCCTTGTGTGTCTGGTCAGTTTCAGGGACTTCCTGAAGCCACTGAGTTGTTTATTTCCTATGATTACTGAGCTTCCCTGCAGGATGGAATATTTCACCTCCCCTAAAACATCCTGTTATTTTACCTTCCTTTTAACATGCTTTTAACATCTTAACAAGCTTTTTTGGATGGATATTTTATCTCCAGGGAACATGCTGTACAGCAGTAGGCCAGGAATTGAATGGATGATAAACTTAACTTTGAAAACATCAACAGTGTCCTAGTGTCCTTTCTATTGCTTGTGATAAATACCATGATCAAAAACAGTCTGGGGAGGGAAAGGTTTATTTAGTTTACACTTTGCACTCACAGTCCATCACTGAGTGAAGCCAAGACAGAAACTCAAGCAGAGCAGGAACCTGGGGGCAGGAACCAAAACAGTAATCATAGAGGAGCTCTGCTTACTACCTTGTTAGCCATGGCTTTCTCAGTTTGCTTTCTTATGGAACACAGGACCACCTTTTCTGGACTGGCACTGTCCATAATAGGCTAGCCCTCCCACATGAATCATTAACAGAGTCCTATCTGATGGAAGCGTTTTCTCAACCGAGGTTCTCTCTTCCCAGATGACCAGGGCTTGTATCAAGTTCACAAAAAAAGGAATCAGCACAAAGGATAATGAGATGATTGGGAGAAACTACTTACCCACCCACTCAATCAGCAGGCCTCTTTTTTCACTCCCACGCTTCCTGGGCACATGGCTGCTCAGAAGAAAGGCTGTCTTCCCAATCACCTTTGCTATTGCTTTTGTATTCCCAACCACCTATTGCTATTCACCCTTGACGTGAAGGTGATGATGTGATGACTCCTGACTCATGCCTTCTTCAAGGAAAGGCCTACACTCCCTCCTCTGCTGGACTGGAATATGAAATTGATAGAGCAAAGACAAGAAGTCATGTATTGAGGATGAGAGAGTAAGAAGAGTCTGGAAGAGTAAGAAGAAAGAGCCAGAGTAGAGCCACTGTACCACTCCATGCTGCTAGTCTCTGATCCATTGGTTTCTTGTTAAAAACATTAGCTTGTCTTATTGAAACAAAAAAACTTACACCCTAATTAATCATCTAATGACTAATAGTAGAATTATGATTTCAAATTGATGATTATGCCCCAAATTTTATGTCCCTTCTCTTTTTTGGCCTTGGCTACCTGAACATAAAAGAAAAAGTAGAATCAGAATCAAGTTAGTTTCCACTGGTTACAAATTGTTCTTCAGCCAAAAACAAAATGCAAATTAGGAAAGCTCATTTTAATTGAACATTTTGTATACAGTTTGCTTATGTGTATTGGACCAATTAATACAACAGTCCCATGAAATGGACACTATTACTACTTCATCTTATAGATGGAGTTAAAACATACCCTGAGATATGGACCACAGACATCTGATTTGAGAGTAACTTTAACCATTTTCTACCACACCTAACTTTCTATATTTGATAGGAAATCAAGATCAAAATGAGCACCAAGAACATGATCAATTCTTGCACATCAGGGATACTACTGAATGAAGATGTTCTCACTGCCTGAAAGAGGGGTCATATAAGTCTGGACCCCAGGCCTCTGGCCTTCTAATTCTCACAGGGGATAGGAAAAGAAGATATAAATACTGCTGAACGCTTAAAAGAGGCTCTAGAATTCAAAGCCTATCTATGCTAACAAAACAGTAAACAATTAAGAAGAGATACCCCTACTCTCAGTGTCGGGGAGAATGGACTAAGATCAGGAGGTGGTACATGTGTGGAAGTCCCATGAGAACTCCCCAGGATACCAGGACTGTGATCTTTCCTTCTCTGGCCAAGGAAAAAACAATCTCTATCTCATAATGCTAGAAAATGTATTGTTTTTTACTTCGTAGACAAGGAGCTTGAATCTTAAATACAATAAACCACCCAAGATCATATGAGTATTTACTTAAGTGGACCTGGAGATTTTAAGCCTAAGATTGTCTGTTACCACAACTCACTAAAAAGTAGGATTCACTTGACATGTAGCGTCAGTGTCCTCCTGCGATGATATCTTCTACTAGCTAGCTATTACTTGAGTGCCTTCCTTTCTTTCCTATTTTCACTCAACGTTTATTAAGTACCAACTATGCCCAGTGGCACAGCAGCTCCTCCTTTCCTTACATTTACAGATTAATGGAAAAGGCAAAGATGATCCATATATGGGTAATAAAGAGTAACAGGCCTCTTTGGACCACAGGCTCCCAAATATTGACACGGAGACTTCTTATTAAGTATGAAGCCTTGGTTTTAGCTTACGCTTGTTCCCTTCTAGCTCTTAAAACTTAAATTAATCCATTTATATTAATCTGCGTTCTCCCACATGGCCCATTACCTCTCCTCAGTACAGTACGTCCAAATTCCCCCGAGTCTTGCTGGCAAATCCCCTGCCTCTTGGATTCGTCCCCCAAGGTCCTATCTTTGCCTGGAAGTCCTGCCTGTCCTCTCCTGCCTAGCTATTGGCCATTCAGCTCTTCATTAAGCCAATCAGAAGGTGCCTTAGGCAGGCAAGGAAGGACAGAGATACATCTTCACACAGTGTAATCAAATATCCCACGACAGAGTTAGTATAAGGTAATATGACAAGAGAAGTTACTGTGTACAGTAAAGGAGCCAGGAGTTACCGGTGCTTGCTATGTGCTAGGCACAATGATGAGATATTTGCCTGTTGTATTAGGGAAGACAGATGAGGTAGGGAGAATTTAACAGACTGGGTGACCAAAAACTAACTGAAATTTGAGTTTTAACTTCATAAAAAAGCGCTTTTTGGTTTTTGACTATGTTTTGTGTAGTATTCATAACTATACTAATGCAGTTTGCCAGAAATTAAAACTTAACTGGTAGCGACGTATTTTACCTAGAAATTACAGGTGATAGGAAAAAGGATGAGTAGAATATGTTTCATGGAGTTGAGTCTTGGAAGGATAGTTTCTCTTCAGACTTGGGGTAGTGAAGAGGAAAGAAAGGACTATTAAGTTATTACTCTCATATGAATCATTACCATGAGAAGCTAAGACTTTTCCCAATAAGTGGTAGAACGCCTTTTATAGGGATATGTTATTATACTTGTGGAAGTAAGTGTGAAATAAATTAACATGCATTTCATCAGTGTGTGGATGTAGGACCCCTTGTTGAGTAAGGCTGATGTAGTAGTGTGTTAGTAGAAAGCACACTGTTGCCTAGCAACTGCTTAGGGTGTAGACTCCTCACCACATGTGACTCAGGTAGGAGGGAGGTAGGGTGTTTTATCTTTAAGGAGGACATAGTATGATCTTAAAGAGATCTGAATGAGAGAAAGGAGGTATTGTCATGGGAATAATCGCTGCTACCACTCCCATACGATTTGTCATCCCCTCTGTCAATTCAGCTTCCTAATGTTTGGAATCACAAGGTCTCCCTGACTGGCACATAATCCCTCCAGACCTCCTTCATGATGATCCAGTTTTAAGTGGTGAAGTCTTGCCAGCTCTCAGGTCAACCATGCGAGGAGGCAGTTTGTCCAGCCTTCCTGACTGCTGTAAGTTGCCACTATTCTTTCATAAAAATCTCTCTATATATATTTTTTTAACTAGAGTTTGTTTCTGCTGCTTTCAACTGAAGAATCAAAGAACTCTGGATTGCTGGGCAGCTGAGAGGAGAGGGGTTTCCAAGGTTTAATTCACTTGTTAAATTTGGAATTAAATGAAGCTACTGTAGTCTCTATGGTAGGATTTTGCAGACCCTTTTGACACGTTCATGTCTTTGTGACTCTCCACATGAGAATATAGTACTCGAAGTTCCCTGGCCAGCCTTGTCATGGTAATGTGTCTAAAGCAATAGAGAGGACCTGGCTTCTCTGGATCCTGAGATTTCTTACTTTCTTCCTGAAGTGTTCCATGTATGTAAACTTTGACCTAATGGTTATTAAGATTTTAGGTTCTAGGTGACGGTCTTAAAATCAAGTCTTTAATTTTAAGATCTTAGGTGAAGAAACCATGTCTTTTAATTCTCCTTCATCCCCACAAAGTACTAGGCGTGGACTGATTATAATAGTAAATCTAAACTGTACTTTGAACTCACTGCAATCCCTCCATTGGATAACCACACAGCGGTTTAATGTGATTAAAGCCACAATGGATTGCAGAACGTTCTTCGTTGAGGCCAAGAGAGCTGACCCATGTCACCTTGCCAAAGAGTAATTTTCATGATTACTTTCGGCCTGCCCGAGATTCCTGTGGTCCCCACTGGTAAAGTGATCCTTTACTTCCTGACTTTGCCGCTGACTGACTGCTGATCCCTGCATTGCATCACAGGACTCTTGGAAGGGCTGGCAGCCTCAGGATGCTTACTGTGGGCCCAGCCAAGTGCTGATTGCTCACAGGAGGCTCAAGAGCAGATCCACGAGCAGACTGTGGTTATCAGTGACGCGACTGCTGCCACTAAGGACGTTCTACTCAGCCCAGTGTTTATGTCAAGTATGTGTTCAGTTCATACAATGTGCTGGATTGGGACATGCAACTTCCTGTAAGGTGTTCTCTAACAGGCCGAAACACTGGTCTGAAACAAAAGTCTGGTCCTACTCATCACAGCCTCCTCTGGGTACAGCTAGCAAGCACTCTTTGGCATAGTGTGTTTGAACTGCAGAAACAATTCCACAAACCAGTCAGGCTCTGCCTACAGCAGGCTCATGTCTATAATCCCAGCACTCAAGAGGGTAAGACGAGATTGCTGCAAGTTTGAGGTCACTATGGCCTACCCAATGAGCTCCAGGCCAGCCTGGTCTACATAGTGAGTTCCAGGCAAGACTGATCTATTCAATGAGTTCTAGGCCAGCCTGAGCTACAGAGTGAGACACTGTCTCAAAACAAAACCAAAACACGGGCTACTTCATTTTTTTAAATCTTGAAATAAATTTTGGAGAAAGAAAATCTTTCTAACAAAAAATCCATCTGAAGGCATTTAGTCTGGGGGGTTATACTTCAACAAAGAAAACTCATGATTGCTGTGGGATGTTCTGTATGCTGTGAAAATGCTGCTCTGATTGGTTGATAAATAAAATGCTGATTGGCCAGTAGCCAGGCAGGAAGTATAGGTGGGATAAGCAGATAAGGAGAATTCTGGGAAGAGGAAGGCTGAGTGAGGAACAGCACGTAATGACACACAGGTAAAGCCATGGGAAATGTGGTAACATATAGATTAACAAAAATGGGCTGAGATTAAATGTAAGAGCTAGTCAGTGGTAGGCCTGAGCTAATGGCTGAGCAGTTTTAATTAATATGAGCCTCTGTGTATTTACTTGGGTCTGAGTGGTTACAGGACCAGGCGGGACACAGGAATTTTATAAGTGGCTGTGGGACCTTGGTGCCAGGCGAGCACAGGAAAACTTTCAGCTACACATGATGGCTAGCAAGAAGGCTCACTGAGTAAAGACACTTGCCACCATGCCTGAGGACTTGAATTTGATCCCTGAGATGAGGCCCCCATGGTAAAAGGAGAGAACATACTCCCAAGAGTTATTCTCTGATTTCTACACATGCACTGTTGAATGCATACATATCCTCACATCCACATATAAGAAATAACAAGTGCAATAAAATGTTTTTATAAAGAAAACTGGTTCAAGGCAAAATAACTATTGACAAAAAGGAAGAAAAGTATGTTCTCTGATCTCTAGTGAATGAATTAATAAGACAATTTTTAGAAGCATGCAAAAATACTACATGTATATGCATAAATTACAGGCACATCTTAATAGAAATGTAAAATATGTGTTTTTATTATCTTCATCCTACAAATGATAAAATCAAAACAGGAGTGGTTAAAATTCTTGCCCAAGGTCATATCATCAGTATGGATCAAATCAGGTTTGGCAGACATATTGTCAACTACCTTCTAAACACTTGTGCTTAGACCTGATTGATCGATACCGTTCTCATTCTTGGTTAGAAAGTTGCTTTTTATAGTGCATAGCTACCAATGCAGAGACTTACAACTGATCAAATTGCTGAGCACAAGTGACTATTGAGTGTTTCTCCCTGAATGGGACATTTATGTCAAACCCTACCCACTCCTGCAGGACTCAGGAGAAGTAAAAAGAATACAAGAGCCAGAAGATGAAGAAGAGAGCTGTGAAACTCTGTCTTCTGGACATGACGTGGCTGTTGCTTTCATGGAGTCACCATGGCTGTGGTTACCTGCACAAGACCAAGCCAGTCAATAATCCCACCATGGATGGGGTAAGGCTCGTGAGGTTCTACTCCTAAGGAGCTATTGACAACTGATGGCTACAGGGTAAACAAGAGTCACTTTTTTCTGGGTGTGTGGCCCCTGGCAGATTGCCTGTGCTCATGCAATTCAGGACTGATTGGACTTATGTTGGCATGAAGGTAGGAGGGTTATGTGCTGGGGGGTCTGGGTGAGGGAGGAATTGTGGACTTAGATGATCAATATACACTGTCTAGTGTCAAAGAATAAACAAAATATTTTTTAAAGTTAGGTTTTATCTATGAGACTGACTCCAGTATTCATTACACGTA
The DNA here is from genome assembly GCF_007827085.1 of Peromyscus californicus insignis. Lineage (NCBI taxonomy): Eukaryota > Metazoa > Chordata > Mammalia > Rodentia > Cricetidae > Peromyscus > Peromyscus californicus. The sequence goes on from NW_026294480.1 coordinate 29,158,008, forward strand.
TTTACTATGGAATGTTCCTGGTAGATTTGCTAACCCTCCTGGGGTCTGCAAAGTTTCTGTACCATCCAGTTCCCTCTGGCCATGATAATTATGTCTGTCCAACCCTCTTCCGCTCACCTCCCACCACAACTATGAGCTGTACAAATTGTTGCCATGTTCTAAACGAGCTGTGACATGGGCAATGTCAGGAAATATTCATTTAGCCACCTAGAAAATCACTTCCTGATGGGTTAAAGTCATTTTGTGTGTGTAGAAACCACAGAAGTGATATGTGCTAAAGGCTCTCTCTTCTCTCTCTCTCTCTCTCTCTCTCTCTCTCTCTCTCTCTCTCTCTCTCTCTCTCTCTCTCTCTCTTTTCTGTGTGTGTGTGTTTTAAGTTAAAAAAGACTAGACTGAAAGGTCACAACCTGGGGGTGAGGGAGAGAAGATGAAGAGAGCTGCCAGTCTTAGAAAAACTTGTCAAAGTCATTAGGACAAATGTCCTTAAGTTCAGTCTAAAAGTCACTGAAATCAAGAAAATCTACAAGGGCATGATCAGAAAATGAGGGTCTAGAACAGTGGTTCTCAACCTGTGGGTCCTGACCCCTTTGGGGGCTGCATATCAGATATCCTGAATATCAGATATTTACATTAAGATTCATAACAGTAGCAAAACTACAGTTATGAGTTAGCAACAAAATAATTTTAGGGTTGGGGTCACCACAACATGAGGCACTGTATTAAAGGGTCACAGCATTAGGAAGGTTGAGAACCACTGGTCTAGAACAAGGGTCAGTAAACCACAGGTAGACTAGTTATCCAAATGTAGCCTATAGTCTTTAAAAAAAAAAGAGTCCATGAACTAAAATTCTTGTCTACTGGGAGAGTTGTAAGGCAAACAAAGATTATAGCCCTCAAAGTCCAAAATATTTGCTGCCTGGCCCTTTAAAAAATGAGTTTGCCGCCTGCCACTGGTCTAGAGCTCACCTGTGGGTTAGATGACAAGACCACTATTGGTCAACGAGTATGGGAGCAGTGGCCTAAAGTATTTCAAGACCACAACAGCCTCACTTGTAATCGTATGGCCTGTGGAGCAATTGCTCAATACTGTTTGAAAGAGGAAGTAGGAAATAATCCACTTTCCCATTTTTTACATATCAATCTTAATTTGATGGATCTTCAGGTATTCTGTGAGCTTTTGGTAGGAAGTCTTGATGAGAGTGAAGAGCTGTAAAAAAAAAAAGTTTTCAAGGTGAAACATGGGGGCTTTAATTACAAAAATGAAAGAAAACAATTAGTTAATGCCTACTATGCACCAGGGACATTCAGACCTACTACAGCAGAAGGGGCCCAGAGTCTAAGTCTCCATCTTCCAGGTGGCACACTAGCTCTCTAAAGCAATGAAAGTTTTCCTGATGTGCAACATCTGGCAGGTACCAAACCAATGCTTCTTTTTCTCTACTGAGTCAGGATAATGAATCTGGAAGTCCTCTAGGTAGAGAGCCCCAGATTCAGAGCCCTAGTTGGGCCCTGATTCCTCCTCTGATCTATAAAGTATCAGAGAAGAGGATTACAGGGCTCTTCCAGCCCTAACTGTCTACAGTTATTTATGAGAAACGATGGAAATGAAACAGAGAAGGAATCTGGGGTATGCACCTTAATGCATCTGGCTTGTCCAGCTTCCCTGACGTCTGAGGTCAGTGGAGAGAAAGAATCTGCTCAGATTCAATTAAGTGAGAACTGTATGATGATGAGGACATGGTGCAGAAAGGCTGCCAGTGCCTCCCTCCCACCCCTACCATCAAAACACACGTAAACATGGGATGTATATTTAACAGCTTTAAAATGCCTAATCTGAAAAAAGACTGAGACAACTCCCAGGTGATGGAAGCAAAAAGGAAGTTCAAAATCAGCAAGATAATCTCTAAGTGACACGCCAGAGCCCAGGAAGAATGTGGCTTGGATGTGGACGCCACAGTAAATTCAGCCTCCAGGGTGGACAGGCAGGAGCTGAGCTCTCAATTTAGAACTTGTGCTCTCAGAACTCCCTCCAGGACTTGAAAAGGGAACTGGAACTTTATTTGTTGCTCAGAGAAGCGGCAAGAATCAAGTTGTCTTTTCTGGGTTCTGGCTAGAAACATGTATTTACCTTAGAAAACTCCAAGTGAAGTCTAGGGGGGTCTGGAGTATGAACTTAGTTGATCTGCATTTGGCAAGAATCAGAAGCAAGAAATTAGCAGAATCACTGGTCCATGACCAGTGGAAACCATAGTAATCTGGAGAGAAATAGATACACAGCAATGTAAGAAATTACTCACAATTCAGGGTCCGTGGTAAAACTAATGAGACAGTTATAATGAAAATCACTAACCGTATGACTTCTTTTTTTAAAGAAGAAAGTGTCAAGATCGCAAAGCATTAGCCAACACATACATAGGTAAACAATTATCCCAAGGACTAGAAATAATAGTAGGAAGAATAGTTGGAAATATGCTTCAAAGTAAATATGATTGTATCAAGGCAATAAAAGATAGCAAAATAAAACAATAAAATGATAGGGTTTTTAAGATATAAAAAAGGTGGAGCTTACAAGATGCCGCTTGCAGCCAAACCTGAGGCCCTGAGCTGGATCCCTAAGGCCCACGTGGTAGGAGAAAACCAACTCCAACAGTTGTCCTCTGACCTTCACACATGCTTTATGGTGTGGATGTGTCTCTCCCTCTCTCACAATAAATTAATAAATGTTTAAAAACTAAAAAGGATTTGAAGAAGAGCAATCCAATGTAACTTTGAGGACTGAAAAGCCTCATTGTTAATATTGAAACTCACATTAAATGCCAATTACATGCACTGAAGAAGTAGTAAACTGATAAGTTTGAGGAAGCCATCCGGAATGGAACATGGAGAGACAGCAACAGAAAATACCTAAGAGAATTTGAAAGGCGTGGAGCTTCAGCTGACAAATTCCAACTGAAATCGAGTACAAATTTCAGACACAAACGCAAAGAGAAAATGAGGAACACTTCGAAAGGATGATGGCTGCAGATCTTCCAGACTTGAAGAAAGTAGAATCAACCAAAATAAAACAAACAAGATTACCATACTATACACTGGAATCGAATTTTTAAAGAAACAAAAACTCTCAAAAGCATCAGGCAAGAAGTAACTGAGAAAGAAAAGAGAGTTTGGCTGCCCACAGAATTATCTCTACTCATGGCAAAGTTCCTTCTCTACCCACTAAACTATTGTCTCAGAAGAAAGGCCAAGTGTGTTTTTCAACAAGATTTTATAAAAGTTATGACTGACATCCAAATCTGAAAAAAAAACTATTTATTTGAGGGGCTTCTGGGGCAAGATGGAGAGAGATACCAACGTAAAGCAGGGAAACAGGTGTGGAGAGGGAATAATGATAGATAAATAGTAATAATAGATAAATGATAATAGATAAATCAGTAAGCATTGGCTTCAAACAACAGCAAAAAGAAGTGTTAACTGTACAACCCAAAGGTAGGAAAATTAAAGTATCAGGGAAACATAGCATGTTTGGAGAGAGAAAAACGAAGATACATTAAGTAAATGATGAGCTAAACATGGTACAATTTTGGTTGTATTTATTAAAATAATTGAAATAGAAGGGGTATTTTCAAGCCAGTAGAAGAAAATAAAAAACTAGTGTAATGACACCAAGAAATACAATAAAAGCTAGAAATGAGGAAAGAAAGGAGGTGGGAAGGAGAGAGAACACAGCCAAGGATTTTGGAGGCCCTGTTGCATATCAAACTCTAAATTTGATTCCAGGATTACATGATCATCCTGTTTTTAACATTTTGAGAATCATCCATGCTCTCGTGCATACTGGCCTGCCCGGTTTCATTCCGGTCCATTGTGTTCCTTTACCGACCCCACATTTCTCCACATCCTCTCCAGAGCTTGCTGTCTGATTTTCACAGTAGCCGTTCTCACAGGGTGATATGGCTCCTCTCACTGTGTGATCATGAAGGCCAGGACCTCTGATGCTTAGTGATGTTGAGCTTTTTTCCCCAGGGATCTGTTGGTCATTTGTGCATCTTCTCTTGAGAAATGTCTATTCAAACTTTCATCCATTTTCCAATCTGGTTATTTGGGACCTGGGTTTGTTGCGTCATATATGTTCCTTACACATTTTGGATATTAACTCCTGATCAATGACTAGTTTTCAAGCTTTGTGTCCTGCTTTCCAAGGTGTTGTTTGTTACCTCAGCTATGCAGGAGCTAGTAGGAATATACACAAAGGAAATGAAATCAGTATGACTAGGAGAATTCTGCACTCCCATATACAGTAGAGCACAGTTCATAATTTATACAGGGAGTTAATTTAAGTGCCCACAGTCAGGTAAGTGTCTAAAGGAAATGCACGAGCGCGCACGCGCGCGCGCACACACATGATTGCTATTGAGCTATTCAAAAGAATGAAATGTTGTTTATTGCAGCAGACATTATATTAAACAAAGTAAGTACAGAAAGAGAGATAAAGCTTGACCTCGCACAAGTAGAGTCTAAATAAATTGTTTTCATAAAAGTAGGAAAAACTGTCATCTGTCAGACCAGAAAGGGATGGAGAAAGGAAATGGAGAGAGACTGATAAACAGATGCAAGATAACAGTCAAGTGAGAGTAATAACTTCAATGTTCTTTTGCATAGTAAGACGAATTAACAATAACGTACTTCACATTTTTAAATAGATAGAAGAGTGTGTTTTATAACAAATAAATAAAAAGTTTTAAGGCTATAACCTATATTTGATGTTTAACAACATATATGGATGTTTAAAATGTGAAAGGGTACAAATTATTATGTATCAACTCTTTAAAAAAAACAACAAACAAAAAAAAAGAACTTCTCCTAGTCCCTGCTGAGACTGGGCGCCACCTGGTGGTGATGGTCTATTTTCTATGGCTTGACTGTTGACTAGGTTTCTGGTCTGGCAACTGGGTAGGCATCTTCTGTGTGCCTCAGGTGCCTCTCAGTTCTCCTCTACATGCAGAATTGGCACGTTAACTCACCTCCTCACTGAAAGCAGTAACGGTCAGACTTCAGGAGACCGTCACCAACTGCGTAAAAATAGCATTCTTTTTTTGTCCAGGATTTATTACATTAAAAAAGAATGAATGCTGAAATATGATAAATGACATTCAATTCAAAAAGCAAACAATTAAAAGCCTAGCCCACATAAAGTATAATAAAGGAAATAACAATGGTAATTGACAACTTAAGGTATTGAAAAAATAAGAGGATATATACTCTCATCTGAAGATCAGAAGCTAGGAGCCTCAGATGAAACAGAACACACAATGTTTGTCTTTCTTCACTTCACTCAACATGATCTTTACTAGTCTGTCCATATATGTGCAAAGTTCATGATTTCATTTTTCTTTACAGCTGAATAGTATTCCATAGTGTACATACACCACATTTTCATTATCCATTTTCAGTTGAAGGACATTGAAGTCATTTCCAACTCTTAGATATTGTAAATAGAGAAGTGAACATGGCTGAGTAAGTACTTGTGGAGTAGGATGACAAGTCCTTTGGGTACATGCTAAGGCATGGTCCTGGAGTCAATGCAGAAACTGGGAACGTCAAATGGGATCATTGCCAGGGTAGGCAGTGAGAGATGGGGGAGCAACGGAGAAGGAAATGGCAGAGTGCAAGTGATTTCACCAGGTAAATGGATGGAAATCGGGGCTCTAGTTAGGGATAGGAAGGAGATAAATACGGAAGAAGGAAAGAGAATAGTAAAACGGCAGTAAGGATGTCTGGAAAAGTTACAAAGAGTTTTACTATTAACTAACCAATCGTATTATTAACCTGAAACCCTCGGTTGGCCCCTAGAAGCAGAAGGTAAGTCCCTATTGCTGAAGACACCATGCACTTCAGGCGCAGGGCCCAGAAGCTCTTGAGCTGGAACTGACTTTAATGTTTCTTCCCTGGGGACTAGTTTTCATGGTCCCGAAAGGCACTATATAAGCTTCCAAAACAGGGAAGCAAACAACAGCCCTACCCAGATACGATGCCTGTGAGCCAGAACAATGACCAGCATGGCACAATAACCGTAAAGAAGCCGTACTGGTATGCATACCTTGGCAGTGGCTAATAGCTTTCTAATTGGACTTAAGACCCACTCAACATGGAAGAAATTACGCTTGGTACTGGAAACCTAACCAGCTACCCAAGGCTAGTGAAGTCAGGATCTTCAAGAACCTACAACCACCACTTTACTAGACCAGCATAATCCCTAACTACATTTAAATATTTGTCCTTATACCCACAGATAAGTGTAGTCCTCACACCTCATCGAGGAAACTTCTCTTTACAACAGACAGAGATCATTACAGAAAACGACAACCTATCAAAATGCAGAGCTTTGGAGCTCAGTTCCAACGGATACATCTTCAATACAACTCCCATACTTAAAGGCTCAGGACTCATTGTGGAGGAGGGGGTGGAAAGATTGTAAGAGCCGGATAATCAGGGGGTTTGCTGTGAGATTCTGTCCCCTAGGAATGTCAGAAGCTACACACACAAAGTCTCACCAACATGACTACCTAAACATGAGCTGAACAAGGATGGAGACAACAGACATGCTAGTGTGGGAAGTCCACAAAGTCTACACAGAGAACTACAAGCAACTAAGAAATGCTGGAAGCTGATGAGATAGTCTTCTCCAGGGAAGAGCAGACCAATTGGGTATCCAAAACCAAGGGTCAGCCCTGAAAACATGCACACAAGTAGCATTGTACAGACTGATCAGGTTGTATTTATGTAAAATTTCTTTATTTAAGTATGTATGCATGTTTGTGTGTGTGCGTGTGTGTATGTGTGTGTGTGTGTATGTGTGTATAAAATTTATGTATGTGGGAACAATTAATGAAAAAGAAGCAATGAATTTGAAAGAGTGCAAAAAAACGGTATATGGAAGAGTTTGGGAGGAGGAAAGGAAAGAGGAAAGTGATATATTTATATTATAAAGTAAAAATTAAAAGAAATAAAAAATAGAAAGTCAACAAAATCTAAGACTTTTCCCTGAAAGGTGAATTAAATTTATTTTTTAAAATAAGAGTATAACGAAAGAAATATTTTTGATATATAATATGTCAATAAAATTCAAAACAAGACTTCAGGCTTCCTTAGACACTGTGATAACATGGAACCCTTCCACTAACCTTTCTTCCCTCTTCATTCACTCAAGGCCAGACTTGCATCTTTGTGACCCCCACTCACAGCATCCTACATTTACCACAAGCTGTACTGCATAGACTTCTGCTCCAATAAAACTCCGTGATATCTAATCTCATCTTGGTGATTGTCTCTTAGAAGACCCAGATGATTGGTCCAATATCCCTGTCAGTACAGAGACTTTATTCTTGCCTATAGAAACTTGGACAGCTGCAGCTTAATCGGTCAGTGAAGACTGGGCTGGCTGTGTCTCCAGGCAAAAGTAGTTCCCCTTGGAGAGCAGGACCACCAGCCCTGCAGAGATCAGACTTAGAGATACATGAAGTACAAAATGCACCAATGAGGCCATTCCTAATTAGACTCCTAGATTCACTTTTTTTTTCTTCCTACAGGAGACATGTAGTCATACAGAGGTCTTTCAGTTAAAATAAACATTATATGCTGAAGAGTAACCCATCTTTGTAGAGCATCAGCTGCAGTTTTAGAATGCTGTTTGCCTTTTTGAGGTTCCAGCCTCTGGATGGCAAAGTATGTGTGCAAAACCTAGGTGTCATTATCAATGCCCCACCCTCATACTTTCTCCTGTATGGATTACATCCCCTGGCCAAATTCTAAGTTGTATGAAATTCTACACCAAGCTTAAATTGTCTGACTTACCTGTGGGTCGGGTACTCTATGATCTTTTAAATAATGAAGGCTAAGTAACCTGCAGGTAGCAAAGATAAATCTATGCCCAGAAGAGAAGTCAGTTGTGACCAACTTCCAACCTGGCTCTGAGAGATTCTCTACTCCTTGAACTGAATGCTTATTGAACATCTTCATGAAAACAGATCTGACGTGACAACCAACAGGACTGTGCACACAATGCTGTGTGACTTCTGCGGTTACCACACTGTGGCTCCGACTTGGATCTCTCAAGGAAGCCAGCCACTGTGTGTTAAATAAGATACTCAAGGAACATGATTGTGCCCACATAATGAGAAACTGAGAACTTGGTCCAATAGCCAGGCTCTGACTGCAATCTCATGCCATCTCTTGCCCAACTGAACAACACAAATGTCTGACCTAGACGATTCACCCAACATGAAAAAGGATTGCGTTTATTTTTAAAAACAACCTGGCTTTGAAGTGATTTTTTTTTATGCAGTGCTGCTTAAGTAAAATAATCCTGAGCTCATCATGAAGTTTTGGTGCATGGACACCCAACTGGCTGCCAAAGAAATCATATTATTGCCTTTTGTGTATGGAAGTAAAGTCATTCTAACTATATGTCGTCCATTGAGAATTTGATTATTCTTCATGACGCTTTCATGTATGCGCTTTGTAGAAATGACAGAGGATAATTTGGTGTCCTGAGTTACTGGATGAAGACTATATGTCCTTCCACGTATTTTTCAAAATGTAAACATATATACATATTGTAACTATAGGAAAGACACAAATCAGAGGAAGACCTGTTACTTGCTTTCTTCCATCTTATTTATCCTTTGAATAAACCTGAAATCCTGTGTCCCATGAAAAACTTGAGAACACTATTGTCCCAGGAGACTTCCACTAATTAAAAATGTAATCTGATGATATCAGTGATAGAAACAAAGTTAGAGCTTTGATATTCACAATAAAATGTGATAGAATTTAGAAGAACAAGCATAACTCAATGAACCAGTATCTCCCAGATGACTAAGGCATGCTGTCACAAAATTATTCATGGGTAAACAACACTCAAAGAGCACAGAAGGCCAATTGATTTCAATGTAACAGAGTATGAAAAGTGTCTGGAGATGGTTTCAGATTTGGCATTTTAATTAAACTTAAACTAATATTCTTTTCAAATTCCAGATAGCATCAAAGGAGAATACTAAAACAGTTATAAAAAAAATATTCCTCTCTTCCAAGCACACACCTGCATGGTGCCAGATTCTCAGCATGGGCTTCTACCAAAACAACATATTGCAGCAGATGGAATTCACACAGCAGAGGTGAAGCTAGCTGTCTTCTACTGAGACAGACCGTGAAAAGATCTGCAAAAATGTAAGACGATGTCACACCTTCTGCTGATGAGTATTTGTTTGGAAAACTATGGTAACTCTCATAAAAATATGTTCTTTGTATTAACGCATAATTAGTTTATTGTTACATTTAAATACACAACTTTTTATGTGCTTACTTTTAATTTCTCAAAAGATGGACATTGAAAGATTCAATCAACAAAATCAAAAATTATTTCCTGACGGGGGGGGGGGGGGGGGGGCAGGAGGAATGTGTCACAAGTTTTCAAGAGTGTAAAAGGGTCAGATGACCAAGGACTTTCAGAATTGCTGAGCTTATACACCCAAACTCTAGGTTCTTACCAGAGCTACACCATATCACATAAATACAGTATGACATCACACAGCCAGTTCAATAGTCTAAGGACAGCTACCCCAAGGATTAGCATTGTTATCACTCTTATTTTTCACACACTTGGTACTACAAGATCATTTTCTTGCTCATTAGTAGAAAGGACAGAATAGCCTTTCCCACAAAGGGCTTCAGGGAGTAGAAAGTTGGTAATTATTGAGATCACCACCATGATGGCTAGGAGGAAAGACGGGAGCAACAGTGAACTCCTATCTGTTGGCCAGATGTTTCTAGGTCTATGTACCGATTTCCCCAATTCTTAGACTTGGATTTTTCAATAGAGTTGACAGAAAGTGTCATGGTCTACCAGCAGGTGATAAGAACTGCCTTATCCAACACACTGTTCGCTGTTTTTGTATCACCATTATCAAATTAGTGAAGACCAAATGAAATTTCCATCTCCCTAGTATTAATGTCACAGTTTAGATTCCCAAGGATCAAGCATCCTTCTTGTTTCCTTCAAGTGGTAGGGCCTTTGGAAACCTAGGTGCTCTGGTAAAGAATGTACTGACGTTGCAGGGGGATGAACCTGGCACTAATGAGCATGTCCTGGACAGTCGTTACTCTGTTAGTGGTTCTAGAGGTGGCAGCAGTGGTAGTAGTGATACCACTTTTAGTAGTAAAAGCACTAAAGACCAGGTTCTGCCCTTGAAATTGGTAATAGCTAGGTTCTCACAACACAGAACAGCCTGGGTATAGGATTCCTAGGTGTGCCTAAGCCTCTTTAAGTAAGGACCTCTTATCATAAGTGCCAGGGATGCTACCTTCCTGTCAAAGTCCTTGAGAAATACTCAAGTAACCCCAAAGTCAACAAGAACTGTGATGAACTAAAGATGTGCCAACATATCAAATATTCATGCAACAACAATATCCTCTGATTCTCTAGAAGGTCCCTTAACCCAGAATATCCTCTACATCCCCATCACAGTCCTCCACACTATGTTCCAGTCCTTGGGAGTTTGGCACCAGGGATCATAACCTACAATTGGAAAGACCTCCAAATATTCTGCAGCAGGATTTCTAAGAAATGGTATATAGCATGTTCCCTCAGAGAGGTGCACTGGGAACTTACGGACTTACTAGAGACATGGACCACACCCCTGTGGTTGTATTAAGTCATGCCAAGCTTAGTACCAAGCCCCGTCTTGGATGGACAGGACTGGCTTTCTCCTATCAGCACTGGCATTTATGTTTTCTAGGACTTAAAGCCCTCAAGTTTTCCTATGTGCTCTACAGAGGTACCAAATTGGGCCTCACACCAGGCAGTGGTGGTACACACCTTTAATCCCAGCACTCGGGAGGCAGAGCTAGGTCAGATCTCTGTGTGTTCGAGGCCAGCCTGGGCTACAGAGTGAGTTCCAGGAAAGGCACAAAGCTACACCGAGAAACCCTGTCTCAAAACAAAAACAAAAACAAAAACAAACAAATTGGGCCTCACTCCTGATCTGGGCTAATGTTCAATAGCCTTGGCTGAGAACTTAAAAGGTTCTAGCAATAAATCTCTAAGAATCTTCTTCCTTACTTTTTGTTGGTTTTCCTCGGGGATTTTCTAGGGTGTAGCTACATGTAGGTGCGAGAGCAGCCAGGTGTGTGTTGTTTCTCCCTTAGGAACTCGGGAGGAGTGTGGAATGTGATTTTGAAATATCTGAATCCATTCATCAAGAGGGTTGGGACAAGTAAAGAAAAAATATTCAGCAGATGGCAAGTTTGGAAGACCCGCAGAAGTCTCCAAATTCATCTTCAAAGCATGCAATTGGATATTTTTATTTCACGGGATCTTTGCTGGAACATGACTTCTCTTGGCACAAGGCAAAGAGTTACAGATCTCTCGCTGGGTCCCGCCCAGTAAGCGCAGTAAAATGTCCTAGTTCTTCATAAGAACACAATGCCACTTAGAATATAGGCCTAGAAAGGAAATATCAAGGACAGACATGTTACAGGGTCCAAGCTATAGACTAGGGAAGTCCAGAACAAGAAAAGGTCTCCCCATGGTCAAGTCCAGCCACTCTGACAATTCCCAGGAAAATCACAGAGCCCCACTTTCCCATGAAAACAAAGCCCATTAGGCATTTATGAAGCACCAAGTTTTCCCAGAGGAATGTGTGTGATCATTCCAGATGGGGAGCTGGAATTCAATAAAATAATGGTGTCTCCACAATAAAGAAATTTGTGTCCAATTAGAGGTCCCAAAGGTGGCTGTGAGGAAAATAATAAGCAAGTGTGAAATTATTTATTCATATGATATAAGCACATTAATGAGGTTGAAGCCTAAGGAAAAAAATGTTTAAAGAAAAATTTTAAAAAACGTAATGGTAACTGTATTTGAAAATTCAATGGCTAAGAAGAAAAATCTAAAAATTAGTTCCTGGCTAACTTGAGAGGTAGTCAAAAGGTGTGTGTGTGTGTGTGTGTGTGTGTGTGTATGTGTGTGTGTGTGTGTGTGTATGTGTGTGTGTGTGTGTGTGTGTGTGTGTGTGTGTGTGTGTGTGTGTGTCCCCACATCTCTCTCCCTCTTTCAACCTCTGGTTTGTTTCCATACAATTAATTTACTTCCTCTCTTCCCTTTCCTGTACCATTCAGGGTTCTGATGAAAGATATGGGAAAGTGAATCCTCCTCCCAAACTGAATTTTTTCATCGCCCTGCATCCCTCTTTTCTTTCCATCCCCCTTACCTTGCCAAACCTCAAGCATACATCTTGTCGTCAGGGTTTAGAATTCTGTCTCCGTTTCAGTAAAGAAAATTCTGGTGCCAGCAGCCCCATGCCATCTCTGGATCCAAATAAATTGGCAGCCAAAGAAACGCAGGCCAATGTAATCAAAGCGTCTAGGGAGCAGGCCACCATGGGAGCACTCTGTGTTGTCCCCGGGCTCCTCTTTTCTCCTCATGGCAGCAGCAAATGTACAGACCCCAAGCACTAATCCCTCTCCTCTTCTTCCCCAGGCCTGCGGCTTCTCCCTGAACCCTCTTGGCTGCCACAACAGTGAGCTGTTCTCATATAAAGAGTGCAAGGCAAGGCCCACTGTGACCTAGTCTCAATTACGATTAAAAGATCCACTTGGCCCTTGGTGAGTATAAGTTTGGGTGTAGTACTAGGTCTCACTTAGAGAGACCCTGTTCAATAAACTCTTCTTTATCGATTGTTTGATGCAGGCTGAAATGAAGAACCATAGGGAAAGCCAGGCGGCAGTGGCGCACAACCATGGGGAAAGCCAGGCGGCAGTGGCGCACACCTTTAATCGCAGCACTCGGGAGGCAGAGCTAGGTGGATCCCTGTGAGTTCAAGGCCAGCCTGGTCTACAGAGCAAGATCCAGGAAAGGCACAGAAACTGCACAGAGAAACCTGTCTCAAAAAAAAAAAAAAAAAAAAAAAAGAACCATAAAGCTTTAACTCCCTGGATCATCTGACAAGTTGCAAAATGTCACTGGTTATTATGTTGCTGTGGCTATGGTCTGGGTGTATAGGTCCACTTGGCTACATTTGCTGTTGCTAATGACGTAGAGGTTCAGTCCCAAAAAAAAACAGTGGGTTTTGTACAGAAGAAGATGTACAATGTGGCCCTGACTCATTTCCAGACTTAACCAGGGACTGTGGAGTTTGGACTTGCTCTGCTTGGCAGAGTGTAGACTGGTGTAGGTCGTGTTCATCCCAGGAAGCAGGGAGGTAGAAGACTCCAGAGAAAACATTCTACCACTACTCGTACATAGTAGTAGCATGAAGGGTTGGAGGAGGAATGGGGAAGGAAAAGGACATTATCATCACAGTGTGCTCCTCTCCTCTCTCCCCAAGCCCTAATTAGCTTTTCACTCATATGAAATCCACATCAAAATAATAACTGTTGTTGAAACCTCTGGAAGGACTACAGAGAGTGAAGTACAAATTCTAGGATTTACCAGCCCCTCCCTCCCATTCCTGAGCCTGACACTCTCCCTTGAACGTCATGGTGGCTGATGAGGAAGGTGGGCTGATTCTGAGACAGGACAACCCTAAAATGTTCCAAGTTACGAGACAAGACCAAGGAAGCTAGAGCCTAGAGAGACTGCATTCCCTGGACTTCTCCCTGATGGGAATGTCATGTGACATGTACGTCATGTATGCTGTGAATATGTGTTGCTCTGATTTGGTTGATAAATAAAATGCTGATTGGCCAGTAGCCAGGCAGGAGGTATAGTATAGACAGGATAAGCAGAGAGGAGAATTCCGGGAAGAGGAAGGCTGAGTCAGGAGATGCCAGTCTGCCATCTAGGGAGCAGCATGTAATGGCACACAGGTAAAGCCACAGAACACTTGGCGACATATGGATTAACAGAAATGGGCTGAGTGTAAATGTAAGAGCTAGTCAGAGGTAGACCTGAGCTAATGGCTGAACAGTTTTAATTAATATACGCTTCTGAGTGATAATATTATAAGTGACTGTGGGGTCTGTGGGGCTGGGCAGGACTGGAGAAAAACCTTCAGCTACAAATGGCGCCCAACATGGGGCCTAAAATTGGAAAGAAATTTCATGCTGTGACTGTGTGTTGCTCTTTAAAAGTAGGTTCAACAATCCACCCTTTTATCCTATCATATCTATACCCTATATTTCCATATAACCTCCCCAATTTAACCTACTAGCCAATATGTATGTGCCACTGCCAAAGGAAACCTCTTCTTTGGCACCATGAGTCCCTACCTGTTGGTCAAGAAAGCAGGGCAGTTTGTTTTTCTGCCATCTATCCTCTCAGATCCTCCCTATAGACATCCTGGATTTCATCCCTCTAGTAGCAACAGCCTCATCACAAAAGATGGCAGCCTCTCAGGTTGTGACATAGTCCTCTTGGAATATATTTGTATCTTCAAACAAGGAAATACCAATTATGGAAAATGTAAATGAATGTTATTCAGCCTTGCATCACTATAATGAAATGCCTGACACGGTCTATTTATGAGGCAAAGAGAGTTTGTTTTGTTTGTTTGTTTTTATTTTGTTTTGCTTGTTTGCTTACTTGTTTGTTTTGGCTTACGGTTCTGGGGGTTGAATTCCAAGACGAGACAGCCCAATTGTTTGGATGTCTGGCAAGGGAGGTATATCAGGGTCACATGTGCCACACACATGTCATAGCAAATACATCTGGATAAAGGAAGAAGGAGGAAGGGGAGAGGGGAGAGAGTATATTGGAAGAAAGAGAGGGAGAAGGAAAGAGGGGGTGTTAACAGTCCTTTTGGGGAGCATACTCTAAAAGACCTAAGAATCTCCACCTAATCTCACCTCCTGATAGTCCGCAGCACCTCCTAGCACTCTTACCATAGGAACTGGATTTACATACTGGCCTTTGGAAAAAAATTATCCAAATCAGAGTGAAAGAGCAGAGCAATTTCCTTCATTTCCCTAAATTCTTATTGGCACATGAGGTTATGTTCTTTCCCTACTGTACTGAAGAAGAAACTGCCACCTCCCATTGGCTCTACCTATAAGATAACAGAGGATTCGTGTATGAATCTAGGGAGGGAGTTCTTATTGGACCTTTGCCCTCAGCTAGAAGCATTTGCCAAATGGATAGCTCAGATTCCCAGTTGTCCTGCCTCTTGATGGCTGTCTTAGAGTTTCTATTACTGTGAAGAAACACCATGAACAAAAAGCAAGTTGGAGAAAAAGGGGTTTATTCAGCTTACACTTCCATATTACTCTTCATTATTGAAGGAAGTCAGGACAGGAACTCAAGCAGGGCAGGATCTGATGTAGAAGCCATGGAGGGGTGCTCCTTACTGGCTTGCTCAGTCTGCTTTCTTATAGAACCCAGGACCACCAGCCCAGGGATGAAACTACCCACAATGGGCTGGGCCCTTCGCTATCAATCACTAATTAAGAAAATGCCCTACAGCTGGATCTTGTGGGGCATTTTCTCAATTAAGCTTCCCTCCTTTCAGATAATTCCAGCTTGTGTATCAAGTTGACTTAAGACCAGGCAGCACCATGACCCTGAAGCTTGATAGTTTGAGGACATGAAGCATAGATCACTATCCAGGAGAACTCTCTAGGAAGTGTAAGAGAACCAGTGAATTCATCATTTGTCCTTCAAAGATGGAAGGATAACCCTGCTTAGGCCTCCTTGTGAGCTTGTGAGCTCCAGTCTCTCATCAGAAACCAAGATCAGATGAAAGGGTGACCACCATAGACCCTGAGTCCCTAAGCACAAGGACCTGGACCTTGGATCTTCCTAAGATGTCAATGGACAGATTACCCAGATGGCTGAATAATTAGAATTTCTATTAAACCCACTTCCTACCTTCCATCTGAGAATTAGTTTTCATGGTCACTGAGTAATGATGAAGTAAATGGGGGATTTTGACTTCATGTAAGATTTGCAGATTGGACACACACAAGCATGTAGTTTATTTCCCTCCCAAAACAGCGCTAAGGCATCTCTAAAGGGATCCTTTTCTAATCCCCGAATCTAAACAGCTGTTTGTCTATGAAAGGAGGCATTATAAGCAAAATTTTGGAAGGCAGAAAGCATGTAAATATATGTGTGTTATGGTTTGGGTATTGTTTGAATGTGTCCCTCAAAGATTTATATTTGGGAAGCTTGGCCTCCAGTGTGGTAAGTACAGAACCTTTACTGTAAAGTCTGGTGGGAAGAGACTGGGTTGCTGGGGACCCACCCTAGAAGAAATTAGCTAGTTCTCATGGGACCTCAGTTAGTTGTTTGCTGCTGCTCCTCATCCTCCTCCTCCTCCTCCCCTCCTTCCCCTCCTCCTCCCCTCCTTCCCCTCCTCCTTTTCCTCCTCCTCCCTCTCCTCCATCTGCTCCCCCTCCTCTTCTCCCTCCTCCTTTCCCTTTCTTTTCCCCCTCCCCCCTCTCCTCTCTCTCCTCCTCCCCCTCCTCCTCTTCCTCCTTCACTCCCTCCTTCCCCTCCTCCTCCTGCTTTCCCCCTCCTCTCCCCCCTCCTCCTCCTCAGTTCTTGAGAATGTGTTGTTATTAGAGGAAGTTTGAGCCAGGGAGATGGTTCAGCAGGTAAACGCACTTCCCACACAATCCTTCCAACCTGAGTTTGATCCCTGGGACCCAGGTGAGAAAAGCTTTGCGCAGTGCAATGGTGTGCATCTCTAAGCCTAGCGCTCCTAAAGTGAGGTGAGAGGAAGGGACAGGAGAATTGTCTGGATGCTCATAGGCCAGTTAGCATGGCAGGAACAAAGAGAGACCCTGCCTCAATAAATAAGCACGTTTAGGAAATGTTTCCATTTCCTAAAAATGTGTCTTTTTCTAAAGACATTTTTCCAAAAAAAAATGTACCTGGCCACCTGGGGCCCAACATCACAAACACACGCTACCTCTGTAGGAGGAAACCCCGAGGTGAGGAGAATGGAGTGTTAGGGCAATAGAAAGCCCATCCAGGCATTCCCTGTCTTCCTTCCCTCTGCCAGGTCACAGGCTCCTCCTGGAGGTATTGACTCTCAGGACTACTGTCCCTCTATCTAGCACAGCTATCATCCATGTGCGCTCCCTGGAGCTCCATGTTGGTCCTTGATGAGGCCTTTTTCCATGCTGGCCAAGGACTCTGTTGAAGTCAGAGCCTGCCAAGTAACATGCCTAACCACCCACATTCTCTCTCACTCATTTCTACTTATTCTTATCCAGGTATATTTATATTTATTATATTATTAATTATATTAAATAATTATAATTAAATATTGTGTTGTATATTAACATATATTGAATATATAAATATTATATATTTATATCCAGTATAAACTTAGAACAGTATCTATGTATATTAAATGCTCAATAAATGCTGTTATCATTGGTCCCTCCTACCTTTCAAGGACTTTCCCATTCTTTCTTTAGACTACTATGCCTGATATAGGCAGCTACAGTGGTATTCATCACCCCAGTGGACAGTGGTATTCTGAGACTCGGAGCTCTATCTTTGGAGGGGGTGCTGTGTGTGTGTGTGTGTGTGTGTGTGTGTGTGTGTGTGTGTGTGTGCACATGTATGTGCTAAAGTTGCCATGCTTGCTGGGTGTCCTCCTATGTTACTCTTTACCTCACTCCCTTAAAACAGGGTCTCTCACTGAACCTGGAATTGGTCTGGTGACTCTCAAGACCCCCAGATCCTCTTATCTCTACCCCTCCCCGATATAGGGATTACAGGTACACCTGGCCATGCCTGACTTTTTGTATGGGTGCTGGGATCTGAAATCAGGTCCTCAGGCTTGTATGAGAGATGTTCTTACCCACTGTGCTACAGGCTAATCATCTTCACATCCTTTGTGTCTGTCAAAGAAGTTGACATTTTATGTAGAATGAGCGTTTCAGGGGAAATAACCGGCAGACTTCTGGACTACATCTCAGATTTTGTTGGGTAAGCCAAACCTTCACATGAGGGTTAACCTACTCCAATACGTACAGTATGTCTCAGTCGATACTGCCTATGGCAACTGGGAAATTTCTTCGTGTGCTTTGAACTTCTTTCTCCTAATCTGGGGGAAATGGGGAAACATTTGCAGAGCAGAGAAGTCCTGGAAGAGGGAAAGGAATAAAGGAGGAGTGTTAATACAGGTGGCTGATCCCACTTAATGAGTTAGCCAGGCCTGGTACTCTGTGCTCCTTGACAAGACGTCATTGTCAACCCTGCTTCCCAGCAAGAGCACCCGCCTCCTCCAAAGCACTTTCATCCTTAAGCAGCTCCCTTAGTACTGTCATCCCACAAGGGACAGAGAGCCTCAAAGTTTGTTTATAAAAACCATGGCAACCCCAGGCTCACTGGCAAGGCCAAAGGCATTGCCAGCAAATAAAGCACAAGGGCGCAGCCACCAGAGCCCTCTAGGATGAGCCTAACCAAGAGGGCTGTCAATCCATCTGTTTCTCCACCCCGAGGAAGCTTTTGATGATGAGTTTCAGAGCATTTTAATCCTTTGATGGTTTCATAGTCCTGTCCTATGAGACACTTAGAAAACATTCTCCTTGCCAGGAAATCCCATTACAGTCCGGCCCCACGGCTTCACTGGAGGAACTTGCAGCTTTCCTCTTGATGTTCTTGTTTTAATGGGACATGTACATCAATTGTGATTTGTTTTCATCATATATCTATCTTCTTTCCTGTATCTGTGTAGTTTGGACTGGTACACGTACTCAAGGAGTTTAGAGGGCAAGATGATGCTAAGAAAAATTACAGTAGAAGAAAGCTGGTGTGGTGATTTGAATGAAAATGGCCCCTTAGGTCCATAGGGAGCGGCACTATTAGGAGGTGTGGCCTTGTTGGAGGAAGTGTGTCACTGGGGGTGGGCTTTGAGGTTTCAGAAGCTCAAGCCAGGCCCAGTGTCTCTCTTTCTTCCTGCTGCCTGTGGCTCCAGATGTAGAACTCTCAGCTACCACGTCTTTCTATGTGCTGCCATGCTTCTCTCCATGATGATAATGTACTAAACCTCCGAAACCGTAAGCCAGCCCCAATTAAACGCTCTTCTTTATAAAAGTTGCCATGGTCTCTTCACAGCAATAGAAACCCTAATGAAGACAGCGAGGAGGAGGGAAAAGGGAAGGCAATGAATGAGCCACATATGCTCAAGTCAAATTTGCTGTGAATAATCAGAGCTGAGCCCACTTGGGAACCAGGGAGCCAGTGGGAATAGCTGCCTCTCAGTTATCAATCCCAAGGAGGCAAAATGACCGAAGGATCCGTTCACCACCTCTCAGTGGTCACTAGCTGAAAGAGCTGGCTGGGAAAATAGAATTTGCTTTCACATGCTTCTCATTTGCTGACAGAAATCCCTGGGCTGTGAGAACAGCCACACGATGTCAAAGACAGCAAGGGATGAGTAGACATCCAATACAACCCCCAGCTCCCATCCTTAACCCTATGCCTAAGGTGGTGGGATTCTGCCCTTTGTATCTGTGTGCTTGGACTTCCCTGTCTGCTACAGAATGGCTGTTGGTGATGTGCACATACATCTGCCCTTTGCAACAGCTCTTTGCCCACTCATCATGGGTCATGTTTGGTTGTGTGTGCAGCATCCACATGGAGATGGAGAGTGAGCTCTGGCTAGCCATCCAGTATACGCTTCCGCTTTTTCTCTCAAAGTTCTCCAAATAGTTACGCTAACTATCTTGTTTTATTGAGTCCTCACTTATCCAGGCTAAATATCCCCCAGACACCTCTGTAAATGGAATAGAGAAGTACCACTTGATGTTTCTGCAATACCTTCCTGCTTGTGAACCATGATACATCAAGTTGACACTGCTCTGATTCCTCCCATATCGGCCATAGGGAAGAAGAGACCCTGGGCCAAGACCTCTAGATGCTTAAAAAAAAAAAAAAAAAAAAAAAAAAGGAAATGCAGCTTCTCCCAGAACTTTCTAGAAGAAATTAGCACTAATGTAGTCCAATATGACTGTGGACTTCTGAACTCCAAAACTCTAAAATATTAAATTGTATCATTTAAAACATAATTTGTATACCAGAGCTAATCTGTGAGGACGGAGACTTGTGATAATTTGTTATAGAAACAACAAGAAAATAATATAGACAGGAGAAAATGTGCCCAGTTAACGGTCAGAACAGAGTTGGTGTGGTACTTTATTATCAGATGGGTAGGTTTCAGAATAAAGAATATTGCCACAGATAAGAAAGAGACATCAAATAATATAGAGGTCAGCTATTCAAGAAGATGTGACAATTTTGAAATGTAAATAGCCAATAAGAAAACTTTAAAAATACATTTAACAAGCTAGCAGTACTTCAAGAAGGAATTTTCTAAATCCATAATTAATAATTACATTTTCAGATTTCAATTTCTACCTTTCAAGAAATACATATTTTGAGTTTTGTCTATGGCTCCTAGTGCATAACTCCCTCCCCAAGACATGTCAGAGAAACTAAACTTTCACTTCTCTAAGGCAAGTCATAAAAACTCTGATACCAACACACACACACACACACACCCCTTTCTTTATTGGAGCTAGCCATAAAGAAAATCTCTGTGGGGATGGAGAGAGTGCTCAGTGGTTAAAAGTACTGGCTACTTTTCTAAAGAACCTAAAAAATTCTGTGCCCAGCACCCACATGCAGCCCACAGCCATCCGTAACAACAGTTTCAGGGAATCCAGTGCCATGTTCTGGCCTCTGCAGGCACCAGGCATGCAGGTGGCACACAGAAATACATGTAGGCAAAACACAAATACATATAAGATAACAAAAAAAAATTTTTAAATAAAATAAAAATAAAATGAACACAAAGTAATTTTTAAAAAAAACCTCTAATCCACCTTTGTCTGAGAAAAAGACTTCTGAGGAAGTCTTAAGACTCCTTCAGTCCACAGGGCTGTGACCTATGTCCTGGATGCTGCAAAGCTGCCCAGAGGCCAAGAAACAGATAGGCTTTTGTGTGCTTCCCTATGCACTCCATGAGCATCACATACACAATGAAGTCTTCATGTTGAGACTCCACGGGAAACTCAAAAGGGTGCCAAGAGCTCTGGGTGGTAGGAGATGGAGAGGTCCCTGTTGGGTAGGGTGTGTCCAGAGAGCATGGCTGCTTCCCAGTCCTGCTCTCTTCTCCTCTCCCATATTTCATTCTATGCATCTCTTCCTCTGTATCCTTCATAATACTCTGTAATAAACTAGCAAATGTATTTCCTTGAGTTCTGTGACCCAGTTTAGACAAGTTCATCTAATTGAAGAATGGGGTTGCAGGACCCTAATTTGTAGCTGGTAGGTGAGACACTCAGGCTTGAAACTGGGATCTGAAACAGAGGCAGTCCTGGGACTGGGCCCCCAGTTGGAGGCATCTGACACTATCTCTAGGGAGAAAGGCTCCAAACTGGATTGGTTCAGAGCACCCCCAGCTTATGCTGACTTGGCATTAGTTTTATACTCACTGATGGAGACAAACGCCCACAGCTTTAGGGTCACAGAGGTAAGGAAGCAGAGGGGAAAGGAGTCATTTTTTCCCCCGACACACATCAGTAACTACTTCGGTTAGAAAGCCAAAAGTCTTCCCCTGCCAACCCACCCCCCTGGAGGGGCGGGAGGAGGGAAGAGGGGGATCTGTGATTAGTATGTAAAATGAATAAAAAATTTCTTAATTAAAAAAAAAAGGTTTAAAAAATCTTTAAAAAAGAAAAAGTTAGCCGGGCAGTGGAGGCACACGTCTTTAATCCCAGCACTCGGGAGCCAGAGGCAGGTGGATCTCTGTGAGTTCAAGGCCAGCCTGGTCTCCAAAGCGAGTTCCAGGACAGGCACAAAGCTACACAGAGAAACCAAAAAAAAAAAGAAAGAAAGAAAAAGAAAAAGTCAAAAGTCTTCAAGTCAATGACTTCAGCTTCTGTTTTAAGAAACTGGAGGGAGCCAGGCAGTGGTGGCGCAGGCCTTTAATCCCAGCACTCAGGAGGCAGAGTCAGGTGGATCTCTAAGAGTTTGAGACCAGCCTGGTCTACAGAGTGAGTTCCAGGACAGCCAGAGATGTTACACAGAGAAACCCTGTCTTGAAAAACAAAACAGAACAAAACAAACAAAAAAGAAAAGAAACTGGAGGGGAAAAAAATTAAACCAAAGAAGTAAAGCAAAGCAAAAGAAATAATACATATCAGAACAAAGGTCAACTAGTGGAAAAATGGAAGAGACAAATCTATGAGAACAAGAGCTTTGGGCTTGAAAAAAGTCAGTAGGACTGACGGCCCTCTAGCCAGAAAAACTGGGGGAAATAATGGAGGCAACAGAGAGATCACAAATATTAGGAATGTAAGACATTTGTATCTTTAAATCTACAGATAGTAAAACAATAATAAGGATGTGTTATGTACAACTCCATAGCAATGACTTCAGCAACTTAAGTGGGCCAACTCTTTAACAATTAGTTTATTAGCAACAAACTAATAAAGCTCACCAGAAGGAGCCAGACCAAGGAAAGAGTGTGTACTGTAAGATTTTATTTATATAAACTGCTAGAAAATGGAAACTAACATGAAGGGAAACTGGTACCTGTTGGAGAATGTTATTTTAAGATGTGTTACTTTTGTTTATGTTGTATTTGTTTAACTCTGTGAAGCTGTGTTACTGGGCCTGTCTAAAACACCTGATGATGGTCTAATAAAGAACTGAACAGCCAATAGCAAGGCAGGAGAGAGATAGCTGGGGCTGGCAGGCAGAGAGAATAAATAGAAGGAGAAATCTGGGAGTAGGAGGGAAGAAAAAGAAAAGAAGAGAGAGGACACCAGGGGTCAGCCACCCAGCTACCCAGCCAGCCATGGAGTAAGAGTGAAAGTAAGATATACAGAAGTAAGGAAAGGAAAAAGCCCAGAGACAAAAAGTAGATGGAAAATTTAAAGTTAAGAGAAGCTGGCAAGAAACAAGGCAAGCTAAGGCCGGGCATTTATAATTAAGAATAAGCCTCTGTGTGTGATTTATTTGGAGCTTGGTGGTGGGCGCCCCCCAAAAGAGTAAAGAGTAAAAAAAAACAAAGTTACCTGCTGCCTGGATATGTTAGGGGTGCATAGGCTGGGTCAGGAAAAGCAGACAGGGTTGACTGCAAAGGAGCAAGAGGGAAATCAGGGGGAAAAAGCGATGAATATTTTCATTATGTGGTGATGATTTCACCGCAATCAAGTGGTGAACACATATGTCATTGCACATTAAATTGCACCCTTTAAGAATGTACAGTTTATTTTAATGTCAATTACACCTCAACAAAAACGTGACGTTTCCTTCCTAATTTGGGGGGATGTTCTCTAAACTGTGACTCTGTGTTTAAAGTTTAAATTTGAGGAATGATCCAGCTTAATTAAAAATGAAACCCACTCCAAACAAGCTATTCCTATCCTGTCATATGCATTGCTACAAAGCCTTTTTTTTTCCCCCGTGAGGAAATGTCGTGTTAGGACAGAGCTGGAGCATTGAAGTGAGGGGAGAGCACGGATGGAACTTAGCTGGAGCCACCGAAAGTGCCAACAACACAAAACAACACAGCTTCTTTTGCCCACTGTCTCCCCAAGCAATACACAGAGTGAAGAGTGCCCATTTTCTTTGCTTCTGGTCTGAGGCGTGAGGACCGAGTCCAGCCAGCTTGCCAGCTCCTCTGTCCTGGCCCGGCCAGGACACGCTCGCTCGGCAAGTTCTATTCCAAGTCACTGTATGCTGAACCTTTAAGGGCGTTGTTTGGTGCCTTACTTACAGGCAAGTCAAAGAGCTCCATTTCTTAGCAATGAACTTCAATGAGGAATCGGTTTGGGTGTCTAAAGCCGGCAGTGAAGTGTTTGGTCCACGAAGGGAATTGGGCTGTTCTAACTCATTGGCGACTGAGCGAATTTTCCTCCCCACAAATTTCCCTCCAGCCTAAATTTGGCTCAGGTATATCCTACAAACCATTACAAAACAATCGGGTCTAATTGAAAAGAACCTGAGGTCTGGCAGAGTAGGAGTGTTGTAATTCCTCTAGGAGTCCTGTCTCCTGCCATCACCACCCTCCATCCGCTGGTGAGGACTTGGTGTTTCCTCTCACTGCTGGGAATGCCGCCGCTCTCTCAGGAATGCCACCACGGTTGCCCTGGGCAACCCTTTCTTGTGCCATGTCCTTTCTCAGGAAGATGAATACAAGCTGTGCATAACTGAATGTCAATCCCACCCTTGGTAACCAGCAGTCTCATTAAGCAGAGACTAAAAGGACTCTGAGGAGAAATACGTTTGACCGAGTATGGAGTTCAGGGAAGAACCAAGAAAGAGGAAGAGACTTCTTGGCGTGTGGGGGCCGCTTTCAGGCAAGCCTCCTTATTCCCTGAAACCCTGTACCTTCATTCCCTGGTGTGAAGACCATTTTAAACTAACTCTCTCTCTCTCTCTCTCTCTCTCTCTCTCTCTCTCTCTCTCTCTCTCTCTCTCTCTCTCTCTCTCTCTCTGTTTATTTCATCAGAAAAACCTGTTATTTGGAGTCAGGAGTAGAAAGAATTGGTCTCTGTGCCTCTCTTAGAACACGAGTCTGTCAAGGATGACCTGGGCTCTTCCTGCTTTAACCTACCTCTAATTCATAGTGGACCCTCAACATGAGTCAGTCTCTCCCACGGACTCCATTTTTCCATCTGCTGAAGAATTCTGGACTCTGGGTTTTAATCCCGAAATTTCTGTGCTGACAGATTTAGTTAAAGCTGTGCTCTGATTGCTGTCTAGAACTCTGGGCTCTCAGGAAACCAGTCAGAATCTGGTGGAAATAAACGTTGTCCACGAAGTCCACCACCCCGCTTCAGTTTCCGTTTGCTGCATCACATCTCCTGTAACACTCTTGGGACAGTCTGGCAAGAGAACCATCCAGTCTGTGCGACAGGGAGCCACAAGTGCAAGGGCATCAGAGGTGACTAAGTAAGATTAATTCAGAAACAATTGACAAAGGAAAGGTCCTGTTGGCCATGTTCCAAGAAAACTGTTTTCCACGTTCAGTGATCAGGCTGCCTTTGAAGTTTCAGAGACCTAGTAGAAAAAACGAAATTCAGTTTTGAATGTTTCATGCAGCACTCAGTACTTTGCCCTAAATAGATTATCATAGCATTTATCACAGCCCAACTTTATCTGGTATTAATTATTTGTAATAACAGAAGCCAGATATCATAAAACAAGACATCACTTATCCAGTGTCATGAAGGTCAACTACTAGTCACCATTCTTAGCTCTACTGGAAGAACCAACTCCAGCTTGGTCGGAGTTGAGAGAGAATGTCTTTCTTTTGTGTGTGTGGTGGGTGTGGCTGTGCTCACCCAGGCATGCACTTGTGGGGGCCAGAGGTCAGTGGCAGATGTCTTCCTTTATTACTCTCCATGTAGTTTTTTGAGATGGGGTACTGACTGTTCCTGTAGCTGTCTGTTGCGACTAAATTATCTGGTCATCGAGACCCCAGGCTCCTCCTGTCCTCTTTCTCCCCACCAATGTTGGGGTTACAGATGGTACGGCACCCAGCTTTTACACAGGTTCTGCAGATCAGAATGCAGCTTCCAGTAACTGTGAAACAAAGCATCTTACCCACATGAGCTGCTTCCCAGCCTCATGCAATGTCCTTTGTTAAGGACATCACTGCCACCTGTGTAAAAGTAAACCCTGCCATAAAAAAATAAATACATAAAATAAAAATAAACATAAAAAAGAATTTAAAAAAAAGTAAACCCTGTGAGTGGCACACCTGTTAACTGAGTCCCACCACCTTGGACAGTGTTTAGTGAGATGAAGTAAGGAGAGAGATTGAACTTGGAATATGCAGGCGAGACAGAAAGCTTGTGTAAGAGATGGATGGTTGCAGTCTTGCTCTGTCAGCGTGCCTTGATTTCAGCTACAACTGCACTGGATGGTTCTAGGGGACCAGACACATCTCACTGCATTGGTGCCTGGTGTACACAACCTGTGGAACCTTTCAACATTCTGCCCAGAACCTTTGTATGACGTGCAAACATAACGTGGCTTACTCTTTTTTTCAATATGGAACACTTCACACATTTGCATGTCATCCTTGTTCAGGATGCTAATCTTGTCTGTGTCATCGCAACTAAGTAGAGAATATAATAGAAGATGTAAACACTCCAATATCCCTGTCTTCAGGGAGACAGTGTGACTCTGGAGGTCCCAGCAGAGTCCAGCTTTGCTGCCCACAGTAGCAACTTCCATCTTTGTATCAACCTGTCCTGTTTTCCTGTCTTGATGTCCACCACTCCTTAGCCCTAAGATCACATCTTCTACATGGAGTCAGACCCAAAAACTACCCCTAGTCCTTGTCTCTGCTTCAGCTACAGCAGGAACTTCTGTGTAGATACCCTATCTCATGAACTAAGTCTGTCAACTAGTTCTCTTCCCGAGCTTTGCTTGCATCCAGTATCCATGGAGAGAAGAAGGAAATAAATGAGAAGAAACTGGGAACCAGATCTGAGTAGAGAAGTGGGAGGAGCCAAAGCTTGGTACTGGGAGATGGACAGGAGGCTCGGAGATGGCAATGTGGGAGCGAAGCCAGGTCTTGCGGCCAGAACAATAGAAATAGATCTGGACTCAACAAACTGGAGATGACCGTGACCTTGAATACAGCCATTCCAAGATACGAATCTGACAGTGGAGCCAAAATGTATGGAGGATATAAGATAATCTCCCCTAACCCGTATTAACCTCAACGCTCTAGTTTCTGGCTAGGGAATCAGGAAACTTGTCCAAGGCCAATTCTCCTGAGACAGAGAACCAGGTAAGCAAAGCAAACAGTGCAACAGGGCAGCACTATGTATGAATGGTAGTTGTAAAGAATAGCCAAGGGTGAAGAAGACAGAGCCAATCGGAAAGCCACAAAGATGAAAGATCGGAGGCAACAGCGGATGAGACGTTCTGATGTTGGGAACTCCATGTGCGCCATCACTCTTTGGGTACCGTCAACAACCAATTGAAATATATCCTTATGTCTGTGGACTGGCGCCTCCTAGTGATACTCTGCTTAGCAGGCTTTCTCCATTAATAATAGGTTTCACTGCTGTAAGAATGGACCTCCTAACCCATATTTTTGCACCAGGGAGGAGAGTTGTGTCTACCAAATGACTTGAAACTTCCATGCTCCCAAAGAATTGTTCTTGACTTGGTTGTCAAACTCCACACTCTGTTTTCTCTTCTGCCAAGGTCTCTTAACTTCTATCTACAACCAAGTCCTGCTCTATGCTGTATTAGTTCTACTCTAGGCAGGAAGATTTTAAAGAGATTTATCCAGGTAAATCATGTTGTCCTTCCTAAGCTCATAAGAATACTCAGGTTTCATAGAAACTTGAAGTAAATAAAATTTCAAGAGTTCTCTTTGGGGAAAAAATTACAAAACAATGAAAAATATTAGGTATACATATTGAGAAGGAGCCTGAGCTGGTTAAAAAAAAATATTTTAGACTTAATCTTATTGGGTTCCTGATAACTCTATCCTTGCTCAAGTAGAAAACATAAGGAAGTTTTCATTCCTTCATTGTCTTAATTCTACTTAGTGACTCCATCACTGATTCATGACCCAACATCTGGGTCTATGCCACCCACAGCCACACTTTTGCTTGCCCATTGCTTTCTTGGAGTTTGTTTCAAAAATCATCATTCCCCTTTTCAGAAGCATTCTTGGCAAGACTTTTGTTCTCTATAGTGAGTCCCCACACAGAAAATTCTTCTTAGATAAGTTTAGTATATCTGTCACTTACCTCCAATTCTTCATAGTATTCAAGATGTGTTTAAAATAAGATTAAAGCTCATGACCACAGCCAACAAGGCTTCATGTCATAGACCCTTGCTTAGCTCTCCAAATTCATCTTGTACACTTCTTCTCTTCCTTTTCTACCTCTCTTCTTTAGTCTTTTTTTTTGTTCCATCTGTCTGGGATGCTCCGACCCACAGCTGAGACCTTGTCACTCCTGTATCAATTCCAGCGTCTCCTCCCGGATTCTTTTTCTGTTGTTGTTGTTGTAACAAATTACCACAAATGTAATGGTTTGGGCAACATTAACATATTATAAAAGTATTATAGTTTTGGAGTTTAGAAGGCCAAACAACGGGTCTCACAGGGCTGAAATCAAAACACTGGCAGTGTTCCTTCTGAAAACTCTAAGGAAGAATCTATTTCCTAGATTTTTTTAGATCCTCAAAACCTCTCTCGTTCTTCGACCCTTCTTCTCACTAAAGGTAGCAATGATGAATCAAGTCCTTTGATCACCCTGTCATTTTCTGCTTCCCTTTTGGGAACTCTTGTAAATAAGTTAGACCCGTACAATCTCTTACATTCCTGCGTTAATGACATTTGTCATTTCAGAGTCCTGCTTTAATTCTCCAGATTCTGCGTATCAGGATAGGGATGTCTTTATACTTTGTATCACACATCTACAAGTTCCCCAAACACCTAATCTGATACACCCAGTAGTCCTCACCACCATGCTAATCACTCTCAGTTCCACATTCCATCATTTTCTAAAATAATCCAACCATTTTTATCTGTCTTCACTAGAGGAGTAAGCTTCCTAAGGACAAGAGGTTTGCCTTGCCCGTGGGGCCAAAGTGCTGAGCTTAGCATGTAGCAGGGACTCCATGAGCAAGCAAATGGGTGACAGAGTTGGAAATCAGAGGACCGTATTTTACTTTACATGTTGCTGTCACAAAACACATGGCAAAAGCAACTTCAGGAAGAATTTATTTGGGCTCACCATTTGGGGATGCTGTTCATTGTGGCCGAGAGGTCATAGCAGCAGGACCACAAGATAGCTGGTCTAGTTCATCTGCAGTTAGGAAGCAAAGAACACTGAATTCTATTTAGCTCTTTTCCCCAGTCCATGGAATTACACCACCCACATTAATCTAATCTAAAGAGTTCCTCACAGACATACCCAGAGGTTTGTTTCCATGGTAACTCTAAATGCCATGAAGTTGACAATCAAGATTACTTGTCACAAGAGCCATCTGATAAATTAAAACAAGTACCCTTACATACTTCATACAGATATTATTTCAAATTCCATTATATGGTTTAGTATTTAGAAACCAGCTAAGTTAAAATTCAGGGTCATTGACTGTTGCTAGAGTTTTCCTGCCTGGCCCACAGTCTGGACAAATCTCTCTCACCCGCCAGTCCCAAGCCGCTCAAACCCGATCAAGTAAACACAGAGACTTATATTGGTTACAAACTGTATGGCCGTGGCAGGCTTCTTGCTAACTGTTCTTACAGCTTAAATTAATCCATTTCTATTAATCTATACCTTGCCACGTGGCTTGTGGCTTACCGGTACTTTACATCTTCCTTATCCTGATGGCGGCTGGCAGTGTCTCTTCTCAGCCTTCCACTTCCCCTCTATTCTCCTCCTTGTCCCACCTATACTTCCTGCCTAGCCAATGGCCAATCAGTGATTTATTTATTGACCAATCAGCAACACATTTGACATACAGACCATCCCACAGTAATTGACTAACAAATAACATAATCTTCAACGTTCACTAAGTCTCAATCTCTTCGTCGATATCATAACCATAATAATACCATTTTACTGGGAATTTTTATGGATTGTAAATATGTATGAAAGATATTTGGCATGGTATCTCATACAGTATTTACATAGATATCTACTTTTGTTACCAGTCCCCTTTTTACAGATTGGAGAAACCAAGGCAAGTTATTAAGTGGTAGATCTGGGAACTTAATCCTAATCTGCTCAATGGTAAAACTGAGACTCATCATAGCTACTATTTGTCTACAACTATTGTGATAAATAAAAGCCCAGAATTGGAGCGTGAAGCATGGAAATGGGTGGCTTGTCTCTGTCTACAAGGTGGTTCTACATATATCTAAATGAGTATTAGGAACAGTATGTAGGAAACATCAAATGCATATGAATCAACTATTATGGACTGAGGGCTTGTGTCCCCTTAAAATGCATATGCTAAAGCCTTAACTTCTGGGTATCTTGGTATTTGAGAGTGGGGCCTTGGAGAAATTATTGTGTTTAAATGTGATCATGAAGGTGATACATCATGATATCATTATTTTAAGAGGGGAAGAGACATGAGCTATCTAGCTCTCTCACTCTCTCCTGCTTCCTCTCTCTTTCTTTCTTGCTCTGGCTATCTCTCTCTTTATGTGTATACAAAGAAGACATGTGAACACACACACACACACACACACACACACACACACACACACACACACACACACACACACAAAAGATGGCAGCTGCCTGCAAAGTAGGAAGAAGATCTTGCCATAAATGAAACTTACTAGCACCTTGATTTTAGACTTCTCAATCTCCAGAGGTCACAATGTCTATGAGATGTAAGTGCATGTTGTTGCAGTCACTCTGTCTATGGTATTTTGATACATAGCCTGAGATAAGAAGAGAGAATAAAGTCAGAAACAACCTACAGAAATTCTAAAAGACAAATTAGATAAATGTAGAAAATCCTGGACACATTAGCATGGAGGAAAATGAAGTCCTTTAAAGGAAGACTGACTTTACCTGTGACTGAGAGAATGCTAACATGGTTGTCCATGTAATCCAGACTCTGTCTCGTCCCAGCATCCCACCACCTGGGACCACCATGCTCTTTGGAGTTGCACTGTGGCCTCCAGTCTAAACCTCTTCCTAGAATAAGTGATTTACTTCCATGCCTCATTATGTGCTTCGACTTGGAAGGACCTTTCAGCTTCCCTTTCCTCTGTGAGAACCTTGGCCATAATTCACAAAAGTCTTATCTACTGGCCCTGATGTCATCTTGTGGAGGAGAGCATTGAAGGAGATAATACTCAAATGACAGCATTTTCCTGGAGGAAAAGTTTGTTGCAAAAGAAACTGAAAACCCATGAACACAATGACTATGATCCCCTGTGACCTATCAGGTGAGTCCCATGTGGATTACATCTGTTTCAGGGAGATAGCAAGCCATCATCCCCCTGCCCCACCCCCTGCACAGCTGACTAGTAGTGAAATTTCTCAACTACACTGCACGGTGACATTTTCCCCTAAAAAACCTGCTGAACTGTTGCTGATCCATTCTGCCTGGTCTTCGTGTTGTACCAGCTCCCTAACTGGAAAGCATCACAGTCACAGCCACAACTTAAAGCCAACCACATTATGCTCTACAGTTCATTGGTACCATTAAACACATTTGGGAGAAGTGCCTAATGGGTAGCTAGCTCCTGGACGACCGTAAATACAAAATGACAGCACTTTTACTCTTCATTCTGACAAGTAAGCAAGCATGGTTTAGAGAATGCATCTGATAAACCTATAGCTTCCCCCAGAGAAAACTATTAATACAGGACGGGTACTTTCCAAAGTACTGGGAAATGTTGAGGCAACGGACATTTTAACCATAAGGTGCTTGCAATCAAAACAAACAGCTTAAACTCCACCATTAAAGCTCAAGACTTTTCAGAATAAAATGTTTATGAAATTTTTACCTGAAAATAAATGACAAATTCTTCCTGGTCTTTGTATTGTGAATAACATAAAATGTTTGCAAAATAATAAGATAGTCAATGATATGATAACTAAATGCAAGTAAGAGATTAAATTTATGCAATGACATGATATAATAGAGACACACACCACCACCAGAAATGTTGACAGAGGGGTAAATTTATAAAAATGTGATAATGAGCCATCATGAGTAGAGTAGCATTCAATTAGAATAAGCAAAACAGTAAGCATAGTGACCTATGAACATTAAGAGGAAACAGCATTAATAGGAACATACGAACTCCTGTTTTCCTTTGACAAGTGAAATAATAAAGTACATAAATTAGAATAAAGAGCGTCTGTATAATACGGGAAAGCTGAATATCTACACTCGCAAAGGGAGACTATTTTATTTCTTACAGGAAATGCATCACTACTTTCTGAGGCCATCAAATGTTTATAAAGATTTATAAATGATTTTTATAAACAAGAAGTGGAAAAAACTTATTTTTATGTTGCTAATAACCACAAAAACAAATAGTGATATGCTTATAATGCAAAGGTAAATGTGTATTATAGATTTTTGTCATTTAACACTCATAAAAATCTTCTCAGCGAGCAAATTATTATCTCTAACTTACAATGTGGAACTTAAGCACAGAGAAAGAAGTAGACACCTATACCTGGGAAGCAGAATCCAAACATAAGATTATGGTCATTCTTCCCTTGTGCATTCACACTTTATTTCCTATATGATCTATAAGGACAAATGGGTTAAAAATTATGTCTATGTTGTGCACAGTACATGCTGTGTACTATGAGTACACAGTATAGAGTAACATAACTCTTAACAATAACAATATAAACAAGATGGGGATAAAACAGTATTTCATTATGGTGCTGAAGTTAAGTTGTCATCAACTCACTTAACTGGTATCAATTTCAGGTTTAAGAAGTAGTCACCACATTACTCATAAAAGACCTTTTATTAAAAATATGCAAAAGAAATAAGGAGACAATCAAAGCTGTTTGCCATAAAAATCAAGTAAATTCAAAGAAAGATAATAACAAAGAAAATGAAGGAAAGAAAAGGTATAAGACACAAAGAAAAAAATCAAACTAGCAGCTCTAAGTCCTTTCTTATCCATAACTACATTAAGTGTAAATGGATGAAAGTCTCTCATCAAAAGGATGGTTGACTACTGGGTAAATCTCAGAGCATTTGCCTAGCATAGACACAGCCCTGGTTCTATCTCAGAAGCGTAGAGGAAAAAGAGACAGAAATTGACAGAAACAAAATAGCATGATCCAGCTATTTGCTGTCTACAAGAGGCACACTCCTGATCCAGACACACAAAGGCACACAAAGGCAGAGAGAGAGAGAATGGAAACCAGCATTCCATGAAAGCAATGCCCCAAGGGAGCAGCAATGAGGGAAAACTAAGAAAACCCTAGATAGACACAGAAGCAGATTCTCCTACAATGTGCGCTATAGAAGAACCTTGATAAAAACACAAGGGCAAAGCAACAGGAAATGGAACAGAGTTTGTAGCATTAACAAGTATATTTAAAGCAATACTTTTTCCATTACATATCAAATAAGTAACCCGGGTGCAGAAAGAAACGAAACACATTCATTTACTAATGATGGTACAGAGCCATATCTTGAGATAAAAAGAGGAAACAGAGCCGGGCGGTGGTGGCGCACGCCTTTAATCCCAGCACTCGGGAGGCAGAGCCAGGTGGATCTCTGTGAGTTCGAGGCCAGCCTGGACTACCAAGTGAGTTCCAGGAAAGGCGCAAAGCTACACAGAGAAACCCTGTCTCGAAAAACCAAAAAAAAAAAAAAAAAAAAAAAAAAAGAGGAAACACAGAGACAAAAGAAAAAAAATTAAGTGAATGGTGATAAGATAATGCACTACCTTTGCATGTCTGTGGCAAAATCGGAGGAGAGGTTTACTTTGGCCCATGGGGTCAGAGGTTCCAGACTATGGTCACTTGGCTCTGTTGCTTTGGGCTTATGGTAACATCATACATCATGAGTGTTCGTGTCCTGGGGTAACTAAAGAGTTAGGGAATTGGAAAGGAGGACAATTTTTAAAGATACACTTAATACTTTCAAATTCTTGTCTTTCATTAAGCAATGGAAAGTCCCCAAACAGTGTGACACACGTCCAAGCATTTCTATCCCATTGCAGCTTTCAGAAGATGCCAGCACAGGTCCGTTTATGGCTGATCCAAAGCTTACAAGTGAACTGACAGACAACAGGGGTGGTTTCCACATTCCTGTCTTAGACATACCTCCTGGTTTTGGGCAGCACAGGGTAGTGCTTCGCTGACTAAAAACTTAACCCAACAATCATGGATGTGGTTAGTTATTTCTTCCTCAATTTGCCCAAAAGGCAAAGACTGGGTTTAATGTGTATACACACTTGTTTTTCATGTCCATAACTCTGTGCCACCTCGGCTCCACATTAATCCTCGATATAAGCCACAATATAAAAAACGCAAGCCAACAGATTCTCTCTGGTCTCCTCCCCACCCCTGTATTTTATTACCTCTTTCTCACTTCATTAAACACTTCCTGGATTGCTCACCTTACCCACCTTGTAAGGTCTGTCTTCATCTTAAAAGTTCTTAACCTTTCTTCTGCTCTCTCATTTGGTTCTTTGACTGAGAAGATATTCTGGGGTGGGGTGGGGGCACCCATCTTAGGATACATCACCCAAAGACCCAGGTACTTTTCTGCTGATAGGAGCATGTCGTGAAAGAGGCCTGTTCACTTTATGGTGGCCAGGAATCAAAAGGAGAGAGACTGGGGTCCCAATGTAACTTTCAAGGTCATACCTTCCACTAGATCCCATCTTCCAAAGGCCCCACAATTGCCCTGTGACGTCACAAGCTGAGACAGAACCATCCAGCACGTGGCCTTTTGGTGAATATTCAAGATCCAAACTGTAGCAGTTATAGTCATAAAAATAGGCATAGTTCAATTTAAATATAGCTGATGTCTTTGGAAAAAAGTGCGAAAATGAAGAAAATACAAAATCTACACACTTGAAAAAGCATAACATGCCGGGCGGTGGTGGCGCATGCCTTTAATCCCAGCACTCGGGAGGCAGAGGCAGGTGGATCTCTGTGAGTTTGAGGCCAGCCTGGGCTACAGAGTGAGTTCCAGGAAAGGTGTAAAGCTACACAGAGAAACCCTGTCTCGAAAAACCAAAAAAAAAAGAAAAAGTGTAACAGCAAAATGTACACCAGGCAAAACTGATACAACATAATCAACTCATGACATAACCTGGGCAAATGATTAAACTTCTGGAATAAAATAATCTGTATTTGTATTATATAGCTCAATAAAATGAATAATTAAAAATAAAGCATCTAGACAGAGAGGGAAACATCATGTAAAAAGATTTTTTAAAATGGGCCTGCCATGCCGGGCAGTGGTGACTCATCCCTTTAATCCCGGCACTCGGGAGGCAGAGCCAGGCGGATCTCTGTGAGTTCGAGGCCAGCCTGGGCTACCAAGTGAGTTCCAGGAAAGGCGCAAAGCTACACAGAGAAACCCTGTCTCGAAAAACTAAAAAAAAAAAAGGATATTTCACTTCCTCTCTTAAAGCCCTTCAAGTCACTTATATATATATATAATATATATATTACATATTATATATATTATATATATATATATATATGATGCATGCCTTTTGAACAAGATCACACTTTGCAATCCATGACCATAGCATGCCTTTCCATTCACTTGGATCTCCTCTTTGTTCTCGAAATCACAGAGATCTGCCTGCCTCTGAAGTGTGCACCACCATGCCTGAGCTTCTTTAAATTTTTTAGTAATATTTTGTTATTTTTCAGAATACAGGTTTTACATTTCTTTTGCTAATTTTTTTTCTAAATGATGAAATCCTGTGATGTTATGATAACTAGAATTGTCATCACAATTTCACTTCAGTTTGCTCTCTGTTTCTCTATATAGCTTTCATTTATATTTGTATATCAGGTTTGTATCCTGTAATCTTGATGAAATTGTTTATTCTAATAATGTTAAGTGGGTTCCTTAATGTATTTTTGTTATTTGAACCATAAGGTTTGTGTCTTTAGCGGGAAAAGAAATGAAATCAATGTTTTAAAGGGGTGAATTGGGAGCGAGTAGAGAATGAACATCATGGTCTTTCTCTTGGGTGGATGAGGACCAGGATGCTGGAGGCAGGAAGGATAAATATGCTTCAGGCAGATCACAAGTAGCACCATCTTCAAATACCTCCTAACAAGGTGGTTTTAAGCATCTGGAATATATTCCATATTGGGTTAGGAACTAAAGGAATTCATAGAAGGTTGAGTTCTTATCTTTGCCTTTACAGAGTTTAGGTATGTCCAAAGCAGACATGCGCAAACCATTGCCTTATCTGTGAAGGAGATGCCTCAAGGTGAAGCTTGAAACCACTGGGAACACCAAACCCAATACCTGTGGGCGTTTTCTATGCTTATCATACCTAAGATAAAGGTTTGGGTTTTTGTTTTTTTGTGTTTTGTTTTGGTTTTTTGGTTTTTTTTAAATTTTATTATTATTATTATTATTATTATTATTATTATTATTATTATTATTGGTTTTTCAAGACAGGGCTTCTCTGTGAAGCAGTGCTGGCTGGAACTCACTCTGTAGCCCAGTCTGGCCTAGAACTCATAGAGATCCGCCTGCCTCTGCCTCCCGAGTGCTGGGCTTAAAGGTGTGCGAGGTTCGTTTTTAAGTACAGTACACAATTCGCAGCAATAATAGTAACTGAATAATCATAACTATGTGATAATAAAATGATTTCATTACTCAGGATGCCATACAACTTAAAACTTAAGAATTGCTTATTTCTGGAATTTTCTATTTCTTATTTTTGGACTCTGGTTGACCACTGGTGACTGTGAGGCTGTGGAAGACAGAACCACAGATGGACTCAGGAGTCGGGGAGGGCAACTGTTTAAGGCAAAGGAAAAACTAGGCGCCCACCACGCCTAGGTAAAAGTGGTGACAGGAGATCCCTCAAAGAGTGGCTGATTCTCCAGGAGGAATGAAGGCTTCACCGAGGAGGTGGCATTTGACTTGGGCCTGGATGGATAATGATTATGATTATGTTAAGAGAAGAACTGCAGCTAGAGGGCAGGGCTTCAGGGAAGGGAACGCAGGAATGATTTTAGACGCCATGTGAGACGCGACCCATGATCACCACTTCATGCTAAGCTCTGTCCACCTGCAGGATCGGTAGGTTTCAAGGTTGGAGCAATAACTCAAAGCTCTGCCAAAGGGCACAGGACTCACCTACAGCCTGTGCTTTTCAAGCCGGAAGTGATCACTGATCTGTAAAAATGCAGATTATGGTTCAGTGGGTCCTGGAGAAGGTTCTATATTCAATCTAGCTCCTGTGAGAGGTCAATGGTGACACTTTGAGGAACAAAGTTGGAAGCCAGTGGGAGCCGCTGAAAAGGTCAATGGAGCTGTGATTCAGTCTGTTTAAAAAAGCCAGCTCTGAGTGCCAGGCAAGCATAGGGAGGGAGTTTTAGGGGCTAATATCAACTAGATAGCCTCAAGAGCTAAGAAAACGCTCCAGTAGCCATCAGTTGCAGAAACAAAAGGTGAACGCACCCACCGTTGGGTACCAGCTGTCCTCCCCCAAAGTATCCCACCGGTGGACCTGAGACATGTGTGCTGTGTGACTGATGGTACCTCCGGATCTGCAGAACCACTCTCTGATATAAATCTCCCGAGATGAGCGTGGTCAGGCATCTTTTCCTTCTGCCCCTTTGAAGCTGATAATAGTCACTGATCTAGAATTCCTAGGGAAGAGCTTCAGCTTGCAACACAGCAGATAATGAGTGGGGGAGAAAAAGCCAGAGTTTGGTAACATCCTTAGCATTTCCTGCTCCACACTGCATACACCTGCCGCCTGTCTGCCTGGGAGGTTATCTGTCTGTCTCAGCAGCCCTCACCCTGCAGCTTCTCCTGAGGGGAGGTTCTCAACATGTGGGTTGTGACCCCTCTGATATCCAACGTCCCTTTCATGCGAGTTGCCTAAGACCATCAGAAAACATATTTACATCACGATTTATGACAGTAGCAAAATTCAGTTATGAAGTGGCAATGAAAATATTTTATGGTTGGGGTCACCACAATATAAAGAACTGCATAAAAGGGTCACAGCATTGGAAAGACTGAGACCCACTTGCTTGCCTTAGGGTCCCTCCAGAACTTGTATATAAATTGCCAGTAACTCTAAGCTACCATGTGTAAATAAATCTCCTTTTAACTACGTGGAGTGGCCTTAATAATTTCACCAATAACCATGTCCTTTCTTTCTTTCTTTCTTTCTTTCTTTCTTTCTTTCTTTCTTTCTTTCTTTCTTTCTTTCTCTTTCTTTCTTTCTTTCTTTTGTTCTTTCTTTCTTTCTCTTTTAAGTTTATTTTTATTTTATGTACATTGGTATTTTGCTTGCATATATTTCTAGTTACAGACAGTTGTCAGCTGCCATATATATATATACATTTATATATATATATATATATATATATATATATATATATATATATATATATATATATAAAATCAGAAAATATAAAGCAAAGAAAGCAAAGTTGTATTTCAACCTCCAATAGTCTGTGCTGATGCTGACCAGTGGACATCTTGACACCCTTCCTCTTTCTTTCCTTCTCCTCCCCCACTCCTCCTTCCATCACTGATTGTTGCTTCCTGCTTGTGTCCCTTAGTGTTGTGAATACAGTGAATGTTTTCTCCTGATATTATTATCATTATTATTATTATTATTATTATTATTATTATTATTATTATTATTATTTTAAAAATCCGTTTTGTTGGCCCAGAGGGGTCAGAGACACCTGGATCACGGAAGCTCACAGGCCAGATAGTCAGTCAAAACGGTGAGTTTCAGATTCAGTGAGCAACATTATCTCAGGGGGATGGGTGCATATCTAGAAGAGGATACCCTGCATCTCCCTTTGACCTCCACATGTGTGCACACACAGAAAAAATAGATTTCCTTTTGAAAATCACTAGTTATGAAACTAAACAAACTGCCAAATTCTTAGGATGATATGCTCTCCTTCCTACATTTTGCTGCATTTCAAATCAAATAATATGCCATGCAACTAGGTTTAGAAAAAAATGGACTTTGAATGTTACATAGTATTCTGTCAAACTGATATGTCACAGCTAAATTAATCCATCCTTCTTAATAAACCCATTCTCTTCACAAATTTTTGCCGATCTATGATCGACACTCTTCTAGCTTCAGAATCAAGTCCAGGCACTAATGAAGATTCTGTCTCAATGGTGTCAGATAGAAAGACATCATGGAACGGTGAGGAATGGTGAACATTTTTCACAGAAGTGAAGTTGTGAAAAAATGACTAACGTGGCTGTTGAGGGCATAAGCCACAGGAGTTAAGGTCACAGATGGCCAGGGCAGATGAGTGCTGTGGAAGAGAAGGACATCCAAGCCCCAAAGAAAGCACTGTAGGCTGTGAACAGCAAGTACAAAGGCCCTGTGGCAGGAAGAAGCCTGGAGAGGACACCCTTGTGAACAAGCATAGAGAGCAGTGAAGAATGTAGCAGATGATGTGGAAAGATTGTCTTTCTAGGTAGGCACTGCAGGCCATAGTAAGGTGTTGGAGGTGGTTGTTAGTATGATAGGAATACCTTCACTCCTCATCCACAGCAGCCCAGTCACATTTCAAGGAAACCTGGGGAGTAGTTTTGTAACTAAAGACTATGGAAGACTTTTTTAAGAATGGAAGATCCAGAAGTCATAAAAGAGAATATTTCTAACACCCATTCAAGCACGTCAGCAGCTTAGTGCCTGTCATAGCAGCACATGCCTGGCATCTCTGCACTTAAGGTGGAGTCAGGAAGATTTGAAGTTCAAGGTCTGCATCAGCTATGGGGTAGGTTTGAGACCAGTCAGGAATACATGAAATCCTGTCTCAAGAAAAAGAGAGGATAGACTGAAAAGAGGAAAGAAGGGATGGAGGAAAGGGGGAGGGAGGAAAAAAGAAAGAAAAATGGGAAAGGCTTTTAAAAAGACTTAAAAGAAAATACTGTGCTACGTGGACAGTATTGTAGAGTACAGGCAGCGATCAATTCTGCTTTTTTATGTACTCTCACTTAACTATAACAGTATCAGTGGCTTCTGAGTGGGAGGAAAAGGAAAAGAAAATACAACCATGCACCACGTTTTGATAGGGCTTCGTTCAGAGAATTGCATCATTGGGTAATTTTGTCATCAAGCCAACATTATCCAGTGTACTTACACAAACCCAGGTAGTACAGCATTCTACACAACTAGCCTATAGAGAGTAGCCATTGCTCCTAGGCTATAAGACTGTGTGGTGTGTTACAATAGCAAACATTAATTGGCAACGAGAACATGGCCA
Organism: Peromyscus californicus insignis; assembly: GCF_007827085.1. NCBI lineage: Eukaryota > Metazoa > Chordata > Mammalia > Rodentia > Cricetidae > Peromyscus > Peromyscus californicus. The sequence continues at coordinate 29,197,935 of NW_026294480.1, forward strand.
TGCTAACAATAAAGTGTTTATGCAGCTAAGTATCTGACCTAGAGATGATACAGTAAAAATAACAGATAATATGAACATTCCCTCCCATTGCAATCGTATGGGACCGCCACTGTATATGTAGAGCACAATTAACAGAAATATTGTCAGACACTGAATAACAGTGAAGACAAAAACATAAAGGCAATTAAAACAAAAGATGGCAAATTGGAAAGAAAATCCATCAGCCCAAGAGCTAATGGATCTAGTTTTTCTGCTGTATAGTTATCAAGCAACCTAAATGAAAAATTAAGCAAAGAAAATTACTACACAGATCACAGGAAAATAAAAATCAGTAGCTAGAAAACAAACACAAATATGTTCAACCTCAGTTATAATTCAAAGCTACAATATATTGACAAAGATTGTAAAAGAGTATGAAAACGTGTAAAAGGCTATGAATGCAGTTTTAGAAGAGTGGATTTTTCTGTTTGAAATTCCTATTGGTTTTCTTTTTCTTGTTTTTGGAGGGCCGTTTTTGTTTTGTCTTTGCCATGGGGGTCTCACTGTGTAGCTCAGACTGGCCTCGAACTTGTGACCCTTGCCACAGGGTCTCACTGTGTAGCTCAGACTGACCTAGAACTTGTGACCCTCCTTTCACCTCACAAGCTCTGGGATCACACACATCTCCAACATACTGCTGTTTTTTTTTTTTCACCGTCTTGTTTTCACACTCAGTACAAACCAGACCTCAGAAAGATCACCTTCTGCCTGTTTTGTCTGTTTCTTTAAATCTGAAGTTGTTTCCCAGTAATAATTTGAATTTGATGGCTTTTTGGTATCTCATGTTATATAGTTAGTGCTTGGCATAAAATTGTCTATCGTATGTTTATTTCTAAGCTTGATCACCTAGAACCTGCTTAAAATACTCGTAAGTAAAGCAACGCATGTGTACACTCAAGTACTGAGTTCTAAGAACACAGACATCTTTGTGGCCTTGTGTAGTGTTCTTCTTACCAAGAAATTGAAGTGAATGTGGTCAATGTGTTGTGAACATCAAACGGGAATTGGGAGATCCACACTCCTGTAGCCACTCACTGCCCGAACAAGACTCACAGTCTTCCAGGTTGTGTATCTCCATCTCTCTTGTGAAATTCTCCATCCACTGGGACAAAATAAGAGCTACAGTCCTCAGCATCTCTATCCCTCTCGAGTTCACTCCCGTTCATTGCTCTCCTTGCCCACTGTATCGCTCTCCACTCCTCCAGCGTTACAATATTGCATGCCGAAAGATCCTTGTGTTCCACAGGAGGGGATTCTTCTCAAAGGGGCCATCACTGGTTTGTCACTGATTAGCATCTGGCCCTTTGTCTTGTGAAATGGGAGCAGAATGAGACATATAACTGCTAGCTATGTTGAAGAGAATGGTGGGTTTTCTAAAAGGCTCTGAAGAAATAAAACTGACATACGGAAGAGGGTTGGTGCTCAGTGGTCCAGGGCTGTATGGAAAGAAACTACCTCACACTGATAAGATTTCCAGATGCTGAGGTTCTCGCTGCCCGTTCAGTTATTACGTTTAGTGCAACACGGGATGATCTCGAGGCGTGTACAGTTAGTGGATGATTTGCCTCAGTGGTCAACACTCTGCGCCGGTCTTATGTCAGAGTCAGAGTGGTTTCTTGTCTATCAAAGCTGTCTTGCCATAGCAGCACCTCACTCCCTATCTCCAGCTTACTTCTGCTCCATGGCAGCACAGAAACCAGATGACCACACTTGCTGAGCTATGTCCACCCAAAGAATTAGGAAAACTCTAGCGTATATTCCTTAATTGTTCTCTCACATAGCCCTGGGAGGTCTATGTCTGATGTTTCTCCCCTAGAAAGACTGTGTACGACTAACACATCACTCATCCATCCATCCATCCATCCATCCATCCATCCATCCATCCACTCGTTCATTTCTTTGTTTAGTCAATGAGCAAGTATTCTGAAACAACGGAACAGTGTTCCATTCGCTATGCCAGACACTCAGCACACAGCGGTGAACAGAACATACACCCAGTTTTCACACATGTAGACTTTAAAATCAAGTGCTGCACATGGCTATGGTACACTGAACTTCCAAAATGTCCTGATGGCATAAAATAGGAACTAGTTTACACTGATGAGTTCAGAGTTAACATTTAAAAAAGAAAAGAAAACTGTATTCCAGAGACGAATTTTTAGCCAGGAAACCATAGTAATTCCACTAGAGGCAAGAGTCAGAAGCTCTCTAAGGGAGAAGGTGTCTCTGGCCAGGGACACCTGTTCTACGGGCAGCCCCTGGCTGTGCACAGCCTCCCTTTCTGAGGCTGCAGTGAAACATCTGCCTCCATCCCTTCGTGCCCCTCACCCCCTCCTCATCACTCCTCAGATTGAATCTTCACAGACTGTCTTGATGCTGAAGGAGAATATGAGGACAGTAGTTGGGGTATTTGAATCTGTACCCTAATTGGTTAAGCTGCACGGAACGTGGGACTTCTCTCTTCCGTGAGGTTTAGGAGTTGACCACCGAGCCTCACTTTCAAGAATAAAAAACAAAACGCTGGGTTTGGTGGTAAATGCCTATAGTTCCAGCTATTTAGGGAGGTTGAGGCAAGAGAGTTGCTTGAGCCTAGGAGTTTGGGGTCAACAGGGGCAAGAGAGTAAGAAAGAAGTAAAGAAAGAAAAAAAGGAAGAAGGGGGAGAGGGAAGAAATGAAACAAAAGAATACAGAGCCCACACTGAGCAGTCCTGAGTCTGAGAAGAGGCTAAGATGTGTGAAAGTTTGCATGAGATAAATATTATGGTCACTAATAGGAACAAGTCCATGAGTTAGTTTAGGAAACTCTGAACCCGCATTTTTTTTTTCTTCTTACAGTTCCAGACTTTATGCCAGCCAAGTAAAAAAAAAAAAAAAAAAGCCACCCTTTGCTCATGCCTGCCCCTCTCCAAAGTCCCACTTTGTATTTGTTTGTGAAAAGATTACACTCCTCTGCCTGTCCCTGAAGAGCTCATGACAATAACCAGGGCAATGAGCTAAATTATTTTAGAATGAAAGAAAAAAACCTGGAAAAACATTGAGCAAAAGAAACTGGAGATTTCTTCTGCTCTGAAGTGAGAGGGATTCCAAAACAGGGCCTCTCTGCTCCCTCAACAGACAAGACCTCAAGCTATCAGGTCCCAAACCAGGGCCCCAGGAACAGTAACATGAGGTCACAGCTCACCATGTGAATGGAATTTAGCCAAGAAAACTCTTTGAAGGTATCCCTTCTGGTGACTGAACAGATTGTCCCCTGCAGTTGAAGCAAATGTAGATAAAAGCACTCAGGAAAAGCCACTGCACATGGAGCAGGAATGATAAACTGCCTGCTGAGTTCAGTTACTCACTCAGGCTGTGGGCCATGTTTCCCCAACTTGTGCCTACAGTTACTCTAACCTCCAGACCCTCCAAAATTAAGGGACGTGTGGGTATCCAACAGGATGCTTATTATGAAAATTATTTGAGAGCTTCTTTTTGCTTCATCCAGAAATGGGAAATGTAATATATAATTCTACTCAATGCCCTTCTCTCAGTCAGAATAATCTTCCTACAAAAGCACTTTAACCACCCAGAAGCCTACAGTGCCGCACATTGGAAAGAAATGGATTTCCTGCTTTACCAATATGACTTCATCCTACACCCGAAGTATGTCCCCACCATTCCATTTGTGCCTGAGTGCAGACGACCTATCCTACTAAGTGGATCTGCTCATCTCTACTTACACCAGGGTGAGCTGGACTCCTCTCTCCTCCATGCCTCCCTCTCTCCCTCACTTTTCACTCAATGGATCTTCATGGATGATTGCTTCAGAGAGCTGGAAAACCTAGAGTTCCCAGTAATAAGATCTGTGATGCTGATGACTTAGAGATGTTCCACGCTCCAGAGTACTAAGTGAAGGGCATTTTCTGCCAACCTTTTCACATGTGTCCAATCTCTTATCCTCTCCTTGACTACTTGGGCCACACAAGTGTCCACTGATTGTGCTAGAAACAGGCTCTGTGCCTTGCCTCCCTTGACCAACCTCCCAGCCTGCTGTAGAGTCCTGTCCACTGAGTGGGTGGTAAAATGCCCTTCAATCTGGTCTTCTTCCATAGGATATGTCTCCCTTACTTGTATCCGCTCATAGAATCTTGTATGCATCAAGTTTTGTCTTTATTCTCTGCTGTCCATGTAACATCTTCACCTTCCTCTCCTACCTGGTGGATGTCTCCCCAGTCTTTTAACTTCTCTGTTCAAGTGTAACACCTTGCTCCACTTTCCCTTCCTTGAACTCTTACCTAGTGTTAAGCACTCTCTTGTTCTCGAGTTGTCTCATTCTTCCTTCTGTTCAGAACTTAACAACTGTATCTAGTTGATTGTGATGCCCTTGTGGCTTTCAGTCCCTGGAAAGGAAAACTTGCCATAATCTTTTAGTTCCTACTTCCCAATCTTTTGCTGACCTCACTATGGGTGCCTCATTAGCATGGGGCATTGAATGTGAGGGACTTAGGGGTTCTTGGAGTTGACTCAGACACTGCTCTATCTCACATCTGGCCTTAACCAATATTTTTCTAACCTCCTCTCCACCCTATTTTATCTACTCACCTTCCATCTGATTGGTAACCAAGATCAGTGGAGTCCAAATCCTAAAATGTCTCTTGGTTGTGTCTCTTACACATAATCGTTGCTCCTAATTTCAGGCCCACAGAATTTCTCACCTGTTCTGCTTCAGTCATGTCTTGCCAGATTTTTGGCTCACAGTTCATTCTCTATAATGCCACTAATAAAGCTTTCAAAGATACAAATCTTAGCATGCCACTTTAAGACTCCTGTGGCTCCCTATAATTCAGATTGGAGACTGAATCCTTTACAATGTCATTCAAGCTCTTTACAATTTAGCTCATCCTTACCTTCCGGTTTGGACTACTGAGACTTCGATTATATCCTCCAGTGTAGAAAACTTCCTTGATCATTCCCAATATGAGCTCCCTCCGTGTGGTCTGCGGCATTGTGTGAGCCCCTTGATCACAGCATTACCATCTCCAAATACGCGTCTTCCCCACCAGACTACACACTCTTTGTTTAGTCAGCCAACACTTTTACACAAAAATTTCACCTGAAACTCTTCCCCTGCCTCCTCATCCAAGGAAACAGCACAGGAGTGAAGTAAAAAGTAGAAGAAAACAAAGACAAGAATTGGACAGTGAAGAAGAGGTTATCCAAGACATTGGAGGGAAAAAAATTAGCAGGCCCTTGTAGCTGTTGGAGGAAGAGGAGAAGAAAACTACAATCCCCAGTGTATGTTTGACCACACGATCCTCAAAGGGAGCAAGGAATTTAACCATTAGATGAGTCATATTACAATACAGACAGCCTGTCTCCCCATTGAGACCTTTGGAATACACAATTGCCCGGGCAAGCTTTGCCTGATGTATGTGCACTAATCCCGAAGAACAAAGGTCTCCCTGTGAATTGTCTTGACCATGTACCAACAGGTGACTGTACTCAAAGGACTGTGGGGAGATGTTTATAGGGTTCTTAACTCTTATCATTGAAATTGCCAAAACCAAATAAACACTTCAAAACCAGAACACTAGCCAAACACAGTCAATGTAGATCATCAAAACAATAACTCTTGACAAATCTGACCAGTTAAAATTCACTATAAGTTCTGTTCTCTGTATACCTTTCTCTCTACACAACTATTCCTATCACTGGCCTCAACGTCTGACCAGCATGGAGCTGAATAAAAAGTATGACCCATAGATAAGTGTAACTCTCACTCCTCATCAAAGAAGCATTTTTTTTTTGGGGGGGGGGGGGGCTAGCAGCATCAGGAGACATTACAGGAAGCCACAGCTACTCAAAACGCAGAAACCAATTGACTGTGGGATGCCTATCCCCAGCTGATACATTTCTGATACAACCTCTGTCCCCTCCAGCCCAGGGAACATGGCAAAAGAGAGAGTGGACAGATTGTAAGAGCCAGAGGACCAGGAAGTCAGCTGTGAGGTTGTGCCTTCTTGCTATGGAAGGGAAGCCATGCCCATGAAATCTCAACAACATGACTGTCAAGGCCTGAACAATTTCAACAATAGTTGACATCCTAATGTAGAGGGGAGAAATATCATGGGGTCCCACTCACAGGTGAAGAGGTACAGGCAATTAACAACTGCTGAGAGAGAGAGAGAGAGAATTAACTGCCCCAGAGATGAACCCCCTCATTGGTTATCTAAATACCAAGTGGACCTTGCAAACACAAACACATGGAGGCAATATTGAACAGACTTAGAAGATGGTATTTATGTATTTATTCATTTATATTCATATGTAAAACAATAATGAATAAAAAGGAGGAGGTTGAGAATTTGAGAAGGAGTAGGGCACAGGACATGGGAAAGATATGACAGAGGGGTGGGAGGAAATGAAATAGTTATATTTTAATTAAAAATTTTTAAATGTGACAACCTAAAATTCTATCTTCTAAGAATCAGTCTTGTACAAAAGAAATATATTTTATATATTTATATTTATTAAATATATAAATAATAGGCTACTTAGTAAGCCTATTATTCTTGACCAAACTTTCATCCCTAAAAGCACTAATCTCTATAGAGATAAGTAGACTATAATAATATTGAGCATAATGTAGATTATAGTTCTAGTGATAACAGTGATTTGGCTATCTATAATACTCATTATATCTGTTAGCAATTTTGTGACTGACACATCCTTCTTTACCCACACATAGAAAGAACTAAGAATGAATCTTTTTACTATTACAATTAAATTCCTATGCACTCAATTCCTCTATTATGAAAATGCATTGCCTCCTTTTTCAGAGTGTCTTCTCCTTCCATATTAACAGAGAAACAACCCAAAAGACTGACTCTATCCTAAAAATTACTCTTGCAGTGGAAGAAAGCTGCCATCTCCGAGGAACTCGTCTGTGGTGTGCTGCAGTTACCAGTGACTGAGGCACGTGGAGGGCAGATTTGAGTGGGATTCAGTCCTCAGTCACTGTTAGAAGAATGCCAGTAACAGACAATCCTCCACTGAAAGGCGGGCTTGGATGCTATCCACACTTATGGCACTGGTCTGGCCATAGGTGTGGATAGCACCTAGTCTTTCAAACTAGAATACTGGGAAGTAGAGAAAGGGGTTAAGTCAGCAATACTCACTACATGACATGACCATGGTTTCTGGTTGCCTGGCTTCTTCTGAAAGATCACACACTTCTGTCTCACTGGAAGTACACCCACAGTGCCAGGAAGGTGTAATAAGGAAGACTCGGCAGCCTCAGCCACATGCTATGCTCTTGGTAACTTATGGTTATCTGGTTTTGGATCTTTTCTCACACAGTAAATTTGCCTATTTGCCAGCTGACTCTGAGTCTGATCCAAAAAGTTCAACAAATCCCCAAAAGGACAAATTCAAAGAAAACCACACTCAGACATGTCATAATCAAGCAACATAAAACCAAAGATAAAAAGGAAATCTTGAAAACAAAACAAAGCAAAAAATTCAGATGGTTAAAAGTAAGATGATATAAATGATATGAGCCATCCAGCAGGAGTGATGTAAGTAGTACGTTTACACAAATACAAAACACTAGCCCCTGAAATAAGACAAGTATAAAACTAAATAATAGAGTGACTTAGAAAAAGAAAACTGTTCCTAACTGTATGTATAAAATATATTAAGGTAGACAACCTGAAAATCAATACATCTGCCTAAAATCAACACAGCTAATTAAAGGCGTGGTGGCACACACCTTTAATCCCAGCACTCGGGAGGCAGAGGCAGGCAGATCTCTGTAGGCCAGCCTGGTCTACAAAGTGAGTTCCAGGACAACCAGAGCTGATAAACAGAGAAA